>NC_141695.1:472262243-473462243 GCF_964263255.1 Lissotriton vulgaris
GACTGGTGGCCTCCTGCTCTAGGAACCTGCCCCACGCCCCCTCATGCTGCCCGTAACCTGAGGGTTATTCTTGACACCACTCTCTCCTTTGACAAACAAGTCAACAGGACGGTCTCTACCTGTTGTGGTGTCCTAAGATCTCTGAGAAAAATTGCGCATTACCTTTCCCCGGAATCCCGGAAACAGGTCACGGTGGCCCTTATCTCTTCACGTTTGGACTACTGCAACGCACTATATTTAGGAATAAATAAAAGACTAGTTCAACGCCTACAAATAGTGCAGAATGCGGCAGCCAGGTTTGTTGCGGATGCCCCCAGACGTTCATCAGGCTCCTCAATTAGAAAATACCTGCATTGGCTGCCCATGCAGGCTAGGATAAACTTTAAGGTTCTATGCCTTACCCACTTTGCCCTATATGGGTCTGGAGCAGAAGACATCAGGTCCCTTGTGTCTTTCTATGCTCCTAACAGGGCATTGCGCTTTACCAACAAGAACCTTTTGTCTGTTCCTCGATCTGCTAAGGCCAGATGGGGAGGGAGGGCCTTTTTCTCCCTTGCCCCGATACTGTGGAACACGCTTCCCGCTGAGCTCAAGGGCCATGCATCTCGCGCATTCTTTCGCAAAGCCTTGAAGACCTGGCTATACACAGAAGCTTACCTGTAGTCGACACATGTTTTTACATCTCATTCAGCTGCACCATCTGGATGCGCCTTGATGCCCTCGGGCTAAGTTTTGCGCCTTATAAATCCTAAATCATTCATTCATTCATTCATTCAGATAGGTAGATAGATAGATAGATAGATAGATAGATAGATAGATAGATAGATAGATAGATAGATAGATAGATAGATAGATAGATAGATAGATAGATAGATAGATAGATAGATAGATGCGATAGATAGAGTGAGGGCAATAGATAGAGAGTTAGATAGATAGATAGAGAGATAGATAGATAGATAGATAGATAGATAGATAGATAGATAGATATATAGATAGATAGATAGATAGATAGATAGATAGATAGATAGATAGATAGATAGATAGATAGATAGATAGATAGAGGCGATAGATAGAGTGAGGGCAATAGATAGATAGATAGATAGATAGATAGATAGATAGATAGATAGATAGATAGATAGATAGATGCGATAGATAGAGTGAGGGCAATAGATAGAGAGATAGATAGATAGATAGAGAGATAGATAGATAGATAGATAGATAGATAGATAGAGGCGATAGATAGAGTGAGGGCAATAGATAGATAGATAGATAGATAGATAGATAGATAGATAGATAGATAGATAGATAGATAGATAGATAGATTGATGCGATAGATAGAGTGAGGGCAATAGATAGAGAGATAGATAGATAGATAGATAGATAGATAGATAGATAGATAGATAGATAGATAGATAGAGGCGATAGATAGAGTGAGGGCAATAGATAGATAGATAGATAGATAGATAGATAGATAGATAGATAGATAGATAGATAGATAGATAGATACATAGATAGATAGATACATAGAAAAATACACGCTGAAACGTAACAGACATTTTTGTAGATATGGGTCCTTTCATCAAATTGCTGGTCTTGAAAGCCTGCGTGGGCCCAGACCAAACGGTTGTCATCCTCACAGGAGACACTACATTTGTGCCCTTTAAGGAGAGCATGGTAAAGACAAACAAGCAGGAAGTGGTATAAGCGTGGGGGTGGCAAATGGTGAGCACTTTTGCAGGCGCTTTGATGTTCTCAGTGGCCACACGGCTCACTGAGAACATCAAAGCGGCTGCAAAAGTGCTCCCAAAGGCTGCAGGCTGACAAATGATGAGCAAGGCCGGCGCACATGCACTGTACCTAATCCGCCTGCAGGCTTTGGGAGCACTTTTGAAAGCTCCTTACTAAACTCTCGCAGAGCACCGCATGTGCATAGAGCAACGCATGCACGTTGGCTCAGCAAGACCTAAAAAATGAAGGTGACATATCTACAAAGTTGAGCTCAAGCGAATGCCATGCACCTGTACTTATTTGGTAAATAATAGTTGGGTACAGGTCAGAAGCTTTCGTGGGGTACAGTAAGGTGTCTGTCGGATTTCACTTGTGATTTTTAAATGCTCAGACAAAAACAATCTGGTTTGAAAGTCTTAAAACACGGGTATTTACCAAATACTATGTTCTAAGTACGCTCACAATCACACTCCTTTCTCGTTGGCCCTTTATCCCGCTCAAGCGCCGGAAAATCTCAACCACCTCTCCCCTCCCATGTCCCTTCCCCACCAGTCTTACTGACCAACAGTGGTGTAACAAAACCCCCCCCGGGGGGGTATGGGGGCGTCATGATTCGTTACGCCACTGCTGACCAAGTTACGCCCCTATTCTTTTGCTTCCATGTCCACAAGAGCATGTATCCCGGTGTTGTATACAATTTGGTGTACCACAGAACGAGTGTGTTCATCCTACTATCTTCGGATCTCTTTTCTATTACACAGACGTACTGTAGCCCCGCCAGGGCCGGACAATCAATTCCGGGCACCGGGCAATCCCCCGGTAGGCTGGATGGGGTGGTGTCCGGTTTTGTGCCAGTGGGCCGGTTTTGTTGCTGGGGCCGATTTGGACCCTGGCGTGACTGAGCAAACAAGCACACAAAATCTATCAGCATAAAATGCAGCTGCTGCCTGATGGTGCTGCACGCACCGTCAGTGACATGTCCGTGATGCATGTCATCACCGGATTTTATTTCATTTAGGCTAGCAGCATAATATTTATTGAAAATCCACTGGGTGGCAGCTGCACGGCACCATGTGCCTCTTCAGTCTGGTCTGGTCTTAACTAACTAATCTATTAAACGACACAGGCCAAAGGAGGCCTCAGCGGGCGGGCGCCACCAGCCATGCGCCCACCCGGGCATCTTGGCACCGCCGGCACCACAGCCCACTCAGCTGTCCAAGAGGGGGCTGCAAGTTCACTCTCATTGGGGCATCTGGGGAGCAGCCTCCTTGTAAAATTAAATCTGGTGCCAAAGAGGTGTGCAATAATAAATCACTGCCCTGGAGAACTCTTTCCCCCATGGGGCCAAGACTCCCCAGGGGTGGGCGCTGAGGGTACATCTGCGCTCTCTGTAGAAATGACTCCTAGAAGCCCATTGGGTTTAAATGAGGAGCTAGCATGCGGCAACGGAGACAGGAGTGTGGTAAAGATGGATGTAAAATGACAGAATTAACTTCCACACTACTTGCCAAGCGCGTCAGTGAGATGTAATAAACAGATTTTAAAGTGCCTTCTGTGGGGTGGGTTCTGGCCCTCGAAGCTTCTCGGATTGCCAGGTTACCTTTACACAAAAAGATATCTTCTGTGTGAAGAACCATGAATCACTCAACCCCCCCTCCCTCCCTCGCCCTTGCACTAGTGATGGTGCTTCACGACGGATTGCTTTTTATTGAGAAAGCACACCTCCAGAGTTTATAAGATCTCATTGAGTCTGTCAGGCTAATAAAACATTTATATAAACACTTTACTGTGAAATTGCTGCGTAGAATAAGCATCTGTTCTATCAGCGCCAAGTGGCCCAATGTGTGGGTGGACGAGCGCTTTAGGCTATAGGAGCATCAAACGAGGACGCCAGAACAACAGGCTTCCATAAACGCCAGCACCCCTAAAGTCTCAAGAGACCCATGCAGCAGCTGGAAGAACAGGGGCGTCTTTGGGCAGGGGGGGAATATTTTTACAGACCCTTCTGTGCCCCCACCCGCCCCCCCCCCCACTGAAGAAAGCACGTGTTTCAGGTTAATTTGCACCACTGCAGCGCATCTCGGGCACAAGTTGTTCTTACAGTTACACACCAGCCAGCACCAGGGTGTGAACAGGGCAGGATGAACCAGTGCAAAGGCCCTGTGCACACAGACCATGGGGCCTGGTGACCGCATGCAAGGGTTCTGTGTACACACACACTGTGGGGCTGAATGACCCGGTGAAAGGGTCCTGTGCGTCGCTCAAGGTGGAGTAGTTCTGATGTCCTCCCATTGACTACCACTCGTGCTTTGGGATCGTTGTAAAGGGCTAATACCATCTTCCTATAGTTGGGGCCAAGCCCGAATTTCTGCATGCACTGGTCTAGGAATGGCCAGGACACTCTGTCGAATGCCTTCTCAGCGTCTAGGGCTATTATGACAGCTGCATTGCTGCTCTTGGAGGAATGGTTTATTATGTGACAGAACAGCCTTGGGTTGTCGTGGGACATGCAGTTTTTAAGATAACCTACTTAGGAGCAGTGTATGAGCTTAGGTAGGTGTGCGTTGAGTCGGGCTGCTAGGACTTTGGCATAGATTTTACAATCTACGTTTATAAGTGAGATTGGTCTGTAGTTTTTTGCCTGATGTGTGTCCTTGCCCTTCTTTGGTATTACTATTATGTTGGCCTCCGCCATTGACGGTGTCATCCGTCCATTCTGGACGCAGTTCATGAAGACTTCCGTCATTGTGGGCTTGAGTATGTGGAGGTACTGCTTGTAGAAGCTGGCCGTAAAACCATCTGGCCCTGGTGCTTTGTTATCTTTGAGACTAGCTGTGGCTCTCCCTATCTCGTCCTCTGTTATGTTTAGGTCAAGCATGTCCCGCTCTTTGTCTGTTAGTGTTGGTGTGGATATGCGTCCTAGGAGTTCCTTGCCTCCATCTTCTCGTAAGGTTTCGTCCCTCGTGTAGAGTTTTCCGTAGAAGTCTTTGAAGACCTCAAGTATCTCCTTGTTTGCAGTCTGGGATTTTTTATTTCTGTCTTTGATGGCCTCTATCGAGTGTTGTTTCTGTTTCCCCTTAAGGTAGGATGCCAGATTTTTCCCTGCTTTGTTTGTGGTGCACAGGTTGATGGCTTTGTACTTGTTTATCCAAGTTCCTGCCCTTTCACTCAGGATTTTGTTCAGTTCATATTTCCGTTTAGTTAGGGTGGTGAGGGTGTTCCTATCTTCTAAGTTGGCTATGTATCCTGTCTCTAGGTTTTTGATTTCCTTTTCTAGTTCTGCAATCTTTTTGTTTCTTTAAACGATAGAACAATACGGCCAGGTATCGGGATACAAATTTAACAGGGAAAAATGATAGTGTAAACCCTTAGACGTCCACACCACTAAGACAGTACTAGGCTCATCTGGCCTGACATGGCAAAAGAAACCAATCAAATACCTGGGCCTCCTTTTCGAGAGGGACCTTAGATCCACACTAGAACATAACGAACAAGCCATACTACGCAAAATAAAGGAAAGAGTGGAGGGATGGTCTCCCAAATTCACCACGTGGTGGGGGAGAGTGGAGGCGATCAAAATGATGCTCACACCAATGGTGAATTACATGCTTAACATGCTGCCATTGATAAACACAGAAGACTTCCACAAGAAATTGGATAAAATGCTTAACACCTTTCTGTGGAGAGGGAAGAAGCCTAGAATCAGCCTACATAAACTTAGACTGACGAAAGACCTAGGTGGCCTAAACATAACAAACTTCAAAACATTTCAAAAAGTATGCATATCAAGACAGGGACTATACTGGCTCACACCAGGGCAAGACTATACCCCGGCCTGGCTCACACTAGAAAGAGGTCTACTGAAAGGGATGAACCCCATCGCCCTGCTTACTGCCACCCGACACCCAGCAATCAAAAACAACCCCATCCTAAGGAACACCAAGACAGCACTCCTATGTGTTGATAAGCTACTGGGGACTAGCATAAAGAAAACACAGTTTGAGTCCATATGGCACAACCCTAGAATAAAATACAGGGACAAGACTTTGAACATGCACTCATGGTACAAGCACGGCATTTCCACAGCAAGCAATCTACAGAAGCAAGGCACAAACATAACCTTCGACACACTCAAAGAAGAACACAATCTAGACAGCATAGAATTGTACAACTTCCTGAAGATTAAGGTAGTAATAAGGAAAGCAGACCTGAACGGACTAACACCATCAATCCTACAATACGCCACTAACCTTAATAAACTAGGGCACCAAGTAGCGCACCTTTACAAGGCCCTATGCCCAAAATCCACCAAACTCAACGACAAAGTCACGACCTTTTGGGGAACACTAGAGGGAAGGGTGCTAAGTGAGGAGGAGAGTGCTGAGTTATGGAGATCCACATCAAGGAAAAAGGTTACGGCGACTTTAAACCAGACCAAATTCTGGCTCATACATAAGGCATACTGGACCCCGCCCGCCTAGCCTCCGTGGGAATCCGCAACAGTGATTCCTGCTGGAACTGCAGCAAACAAAGGGGGGAATCTCGCACATCTACTCTTTCACTGCACCAAGGTTAGGAAGTTCTGGAACATAATCGAGACACTGATAAAAGACATCACAGGGGCCGCCATACAAATGGATTTTTACAGCCTAGCACTGGGGTTCTCGTCTCCCTCAATCACAACCAAAGAAGACAGAGACCTCATTGACTTGCTGCTGACAGCGACAGTCAAAACGGTTTTGAATAACTGGAAGGACACAGGGAAAGCCACGTCTGGAGCATGGCTCAACTGGGTCACATTCCTAAGAGGGGCGGACACCATAACAGCGAAACACTCACCAAAGACACATAGGCAGTCAAACATGTGGGAGTCCCTAGACAACTACCTATCATCGCATAAACCCCTGTAGGCAGTACAGCAGGGTTCTTCAAACTGTGGGGCGTGCCCCCCTGGGGGGGCGCGGCACCATCCCTGGGGGGGCGCGTGCTCCACTCCGATCTTCCCTTTGTGTAGCACGATGTAGAGACTCTCTGTGAGGGCGGGCGATTTCCGTCAGAGTGGGGCTGCAGGGGCCTAAGAGCTGAACAAAGCTCATTAGCATGCGAATGGCTTCTAAAAGAGGTGTGAAGTGCTCGGGTGCGGCTGGCTGGCTGAGTGTGTGTGCGCCCAGAAGCTGTGTCAGCCCGGGCACACACAGGCATGGTGAGATGAAGAGGGAGAGGGAGGGAGGAAGGAGACAGAGACAGACAGACAGAGGGAGACAGGCAGACAGAGGGGGAGCGAGGGAGGGAGACAGAGGCTGACAGAGCGAGAGCGAGGGAGGCAGCGCGAGGGAGAGCGAGGGAGACTGAGGCAGACAGGGAGAGTGAGGGAGGGAGACATGCAGACAGAGGGAGAGCGAGGGAGGGAGACAGGCAGACAGAGGGAGAGCGAGGGAGGGAGACAGGCAGACAGAGGGAGAGCGGGGGAGGCAGAGTGAGGGAGAGCGAGGGAGAGCGAGGGAGAGAGAGCGAGGGAGACAGAGGGAGAGCGAGGGAGACAGAGGGAGAGCGAGGGAGACAGAGGGAGAGCGAGGGAGGCATAGCGAGGGAGACATAAGGAGAGCGAGGGAGACAGAGGCAGCGCGAGGGATGTCGGGTGGAGCCGGCCACCAGACGTCCGTTATGTTGCCATGTGGGTGAATAGATGTATGGGTGGAGTGGTGGATGTATGGGTGGAGTGATGGGTGGAATGGTGGATGTGTGGGTGACATGGTGCCATGTATGGGTGGGGGGGTGGATGGATGAGTGAGGGGAAGGATGGATGGGTGAAGGGGTGGATGGATGGTGGGAGAGAGGATGGATGCATGAGTGGAGGGATGGATGGGAGTGGATGATGTGTGTATGGTTGGAAGGGTAGATGGATGGGTGGAGGGATGGATGGATCAGTGAAATGGTGGATGGATCGATGGGGGGTGGATGGTGGACGAGTCGGTGGGTGGATGGATGAGAGAGGTGATGGATGTATTGATGTATTGATGGGTGAAGGGGTGAATGGATGGATGGATGAGTGAAGGGGTGGATGTGGGGATGGATGGGTGATTGAGGAGGGTGGATGGACGGGGGGTGGATGGAGGAGTGAAGGGGTGGGTGAGAGGTCAATGGTTGGATTCATGAGTGGATGAGTGGATGGATGAGTGGGTGGGTGGGTGAATGGTGGATGGAGGGATGGGTGGCTGGGTGAGGGGGGAATGGAGAGAGAGGGGGAGGATGGATGGATGGATGAGTGAGTGAGGACATGGATGAATGATTGGCAGAGTGGATGGGCAGATGTGTGCATAGATGGGTGAGGAGAGGAGCATGGAGATGGATGGGTCAGAGTGCATGCATGAGTGGGGGGAGGGTGGAGAGCGGGAGGGATGGATGGGTGGGTGGATGGATGAGTGGGGGGTTGAGCGGGTGGACGGATGAGTGACTGGGTGGATGGATGAGTGGGTGGGGGGATGGCTGGATGGGTGAGAGGGTGGGTGGTTGGATGGATGAGTGAGTGAGTGGATGGGTGGAAGAGTGGATGGATGAATGGAGGACTGGATGGATGGATGAATGGAGGAGTGGATGGATGGATGAATGAATGGAGGAGTGGATGGATGAGTGGGAGGATAGTTTAGGTGAAGGGGTGAGTGGTTGGATGGGTGGGTGGAAGAGTGGATGGATTGGTGAGGGGATGGATTGGGTGAAGGGATGGATGGATGATGGATGGATGGGTGAGGGGTGGATGGAGGGATGGATGGGTGAGATGATGGATGGAGGGATGGATGGTGGATGGGTTTGCAAGTGGTTGAAGGGGTTTGGATGTGGATGGGGCACAGATGGAGGGAAGGAATGAATGATGGCGGAGTTGGTTGTTGACAAGGTGTACATGATGGATGGGGAGGGTTGTGATGACTTCCTTTGCCTTCGAGGATTGTGTTTTGAGCTGTGTGGTACGCCTCTGTCGTTTCGCCACACCCACTCACAGGCCTGCAGTTTGCTAGGCACTCTTGTTGTGTTGAGCATTGTTTGCCGGATATGGCCTGTGGTGTGCGCGTTGCAGTCGATCATGCTGTGTGCCGGATTCCCGAGGTTTCGGTCGGGTGGTGGGGGGGCCCAACATCTGGGGGAATTCAGCTGGGGGGGCTCAACCTGGAAAAGTTTGAATACCTCTGCAGTACAGCCAGATACCCAAACCGACATGTGCCAACAATATCCAGCAAACCCCAAAAACCTGCGCCGCTCCTTCTCTCTCTCTCTTTCCTATCCACGGTCGGGGCGAGGGATTAAGAGTGACAATCGATGCAAGACAAGGGGACGGAGGACCCAAACGACAAGGCCAAGCTCGAACGACTGGCGGCCGGACTAACGCCAATAAGACTGAAAAGCTGAAAGCGAAGTAGACCCCTCCCCTCCCGGGTGTTTCTTTTTCTCCTTTTCTTCCCCCTCTTTTTCTCTTCTTCCTCCCATGTATATGTTGTGCTCCATGTAAATATATCTTTTTTTTCAATAAAAAATTACAGAAATAAAAAAAAAAGAAAGGGTCCTGTGCGCACACACACCGTGGGACTGAATGACACCTTTCAAGGGCTCTGTGTGCACACACACCGTAGGACTGAATGACACCTTTCAAGGGCTCTGTGCGCACACACACCCCGTGGGGCTGAGCGACACCTTGCAAGGGCTCTGTGCACACACACCGTGGGGCTGAATGACCCCATGCAAGGGCTCTGTGCACACACACCATGGGGATGAGTGACACCTTGCAAGGGCTCTGTGGACACACACCGTGGGGCTGAATGACTCCGTGCAAGGGCTCTGTGCACACACACCATTTGGCTGATCAAGGGCTCTGTGCACACACACACGGGGCTGGATGACACCTTTCAAGGGCTCTGTGCAACCAAACCGTGGGGCTGAATGACACCTTTCAAGGGCTCTATGCACACACAGCATGGGGCTGAATGACACCTTTCAAGGGCTCTATGCACACACACCATGGGGCTGAATGCCCCCGTGCAAGGGCTCTGTGCACACACACGCCGTTGGGCTGAATGACACCTTTCAAGGGCTCTGTGCACACACACGGTGGGACTGAATGACACCTTTTTAAGGGCTCTGTGCACACACACCATGTGGCTGGATGACACCTTTCAAGTGCTCTGCGCACACACCGTGGGACTGAATGACCCCGTGCAAAGGCTCTGTGCACACACACAGTGGGGCTTAATGACACCTTTCGAGGGCTCTGTGCACACACACCGTTGGGCTTAATGACACCTTTCAAGTGCTCTGTGCACACACAGTGGGGCTGAATGACCCCGTGCAAGAGCTCTGTGCACACACACCGTGGGGCTTAATTACAACTTTCAAGGCCTCTGTGCACACACACCGTGGGGCTTAATGACACCTTTCAAATGCTCTGTGCACACACCGTGGGTCTGAATGACCCAGTGCAAGGGCTCTATGCAAACAGACACCCTGGGGCTTAACTACACCTTTCAAGGGCTCTGTGCACACACACCGTGGGGCTGGATGACACCTTTCAAGGGCTCTGTGCACACACACTGGTGCTTGGTGACCCCATGGAAGAGTTCTGTGCACAGACCTGAATGACCCTGTGCAACGGCCCTGTGCACACACACTGTGGGGATTGGTTACTCCAATCAAGGGCTCTGTACTCACACACCGTGGGGCTGAATGGCCCCGTGCAAGGGCTCAGTGCGCACACACAGTGAGGCCTGGTGACCCTGTGCATGGGATCTGTGCACACACACCCTGGCACAATGTAGGTGTCACGCACGTGCAAGGCCACACAATACTGCTAGAGTGCACAACCCAAGCGAACATGGCTGGAGTGTTGGGAGGGCACTGACACCGTAAACTCCCTTGGTAGCAGTCAGGGCCTGAAAGGTCACGGTGGTCACTGGCTATCAAATGAAAGGCCTCATTTCAAAATAATCTCTAGTGAAAGCTTTCGAGTTCAACCAAGAGTTATCTCTGTGATAAAACACGCACTATTCTGAAGAAACAGATGGGGCCTACCCTTCACAAAAATCAGTACACAATAAACATTGCAAAATCTAAAGTAACAAGGCGCTTCCTGCATGTAAGAGACTTGCTGGTCTCCCTTTATTCCTGTTCTGATGCTTGTTATTAACGTAGAACCACCTCTTCTTTAAAAAAAAAAGAAGAAAAAATTACATTAAATTTCTCAAAACCCTTCATCCTGCAATGCCCAAGACTTCCATATCAACACTAGCTGCTTCCAGTTTCTCTAGTGTTCCTCAGCGCTATAAACATTGCAACTGTCACTCTCAGCTGAGCACAGACGCTGAGGGTGTGCTCCAGGGAAACCGAAGCCTCCACAGCGGCCATCTTGGGGGTAAGGAAGCGCTCTGGTGCGCTCTAGTCCCATATAAAAAAGGACGGTCTACCTCCGCGTAGCGGACGCACTTGCGGACCCGCCTGACTCACGCCTGAGTCAAGCCAGAGTCCTGCCCGTCTGCGCCCGTCCGCGGCAGGACAGGGCTAGGGGCCATGGTCTCTACTCTTCCTATATTATCTCGGGAAAGGACGGACAAACTCAGGTACTCTTCCCAGACCTTATTAAACTTACGGCCATCTCCATCGAAAGGATGCATTAAAGAGCCCTGGCCATGTCCAGAAGGACCTTTTTCCTGTTTTAACTGTCACTATCAAGCTTATTATGACAACCCGACCCTTAGGTCAAAGAAAGCGAAAACCACATTATCAAATGGCTTAAAAAGCTTTCTCCTGAATGTACGTTCTCTGCCCAAACACTACCTGGAAGTATGGGACCATGTTCACACACTACAGCCTGACATTTGCTTTTTAACGGAAACCTGGCTTGAACCCCATACAGTCCCTGTAATAGCATTATGGGTCCCTTTAGGATATACATTTTTACATCTAGATCGCCCGGAAAAAAGTAGGAGGCGGGCTGGCAATCCTGTACAAAGAACATCTGAAAGTCACTATACTATAACAAAAATACAGCTCACTATTAGAAACAATGATTTTTAAGATTAGCTCTGCCGCAAAAACCTTCTGGAAAGGAGCATTAGTTTACCGTCCTCCGGTACCCAATCCGGCCTTCGCTATCTTCCTTTTGGAGCTGTTAGCCCCACATTTCAAAGCAAAGGAAGATTTCATTCTTCTCGGAGATTTTAACATTCACGTTGACATCCCCACACATCCAGAAACCCAATCCCTGCTCGCAGACTTATCCACCTTAGGTCTAGAATTAAATAATAGTGAACCCACGCATATAGGGGGTCACTCTTTGGATCTAATTTTCTCAAACTGCCCCAAAGTACGATGCCAACCTGCTGCTCAGAGTAACTGGTCTGACCACTTCTTAGTGGAATTCTCTTTATTGGGCATGAACAAACTCCAACAAAAAAAACACTCTTCCCCCAATCTGGCGCCGCCAGTGGCACAAAGTTACGGCGGAAGAGATGCATAGGGTGTGGAAACAGGCATAACCGATACGGATAATGTGGAGTCCGCACTGTCTAAATTCAACAATTCGCTTAAAGAAGCAATAGACACTCTAGCCCCTTTAAAACTAGACAAACAATACCCCTCCTCTAAGCAAGAAATATGGTACACTGAAGCATTAAGAACAGAGAAACAGGGATGCAGAAGGGTAGAAAAAATATGGAAAGCCCGAACAGAAGAAAATAAGAAAACATATCAAGATGCCCAAACAAAATATTATAAAAACATAAAGCAGGCCAGAAAGAACAGTCTCACACAGCAACTAGCTGAGGCAGGCAATTCCTCTAAGGAACTATTCAAAATCTTACAAGCTTTTACTAAACCAGAGGCCTGCGTAAGCTCAGATGACTTTTCTCAGTCCTTATGCGACGACATTTCTTTGTTTTTCGAAAATAAGATCAACCTGATTTATGATAAAATAATGAAGGCCCCCAGTCAAGGCAACAACATCCTAACTCTCCCCTTTTCGCCCGCACGCGGACACAATTCACTTATGACCTTTCCGGCAGTTAGTGATTCAGACCTACCTCTCCTCATTAGCCACATAAAATCAGGTTCCCCTGATGATTTCTTGCCAGCAAAAATGGTCGCCTCCTTGAGCGCCCTGCTTGGGCCTCAAATTCTATCCGTCATAAATCTTTCTTTAAAGGAAGGACAGGTGCCTATGGAGTGGAAGAAGGCGGTGGTGAACCCCATTCGTAAGAACGCAGCACGTCCATGGACTGATCTTTCAAACCTCCGAACATGTGAACACCGATCTCTCTAACTACATCGAGACAGTGGAAGGTCTATGTAGGAAGGTAGATACCTGACTATGGTTACCCCCGACTTTTTGCCTGGTGTTTTGCTGGTTTGCCGACTTAGTTGACCTGGGGCCCTGCCAATCAGGACCCCAGGCCTACTGCTCTCTCTCTAAAATGGATTCCATGTACCTTAGGTACATTTCCAATTGGGACTGGGCCACCCTATCAGACCCTGTAACTCAGGGCATCGGTGCACCCAGGGCCTACCAAGGGCTGAAGCATGTATTATGCCACCCCTGGATGGCCATCTAAATCTGACACAACTGGCTGCACGACAGCTGGGGCAACGTGGCGTACCCGCTCGTTGCTTTAGGTATAGTAGCCCTATATCTAACCGTACAATGGACACCCGAGTTCCTATCAGTCACTCCTATGGCAGGCCTTGACAGTCCTGAAGGCAGAGTGCTTGGAATCGTGTGAATTGGGTTCTGGCCCGAGCCGAGCCCGGTTGCAGCTTGCGGAACCAAGACCCAATGGCTGTTCCATGATAACGCGTACCATATCGGTAACTTCGGTATCGCGTTATCAAGACATGTCGAGTAAGGTGTCATACGAATCGGGATACTGCCCCCTCACCAATTCTGGCGACAAGGTTAGCATTCCGCCCTTCTAGAGGGACACGACATGTACGTAACTGTGAACCCCGGTTAAAGTTAACTAAAGCCTCAGCTCCACAAAATGGATGCTGCCACCACAGACACGAGTCTGACCTCCTGCTGCTGGAAGTCCTTCCAGCGAGGAGAGCTTGGACAAAGGGTTTCCTGTCAAGGGCGGTGTTCGCACCGTCCCAGACAGGGTTTGTGTATTCTGGGTAGGTAGGGCTTTGCGAGAAGGTGACTGCGGAGTGGCACCCCGGTGCTCACTACGCATCTGCCGGTCAGAACCAGTTCCAGGGGCGCCAGCCCCTGGCCTGGGGAAAGTCCGGCAGGGGAGAGGGGTGTAACTACCCCCCTTCCTGGTCCCACCCTTAGGGCAGGACCTAGTCATGTACCCACCCCTTTCTTTAGGATAAAGGCCGGAGCGGGGACACTTCCAAATTAGATCATCTTTGGAATCAAGACACGACTTTCTGCGAAAGACATCAAGATTTCCTTCTTCAAGATTCTCCCTTGTGGCTAAGGAGTAGTCACCCTACATCAAGCAGGCACCATCCTAAGAACACTGCGGTCTGCTGCAAGTCCTTCTTCACGAATCCGACGACCCAGCTCGACGAGACCCGGCTTCCCTGGCACCTATGACCTCTACTCACCTCTACAGCAAAGCTGAGAACTGTGAGTGCGACGAGACCTCGAGGGACCGACGATCGCCAAGACTGCACGACTTCTTTGCAACAAGCCCACCGTGTGCTCCACTGGTGAGTGCTTTGGGGTCCGAGAAGCCCCAACCCTGAGCTGCTCCAGCACCGAAGATCAGCCCTCCAGCATCTCCACGATCTGCGTGGGGCCCTTCTGCTTTTGCGTGCTCACCGCGCTGTGTGGCTACTAGCCGGCTGGCTTGTGGCCTTCTTCACGACGCCCGACGACATCACTGCTGCTGGTCTGGTTGCTCCAGACTGGCCCTTGCTTCCTTGCAACAGAGAAGCACCCCGGACCCTCCTGGTCCACTCCAGACGCCATTTTGAGTCCACCGCGTGGGCTTGAATTTGCCAAGGCTTTGTTGCCCAATCCTGGGTCCAGCGACGCCGACAGCTTCAATCTTCATGGGACAGCTCGCTCCTCCATCCTGGTCGCCGACAATGCCTCCTGGTCCGTGAGATCTGCGAGCACAGCGTCACCCACTCACCTAGTCGAGGTGACTACCATCCGGTGCCCTCCTGGTGCCACCTGACTACTGGCTAGTAGTCTCGAACTTGGTCCCCTCTGCTTTCAGGTGTCATCTTCCTTCGATCCAGGCTTGGATCCATCGAACTTTCTTCACTGGTCGCCTGCCAGCAACTTCTTTCTTCCAGGCTCCTGGTCCGTCAACGAGGATTCCCGACGTCTTTTCAGACCTATGCAGCTGCAGCCCCTGGGCTAGGTAACTTCGGCATTTCGGTGCCCCAGCATAGCCTCACTATCCAAGGGTCAGAATCCACTTTCGTTTTCCTCCTACCAGGTCGGGTTCGCCCGAGAACACTAACTTTCTGAAATCTAGCTACCATAGACTTTGTCCCGCATCCCGCGTGAGAGTGCACACTCTGCACCCGAGTCCCCTAGGCCTCCTAGAAGTAATCTAAAGATTCTATAGTCAAGCCCTAGCGATTCCAAAGCCTATTAGTACTGTACTTACCTGCTAGTAATTTCGCATTCCACTTTCAGAGTATATGGTTTTCCGTGCCCCTCGGGCATTTGTATATACTGTGCTAACTTAAGTATTTTCGTAAGAGTTTTGGTTTGTGCTTAGTACCCTGTCCTCATAAAGAGTCCAGGGCTGTTGTGATTCTTAATAAATATTCTGTTTATTTTCATAACACTTGTGTGGTGTCCTTTCACTTGGGGTTCAAGGGGTATGTGATGGTATAACAGCTGGCTTAACACGCCCTCTAGAGTTTAGCCCGAAGACTGCTCGTATCCACGCTACTAGGATAGCTGGTCTAAGGTTGACTTACAACCAATCACCATAAGGGTCGTTTAGAACTATACATAGCGGTCGCTAGAATAGCGAACGCTGCATATCGGGCCAACTTCTCACATTGGTGAGCAGCGGTTGGGATTTGAGCTTGCTGTTGTTTTACCACGCGTATCCTAAGAACGTCTTGTGAAAGATCGCATAAGTACTCCAGGTACATATAACCTAGCTTAGAATACTCTGAGTTCTACTGAACCAGCTGTTGTAGCTCTTCAAGGCTTAGCACACCTTGGCTGCAACTCTTAGCAAGGGCTCAGTAGGTAAACCCATAGTGTAGGTAGGTGCATCACTTACACCACACTAGAAACAGCATGTCGGACAAAGGCGGAAACTCTGAGTCTCCCCTTGTGTCAGTTGACCTTCCACAGGTCACCTCCAGATATGCTGCGCTTAGCTTTCATGAGATGCGACAGGTCTGTACGTCTCGAAAGATAAAGCAGGGTGCAAACCCTACCATTCCGTTTCTGATTGGTCTCTTGGAGACTTATGATGCCAGGAAGGCGGGTAACACCGACCTTTCTCATCCCGAAATGGAAATGCCTCCCCTCGAGGGAACCCGAGGTGACCCTGACCTTATCCATCTCTCTGCCGAGGGAGAAGAGGAGGACGAGGAACCAGAGACATCTGGGGACGAGGCAGACAAAGGTCCAGTCATAGTTAGTCAGCTAACTCAGGACAACTTAAGCCGGCACGAGATTGGTACTAGGAGACCCCTGGGGCCTCTCTCGGGCCAGCTTAACATTGGGAACGGACGAGTTAGGTCCCTGTCGAGAGGCTCTAACAGATCTGTTCGAACCAGAGGCTCTGCTCGAAGAGGGATGACATCGCCTCAGAGAAGAGTGTACGAAGCAAAGGAGCGGGAAGTCAATCTGCGGATCGAAAGGGAAGAACTTGCCCTAGCCAAAGAGAGACTCGCCTTTGCTCGAGAGCAAGAGTTGAGTGGGACGATTCCCACTGGTGGCAGCATTCCCCCACGGGAACCCAGGAGTTTAGACACTAAGCACCTGAATAAGATAGTGCCCCCCTTTAAGCAAGGGGACGACATCCACAAATGGATTACTGCTTTGGAGCGGGCCTGCACTGTACAGTGCGTCCCCCAGAGTCAGTGGGCAGCTATCTTGTGGCTCTCCTTTGAAGGTAAAGGTAGAGATAAGCTCCTCACTACTATAGTCGAGGATGCTAACAATTACCAGGTCCTGAAGAACACACTGATTGATGGGTTTGGCTTAACCACTGAGCAGTACAGGTTGCTGTTCAGGGATACCCAGAAAACTCAGTGTCAGGACTGGTCTGACTTTGTCTATTGTGCCACTAAGGCTTTTGAAGGCTGGCTACTGGGAAGTAAGGTTACTGATTTTAAAGGATTGTACAATCTAATTATAATCTTAAGTAATTGTCAGAACAAGTTATTACACCAGCACCTGGTAGACTCTGATCTGACCTCTCCACAAGAATTGGGTAAGAGGGCGGACAAATGGGTCAGAACCAGGGTCAGGCCTAAGAACCAGGGTGGTGACCAAAAGAAGGAATCGACCAAGCCTCAAGAGAAGGGTGGGAATAAATCTTCTGATCAAACCACAGGGCCCCAAAATTCCTCTGAAAAGGGTGGGTCCCCAACTTCTCCCAAAACCCAAAAGAAACCTTATTGTCACACCTGCAAACAGGTGGGCCATTACAAAACTGACAGCAGTTGTCCCAAGGCCAACAACAATAAGGAGAACATACCCCCAAATAAAGCTTCCCAGCCTCCTGTTACTACTAGTAGTACTCCCCCAGGTGGTGGGAGTGCCCCAAGAATCTGGGTGCATTTTCTTTGGGAGTACCTGGGGACTCTGGCCTAACCAGGTCCCCGGACTTAAATACTCTTGTCTGTGAGACTGGCATGGGGTTTGCCAACTTTACCGCCTGTCCCAACACTTTGGGCAGGTACAGACAGGAGCCCCTCATCAATGGTTCAAAAGTTGACGCCTACAGAGACACAGGGGCTAGCATCATAATGGTGGCTGAGAGCCTAGTCCCCTCAAGGCAACTTATGCCTGGTGCCACATACCAGGTAGTGAACATTGATGGAGTGCAGAGAGATCATCCCATAGCAGTGGTAAATCTCAGCTGGGGAGGTGTCACTGGTCACAAGAGAGTGGCAGTGTCACCAAACTTGCCTGTAGATTGCCTACTGGGGAATGATTTAGAGACCTCAGCCTGGGCTGAGGTCGAGCAAGAAACCCATTTTAAAATGGTAAACCTCCATGGTAAGGTTAGTGGGGCAGTGATAGCCACAGCCCCAGTCCCAGAAGTCCTCCCTGAACAGGTCAGGAGGGCTGTGCCAGTCACAGCCCTATCCCAGAAAGATGCCTTTCCTGAACAGGTTGGCAAGGCTGTGATGGTCACAGCCCAATCCCAAACTGAGTCCCTTCCTGAAAAGGTTGGTGGAATTGTGATGGCCACAGCTCAAACTCAGACAGATAACAGTGTTGTGAAGCCTGAAACTATGGATCACTCCACTCAGACAGAGAGCAGTGAGGAGGAAGAAAAGTCTTCCCCCTCCCAGACACTAGGTGAGAGCCAGCCTCCTCAGGGAACTGACTCTACCCCTGGTGAAGGAACTGCCCCAGAGGTAGTCAGGCCTAGCCTGGCAGAGCCCCTGATGGCAGTGGAACCTTCCCAGGTGGGACCCGGTCTGGAGCAGGTATCCTGCCCCTCTCTACCCTGCCTCAGTCAGCCCAGGGCTGTAGAGGTCAGGAAGGCCAGTGGTGGACCCCAAAGGGCCCCCTGTCCAAAAGAACTTCCCAATCAGCAGATTAGGATCACTGAAGCTAGTAGCCCTAGCCAAGTGAAAATAAAACGAACTCCTGAGGGATCCCCCTTAAACTTAGTTAGGGAACTCCCACAGCTGGACACTGCTGGGCACAGCCAAACCTGGGGCCTAAAAACCCCAAACCTGACCTGTCCCTCCAGTAAGCCAAACAGAGGGACTCAGCCTCCAGCTTTAGGTAGCCAGAGGTTGACCCTGAGAGCTCATAGCAACTCAGTGCTGGAAAGAAAGGCGCATATGGTGGATAGTGATTGGAGGAAGTTGAGCCCAACCGTAGTGGAGTCTCACTTCAGTACTCCATTCCCACACCAGCCTTTTACTTTGCCAAAGCACACCACAGGTAGTGATTCCCTATGGTGGAGACCCTCAGATACCCTTAGGGTGAGGGGTTGCTTAGTGGACCATGATACAGGGGGTAACCATGCCAGCGCATGTACCACCTCATATGGCCACTCAGGCAATATAGGCTTACCTGGACAAGGATAGCCTTATCTCCTTTCGTTTGGGGGGGGGGGTTGTGTAGGAAGGTAGATACCTGACTATGGTTACCCCCGACTTTTTGCCTGGTGTTTTGCTGGTTTGCCGATTTAGTTGACCTGGGGCCCTGCCAATCAGGACCCCAGGCCTACTGCTCTCTCTCTAAAATGGATTCAATGTACCTTAGGTACATTTCCAATTAGGACTTGGCCACCCTATCAGACCCTGTAACTCAGGGCATCGGTGCACCCAGGGCCTACCAAGGGCTGAAGCATGTATTATGCCACCCCTGGATGGCCATCTAAATCTGACACAACTGGCTGCACGACAGCTGGGGCAACGTGGCGTACCCGCTCGTTGCTTTAGGTATAGTAGCCCTATATCTAACCGTACAATGGACACCCGAGTTCCTATCAGTCACTCCTATGGCAGGCCTTGACAGTCCTGAAGGCAGAGTGCTTGGAATCGTGTGAATTGGGTTCTGGCCCGAGCCGAGCCCGGTTGCAGCTTGCGGAACCAAGACCCAATGGCTGTTCCATGATAACGCGTACCATATCGGTAACTTCGGTATCGCGTTATCAAGACATGTCGAGTAAGGTGTCATACGAATCGGGATACTGCCCCCTCACCAATTCTGGCGACGAGGTTAGCATTCCGCCCTTCTAGAGGGACACGACATGTACGTAACTGTGAACCCCGGTTAAAGTTAACTAAAGCCTCAGCTCCACAAAATGGATGCTGCCACCATAGACACGAGTCTGACCTCCTGCTGCTGGGAGTCCTTCCAGCGAGGAGAGCTTGGACAAAGGGTTTCCTGTCAAGGGCGGTGTTCGCACCGTCCCAGACAGGGTTTGTGTATTCTGGGTAGGTAGGGCTTTGCGAGAAGGTGACTGCGGAGTGGCACCCCGGTGCTCACTACGCATCTGCCGGTCAGAACCAGTTCCAGGGGCGCCAGCCCCTGGCCTGGGGAAAGTCCGGCAGGGGAGAGGGGTGTAACTACCCCCCTTCCTGGTCCCACCCTTAGGGCAGGACCTAGTCATGTACCCACCCCTTTCTTTAGGATAAAGGCCGGAGCGGGGACCCTTCCAAATTAGATCATCTTTGGAATCAAGACACGACTTTCTGCGAAAGACATCAAGATTTCCTTCTTCAAGATTCTCCCTTGTGGCTAAGGAGTAGTCACCCTGCATCAAGCAGGCACCATCCTAAGAACACTGCGGTCTGCTGCAAGTCCTTCTTCACGAATCCGACGACCCAGCTCGACGAGACCCGGCTTCCCTGGCACCTCTGACCTCTACTCACCTCTACAGCAAAGCTGAGAACTGTGAGTGCGACGAGACCTCGAGGGACCGACGATCGCCAAGACTGCACGACTTCTTTGCAACAAGCCCACCGTGTGCTCCACTGGTGAGTGCTTTGGGGTCCGAGAAGCCCCAACCCTGAGCAGCTCCAGCACCGAAGATCAGCCCTCCAGCATCTCCACGATCTGCGTGGGGCCCTTCTGCTTTTGCGTGCCCACCGCGCTGTGTGGCTACTAGCCGGCTGGCTTGTGGCCTTCTTCACGACGCCCGACGACATCACTGCTGCTGGTCTGGTTGCTCCAGACTGGCCCTTGCTTCCTTGCAACAGAGAAGCACCCCGGACCCTCCTGGTCCACTCCAGACGCCATTTTGAGTCCACCGCGTGGGCTTGAATTTGCCAAGGCTTTGTTGCCCAATCCTGGGTCCAGCGACGCCGACAGCTTCAATCTTCGTGGGACAGCTCGCTCCTCCATCCTGGTCGCCGACAACGCCTCCTGGTCTGTGAGATCTGCGAGCACAGCGTCACCCACTCATCTAGTCGAGGTGACTACCATCCGGTGCCCTCCTGGTGCCACCTGACTACTGGCTAGTAGTCTCGAACTTGGTCCCCTCTGCTTTCAGGTGTCATCTTCCTTCGATCCAGGCTTGGATCCATCGAACTTTCTTCACTGGTCGCCTGCCAGCAACTTCTTTCTTCCAGGCTCCTGGTCCATCAACGAGGATTCCCGACGTCTTTTCAGACCTATGCAGCTGCAGCCCCTGGGCTAGGTAACTTCGGCATTTCGGTGCCCCAGCATAGCCTCACTATCCAAGGGTCAGAATCCATTTTCGTTTTCCTCCTACCAGGTCGGGTTTGCCCGAGAACACTAACTTTCTGAAATCTAGCTACCATAGACTTTGTCCCGCATCCCGCGTGAGAGTGCGCACTCTGCACCCGAGTCCCCTAGGCCTCCTAGAAGTAATCTAAAGATTCTATAGTCAAGCCCTAGCGATTCCAAAGCCTATTAGTACTGTACTTACCTGCTAGTAATTTCGTATTCCACTTTCAGAGTATATGGTTTTCCGTGCCCCTCGGGCATTTGTATATACTGTGCTAACTTAAGTATTTTCGTAAGAGTTTTGGTTTGTGCTTAGTACCCTGTCCTCATAAAGAGTCCAGGGCTGTTGTGATTCTTAATAAATATTCTGTTTATTTTCATAACACTTGTGTGGTGTCCTTTCACTTGGGGTTCAAGGGGTATGTGATGGTATAACAGCTGGCTTAACACGCCCTCTAGAGTTTAGCCAGAAGACTGCTCATATCCACGCTACTAGGATAGCTGGTCTAAGGTTGACTTACAACCAATCACCATAAGGGTCGTTTGGAACGATACATAGCGGTCGCTAGAATAGCGAACTCTGCATATCGGGCCAACTTCTCACAGTCTAGACCACTCTCAATCCGGGTTTAGACCGCATCACAGCACCGAATCTGCCCTCCTTTCAGTGACCGATAACATCAGGATGTCACTGGATGGAGGGGGTTCTATGATTCTGGTGCTGTTAGACCTATCCGCTGCCTTTGACACGGTGTCACATGAGATACTTCTCAGGCGTTTGAGAGAGGTGGGCTTAGGAGGCATGGCTCTGTCCTGGCTGGAGAGTTTTCTCTCAGGTCGCCTGCAAGGTGTCAGACTTGTCTCCCACTATTCTACCTCAAGGGAGCTCACCAAGGGAGTGCCACAGGGTTCATGCCTAAGCCCAACACTATTCAATGTGTACGTGGCCTCCTTGGCAGACATTGTAAGAGCATACGGGTTCACCCCGATCTCGTACGCCGACGACACCCAACTCCTGTTCCCTTTTTAGACCCTCAACCCCACATTACAAAAATCTTTTGCGGACGGCATGAGGGCAGTGTCGGACTGGATGGCCTCAAATTGCCTCCAGTGCATTGTAAGCAAGACTGAGGTCATGCTGTTTGGGGAGGCCACTCTTCTATGGTCTTCAGAATGGTTGCCCTCAGATCTTGGACCTGCACCTAACCCGAAACAGTCTGTAAAAAACCTCGGAGTACAGTTAGATCAGACACTACTGCTGAAAGAACACACTAGTCAAGTTGCTGTATCCTGTTTCCGTGTTATTGGACTCTTACGTCGAGTTTTCCCATTCCTGCCTGACAACTACAGGAAGACACTGGTTCAGACCCTAGTCATCAGTAGACTTGATTATTGTAATGGCCTGTACATCACGGCCAATGAGGAACAACTAAACAGATTACAAGTGGTGAAAAATACTGCGGCGAGACTTGTTCTCAATGCCCAACCTAGGACCCCATCATGTCCCCTTCTGACCAAACTCCACTGGCTGCCGATTAGGCAACGCGTCAAATTCAAAATCTGCTGCACTAAACATAGGTGTTTGTTTGGCACTGGTCCCAAATATCTGACCGAAAAATTCAACCTCTACCGCCCAGGACGCTCTCTGCGTTCCAGTAGTCAGCAGCTACTAGAGGTTCTCAGAGTCAAGAGAGCTAGACAAGGAGGTCGAGCTCTCTTCTATAAAGGCCCTATTCTTTGGAACTCACTCCCTCCCACTCTGAAACAAACCACCAACCTTCAGTCTTTTAGGAAGTCCTTAAAAACCCATCTATTATCTACATCCTAAAAGAAAAGATCAGTTATTTCACAGCGTAAACATCTTGATTTGATTGGGCCTTATCTGGTAGAAGCACAAGTGCGGAGATACCCCTACGGGGGTCGAGTCCTGGGCTATACAAGAATACAAATAAATAAATAAACTGCTCTGCGCGTCATTCACCCTTAGGGTGGGGGTCTGGACTGGAGTCAGTGGACCTGGTGCTGATCATGCGCAAGCACCTTGGGGTTCACACAATAAAAAGTGCGCGTGACGGATAGGCAGACGAGGCCAGAGAATGAGATGGCAGGAGCAGAGCCTGGAGGCCCTGACCCCATAATTTATTTATAGCCTGCCCCGGGGCGTGTCTGTCGGCTGCCGCCTGGTACTCGCAGGTGAGTGATGATCCATTGCATTGCATGCAAATGCAATCTTTATCCCACCCTGATCAAATAGTTAATGGCCAGCACGGTCTCTGTGGGTGTCGCGACCGGGCCGGAATTAAAAGCAAAAGCCTGTTTAGTCCCCGGCCCGGTTCCGCGACCGCAGCGCAGGGGATTTATTCAACGTGACATTAACAGTTACAGAACGCTCCCTACTCTTCCTCCTCAGGGCTTTAGACAACCTGACAAAGTTTGCCCTCGAACAGTGGGAAATCCCCTGTAGTTCTACAACAACTCGTGAATTATCCACCAGCCAGCACCTAGACAGGGAGAGTGTGATCATCAGGGTCAGATGAAGTCAATTTCCACGCCAGTATTCCATTTTAATTTCAGCGCCAGTATGTTATTTTAATTTCAGTGCAAGTATGCCATTTTAATTTCAGCGCCATTATGCCAATGTTGCATATTTCCTTCCTGCGTATCAGCAAGAGATTACAGCAGTATGAAAGTCCTGTGCTATTTTACCATATTGTACAAAAATGCAGACATGCAAGTACCGCCGACATGGCGTTAAGGCAGCCAACTTTCTGCTCTTCTGATTCTGGTTTATCTGCATAAATTATGCAGATAAGCCAGAATGACCATACCTCTAAGATAAGCAGTCAGACCTCTTAAGCAGCCCTTATCAGAAGCCTTTATGGGCCCGGCTCAAAAACGCTATACGAGTCCACAATCTGTTTTTTTTTAATGTTTAAGGAGCACCTCTTTATGAGAAGCAAAAATGTTTAAACTTACCACGCCGGACTCTGCTCCAGGATTTGTCAACCCCTATTGGTGCGGCCACACCCCAATGCTGTCTGATCTAAAATGAAAAGGCCAGGCCTGCATTTTCATTTGATAGGTACATTTTATAATCTCCCCTCCCTCCGTGATGGCCGGGCCCTGCACTTAACTCACTGAGCCTCAAGGAAGGACGAGGTTTAAATGTAAGTGAAAACCAGCAGAAGAGACCATTTGAAAGGGGAGTAAGGTCTGCAGGGTGGGCGATCTATATGAAATCCGTGGCGAACCTCTGCCATAGTGTCAGGTTCAAATTTCTTCCAAGGTGAGCTCTCAAGCTGAGGGAAGAGATATTAATTTTGCTCTCCTTCCTCACACTCTCTTTCGGGAGCATATTGTTCATGCTCACTGCTGAGACATGGTTAGATAAGTCCTTGTCTGCCTCAGATTCCTCCAAATTAAATTCAGGTTTGATCTGCTTTATTACATCAAAAAGCCAATTTTTGTTGGCTCTTAGGGCTCAGTGCACTTTACCAACGCTAACCAGTGCTAAAGTGCTTGCGCTCTTTCCTTTAAACATGGTAAAATTGGCTTAAACCAAATTGGCAAATTTAATTTACTTGTAAGTCCCTAGAAATGTGGTTCTTCATGTACTCAGGGAATGTAAATTAAATGCTGCCAGTGGGCCTGCAACACTTATTGTGCCACCCACGTAAGTAGACTATTTAAACGTGTTAAGGTCAGGGCATGTCATTGCAGTCTGCCTGTGCAGTTATAAAACTGCCATTTTGACCTTGCAAAAGGAATCTTTTGCCAGACCTAAAAATATTCCCTTTTACTACATATGTCACCAGGATGTCACCACTAGTGCAAGCCCTTTCCATAAGGCAGGGTGCAGTATGCAGAGTGCAGTGTATTTAAAGTGTTTGGCATTTAATGTCATGGAATAGGCAAGGCTGAATTGCTATCCTTGTTCTTTGTGTGATTCCCGAATTTTTCACAATCCCATGACTTGAGTGATGAAACATTTATGGCAGCACCCACACTCTGAAAAGTGTTCCAGTCCCACTGGCCTGGGTGCCTTTGTGTGAATTTTTCATGGTTTCTGGCTAGGGTGCCATGTGAGACATTTCAATGCCATCTGGCAGCCTGGCAGCCTGGGTGCTTATGTGTGACGTTTCCATGCTTTCTGACCTGGGTGCTTAAGTGTGATATTTCCATGCTTTCTGGCCTGGGTGCTTTATGTGTGATATTTCCATGCATTTTGGCCTGGGTGCTTATGTGTGCTATTTCCATAGTTTCTGACCTCAGTGACCTGGAGGATCATGTGTCGTATTTCCAGGCTTACTGGCCTGGGTGCTTATGTGTGAAGTTTCCGTGCTTTCTCGCCTGGTGTGACTGGGTCTGGTTCAGTGCCTAGGTGCTTATGTGTGACGTTTTCACAGTTTCTGGCCTCATTGTTTACAATGCCCACAATCATAATGTGGCAATTTACATAAGATGCTTTATTTTAGCACTGTTTACAAAACTCAGGATCTAAAATTCATTTAATTCTGGCACATTGTCTTGTACATTTTTTACTCTGAACCTTTGCACAATTGATTGAAGTTAAGTGCGTTTTTAAATGTCTTTATGTTATTTTATATAAAGAATAAATTGGTTACATTTCAATTCATGTTTCGTGCTCGACATTTTCATTTTTTTGTGTTCTCTGTAGGAATGTCTGTGATTTATGACTGGGTATCCTGGTGCTTCATTAGGTAAGCATTTACTATGCTTTAATACAATTTATTATGTAATGAAAAATGTGTTGAAAAATGCTTTGTTTAAGCCTTTCTGTCTCCAAATTTTTCTTGGGGGGACAACCCCCTAAACTCCTCCTAGTAGTGATTACTCACTGCACTTGCTCGCTACACACCATGTGGGGTTTAGTCTCACTTTTACTTCTCTCTGATTCACTACTTGTATCTACTTTTGGTGCTCTCTGAAAGAATGTTGATGGGTACATATGACTGGGTGGGTAACCTGGTGCTCTTTAAGGTCAACATCTACAATTTACTGTGCTTTGAAAGTTGCTACAATTGAATATGTAATGCAAAATGTGCTGTAAAATTCACCATTTTGGTGTTTATTTTTCCAAAATTTTCTTGGGGGGAGAACCCCTCCTAAACCCTCCTAGTAGTGGTTGGGCTTGCTCGCTGCGCTCGCTCACCAGGCGCCGGACGGGAGCTGGTCTGGCAAAATTTGCCAGGGCTGCTTTCAGTTTCCAGTCCAGCCCTGAGCCCTGCCTACTCAGGAGAGGTGCACCTTAGCCCTCCCTCGCAAAAGCAGACCGAAGCAGCTGCTGTTTCGAGCTTCCTACTGCTATAATCATGCCTGACGTTTTATTAATCAAATAATTATCCAGGGTTTGTGAATCACCGGAGTCACGAGTGATAAAGCTTGCTCACCCTCCCTTCTGTTTTGACTGCATACACTGGGAGCTTCATGGCAAAGGCTAGAAAATACAGTTAATAGGACGGCTAACCTAGAGTCTAGAGAGTGGGGAAAGGAAGTGAAAGGGGGAAAGCAAAGGGAGGAAAGGAGTGCAACCAAGAGAGGGAGGTGTGGGAATGAAAAAGCGAGAACGCAGGAGAAGTAAGCGGATAAAAAAAGGGCTGGCTTTTCAATAACACAATATTTTCACAGCTTCATAAAGACTGCACAGGTACAATATGGACAGCAGCCTCACAATCTTTCCTTATTTGCATATGGCAAATAAACTTGTGCCAATGGGCCCCTATGTTGAGCGATACATGTAAATCTCTTGTCTCAAAAATGCAGGTGAAGTCAGGCTTTTAAGAGGGTACTTCCAATAAGGTAAATGGAGGATGAACATTTTATAGAGGATGATACAGATTTGAAAAGAGGCAGAAGCATTTTGTTTACCAGACTGGTGAATGAAAGGAAAAAGAGGATGACTGACGCCTGCCAAATGATGGGTAGTTGGCAAGATTGCAACGGCCATCCTTGAACACGCAGTTTCACTTTTTGTACGTTGACGTTATCTATTTCATATAGTCTCAATATCGCTGCAATCCAGTGCTGGTGGTTGGAAAGACTCTAATGGTTGAAGGTGCCACAATTGACATGGGAAAAACAAAAAGGAATGGGTAGTAGTCTTGAATTAACCAATGGCAACTCATAACTACTGAGGACCACATTGTTATGTTATGTTATGTTATAAAATCTTATATAGCGCGCAGCTGCCCCAGCTAAGGGGCGTCCCGGCGCTTTAGCAGACAGGAGAGTTGGCTGCCGCAGAAGCGTACTTACGGTTATAACATAACAAAGCAATTAGCAGAAAAGGTAGGTTTTGATGGCCCTTCTAAACCTCAGGAGGTCCTTTAGGCCATGGATCTGGGGTGGTAGAGCGCTCCATGTTTTCGCTGCCAAGTAGCGGAAGGATCGTACTCCCATCCGTGCATGCTTTATTCGAGGGACCACTACCAGGTGCTGGCCCTCTGAGCGTAAAGTTCGCAGAGGAACGTAAGGGGTCAGGAGGGGACAGAGCATAGGAGGGGAGGCAAATTTCAAAATTTTAAATGACAGACATAAGGCTTTGAATTTGATCCTCTTGTCCACTGACAGCCAGTGAAGTTTGGTCAGGGTACTGGAGAATGAGTGGAAGCGGGGGAGTCCTATCAAAGCTCTAGCCGCTGCGTTTTGCACTCGTTGTAGTCTTCCCACCTCAGCCTGGTTGGCCCCTAAAAGTAGAGAGCTCGCGTAGTCCAGTCGAGATAAGATGGAAGACTTTACTATGGTCTGGCGGGTGGGGGGGTCAAAGAATTTTAAAATCAGCTTGAGGTTCTGAAGAATCCCAAAGCACGTGGCGGCAACCTTTTTTGTATGGTAGATGAAGTTAAGCGAGGAATCTAGCCAGACTCCAAGGTTTTTTACCTAATTCTTAGGCTCGGGAGGATTCCCGAGAATTTCAGGCCACCATTTGTCTTCCCACGCAGAGACATCCTTACCTAGGAGTTAGACCTTAGTCTTGTTGGCGTTAAGCTGTAGGTAGTTGGATGTCATCCAGTTGGTAACTGCTGTTAGGCCCAATTTAAAATTGAACGCACTCAGCCCTAAGTCATCACTCAACAATACCACTAGCTGAGTGTCGTCTGCGTATGAGACTATAGAGAGCTCCCACCATTTCGCGACCTCAGCCAGTGGCTGGACGTACAGATTAAAAAGTGTTGGGCTGAGAGCAGATACCTGGGGTACTCCCTGCTCAATTGAGCGTTCTTTTGAAAGAAATGGAATGACCTTCCGGTCAAGAACGCCCTAAACCAGTCCAGCGCCTGTCCACAGATCCCTGCTGCTTCCAGTCGATACAGCAACACCTCGTGTGAGACAGTATCGAAGGCAGCGCTGAGATCTAAAAGAATCAGCGCTGCCGTCTGACCGGAATCCATAATGGTCTGCAGTTGTTCCGTTACACTCAGGAGTGCTGTCTTGGTGCTGTGCCCCGCACGGAAACCATGCTGGGAGGCGCCTAGGATGGAATTGGAGCAGAGGAATTTCGTTAGAATATTATTCACGTGGGATTCGGCCACCTTGGCTGGCCAGGGTAGCAATGAAATTGGCCTAAAATGTTCCGGTCTTGTGGGGTCCAGCGTGGGCTTTTTAATAATAGGAGATACCCAAGCTTGCTTCCATCTAGTGGGTATGGTGGGAGATGTAAATATAGAATTAATGATTTCACGAAGGGGGTTGAGTATAAGCGTGGAGGCCTCACTAAAATGGGCCAATTTTAGTGGGTCTGCAGGAGAACCTGACTTAATGTTCCCACAGAGTCTGAGAAAGTCGTCCTGATTTAGGCCAGGTATAGTCATAAGTTTGTTTCTTGGCTCGCTGCAAGCGGAGGTTAATCTAGGGGTGGCTGGAAAGGAGCTGTAGATAGTTTGCACCTTATCAATAAAAAAGGAGGTCAGTGTTTCACAATGTAGATAGGATGCAGTTGTCCCTACCACAGCTTTTTTGGCGCTAAGATCTTTCAGAATGTTAAAAATAGTTTTCGAGGGGTTCTGACTAGCCTTGATCTCATTGGCATAGTAGGTAGCCCTTGTCCTACAGATATTTCTGTGGTAATTCTTTTGTGCAGCCAGGTATTGGATTTTTAACAGTGGATCATACGTTTTCCTCCATCTACGCTCAGCAAGCTTACATTCCTTCCTAAGGGTGGTGAGCCTCTCATTGTACCACGGACTGGACTCCCGAGTGCGAGCTCTAATCCAGTCAGCTGGGATCAGTGAGTCTAAAGCTTGAGATAGTAAGGTACAAAAGTTCTCAGAGCCCTGCTCTGTGACACCTCCTACTTCAGGAGGGTCAACTTTAAGTAGGGCGTAGAAATCCTCAAGACGAAGCTTTCGCCAAGTACGTTTGAGTACTCGTTGGGCATTATTCTTGTTAGACGAGTCATGAATAGGAAGTGACATTGTCACCAGCATGTGATCAGACCAGGGAACTAGGATAGGTCCCTCTACAGAGACTTCCTCTAAATTAGAAAAAATTGGGTCTAAGAGGTGCCCTCCCCTATGCGTGGGACTCATGACTAGCTGACGAAGTTGAAGTGCTGCAAGATCGGCTAATAGGTTGTTAATTTTGTTATCAGTAGTGATATCAAAATGGAGGTTGAGATCTCCAAAAATATTGAAATTAGCCGTCGTCATTGCTAGTGAACATACGGTTTCTACAAGGGCTTTAGAAAAACCACTGTCCTGTCCAGGAGGTCTGTAGATCAGCAGGCCTGATAACGTTAGGTGGGGGTTTATCTTAATGCTATAGCGAGCACATTCACTACCCAGAATGTCTAATTTTGTGAATTGGCAAAAATATTGTGATTTAAGTATGACCGCTATGCCTCCACCCCTAGACTGTCTATTAAGGACCTAGGCAGAGTACCCCGGGGGAGTGGCCAAATTGATGATAGAATTCATGTAATCTTGGAGCCAATTTTCTGTAAGGAACAGAATATCTAATGAATGTTCCTTAACTAGGTCATATACTTCCATGTGATGTTTAGCCAATGATCTGTTATTAAGCTGTGCTATCAGCAGTCGTTGTTGTAAGTTGGTACCAGCGGAAGAGGGGAGAGCGGTGGGCTTAGGAAGCGTATAGCCACAGGTACATTTAAGGGTGCCCCTACTGAATCGGGGAAAACTCATCCATAACAATTCTTTTTTTTACCAACTATATATACTACTTTAGACAGAGTCCAGTACTTTTTTGAGGAGCCACTTAACAACTTTGCATATCGAATGCACTTCAGCAGTGCACCCCAGGAGTGCAAGATGCGCTCACTTAATTTCAATATAATGGCATTCAAATCATCAGGGCTTTTGAGAGAAAAATGTCCAAGAATGACAAACGTGGCAATAGAGTATGACTTCAAAAGAAATATAAAACATAAACAATGCCCTCACCCAAATATTATTTGGGTGAGGGCATAAGTGGGGAGACATGAAAGGAACTGGGAGACCGTGCAACATAAAATGAGCTGGTAAAGCGGTTTAATCCCGACTTTGTAAGTGAGCTAGATGAACTAAAAAAAGATTGTATCGTATTGTAATTGCATTTATATAGCGCTTACTACCCCTGCCAAGGAATCTAATCGCTTTTTCGCTGAGTAGCACGCTACTCCAGAACCCATATGTTATGTTCCCGAAGGTCCGCCCCCGGCGCCCTGAGGGCTGGACGCGTTGGTCATGTGACTCCCTATAATAAAAAGAGGTCTAGCACGTGTGCGGGCGTTCAGAGAGAGGCGCACAGACCGAGCAAGCAAACTTATTCCCAGTGTCCGACTGAGTTTATTCCAGGGCCACGTGTCAGGCCTAGTTAGGGTTAGATGCCCCTGAGTGTAGGTCCCAGAGTGATCTCCCTAGGGCAGACCTGTCCCCATTACGCGACACAACACCATAAAGGGGGCATGAGGCTAGGGAGGGAGACATGCATGGAGGGAAGGTGGCGTGCTGGTGACATCCCCGGTCGCGGGATCGGCTTCGGTTTGCATTTAGTTTTCTAGGTATACACAAGTAATGATAAATGATATCAGCAGTTTATAAACTATTTTATGAAAAACGCATGCGATTCTAAAGGTCAGCAAACCATGACTCTCATTTGACTAAACGAGTGGCAAGAAAGAGGGAATGCTACTTTTGATTGAGCGCTATATAAGAAGCCAAGGACTAATTAAGTCACCAGTGTTCTGACTGTATGTAGTATCCAGTTCAGGAATTGCGGAGTATTTTATTGTTTTTGTTTCTCATGATTTTACTTGTGTTTTCTAATCTTTGCCTTCAATTGAAGTAAAGCAAGATAGTAATAATTGTAGGCTCCGGTCTTGCAATAAAATTCTGCTATTTTAAAAGTAAACACGATGCGTGCAGTGAAGCGCGAAGGGGAGCTTGAGCCTTCTAATCCAAAGTAAACACGCTGCGTGTAGTGAAACGTGAAGGAGAGCTCGAGCCTTCAAATTGAAAGAAAACATGGCGCGAGGATTAAAGCGCGAGGGATATCTCATGCTGGCAACAGAATAAACAATAGTGGCAGCATTCTGAATCTAAACATAAACCAGAAAAGATAAATATATGCACAGCGAGCTCTGAAGTGAAGAGAAATCTTGTCGCTGCTGTTTAGTTGCGCACTCTCATGCTGGCTGTCAGGCGAAAACCAAATGGAAGGAAAAGCTTGGGGATGTAATTCTTTGGCAGGACAGGAGGCTCAGATTATGCTTTCTCGATTTCTTTACTACAAACAGCAGCCAATGGGAACACAGTAAAGAAACGAAAAACTACAAATCCCATGAGCACTTAGGCAACCATAGAGAGTATATCCCTATATAAAGAACCATAGAGGGCAAGACTTCCTCTTTCTTTGCTGCTTCGCAGCCAGTTAAGTCATTTATACTTCTTTCATGCTTGTATATTGTACTGCTTGTATTACTTGCCTTAACGTTCGTTACGATACTCTAATTGCAGCGCTTCTGGTTTCGCCGTTTTCGGCATCTTGTTTCCGGCTGCTGCGCTCGTTGTGTGTGTGTTTTGCCTCGGCCTCTCTGTTGTGGTGTGTGTGGTGAGAGCGCGGGTCGCCTCTCTTGTGCGGGCGCTTTGTGCCAGCATTTCTAGTGGAGTGGGACGGGGACTCGAGCAGTTGCGCGCTGCAGTCGCGCGTCACTCCTCATCCGGGCACTTCAGGCGGGCGTCTGCGCATGCGCGACAGCCCATTGTTTACTTTCCGTGTTTCTCACAGCTTACTGACACGCTTGAGGCGGCGTTTTCTCTTCAGCCTAGCCCACTGCCTACCGGAGAGTCCCCACTTGACGCCCTTTCCTTTTCAAGGGTTGGGAGTTGTAAAGTTGTTAGAGGCATTGCCTAAAGTGGCTTTGTTGCAAGCCTGTCCCTCCACTTTTTACCTGTTCTTTTGAGGAGCGTGTGGCTCTTCCAGTCTGGCTTGCTGAGGGGTTGTCACTCCCCCTGACTGGGTCACTCCTGTGTCCTGCTCATTATTCCTGTGTGGGCTTTTGTCTATACCTCGTTTCAGCCTTATTCTTTCAGACATGGCTGGCTATGAAGAGAATGACGAATATTATTACGGCGAAGAGCCTGAGGAGTCCTTTGAATATAATTTGGTAGATGCTCTTGACCAAGGGGTGCAACACTTGGTCAATACCGCGCTGGTCCGGGCCATTGGACCATTAAAGCGTCATCTGACTGACTATGCGCAACAACAAGGTTGGATTCCCTCCTCTTCTGCTAAGCGCTCCTCAAAATCCCCGAAGAATCCTCACAAGTCAGATTTTGTGAAGGTAGCTAAATCCCTGTCTGCTGGTTCCAAGAGGGCTGCTCCCTCTACACCGGATACTGAGGATGCCTCCTCCTCGTCCTCCTCTTCAGGTCCCTCTGCTCCTCCTGCAAAGAAATCTAGGAAGGAGCATTTTGTTGATGCGTCTTCTCATCCCCCGGTGCTTACCTTTGAGCCCACGGACATTGTCCACCCGAATTCGAAATCCTGGCTCCCTGCTCCTGAGGTCGCAGAGTATATTCAGGCCCACATTCGTGAACCAGGAGGTCCGTTCTCGTCTACGTTCCGAATGTCCTCGCCCGGATTTGGCGGACAAACTCTCTGAGACTCCTGAGGTGGACCCCACTATTCTAAACTACCTTAAGAAGTTCACGAAGGACCCCAAGAAGGGCATTGATAGATCTTGGCGCCTGTGCCAAGATAAATTGTTAGATCTCCTTGGCCCGCTTACAAAAATTCTAGACTTGGGTTACCAGGCACAGGGTTCTGCTTCTGGCATCGACCCAGACAAGCTTATTGGTTGGGCCCAGCGGGCCATTTGCCAGTTGGGAAATGCAAATTGTGCTCTTTCCACGGAGCGTCGGTGTTTCATTTTATTAAAAATGGACACTCGTTTGACATAACTGGCGTCTTCGGAGTCGGGGCCCCTTGCTCAGGGCCTTGTATTTGGTCAGCCTTTCCTAAAGGAGTTGACAAAATTTGTCGTTACTTTCAGTGACCTGGATAAGGCGCAATCTTCTCTCCGCCGGGCGTTCCGCCCGGGTTTTGGCAGGGCCGGACGCTCCCAGGGACGTTAGTTCGGCCGCGGATCTGGCCAACAACGTGGCACTCAGTCCCAGCAGGGAGGTGGTCAACAGTCCTTCTACTCCGGATCACATTCCAAATTCTACCCCTCCCGCAAAGGTCGTGGGCAGGCGGATATGGCGGACAACAGGGAGGACGTCAGGATTTCGCCAACACAGGTGAGCTCAATTCCTTACGATACAGTTGTCCTGGGGGGCAGAGTGCAATTTTTCCTAAACAATTGGCGCACAATCTCCAATGATGCTTGGGTGTTACAGACAGTTCAAGGTTACCACATAGAGTTTTACACTCCTCCCCATCAAACATTCGTCCCTTCTCCCCTTGTTTTTTCCCCAACTTGATCAGGCCGTCATCTCCAAGGAAATCGAGTCCCTTCTGGTCAAAGGGGCCATTGTGCGGACTTCCCTACATCCTCAGGGGTTCGTCAGCAATGTGTTCCTGGTGGAGAAGAAAGGGGGAGGTTCGCGCCTGGTGCTCAACCTCAAGGAATTCAACAACGGAGTGGTCTATCGCCATTTCAAGATGGAGGGCATCCATCTTCTCAGGGATCTCCTTCGCAAAGGCGACTGGATGGTTCGCCTGGATTTGAAGGACACTTACCTGTCCATCCCGATCTTCCCGCCTCATCGCCGTTTCCTCCAATTCCAATGGTTGGGGACGTGGTTCGAGTACACGGTTCTCCCGTTCGGTCTCTCGTCCGCTCCGTGGTGCTTCACGAAGCTCCTGCGGCCGGTCATGGAATAGCTGAGGGCACGCGGGGTGCGCCTGATCGTGTATCTAGACGACATCTTGTTGATGGCTCAGTGCCCTGTTCAACTGCAGTCCCATTTGGCTTGGACGATCGAGCTCTTGCAATCTGTGGGATTTCTAGTGAATCCTCAAAAATCTCTTTTACATCCCTCTCAGTCAATCGAGTTCTTGGGCTTCCTAATCGACTCGGTCTCTTGTCAACTGCTCTTTCCCTCCCAGAAGATCAGGTCTATCAAGAGGGAGTTGACATTACTGTTGTCCAGACAGAGTGTGTCCTTACGATCGATCGCTCGGATTGTCGGACTGTTAGGTTCATCAATTCAAGCGATCTTTCCGGCTCCCTTACACTATCAGGCCCTGCAACGCCTTAAGATCAGACACTTGCAGAAAGGTCTTCGCTATTCCGATCTTGTTCCTCTATCACCAGACACGAAGTCAGAGATGGTGTGGTGGCTGGACCACATGGAAGCTTGGAACAGGAAAGCCCTGTTCGGATCTACCCCGGATGTAGTGCTGGAATCGGATGTGAGTCTTTGGGGCTGGGGAGCCCAGTGCAGGTCTGTGACGACGGGCGGCCGTTGGTCACAGGACGAACTGAGTCTTCACATCAATTGTCTGAAGCTCCTGGCGGGATCGTTTGCGATCTGCAGTCTTGCTCCTCATGCCACCAGCTGTTGCATACTCCTCCGCATGGACAACATATCTGCGGTGCGGTATGTGAACAAACTGGGAGGGACAAGGTCGAAGCTCTTAGCCGAAATTGAGAAGGACTTTTGGCACTTCTACCTTCAGAGGAAGATCACTCTTATTGCAGAGTATCTCCCGGGTCGCCAGAATCAGGTGGCCGATTGGTACTCTCGCCATCTGCTGGATTTCAGCGATAGGCGGCTTCATCCCAGGGTGTTTCGGAGCCTGTCTCGCCTCTGGGGTCGGCCTTGGATCAATCTCTTTGCATCTCGCCTCAACGCCCAACTGCCCAGGATTTACAGCTGGCGTCCGGATCCGGAGGCTCTGGCCACGGATGCCTATCTTCAGATTTGGCCCCCTCATCTCTGCTATGCGTTTCCCCCGTTCGCGATGATTCCGCGAGTCTTGGCCCGAGCAAAGCACTTCCAGTCGGAGATAATTCTGATAGCTCCTCTTTGGAGGGCTCAGGCATGGTTTTCGGATCTTCTGGAGATGAGTTGCTCGACGCCGTTCCTTCTTCCGCAGAAGTGGAACTTATTGTTGGATCCTCTGCTCCACCCACATCCTCTGGTTCTGTCCGGTCAGCTCCGGCTGGTTGCGTGGCGGATTTCGGGGAACGCTGGAAAGTCCCTGTCTTATCTGGAGACGCTACACGATTTATCGGGGAAGCTTGGGCCCCCAACATGCACAAGCGTTATGCATCAGCTTGGCGGCGATGGTGTGGTTGGTGTTCTGAACGGAACTTGGATACCGCTTAAGCGGATGTTACTTTAGTGGTTAATTTTCTTGCTTCCATAGCGTCTTCTGGTTCTGCTTATAGGACAGTCAATTCCTTTCGCTCTGCTGTTTCTGCGGGCCACAATTTTGTTGACGGGAAGCCTGTTGGGGAGCATCCCTTGATTTCTAAATTACTTCGTGGCATTCGGCTGGTTAAACCGCCTTGCCCAAAGTATGTTGCTCTTTGGGATGTCTCCATTGTCTTACGTTTTCTGGAGGCTTGGCCTCACAACTCCTTCTTGTCTCGTAAGCAACTTTCAGCGAAGTTGACGATGCTACTTTGTCTGGTGTCTTGTAAACGCATTTCAGATGTGCGGGTGTTGGACCTCGCGGGGCGTTCGTTTTCTCCAGAAGGGGTCACTTTTACAATTTCCCGGCGCACCAAATGTAACATGTCTTCTGTGACATATCCAGCTTTTCCTCAGAATCCACAGTTATTTGTGGTCCAATGCATAAAGGATCATGAGGTAAGTACTGCTCCTTTTCGACAGAATTTGTCTGGTCAGTTGCTGATTGCTTTGCAGAAGCCTTTTAAGCCTGTGGCGCTGGCTACCCTGGCCCATTGGGTACGTTGGCTTATGTCTGAGGCTGGAATTGATATCTCCATTTTCGGAGCTCATTCCGCTCGGGGTGCCATGGCCTCTAATGCTTTTACTGTTGGTGTGAGTTTGACGGATATTATGAAGGCCGCTGATTGGTCTTCCGATACTGTGTTTAAAACGTTTTATTTCAAACCCATTGTGGATATTGCTTCTGTTGTGGTGGACCAGCTTTGAACAAGCATAATCTGAGCCTCCTGTCCTGCCATAGAATTAAAAATTTGCAAACATTTGTGACAAGAATTTTCAATTCTAATAAGGACACGGAGGCGAGGATTATCCCACCCAAATGTATTCTACTGCATGTACCATGTATATTTCTCATTGCGATGACATTGTGACATGTTTTTCTTGCACTATTTCCCTACCCTTTGTATTTTACCTTCCATAGTACTGGGATGGTGTATTACGGCTCTGATTTTCTTTTAGGTTCTGAACAGAAGTGAGATCCTTCAGTTCTTGTCCTGGCTTGGTTCCAGCCTTTCGGATTCTGGATCTGTGGAGTTCTGCCTGCTCCAGTCTCCTGCTCCTTGGTTTCTTGGAATGTCTCCTGATGATCATTCTCCTGTTGCCTCCGGATGTTTCCTTCAGGCTGTTCTTCGGTTCCACGTGAATTGACTCTTACTTGACTTATTATTTTAATGGACGAAGAAAGAGGAAGTCTTGCCCTCTATGGTTCTTTATATAGGGATATGCTCTCTATGGTTGCCTAAGTGCTCATGGGATTTGTAGTTTTTTGTTTCTTTACTGTGTTCCTATTGGCTGTTGTTTGTAGTAAAGAAATCGAGAAAGCATAATCCTCGCCTCTGTGTCCTTAATAGAATAGAAAATTCTTGTCACAAATGTTTGCAAATATTTAATTAGGGGGGAGGAGAAGTGAGAGAAGTGAGGCGGAGAGAGCACACCGTGTTTGCAGGCATGGCGCAACAGGCGGGGCCAAGGGAGGGGAGAGGAGGGTGCTCTGCAGGGGTGATGGGACCTGGTGTAGAGAAGGCGAGCAGGCGTCTGTGGGGGCGGAGGGAAGAGGGGGCAGTGGCGACTGGGGTAGCGACAGGGAGATGCATGTGCACATGGGGAAAATACCTTCCATGTCATGCGCGACCCTTTTAGCCACTGCTAGCTTCGTAGAAAATGCCACTTTGCACACACACTTAATGCTTACAGTGGCACTACAAGTCCCAGAATGCAATGCTGTGAGGTTTGTGATAAGAGAGACCATCGAGGGAGGCATAAGGATGGCAGAGTTAGGACCTGTGACTGGAGATTAGCAGTGAGTAGGATACATGGGGAATTTAAGACTTCGGTGCGGAGGAGGGGGGGTGAGGAAGAAAGGGGATCGGCATGAGGTTAGGGAGGGAGACATGCATGGAGGGAAGGTGGCATGCTGGTGACATCCCCGGTCGCGGGATCGGCTTCGGTTTGCATTTAGTTTTCTAACAATGCGAGCAATGATGAGGTACACACAAGTAATGATAAATGATATCAGCAGTTTATAAACTATTTTATGAAAAACGCATGCGATTCTAAAGGTCAGCAAACCATGACTATCATTTGACTAAACGAGTGGCAAGAAAGAGGGAATGCTACTTTTGATTGAGCGCTATATAAGAAGCCAAGGACTAATTAAGTCACCAGTGTTCTGACTGTATGTAGTATCCAGTTCAGGAATTGCGAAGTATTTTATTGTTTTTGTTTCTCATGATTTTACTTGTGTTTTCTAATCTTTGCCTTCAATTGAAGTAAAGCAAGATAGTAATAATTGTAGGCTCCGGTCTTGCAATAAAATGTTGCTATTTTAAAAGTAAACACGATGCGTGCAGTGAAGCGCGAAGGGGAGCTTGAGCCTTCTAATCCAAAGTAAACACGCTGCGTGTATTGAAACGTGAAGGAGAGGTCGAGCCTTCAAATTGAAAGAAAACATGGCGCGAGGATTAAAGCGCAAGGGATATCTCATGCTGGCAACAGACTAAACAATAGTGGCAGCATTCTGAATCTAAACATAAACCGGAAAAGATAAATATATGCACAGCGAGCTCTGAAGTGAAGAGAAAGCTCGTAGCTGCTATTTAGTTGCACACTCTCATGCTGGCTGTCAGGCGAAAACCAAGTGGAAGAAAAAGCTCAGGGATGTAATTGGGGGGAGGAGAAGTGAGAGAAGTGAGGCGGAGCGCGCGCACCGCATTTGCAGGCATGGCGCAACAGGCGGGGCGAGGGAGGGGAGACGAGGGTGCTCTGCAGGGGTGATGAGACCTGGTGTAGAGAAGGCGAGCAGGCAACCGTAGGGGCGGAGGGAAGAGGGGGCAATGGAGACTGGGATAGCGACAGGGAGATGCATGGGCACTTGGGGAACATACCTTCCATGTCACGCGCGACCCTTTGAGCCACTGCTGGCTTCGTAGAAAACGCCACTTTGCACACACACTTAATGCTTACAGAGACACTATAAGTCCCAAAATGCAGCCTTGTGAGGTTTGTGAGAAGAGAGACCATCGAGGGAGGCATGAGGATGGCAGAGTTAGGACCTGTGACTGGAGATTAGCAGTGAGTAGGATACATGGGAGATTTAAGACTTTGGTGTGGAGGAGGGGGGGTGAGGAAGAAAGGGGATCGGTATGAGGTTAGGGAGGGAGACATGCATGGAGGGAAGGTGGCGTGCTGGTGACATCCCCCGTCGCGGGATCGGCTTCGGTTTGCATTTAGTTTTCTAACAATGCGAGCAATGATGAGGTACACACAAGTAATGATAAATGACATCAGCAGTTTATAAACTATTTTATGAAAAACGCATGCGATTCTAAAGGTCAGCAAACCATGACTTTCATTTGACTAAACGAGTGGCAAGAAAGAGGGAATGCTACTTTTGATTGAGCGCTATATAAGAAGCCAAGGACTAATTAAGTCACCAGTGTTCTGACTGTATGTAGTATCCAGTTCAGGAATTGCGGAGTATTTTATTGTTTTTGTTTCTCATGATTTTACTTGTGTTTTCTAATCTTTGCCTTCAATTGAAGTAAAGAAAGATAGCAAAAATTGTAGCCTCCGGTCTTGCAATAAAATTCTGCTATTTTAAAAGTAAACACGATGCGTGCAGTGAAGCGCGAAGGGGAGCTTGAGCCTTCTAATCCAAAGTAAACACACTGCTTGTAGTGAAACGTGAAGGAGAGCTCGAGCCTTCAAATTGAAAGAAAACACGGCGCGAGGATTAAAGCGCAAGGGATATCTCATGCTGGCAACAGAATAAACAATAGTGGCAGCATTCTGAATCTAAACATAAACCGGAAAAGATAAATATATGCACAGGGAGCTCTGAAGTGAAGAGAAAGCTCGTAGCTGCTGTTTAGTTGCGCACTCTCATGCTGGCTGTCAGGCGAAAACCAAATGGAAGGAAAAGCTCGGGGATGTAATTAGGGGGGAGGAGAAGTGAGAGAAGTGAGGCGGAGTGCTCACTGCGCATGCTGGGGAAGTGACAGATGCCTGTGGGAGGGAGGCTGATGGCTTTGATGTGGACGCGCTTTCCGCACGAGTGCACCACACGAACTGTCCGAAATCCGCAATGGTTTCAGACCTTGGTTTGGCCTCTATTCTTTCGTCTATTACCCCTTGCGGGATTAATAGCGAGACCTAAAAAATGGCGTTTAAGAAGCTTTAACGCCATTTTTTAGGTCTCGCCTATTAATAAACAAATGCTAACTTAACACGGTGTGAGTGCAAGGCTCAGCCCACAACACATTTCCTTGACCAAAGCACATATTGTGAACGTGGGCAAATTACGAGTCAAGTTCAATTTTGCAAAAAAAAATATTCGATCTTTGATAAAAAGCAGTAACTAAATAATAAAGAATAGGTAGAAAAATCAAACAGTCTTATTCCACCAGCGTAAAAGCACAGTATGTAGCAACAGCCTCCAACAGGAAGTCATTGTTCCCATCTGAAAACATTTCAGCCATCAATTCAATAGTAGGAATGAACATTCATGTTCCTCAAACACCGGAGCCTCTATCACCATCGGAGGAAAACTTGGGTCATCTTCGATGTAACTGCGTGCCAAGAAGTCATGCGCCGCTGCAAAAACATTCCAACGTCCCATTAGTCCATGTGTCGCTGCTAAGGCCATAATCCCGCCGCCAGAACAGAGCAAGTCATGAACCACTAAGGGGCTCATCAGCTGGTCATAATCCGCGTTGGGAGACCCCGTACTGCAGAGACACAAATCCAGGGCCCAGTCGAAATCGCAGCTCAGGCAATGGAAGACAGGTTGAACGCATGTGAAAAAGGAGAATCGAAATGATAATCCATAAACTGCACTCAACTTTGCAAGAGGCAGAGCTCCATAGTAACTAAGCATTCGGTTGCGGACCAGCAACAACCGAGAAATATTGTTGTCTGCTGCAAAATGTGCATCCATATTTAAGTAAACAAATTAATACAAGCACACCGGCAACTAATGTAAGCATTAAGCAAAATTCACCAAAGATGCTGGAAAAAATCGAATGAATAAACATCGACAAGACACCAAATATAGCTTCTACAGAAGTCACAAGGCCAATGCTTATACCTTTAAAAAAGTAATCTAACCCCCTACTCGAGGACGCATTAATGATAGTCTAAATTAACTCCCTAATATTCCGGGGCACGTCTGTATTTAATAAAGCGTACATTTCTGTGCGGGTGTTTACTGCATGAAGGACAAATGTTTCTCTAGCAGATGTAGGAGCGACCTCTTTTTGAGACAATAGCGCTCTTATACGGCTCATTTGGTTGACTCTTCTTTCAAGGTCAGAATCGACGGCCAGATTTAAACAACCAGCTTCCCATACAGAGGACTAAACACAACTTTTTTATAGCAAACCGCACGCTCAGTTACCGTAATCATGTAAGTAATGCCTGCTAACATCGCACAATAAGCCACACAGCTGAATCGGATCTCCAATAAGTGACCACTTCTAACTATTCTCATAGCGCGCCCTGTGCTCTGATTTGACAGAGAGAGAGTGATCGCACCATAGTTTCTACTGCTAATCATTCTCAGCATACGCTACGAATACGGTAAAAAGGCGATAATTTTAACACCGGTCCTTAATAATATGCCCCGAATTTCGTAGCGCGCCCTGCATCGCAAAATGCGATGCAGGGCACGAAACGAAGAGGCATATTATCAACAACATAAGGCGATACATTATCGCCAGTTTTATTGGCAGGAAACTGCCGATAAAACCGGCGATAATGTATCGCCTTATGTTGTTGATAATATGGCCCGAAATCCGTTTTATTAATTTAATTGTTTACTTACCTACAATCATCCAGATTAAGTTGTTTATCAATCCCCAGCCTTCTCCTCACCCACCCCGCCTGTACCACCGCAACTCCCTCCATGGGCCGCATCTGGGCTTGATAATACGCCCTTGTAAATTCCCATAGAAGCCCTTGTCAACACCAGAACATGGGCTTCTTTGGGAATTAACAAGGGCGTGTTATCAAGACCATTTTCGCCGTTTTATCAGCAGTTTCCTGCCCATAAAACGTTGATAATTTTAACACCGGTCTTGATGATATGCCCATCAGTGCCTTATTATCAGTAAATGGCGATACATTATCGCCGCTTTTATCGGCAGGAAACTGCCACTAAAGCGGCGATAATGGGCTTGATAATAGGCCCTTGTAAATTCCCAAAGCAGCCCAGGTTCTAGTGTTAACCTGGGCTTCTATGGCAATCCACAAGGACATATTATCAAGACCATTATCACCGCTTTACCGGCAGTTTCCTGTCGATAAAAGCGGCGATAATGTATCGCCCTTTATTGATAATATGGCCCATAATCCCTTATTGTACAGAGATGCACAAACTGATATTAAACAAAAAAACATAACAGCATGCATTATAGCAAAACACATTTACTACTATAAAACATTTAACAATGGAAGAATATAGGAGCATATTATCAAGACAGGCGAAAACATTATCGCCGCTTTATCTGCAGTTTTCTACCCATAAAGCGACAATAATATTATCACCTGTCTTGATATACCCCATAATTCCTTAATGTACAAAGATGCACCGCACACACTCCCATACAACTTATCAACTCACCTTTCAAATTGATTTGTAGATTAAGAAGAATACCACTCACACAGTGAATATTCTTGTACAGAATCTCTCTAGTTCCGTGTTTGCAGCAGAACCGTCAAATGGAACATTTTCCACTCTCATTTTACACATACATACATATAAATATCCAATTAAAATCCTGCACATATTAATTCAAAACAAAACACACATTTCTATTGATTATGATATGATATGATATATGATATGATATGATATTATATGATAAGCATTTGTATAGCGCGCTACCACTCCAAGGAGCATCTTGGCGCTTAGATTCATATGCTGAAAGATGGTAGTATTTGTTGTGCTCAGTCATCAGGTAAAGGTTTTAAACAAGTGTTTTACAGATTGAGTCCGCCAGGCTATAAATCCATGTTTTAAGGGATTTCCTAAACTCCTGTTCAGAAGAGGTTGCCCGAAGATGATGGGGTAGTTTGTTCCACGCCTTAGCCCCTATTACTGCCAAGGATTTTCCTCCTTTTGTTGCCAGTCTGAATTTTGGGACAATCATCAGATTGGCTGTTGCGGATCTAAGTGCTCGAGTGGGATGGCATCGGTTGAAATTTTTATATAGGTACCGTGGGCCATGCTTGTGGAAGGCCCTAAAGGTGATTGTTAGGACCTTGAACAGGATGCTTTCTGAATAGGAATCCAATGGAGCACATCCAACGCAGCAGAGGCCGAAGATTTTCTTGGCCATCTGAGTACCAGTCTTGCTGCCGCGTGCTGGACCATCTGCAGTCTATGCAGGGCAGATTTATTTGCCCCTGCATATAAGCTATTGCAATAATCCAGTCTGGATGTGATCAGCGCCACTGCGACAGTGCGTCTGGCTGATAAGGGCAAGAGATCAAAACATTTCCTAAGGTCCTTAATGATGTTAAAGCATGAGCCAGCAACTTCCCTTGCCTGCTGTTTAAAAGAGAGGGTCTCATCAAATTTAATTCCTAGGTTTCGCGCTGCCACAATGGAATTGGGCGGGGCCTCTGCCTCTTTTGGCAAACACGTACGAGGGGAAAAGAAATTGTTTTGACCAAACTGGAAGATTTCCGTTTTAGCAGTATTACATTTAAGGTGGTTGTTATTCATCCAGGCAAATGCCGCCGTCAGGCACTCTTTCAGGGCCTGTTCGGCTTTTCCCGGGTCTTCATCCAAAACTAGAACTAGTTGAGTGTTGTCGGCGTACGCTATTGTGCTGATGTTAAAGGAGGAGATAAGATCAATCAAGGGGACTATGTACAGGTTAAATAAAGTAGGGCTCAGGCTAGAGCCCTGAGGTACCCCTGACCGAACCACTTTCTCTTCAGAGCAAAAATGGCCCAACATAGTAACCTGCCGTCTGTGCATCAGAAAGTTCTTAAACCACTTTAACATGGTGCCCACTATGCCTGCACTAGCCAGGCGATGTAATAAGATAGCATGGGACACCTTGTCAAACGCTGCAGATAGATCTAATAGGATCAGGACTGCCCTCTTGCCCTGATCCAGAGCAGCTCTTATGGTCTCTGTAGTGAACAGAAGTGCAGATTCTGTAGAGTGATGTGCTCTGAAACCAGCTTGATTTGGATGGAGAATATTTTTCTCCTCCAAATAGGCTGTGAGCTGCTTATTGACACAGGCTTCTGCCAATTTACATACAGCTGGAAGAAGCGAAATGGGCCGTAAATTAGATAGAACTGTGGGGTCCCGTAGTACTTTTTTTTGTAGGAGCCTGACAGCTGCGACTTTCCAGCATGCTGGAATCTCCCTTGTTTGGAGTGATGAATTAAGAATTGAGTTTATCACAGGGTTTACCTCTTCTTTTATAGCTTTTAACAGCGTTGGAGGGCAAGGATCAAACGGTGATCCTTATTTAATTTTGGATATGGCTTGGGAGGACTCCTCCAGGCTGATCACGGCAAAGGTTTCCCAACCTGCTGTGTGAGGCTCTTTGTTTTGAGTATTAGGTATTGCCTCTAACCCCTCCAGGTTAACCTGAGGGAAATCTTTGGTAAGATTGATTATTTTCTGTTCAAAGAAAGTTGCTATCTCATTACAGAAGATCTGGGATGGCGGAATTTCTTGAGAGAGTATTTTAGGATTCCTAAAACTATTAACAATTTGGAAGATTTCCTTATGCTTATTTTTTGCAGCTTCAATCAAGTTTGTATAGTAGGTCGCTTTAGCACGTTTAATTAGTGCATGATAGTTCCTCCTAACCAGTTTGTACTTCATCTGATCAACATTTCAAACCTTTCCAACTGACATAACTTTCCACCCTACCCCCAACAGATCATGCAAAAGTCAACTGTCAACAGAGGTCAAAAGTTCAGCACTGTATAAAACACCGCTCCTCAACAAATCTAGACTATGGATAAGCACTTACTTATAAATACCAATAAAGCAAAAACGTCTTATTACAAGCAACAAAGATATACACACATAAACTTGATAAATATCTCTAAAAGATTTATTTTTAATTCATTTTTCTTGCTTACGTACGCTTATGTAACAACTTTCAAAATTCACACTGTACACGCACAATAAATATACTGTAAAAAAAAAAATAGCATACATCACTTATTTTTTACAATCACCGGACACCCCATCCACCAAGCCTCAAATATAATGTTCAAGACCGTAGGTAGAGCCCCAAATCCACCACGATACCAGCCGCCTCCCTGCATCATTCAGGAGCAGGAATTGCTTTTGGTCAGAGAAACTACCTTACATACTGCTCTCCAGGCTCGGTTCTAGCGGGTGGGCCGGGTGGGCCAGGCCCACCCAAACATTGGCCTGGCCCACCCAAACATAAACCTGGGCCCTGGCAGTGATGTCAGCAAGGCCAGCAGAAAATGGTCACTGCAATTTAAAACATTCTCTGAACGTTATTTTTCTTCTTTCTTTAGGAGTTGTGTTATTTTGCCTGGGCTCGCACCCCCATTCACGTATCTCCTATTGGAAAGGTGGGCTTTGTCTCCGCCCACTCGTGCAGGTACAATTGGGGCATGGCGAAAGGGACAAATCCTTTCCTTGGCACTGGATTTGTGTACCGTCCTGCTGCGTGGATACTTCATTCTTTTCAGCTGGTGAAGAGGACTTTGGGGCAGATTTATGAGGCCGTTGCGCCTCTTTGCGCCGCAATTGCGTCACTTTATTTGACGCAACTGCGGTGCAAACAATGCACCCTATTTACAACGTGACGCATCTAGGAGATGCGTCACGTTGTAAAGCACTGCGCCATAAGGAGGCGTTCCTGCGCAGGGGGGGCGTTCCTGAGCAGGAACGCCTACTGAAAGTGGCTGAGTGAAATCTATGAGATTTCACTCAGTCACTTTCAGGGCAATGCTGTGTCAAAACCCTGCGCCTGCTTGAAGCAGGCGTAGGTCTTGACGCAGCATTGTGCACATGGTGTACCCCCGAGCCTTGCTGGAGCTGCATCGCGCTTTCGACGCAACTCCAGCAATGCGCCACATTTCCGGCACAGATGCGTCACGCATCTGTGCCGTTTTTGCTTCATGGTGCGACGCATTATAAATGCGGCGCACCATGGGTGGCGGAGCTGTGGCGCATGTTAACTGGCGCATCCCTGGGGATGCGCCAGTTAACATAAATCTGCCCCTTCGTTTTTGCCGATTCATTTTCCTGACCTTCCTGTAGGGAGGAAGTCTGAGGAGGAGGTCATGAGGGGAAGGTCATGGGGGGCTTTGGAGTAATGAGGGGCACTGGTGGTAGTGGGGGAGTCCGGGAGGAGGGTGGCAATGAGAGAATCCGCAGAGGAGGTCATGAGGGGGAGGCGCTTTGGAGCGATGAGGGACACTGGTAGAGGGTAACAGTGAGGAAATCAGAGGAGGAGGTCAATGGGGGAAGGGGCTACGGAGGGATAAGGGGCACTAGTGGATGGTGGTAGGGAGGAAGTGTGAGGAGGAGTGTGGCAGTGAGGAAATCAGAGGAGGATGTCAATGGGGAAGGGGCTATGGAGCAATGAGGGGCGCTGGTGGAGGGTATTTGTGAGGACGTCTGAGGAGGAGGTCATGGGGAGGGGCTTTGGAGAGATGAAGTGCGCTGTTGTAGATTGGTAGTAAAGGTGTCTACCGAGAAGGAGGTCAGTGGTTGGACGCCAATAAATACTTTCGCACCAGAGCTAAAATAGACCCTGTAATGGCCTTTCTGTTTTTGCTTATTTAATTAGCAGTTGGGTCATTAGGGCCACAGTGTAACATATTTTTAAAGTGTGTGCTAATTATATTTACTGTTATATTCACGGTTTTGAGTTTGAAGGTGATTTTACTAATGTTTATTTAGAGGGAATAAGGAAAATGAAGCCGGGTGGTGGCTGATATAGGGCTGGGGACAAAGGTTAGCTGTGAGATAAGGTTCACGATAGAGGGATGGTAGAAAATTGATAATCAGGCCTTGAATTGAGTGTGCTGCAGAGGGGAAACAACCTTTACAGCGCACTACCATTACAACAAAACTTTTACAACGCAACATCCATTACAATGCATGCCATTACAAATCAACCATTAAAACGCATGACACTACAACGCATACCACTACAACGCATGTAATTACAAAGCCGTCATTACAGCGCATACCATTAAAACGCATAGCATTACAACACATAGTTCCCTTACACTATCCAACACTTACCCTACTGTTGCACCCCCTGGAGTTAGAATAGTCATTTTTACCCCTACACTATCCAACACTTACCCTACTGTTGCACCCCACCTGGAGTTAGAATAGTAATTTTTACCCCTACACTATCCAATACTTACCTTACATGCAATGTAATGTTATGCGTTGTAAAGGTAGTATGCAATGTAATGGACTGCGTTGTAAAGTTGGTTTTTAAAAATTTGTAGTAATGGCATGCGTTGTAATGGAATGCGTTGTAATGGATGTTGCGTTGTAAAAAATGCGTTGCAAAGGTATGCGTTGTAAAAGTATGCGTTGTAACCTCATACTTCCGCTGCAGAGTGTGGGTCAGGTGGATGTATTAATGAAGAGAGATTCTCTCTGAAGGCTGGCAATGAGGGAGGCTGAGTAGTGTTACTTGCCAGATACTCCCACCTCAGAAACCTCCTCTTCTCATCAAAGGGACCTTACATGGGGATCGAAACACTTTTTGAGAGTGTTAACAATTAGAAAGATTTGCAAAATAATGCATTTTACTGGGCCTTGTAAGACTAAGGTGAGATAAAGAAGGGCCCTGAAGTAGGCCTTGCTAGATATATGGGCCCATTTCTAGGGGTGAGTGGGACAACAAATTAACAGGAAGAGCTGAGGCAGTTGAGCTATCTGTTTGGCTTGGTTCAAAGACCCTGGCAACAAGCAGAGAACAGAAAGTTTACACTGTAAATTGTACAGCATACCGCCTGTAAAATTTCTTCAATATTAAAAAAGTCCTTTCTTAAATTTTGAAGAGATTTTCCAGAGCGGTAACATCACTTCTCTGGAGGAAATAGGTTCTCTGCATAGAGAGAACCAGCACTTCCAAGGAGCAAATAGGTTCTCGGGAAAGAGATTACTGCATGTTCTCAGGAGCAAATAGTTACTTTGAATAGAGAGTACTACACTTCTCTGGGGCAAATAATTACTCAGAAAATAGAGCTCCTGCAATTCTAGATTCTTGAGCTCTTACAATGCATCTTAGTCCTGATTTGCAGCCCTGCTATTTCTGCACTAATAATCACTAAAGTCCTTTTCATTACATTTAAATGGTGGCTTGTAGTACTCCTGCTTTGCCGTCTTGAAAACTGCCTCCAGGCAGATTATTGTCCTACTGTTTTTGAACTTTTAAATACTCACATGTTAAACCTCACTCACAGTTCACTCGGTGCACATCAACTAGGATTCTTGCCTCCAGTGCCATTTCTGTATTAATCAAATCTGAACTAAAAGGCCAGCTGTTATGTGTGACCTACTTGTGGCTTAGCTTCTTAGTGCAGAAGAAGCATTATTATACTATACTCAATTAAAGAGAAAAGGTGTTTTCTATGGTGCACAGCTAAAGCTGAAGGTGCACTCTTATGTGATGATGAATAAAGGAGGCTGTTAGAAATAAAGATTTGGTTCGGATCACACAATTGGGTCAAGCATGGAAGCCAGGATTGTTCCCAGGTTTTGTAGTTTCATATTGTGCAATTCACTCAATAGATAGGTGTCTCACTCTCCTGTTTTGCATTACAGATTAATGCTTAACTTTCATACTTGCCATATGACATTACAGCCTGGGCAGCAGGCAGAAACTAAATGAAAGCTAGGCTTGTTTTGGAGCACAAGGATCAAAGAGGACCTTGAGCTGAACCAGGCATCTGGCTCAAACCTTAAGTAACTCTTGCAGCAGAACTAACTGTTTCAAAACCATTGTTACATAATAAAGTCTCAGATGGTGCAGATTTTGCCACCATTTGTGAACTGGTACGTGAATATGCTGAAGCTTTCCCAGCACTTCATGAAATGTATGTGTTAGACCTGTCTGCTTCTGGGGATACTCTAACCATTATTATTTATTTTTGTCCCCCTTAGCCTCCCAGAGTTTCTATTTTTATTTTTACATATGTCCATCAGGATTTTTTTCAATGCTGTCAGGGGGCTAGGTGTTCCTTGGCGATGACGCCATTTTTCCCTCATAACCTGTGAGGCCTAGTCAGGCCCCTTGAAAATCTAGGGATCTCCAGAAACCTAAAATGGTGTCCACCAACTGCCATAACGGACACTACTGGAGGATAGGCCCATAGGCTAACATTAGGGAACTTTCTAGAATCAACTAGAGACTTCTGCAGGTCTCAGGCCACCCTATATAAGGCCAGTGACCAGCAGCCATTTTGTGCTGACCCAAGAGTGGAGGAGTGAGGCAGTGGTGAGAGGAGGTGGACGCACTGAGAGCAGCTAGTTTGTCTTGGAGGCAGACAGTCACTTCAGAGGGACGTTCCCCCTTCAGCCTCTGACCAATCCCTCCCCATACATCAACTATTCAGAAGAAAAGCAACCTGAGTGTGAAGGAAGACCCTTCTTAACCTGCACCCCAGTGAAAGCTGACAGGACACTCTTACTGAAGATCATCCTAACTTCCCCTGCCCAGCGCTGCACCTACCAGCGTGAAGGAACAGCTGTGAACCCCTTGACATGCCCTGGTGAGATCGGGGGACTGTGGAGCCTTGTATGACCTGAGGAGCGAGGGCGCTGCGTGAGCACATCCTTCCTGTGAAGCCGGTGAGGGAAGTGACTGGGGAGGAGCAGCGGCGCTGCTTCGATCGGCTGTGGGACCCCGGGGGCACCGGCCGCGGTAATTGAAGAAGAAAGCGCTTCCGCGCATGTCCCCCGCGAGATCACTGCTGTGGAGGCAGGCCCAGAAGAGCAGCGACTCCAAGGTGAGCAGCGTCCTTCCTGGGAGCGGCCGCTAGAGGAGGCGGGAGCGGAGGCGGAGCCGTCGAGGAGCATCGCGCATGCCCAGGAGTTCAGCGCGACCATCGGATTGCCTGAGGAGGCGTCGGAAGGATTCCCTGAGCGCCGCGTCGGCTGCATCGATCCCCCACGCTCGAGCGCTAGCTGGAGGAGCCAGCGCGAGCGAGAGAAAGAAGGCCAAGGTGTGTTGTTCCGTTTTGCCTTCCCCGCTCGAGTGTCACAGAGAGGAGCGGACACGAGCAGGGAAGGGAGAGTTGGGATCCCAACCGATCCACCGCCCAGCCCCCCAGCAAAGCGCCGGTTCGGCGGAGCCAAGGGAGAGAGATGCAGAGAAGCCGGCAGGCGCCCTAAGGCAGCAGTGACGCGTGGGGACTGGGACAACATCGTCCCCACGCTAAAGTAAGGAGCAGGGAGGAGGGGCCACTAGAGATTCTGAGAACTGGGGACCGCTTAATGCTAGTGAAAACTCTTAGTTGTGGAGAGGAGAGATAAGAGTTCATTATAGAAACCAGGGTTGATTAAAGCTGAGAGCTAGCTTGGTATCCCAGGGTAATTACAGAATTGGATACAGAGTAGTGATGCTATGGTTTATTGAAAATTACTACTGAAGCAGGCTAATATCTCTAAAAAGGGCACACTGAAACTGTAATGGAATGTACATGCCAGGTCTGTGATGTAGATGTGTAACCCTGCATAGTGTAAACCTATTGGGATTCTTTTAATTCCAAAAGAGTGTCACTTCCTCATTACTGAACCCTTGACAATAGAATGTGTTTTACTGTAATTTTTCCACAGCAAGAAGAGTGACATGTATCTTTCCAAGACAAAAGTATAATGATTATTTCTGTGAGAATCTGATGTCGTATCCTGTATAATTTGAATCCAAAGAGTCATATTATTTTTATAAAAGGTAACGGTATTTTTCCAAACATTGGTGTTGTGTCTTTTATTTTAGTGGTTCATCACTGAGTTACTGTGAGTGAGACTTGTAAGCACTTAACCAACGCCTTAAGTTAGCTGTAGCCACTACTGTGCCAAGCTACCTTATGTAGACTTGGAAAACCTAGGTCCAACATAATTGGTGTTTCAGCGGTGGGATCACGGATTTGTGCTTACACTCACTTATTAGTAACGCAGTGCCAACCACAAGACCTCACCTGGAGTTTTCTCCCTGCGGCCCTCCTAATCTAAATTTTGCTTTTTCTAAATTAACTACTGGTGGTGGGTGGAGGTTGACCCCAGGTCACTTTGTGAAATTCCTCCTGTATAAAAGTTTATACTCTAAATAGAAATGGAGATAAATGTGGAAGAGCTGGAAAATTATACCGTGACCCAATTGAAGGAATGGTGTCAGCAGCAGGGGGTGTTTTTCAAGAAAGGCGCCAGGAAAAAGTTGAGCTGCTGACCAGTATCCGGGCATGGGTGGAGGCTCATTCCGGGGAGGAGGTAGATACGGAGGGGAGTGACAGGGACACTGTCCTGGAGACCGCAACACTGTACCAGGCGGGAGGGGGGAACCTTTTAACAGGCCCTAGGACACCTTCCAGAGCGGGCAGTAGTGTCTCGGAGAGGGGTTTGACCAACGCCGAGTTAGAGGATAGGAGGGAGGAGAGGAGGATGAAAATAGAACTAGCCAGGATGGACATGGAAAGGGAGGAAAAGAGGTTGGCGCATGAGCGGACCATCAAAGAGATGGATTTACAAGCCCTAAACCTACGAACCCCCAAACCAGAGAATATTGGCAGCGATATCCAGACCAACATCAGGGAACCCAGAGCTTACCTACCAAAAGATATTATGGCATGCTATGTACCCAGTGATGACATTGCCAAATGGCTAGCCGCCTACGAGGTCTCACTGAGGGCCCATGGGATCTTGGAAGTCCACTGGGGGGGTGGGTTATATAAATACATGCCCCCCACTGGCAGGGATACTTTGTTGGCCCTAGATCAGAGTGAACAGACCTACTACCCGGCGATGAAGTCAGCGCTGCTCAGAAAGTTTGGGTTGACCCCTGAGAAGTATAGGCAAAAGTTCCGGGGCAGCCACAAGCTAGGCATGCAAAACTGGGTAGACTTTTTGGATTACTCCAGGAAGGCCCTGGAGGGTTGGGTGAGAGGCAGCGAGGTAGGGGACTATGAGGGACTATATGACCTCATACTCAAGGAACACCTACTCGAGAAATGTCTTCCCGAACTACGACAGCATCTGGTGGACAGCAAGCTGACCAGCCCCAGGAAGCTTGCTGAGGAGGCGGACATCTGGGTTAGTACCCGGGTGTCGACTAAGGGGACTGGAGGGGATTCCCAGAAGCATGGACATGGCGCCCCCCAGAAGAAAGAGGGAGGGGAAACTAAGAGGGAGTTCTCAAAAGGGCCACAAAATACTTCGCAAGGAAGGGGCAGAGGATTCATCCCTAAGGGTAACCCCCCTCGCAACCCTACCCCTGGCCAAAGCCAGCAGCCAAGGGTTGTTCATTGTTTTGAGTGTGGTGGTGTGGGACACTATAAAGGAGATGTGAGATGCCCAAAAAGACCACCCCCTCCCACTGGAGGAAAAGCCCCGGGAATAACTAGTGTAGTGCTCGGGGAGGAGATGCCTTTGGGTAATGGAGGGGAGCGGGCGGGTGTCACTTTAGTGTCCCTGGGAGATAAGGAGATGGTTCCAAAGACCCAACTGCCCTCTAATACTACTAAGTATGAGCAGTGGGTCACCATCAATGGCCGTAGAGGGGAGGCTCTGAGAGATACAGGAGCCAGCATGACTATGGTAAGGAGTCAGCTGGTGTCTCCAGAGCAGGTCATCCCAGATGTTCTCCATCCCGCCGTAATGGCTGACGGCAGATTGGGCCACTACCCTGTGGCTGAGGTTCCCTTTGAGTGGGGAGGGGTTGCAGGTCCACTTCGAGTTGCCGTAAGCCCTGCCGTGCCTGTTGACTGCCTGTTAGGGAATGATATGGAGCACAATGCTTGGAGGAGGGTGGAGTACCAGACTCACTCTGAGATGCTGGGACCCCCTGACTGGACTTGTGTCAGCACAAGGTCCGCGACTGCCCGAAGGGGGAGTTCACTTACGCTGGAGCCTGGAACAATGGCCCAGCCGGCTGCCAGAGGGGAGAAGGACAGGAGGCCGGAGGACCCTGCCTCGACATCACCACCTCGTGAGACAGATGGGCCACCTGCGGAGGTTTATCTGGAGTCCACAGGGGAGAATGTTGCTTCCCTGGAAAACCTACCCATCCCTACTGAATGGCATGTGGAGGGAGGTCCTTCCAGGGAAGAGTTCTGCGAAGCTCAGAAAGAGTGTCCTACTCTCGAGGGGCTGCGGCAACAGGCCAAAGCCCAGGCAGCAGGAAACATTGTAGGGAGCTACCGGATTTACTGGGATGATGGACTCCTCTACAGTGAGCCCAAGGCACCTGGCCATGGTTCATCCAGGGCCTTGGTAGTCCCTCAATGCTTTAGAGCCTTTCTACTGGAACTGGCTCATGAGATACCATTGGCAGGACACCTAGGACAGGACAAGACCTTTGCCCGGCTTGTCCCCCACTACTACTGGCCTCGAATGAAAGTGGCGTCTGATACATATTGTCGGACGTGTGTGTCTTGCCAAGCCAGTGGGAAAACAGGGGTGAAGCTAAAAGCTCCCCTGGAACCACTACCTGTCGTTAGCACCCCCTTTGAGAGGGTGGGCATCGACATTGTAGGGCCGTTGGATCCACCAACTTCAGCTGGTCACCGGTTCATACTGGTTTTGGTGGATCATGCCACACGGTACCCAGAGGCAATACCTCTGAGGACCATCACTGCACCTGCAGTGGCAAGGGCCCTGATGGGGATCTTCACCCGAGTGGGTTTCCCCAAGGAGGTTGTGTCCGACAGGGGGACTAACTTCCTTTCAGCGTACATGCGGGCTATGTGGAAGGAGTGCGGTGTTACCTATCGGTTTACCACTCCTTATCACCCACAAACCAATGGTCTTGTGGAAAGGTTTAACAAAACCTTGAAAGGTATGATACGGAGTCTACCTGAGAGCCTGCGGAGGAAATGGGACGTCCTCCTACCCTGTCTCTTGTTTTCCTACAGGGAAGTGCCACAGAAGGGAGTGGGCTTCAGCCCCTTCGAACTTTTGTACGGGCACCCTGTACGGGGACCTCTCAGCCTGGTGAAAGACGGATGGGAACGGACTCCCAGGAAGCTTCCCCAGGAAGTGGTGAGCTACATGCTGGCCTTCCGGAGCCAAATCTCTAAGTTGTGGAAGCAAGCTTCAGACAACTTGGAGGCCAGCCAAGCAGTTATGAAAGAGTGGTATGACCACAACGCTCACCCAGTGGAACTGGAGCCTGGACAGAAAGTGTGGGTAATGGAACCTGGAGAGCTAAACGCCCTCCAGGACCGTTGGACAGGCCCCTTTGAGGTTTTGGAGAAAAAGGGGAAGTCCACCTATTTGGTGGATCTTAAGACCCCGAGGCAGCCCCACAGGGTGCTGCATGCCAATCGCCTCAAGCCACATCATGAGAGGCCCGAGGTTGTCTTAATGATGGTAACCGATGGAGCAGAGGAAGAAGAAAGTGAACCTCTCCCTGATCTTCTCTCGTCCCAAGAAAAGGATGGGTCGGTGGAGGGAGTAATTCTCTCGCCATCCCTGACTCCTGAACAGCAGAGTGATTGCCGCCAGATCCTGGAGCAATTTTCTTCTCTGTTCTCCCTTGTCCCAGGTAGGACCCACCTGTGTACCCATGACGTGGACACAGGGGACAGCCCACCTGTGAAGTCTAAAATCTACCGGCTGTCGGACAAGGTGAAGGCCAGCATCAAGAGTGAAGTCGCCAAGATGCTGGAGCTAGGAGTGATAAAACCTTCTGGTAGCCCTTGGTCTAGCCCGGTGGTTTTGGTACCAAAAGCTGCCCCACCAGGCACCACACCTGAATTGAGATTCTGTGTGGACTACCGAGGCTTGAATTCAGTAACCAAAACTGATGCACATCCCATCCCACAGGCGGATGAGCTTATTGACCGGCTGGGAGCTGCTCAATACTTAAGTACCTTTGACCTAACTTCAGGGTACTGGCAGATTTCCCTTACCGAGGAGGCGAAGGAAAGGTCAGCCTTCTCTACACCTCAGGGACACTACCAATTTCGTGTGATGCCCTTTGGGCTCAAGAATGCCCCTGCCACTTTTCAGCGGCTGGTGAACAGGGTCCTTTCTGGAATGGAAGCTTTTTCTGCTGAATACCTTGACGACATTGCTGTCTTCAGTAGCAGCTGGGAGGACCATTTGCAGCACCTGCAAGCTGTTCTTCATGCCCTGCAACAGGCTGGCTTGACAATCAAGGCCAGCAAGTGTCAGATCGGACAGGGGTCGGTGGTGTACCTAGGTCACTTGGTGGGCAGAGGGACGGTGCAGCCCCTCCAGGCAAAGATTGAGGCTATCATCGCCTGGGAGCCCCCCAAGACTCAAACAGAGGTCGGAGCCTTCCTTGGCCTCACTGGATACTACCGTCGCTTCGTGAAGGAGTATGGCACTATTGTGGCACCCCTCACTGAACTTACTTCCAAGAAGCAACCCCGACGGGTAGTCTGGACGGAGGCTTGCCAGCGAGCCTTCATGACCTTGAAACAAGCATTGTGTTCCGCTCCCATTCTCAAGGCCCCTGATTTTGCTAGAAAATTCATTGTCCAAACAGATGCGTCAGAACATGGCATTGGGGCAGTGTTATCGCAGATAAATGATGAGGGCTTGGATCAACCCGTGGTCTTCCTGTCTAGGAGACTACTCCCCAGGGAAAGGAGGTGGAGTACAATTGAGAGGGAAGCCTTTGCGGTGGTTTGGGCTCTGAAGAAGCTGCGGCCATACTTGTTTGGCTCGCACTTCCTAGTTCAGACTGACCACCGCCCCCTTCGTTGGCTGATGCAAATGAAGGGGGAGAATCCCAAGTTGCTGAGGTGGTCCATCTCCCTACAGGGAATGGACTTTAGGGTGGAACACCGACCTGGGACGGACCATGCCAATGCAGACGGTCTATCCAGGTATTTCCGCCTTAGTGATGAGGACTCCCAAGGGGTTGGGTAGTTCTCCCCACTTTCAGCTGGGGGGGACGCATGTTAGACCTGTCTGCTTCTGGGGATACTCTAACCATTATTATTTATTTTTGTCCCCCTTAGCCTCCCAGAGTTTCTATTTTTATTTTTACATATGTCCATCAGGATTTTTTTCAATGCTGTCAGGGGGCTAGGTGTTCCTTGGCGATGACGCCATTTTTCCCTCATAACCTGTGAGGCCTAGTCAGGCCCCTTGAAAATCTAGGGATCTCCAGAAACCTAAAATGGTGTCCACCAACTGCCATAACGGACACTACTGGAGGACAGGCCCATAGGCTAACATTAGGGAACTTTCTAGAATCAACTAGAGACTTATGCAGGTCTCAGGCCACCCTATATAAGGCCAGTGACCAGCAGCCATTTTGTGCTGACCCAAGAGTGGAGGAGTGAGGCAGTGGTGAGAGGAGGTGGACGCACTGAGAGCAGCTAGTTTGTCTTGGAGGCAGACAGTCACTTCAGAGGGACGTTCCCCCTTCAGCCTCTGACCAATCCCTCCCCATACATCAACTATTCAGAAGAAAAGCAACCTGAGTGTGAAGGAAGACCCTTCTTAACCTGCACCCCAGTGAAAGCTGACAGGACACTCTTACTGAAGATCATCCTAACTTCCCCTGCCCAGCGCTGCACCTACCAGCGTGAAGGAACAGCTGTGAACCCCTTGACGTGCCCTGGTGAGGTCGGGGGACTGTGGAGCCTTGTATGACCTGAGGAGCGAGGGCGCTGCGTGAGCACATCCTTCCTGTGAAGCCGGTGAGGGAAGTGACTGGGGAGGAGCAGCGGCGCTGCTTCGATCGGCTGTGGGACCCCGGGGGCACCGGCCGCGGTAATTGAAGAAGAAAGCGCTTCCGCGCATGTCCCCCGCGAGATCACTGCTGTGGAGGCAGGCCCAGAAGAGCAGCGACTCCAAGGTGAGCAGCGTCCTTCCTGGGAGCGGCCGCTAGAGGAGGCGGGAGCGGAGGCGGAGCCGTCGAGGAGCATCGCGCATGCCCAGGAGTTCAGCGCGACCATCGGATTGCCTGAGGAGGCGTCGGAAGGATTCCCTGAGCGCCGCGTCGGCTGCATCGATCCCCCCACGCTCGAGCGCTAGCTGGAGGAGCCAGCGCGAGCGAGAGAAAGAAGGCCAAGGTGTGTTGTTCCGTTTTGCCTTCCCCGCTCGAGTGTCACAGAGAGGAGCGGACACGAGCAGGGAAGGGAGAGTTGGGATCCCAACCGATCCACCGCCCAGCCCCCCAGCAAAGCGCCGGTTCGGCGGAGCCAAGGGAGAGAGAGGCAGAGAAGCCGGCAGGCGCCCTAAGGCAGCAGTGACGCGTGGGGACTGGGACAACATCGTCCCCACGCTAAAGTAAGGAGCAGGGAGGAGGGGCCACTAGAGATTCTGAGAACTGGGGACCGCTTAATGCTAGTGAAAACTCTTAGTTGTGGAGAGGAGAGATAAGAGTTCATTATAGAAACCAGGGTTGATTAAAGCTGAGAGCTAGCTTGGTATCCCAGGGTAATTACAGAATTGGATACAGAGTAGTGATGCTATGGTTTATTGAAAATTACTACTGAAGCAGGCTAATATCTCTAAAAAGGGCACACTGAAACTGTAATGAAATGTACATGCCAGGTCTGTGATGTAGATGTGTAACCCTGCATAGTGTAAACCTATTGGGATTCTTTTAATTCCAAAAGAGTGTCACTTCCTCATTACTGAACCCTTGACAATAGAATGTGTTTTACTGTAATTTTTCCACAGCAAGAAGAGTGACATGTATCTTTCCAAGACAAAAGTATAATGATTATTTCTGTGAGAATCTGATGTCGTATCCTGTATAATTTGAATCCAAAGAGTCATATTATTTTTATAAAAGGTAACAGTATTTTTCCAAACATTGGTGTTGTGTCTTTTATTTTAGTGGTTCATCACTGAGTTACTGTGAGTGAGACTTGTAAGCACTTAACCAACGCCTTAAGTTAGCTGTAGCCACTACTGTGCCAAGCTACCTTATGTAGACTTGGAAAACCTAGGTCCAACAGTATGTATCTGAGCTGGTTATACGGCTTTCAACGGCAGCTTGTGAGAGCTCCTTTTCAAACCTATCCCGTGTCCTCACACCTTTCCAACGCACAATGAATCGTGATTGGAAACAGAGTTTGACTATTTTAGCACATGAGAAAGAGCTCACGGCAAACCCATGTATGCATGAGTTTGTAAGGGACTTTTCAAAGTACAATAGAAGATTTCCTCTGACTGGAACTGGCAGTTTTGAAATGGTCAGTGTGAATACTGCTGGCACTTTTCGAAAATACTCCTTTCTCTTTTTTCAAATGTGTTACTGTTTTTCCAGAATTTTTATCTATGAAAGTACTTTGCAAAAAAATGACAAGAAAATAAAATGTATAAAGTTACATTTGTGCAAAGAAATAAGTGTTGGGCAAATTGCAACGAGTAAATTGCCAGCCTTTCTAGTACAATGGTGTCAAGGCTTTCGTGTAGTAATAGGGACTTCCTTAATCTTGAATGCTTCATAATATGCTTAGCATTCAAGTACTTGTGTTGAAGCCAGGGAGCTGGAATTCGAGGGTTTGCAGTTAGGTCCAGACATTGCTCTTACTGCCTGGCCAGCTGGAATTTGAGGGTTTGCAGTTAGATCCACACATTGGTCTTACTTTCAAATAACTCTCCACATGCTCTGAGTGCACACAGAAGCAATCTGTTATCTCATGCTGCCTGTTTGCAAGTACATATGTTGTAATCTAGGGCATGTAGGCTGCCTCCAGAAGCGACAAATTTGGCCCACAGTGGCCCACCCGAATGCGCCCTTGGACCACCCAAATAAAAATTCCTGGAACCGGGCCTGCTGCTCTCTCAGACGAAAAACAATCTGCCTTCCTACTTCAAATAGAACTCTCGCCCAACCATAGCAAACAGCAGACTCCCACAAATAGGCACCCTATGACACTACAAGAGCCGACATTCGGAGACGGTGCTCCCCAGGGCCATCAAAGGCTCAACAAAGGCCATCAAAGATTTTGAACTTGGACATCATTGTAAATCCCCCTAAGCAGTCCTAAGGGATAAGGAAGTCCTATAGCAAATAGCAAACTTTTCCGATGAAACTACACACTCAATCTACACACATATACAAATAAATAAAAAATCACATTTAGTCCCACATTAAATTCAAAACGAAACACATTTATATTGCTTAAACTTTTGCACCGTTTCCAACTGACAAAACCTTCAACCATTCCACAATCTGCCAGTTACCATAGAAACACTTCAGGGAAAACCTAACTCAGCACACAGGTGAAAAGTTCATCATCAATTGTTGCAAATTAAAACAGCAAGTATGCTTCACTTGAGAATATACCAGCTTATTTGATGTAACGTTCTTTGCTAACACTTATTCTTAACCAATAAAAATCAGCCTTTTAAAACACAGAAACATTCATCGTAGCATAGTGCAGAATGTTCTCGAACTAATCAATCCTTTTCTTTTTTCAAAACTGCATGTTATCCACCATTTTAGAAAAAATCTCACTTTTCAAACTGCCACTTCATTTACAGAGATCTTCATAGTGCATCTAGACATCTCTTCAAGATGCTTACAGTGTGGATTCCCGGGGACCCCATCCCCCGGGGCTCAAATCTAACGTTGCGGACCGAGGGAACACCTGCAAGGCCTCCACGATCCCAGCCAGCTCCCCACTTCCTGCGGGAGCCGGCATTGCTATTCCTCACAGAGAGCAGCTTACATGCTTCCATTCTAATTTCAAACATGATTTAAACAGTTTGTTATACATTTTATAAAATAATATAGTACTGCACGCTAAAGCAGAAAAGTCAGCACAATCATGATAGAATACAAAATAGAAAAAAATAAATATATACTTCTACACTTAACAAACACGTTACAAGAGTACACAGTTTAATTTAAAAAACACCCTACCACAACTAGTTTTTCAAACGCATTGTACAATAAAATGCGTCACAAAGTAGGTCACATGGTGACTCTATAACATCACAGCGAAAAAAGAAGGCTACTCTCACGCTACCAGGAAAACACAACAAAAGTACAAGGCCCAAACTTCCATTGTAGTGATTTCTTAGTTGCAGGTCTAGTTGTCAGATGGAAACACACACTCCCTCATGGCTGGTATACACCCACACCACACCCATTCAGCACATCCGTCACTACACACGTGACCCTATGTATAAAAAAGATGAAGCGCACGTGTTGTACGCCATCTTAGAGTTATTCCCAAAGCACAGAGCAAAGGGCCCACTACTACATGCATGGCCTCTTTCATCACTGAGTTAGTAGTGCCCGAAGCACTGAGCGGGTGAAGAACCTGATGATGATGATGGGAGCACGAGTATGTCGAGAGCCATAGAGGTATCAAGACTCGGCAACACGTATGAGACTTCTTTGTTGAAGATCGCGACTACATCATGAAGAAACTCGTTTCCACGAAAGGTGAGCAGTGACACTTGAGTACGCATCAGAAGGAGTCAAAGGGTTGTAGCTGACTACATACAAAAATGCGACTTAATATTTTAGAAGAACGCACTCTTATATAATGTATTAATTTACATATTTCATTTTTTTCCCAATAGCAGTAACGCTTTTATTATCACTGAAATGTCTGCAATATATTCATGCAACTCAGTTTACAATGACTAATCAAAATGTCCTTTTGTTTCCTTCAGCAAACATCCTTCAGCAGCAACCACGGCCTATCGAGCAACAGCAATGGAATTGTCTGCAACGTATTGAATATACTTTGACGTATGGAAGCAGAGTTCAAGTCGAGTGGTGAACTCCGGTGGCCGCACTGTTTATACAAGGTAAGCACAGCAGCCTACATATACAATGCCATCATATCAATGCATTAGATATAAGTCGCGATAATGGGCGTCAGTAAAGCAGTAGGCACTTCCATATAGAAACCACTTGAACGCGGCACTAGAACAAGTGAAATGTACCAGATGCACTGCACTCGTAAAACTGTAGTGTTACCTTTATTTGTGAAAGGAGAGAGGGCCATATTATCAAGCCTTGGAGACAAAATTATCGCCACTTTATGGGCAGGAAAGTGCTGCTAAAGTGGCAATAATGGGTTTGATAATATGCTCTATGGAATTCCAATCAAAGCTCATGTTAGATGTCCTTCACATCTAACATGAGCTTTGATTGGAATTTCATAGAGCATATTATCAAACCCATTATCGCCACTTTAGCAGCACTTTCCTGCTGATAAAGTGGCAATAATTGTGTCGCCCAGGCTTGATATTATGGCCCAGAGTGCGTAGCGTACAGTAGCTTCTCTGTAAAATCTATAATTACCTCCGAGCAGTGACAACAGATAGGTTACAACAGTCTGACAAACAGATCCACAACCTTATTACGCCACTTTTGTGTCACTTTTAACATGGGTAAAGTGACGCAAGGAGCTTGTAAATCTACGTCTGACTTTTCAAGAAAAAATCTCAACGCCAGATTCTGCGACACAGTTCTAACGTTGTTTTCTCTCTCTTTCTCTCTCTCACTCTCTGTGACATAATTTCTCTTTCTCTCTTAAACTTATAGGCACTGCTGTCTGCTTGGACGTGTAGAAGAACAGCCCAAGTGAAGTTGTGAAATCAACTGGCCGAAGAGTTTGTCCGCAGTGTTTAAACAATGGTAAGCACAGAGGCCTAGATCTACAAAACCTTTATAGCAATGCATTAGAAATAAGTCGGCATAAGGGGCGTCAGTAAAGCAGTAGGCACTTCCATTTAGACACCACTTGAACACGGCACTATAACAAGTGAAATGTACCAGGTACACTGCACTCGTAAAACTGTAGTGTTACCTTTATTTGTGAAAGGAGAGAGGGCCATATTATCAAGCCTGGGCGACAAAATTCTCGCCACTTTATCGGCAGGAAAGTGCCGCTAAAGTGGCGATAATGGGTTAGATAATATGCTCTATGGAATTCCAATCGAAGCTCATGTTAGATGTGAAGGACATCTAACATGAGCTTCGATTGGAATTCCATAGAACATATTATCAAACCCATTATCGCCACTTGAGCGGCATTTTCCTGCCGATAAAGTGGCGATAATTTTGTCGCCCAGGTTTGATATTATGGCCCAGAGTGCATAGTGTACAGCAGCTTCTCTGTAAAATCTATGAGTACCTCAGAGCAGTGACAACATATAGGTTACAACAGTCTGACAAACATATCTACAACCTTATTACACCACTTTTGAGTCACTTTTAACATGGGTAAAGTGACACAAGGAGCTTGTAAATCTGCGTCTGACTTTTCAAGAAAAAATCTAAACTCCAGACTCTGCGACACAGTTTTAATGTTATGTTCTCTCTCTTTCTCTCTCTCACTCTCTGTGACATCATTTCTCTTTCTCTCTTAAACTTATAGACACTGCTGTCTGCTTCGACGCGTAGAAGCACATACCAACTCAAGTTGTGAATTCAACTGCCTGAAATGTTTGGCCGCTAGTTTTATACAACGTAAGCACAGAGGCCTAGATATACAAAGCCTTCATAGCAATACATTAGAAATAAGTCGGCATAACAGGCGTCAGTAACGCAGTAGCCACTTCCATATAGACACCACTTGAATGCGGCAGTATACCAGAACTAAAATGTACGAGGCACACTGCACACATAAAACTGTAGAGTAACCAAAACTTGTAATGCTTATTAAGCTCATTTACTCACATCTACATAATTCTGAACTCTAATTTTCTTTTTTGTTTTGCAGATTACCAATCGGACATCTTTTGGAGTCCATTTAACAATTTGTTTATAATATTGTTTGTTGTTAAAGTAATTTTTTTAGTTGCTTCTAATATAGTTATAATTCAGTTTCATTTACATTTATTGATTTAATAAAAGTTAATAAGAAAAAACTACATACTTCTTTTATTTTGTGGGGGAGAGGTATGACGGTCCACAACAAAAATAATGTTGAAATACTATAGTAAGATATTCAAGACTAGGATTGAAAACTACTGAGTAACAAATATAATAAAAATAACAGTGAAGAACTACTAAAATGGCGGTGGACGGAGTACGTAATCAACGTTTGGCGCCTCAACACGACCTTTCAAATAAATTTAGAAAACATATGATTATTAATATATTACAAAAGTACAGCAGCGGATGACACACACAACCCGGAAAAAGAAAGCGGCAAATTTACTACCTGAAATAAAGAAAGGTTTGCTTGTTGAGCTTCAAGAAAAAGACAAAAACGTGGACTTCGAAAAGAGGCAGCGCATGCGTAGAGAGTACAACTGCTACACAAAAAAAGGAAAATTTTACATACTATAATAGAAATGAAGGGGTATATTTTCAACAAAAGGCGATACGTTATAGCCGCTTTTATCGGCAGGAAACTGTAGATAAAGCGGCGGTAATGGGCTTGATAATAGGCCCTTGTAAATTTCCATAGCAGCCCAGGTTCTGATGTTAACCTGGGCTGCTATGGTTATTCACAAGGGCATATTATCAAGCCCATTATCGCCGCTTTATCGGCAGTTTCCTGCCAATAAAAGTGTCGATAGTGTATCGCCTTTTGTTGATAATATGGCCCATTGCTCTTTTTTTTTGACCAGTAAACTTAGGTACATATTATCAAGGACCGGTGTTAAAATTACCGCAGTTTTATTGGCAGTAAACTGCCGATAAAATGGCGATAATAAGCTTGATAATACGGCCTTGTTATTTCCCATAGAAGCCTGTGTTAACACCAGAACATGCGCTTCTATGGGAATTAACAAGGACGTATTATCACGCCCACCCTCCCAACATTAATAAAAACTGCAGACAATGCCAGTACCCGGAGCTGGAAGGTCATTTTACATATTACTGCCCTAGAAAGGTGGCATTCCCCGTGACATGTACTGGGGAGAGAGAGAGAGAGAGCTCAAAACATATTTTTTTGCTCCCCGAGACTGCGGGGTGTAGGACCGTAACACCCCCGCATACTTCAAAATAAAACCAGAGGAGTGCCATTTCCCAGTGCTCGGGGCATCTTACAAACCCCCATTATGCAAAAAAAATGTATCCCCTCAGGACCTAATGAATAAAACAGACTTCTAGTTTTTTTTCACCTTTTCCACCACGTACAAGTACTGCACAAGTACCCACCCATTTTTTATTTTAAAAAAAATAAAAATTGAGCCTACACTTCCTTGTACGACCCCCTGAGCAAGCCTAGAGGTTCAGAATGTTTCTGGCCTGCACCCTTCCCTTATTTCTTACTGTTTTCTTGTGACTCGGTTCTACCGACGCACAAGATGGCCCCCAACACTTCCTGGTTTTGTGTGTTGACAGACAGTTCACAGCCAATCAGCATGCAGCTCACGCTCGTAATTGAATGGATTTCCGTACGCGTGCTGCACTCCGTCTCTAGATATTGCTAAGATTTTACTTGTAATTTTCTCAGAAACTACTGAACGGATTTACACCATTTAACAAAAAGCACAATCTGCAAACCGAACTCTACCTCTCTGCCAAATTTCGTGTAATTCTGTTCAGACGTTCGGGCTGTAGCCCTGGCTAGAGGTCCCTATGAAAAATGTAATGGGGAAAACACGTTTTGGGACCCCCCATTTTTCTCGGCCCCGCTTGGCGAATCCCTCCAAACTTTCAGGGAAAGAGCGGAACTGAGCAGGCCATTTTCTTGGAGAAATTCGCAAAGATTCGTCCACTGGTGCCAAAGTTATTCCAAATAGAATGTTGTGGATTTCCTATGGAAACAAGCTCCTAACTATAACTACCTACTGGCGACCGTATCTGCGTGGTTGGTGCAGTATAGGGGTGCGGAGGTGGTTCCTGCAAGGCATTACAGAGGTGGAAGTAACCCGTGAACATTTGTCATCATTGATGCGGTGCTGGCCCAGCGCACTGCATCTCGGTAGTGGTAGTCCAGACGCACTGGGCGTCCTACCACATGTTATCTGCGGCCAATGACATTCTGAGCTGTTGGGGGCGGAGTACTTATTCACCTGGCAGATCGGGACCAGGGATACTCACTGGTCATTTTGTCCTGATGCTGCCTGAACCACGTCGCGCTGAGGAAGGCTCAAATGGAGCCGAAATGCATTCGCTTGGACTCTGGTTCGTTTTGCAATAAAGGATATCTCCATAGACTGCCCTGTGTGGCCTCACCTTCTTGCTGCTGCAGAGGTTTTTCGTATATATATATATATATATATATATATATATATATATATATATATATATATATATATATATATATATATATATTACCTACTGGCGGTCGCGAGTAGGTATATATAGTTAGGATTTTTTCTCTATGGGATTTTTGAAAATTCTATGTCTAATAACTTTGGCGTTTGTGGACGGAATTGGCTGAAATTTTCAGGAAAATGAAACATTTTGTTTCTGAGCAGCCCCTGACAATTTGGGGGGGTTTCATCAAGGGGGGGCCGAGAAAAAAGGGGGGTCCCAAAACGCGTTTTTCCCATGTTAATTTCCATAGGGCGGTTGGCCTCACTTTTAGCTCGAACGGCTGAATGGATTTGCACGAAACTTGGCAAAATTGTAGGGACTGTTAGCCCGATGTGCCTTTGCTAGGTCTCAATATATGTGCTCCAGTGGATTTTGAGTAATTTAGGTTCAAAAAAAGATATATATCTGGGCGGAGCCTAACCACACATCTGATCTGAATTAAATTAAATATTGATAAAACTGAAGTCGTTCCCCTCAATAAATTCTGTCTTCCTCACATGTTTCAGGGTTCTGGTTTCCAATGGAACTCTGGCTCTATCAAATGTCTTGGCGTTTTATACGCTAACACTATTAGAGAAACTATCAAAATTAATCACTCCGATATCCTTAAAAAGCTCTCTTCTCTAATAGAACGTTGGTCCCCTCTTTTTCTTTCCTGGTGGGGTCGTCTCTCCACTATTAAAATGATGCTCCTTCCTATTGTGAACTTCTGTCTCTCCATGCTTCCTATCTCTCTCCCCCATTTCTTTTTTAAGTCTATCAATAGTCTTTTTTCCAAATTCCTGTGGAATAAGCGTAAGGCTAGAGTCTCTCTCCTCCGTCTTCAACAACCGAAACATCTTGGTGGTGTCAACTTACCCAATATCTCACGTTTTCATTCTGCTTTTACTCTCAAGCAAATTTGGCCTTTTCTTGATACCTCGTCTCCTCCTACTACGGCTTGGAGCTCTCTTGAATTGGCTCAACTTCACCCCTTCTCCTTCCTTACTGCCTCCAATCTCACTCAACCACCTCCTAAACTACTTTCTCCTATTTTCAAACACTCCAAAGCTTTAACACTCGCCCTTTTTCGTTCATTCTCTGTACCATCTACTCTTCATATGAATACCCCACTTTGGTATAATAAATCTCTTAAATTACGCAATTGTGCGCTCTTTTGGAAGGAATGGATTGACAAAGGAATTCTCACTTACCAACATCTTATTTCTGACAATTCCTTATTAACCTTTCCAGCACTTCGTGACTCCTTCGGTATCTCTAACACATACTGCACACACTTTCATGAACTTCTGCCCAACCTATCCACTATTATCCTACACAATACTTCTTCATCCTCTTCACCTCCCCTCCTTGCCTCTCCACCTAACTTTCAGGTTCCCCTTAAGGCCTCTGCTATTTATAAATTACTTTCTCCCTCACTTATTGACAGGCCTAAAACTAATCTTGAACTTATCTGGGAATCGGACCTCAATCAAACTTTCCCCTCACTTACCTGGGACTCTATTTGGTCCAAACTTCACTCCACCTCTCGTTCCGCTAGTACCACACAAACCCTTTATTTTTTTTATAATAGATTATTTTATACTCCCTGTGACTTGTTTAAATTTAAATTGTTAGACACTAAGAAGTGTTAGTCCTGTTCATGCACTCCTGGTGACTTTGTTCACATGTTTTTTCTTTGTCCTAAGGTCCAACTTATGTGGTCCCACATTTGGTCTACACTTAATAACATTTTATCTACTAATGTTCCCTTTGTTATTTCTTCTGTATTCCTGGGTGGTTTGGCCCCAGTTTGGGATGTCCCACTCCATACTCGTAAATTTATTGATCTTTGCATAGCTATCGCTTTTCAAATTATAACAACTAATTGGAAAGACACTACAAACGTGGTTTATAATGCTTGGTGGAATTTGCTCTGCCATCATCATAGACTAGATCGTGCATGTGCTTCTTCTATTCCATTGTTGATAAAACGTGATTTACTTTGGTCCCCTTTAACATACTTTTATCTAAAAGTGCCTCTTGATCTCATGTTATTGTTATATTTATTATAACTGTTATTATTATTACTGTGAACTTCTCTGTATTTCATACCTCTTTATTTCTCTTACCATATATTTTTCCATTGCTGTTCCCCTTCCATTCCCCCATTTTCCCCTTTCTTCCCTCTTTCTTTCTCTCTTCCTTCCCCACAAAATGAAAAGTTATAAAAGCATTTTTTCTTTGTATAGCGTTTTCCCCTTTTGGGGCCTTTCTTGTTTATTGGCACATTATTCTCCACAATTATTTTACTTCCTATTGCTCTTTATTTGTGCTATTGTACTGATGTTTTACATTGTTTTCTTCAACTCAATAAAGCTTTTCAAACTTAAAAAAAAGCATTGTAGTTAATAGAGGGTTTTAGGACTTTAGTTACATTATAAATCATTTGTTGATGGTACCATACTCGTTTTAGGAATTGTGGTGGGTTCTAAGGTGATTTTACCATTTGAAAAAACCTTCTGCTGTGATATCATGAATATTGTTTGAAAGAAAACTAATATCTCATGATTTTCCCACAGTGGTTTGGAAGGGGATCTATAAGCTAAACTGAAAGCATATTTTCTGTAAATTCACATTATCTTTCTCAGTCATGTGAAAATGAAGTCTGACATTCTCAGTAAAACATGTACATCCAACAAGGACAGAGACTGTCAGTTGATTCCTTTGTGTTCTACTGCAGCCTCCTAGAGTGTTCTAAAGAACAACTAGAGCGCTAACAGTCCTACTTATTACAAAGGTATGGCACACCTGAAGCCATCTTGATTGGAATAAAGTGGTAACTCTTAAAACATTTAATTTAAAAAGAAACAACATGAGGGGGTATATTTTGCCATAGAAAGTATGCTTAGTGCTGCAGAATGAAAAATTAGGGCACATTTTGAGTGACTTCTCAAATCCTTTTCTATTTCATTAAAACATTCTGACATGCAGTCTCCCAAAATGGCCACCAGAGACAAAAGAGCCCAAATGTAGCCCAAATATCACCCAGATGTAGCCCAAGTATAGCCCAATGACAGAATGTCCCAGAGTGTTCTAAAGAACAACTAGAGCGCTAACAGTCCTACTTATTACAAAGGTATAGCACACCTGGAGCCATCGTGATGGGAATAAAGTGGTAACTCTTAAAACATTTAATTTAAAAAGGAACAAAATGAGGGGGTATATTATGCAATAGAAGGCATTATAAGTGCTGCAGAAAGAAAAATTAGGGCACATTTTGAGTGACTTCTCAAACCCTCTTCAATTTCATTAAAAAAATCTGACATACAGTCTCCCAAGATGGCCACCAGAGACAAAAGAGCCTAAATGTAGCCCAAATATCACCCAGATGTACCCCAAGTATAGCCCAATGACAGAATGTCCCAGAGTGTTCTAAAGAACAACTAGAGCGCTAACAGTCTTACTTATGACAAAAGTATGGCACACCAGAAGCCATCTTGATTGGAATGAAGTGGTAAGTCTGAAAACACTCAATTTAAAAAGGAACAACATGAGGGGGTTAATTTTGCCATAGAAAGTATGATTAGTGCTTCAGAAAGAAAAATTAGGGATCATTTTGAGTGACTTCTCAAATCCTCTTCTATTTCATTAAAAAAATTCTGACATGCAGACTGAAACATGCACTTTGAATACCAGCAGCAGACGTCCCTGGTGAGCAGTAGCTTTACTACAGTGATCTAATGTGCAACTAGAGTGCTAACATTCAGAATTTATGGCAAATGTGTGACACATCTGAATGCCTTCTTGATGGAACCAAAGTAAACAAGCATTGAAAATGCAATAGATCTCGCCCTCGTTTAAGTTAAAGCCATTCTGTTTGTAATGAGGTGGCTTTTTAGCTTTGCTTTTATTAGTGTTTTTTCAACTTTCATGTAAATAACATGCATCTGTATGCATATAAGTATATGTATGCATGCATTTATGTTTGTATTTATATAGATATACAGATGATATGAGGCGTGTTCAGCAGTCCCGTTACAAAAGTTGGCTGACAGTTTTTCTGGCGTCTGCAGCAGCAGTTCTCCGTTCTCCATGTTAATGGATACTTGTCAGTCCACCTGAAAGCATCAGTTTGGCAGAGGCCGCTGCCTTGGCAGTTCGTGACTTCACGACGGAGTGTGTTTCACTGTATTCAACTCTCGGCTGGCAGGACTTGGTGCTGGAAGGGGTAACGGAAAGCGGGGACCCAGGGAGGCTTCAAGACTTCATTTCGCCTGACATCACGCGCCTTGCCCTGCAGGACACCACCACTTGGTTTGAACATTTCCCCACTTACCACCAGCCCAGAGATGATGCATTTTGGGGGTTGCAGTACCTACCGTGTTGCCTCAGGTGGAAGATCACATGGTTGGGGGAGGTGCCTGCTCTTTATCAAGAGAGCACTGCAGGAACATTGAGAGCGGAGGCGAGTTCGTGACTTTGGTGAGCAGCAGGCATCCGATGAAGGCGTCACAGCCGAAATGCATTATGCCCTAACTGCCGTCTAATAAAGCCCTTCCCTGGATTCCCCGTGTGTGGCTGCTTCCTTCTGCGTTGTGGAGGGGTTCCTGGCACATTTCCACGTCGGTCAGAGGCGTGTTCAGCAGTCCCGTTACAAAAGTTGGCTGACAGTTTTTCTGGCGTCTGCAGCAGCAGTTCTCCGTTCTCCATGTTAATGGATACTTGTCAGTCCACCTGAAAGCATCAGTTTGGCAGAGGCCGCTGCCTTGGCAGTTCGTGACTTCACGACGGAGTGTGTTTCACTGTATTCAACTCTCGGCTGGCAGGACTTGGTGCTGGAAGGGGTAACGGAAAGCGGGGACCCAGGGAGGCTTCAAGACTTCATTTCGCCTGACATCACGCGCCTTGCCCTGCAGGACACCACCACTTGGTTTGAACATTTCCCCACTTACCACCAGCCCAGAGATGATGCATTTTGGGGGTTGCAGTACCTACCGTGTTGCCTCAGGTGGAAGATCACATGGTTGGGGGAGGTGCCTGCTCTTTATCAAGAGAGCACTGCAGGAACATTGAGAGCGGAGGCGAGTTCGTGACTTTGGTGAGCAGCAGGCATCCGATGAAGGCGTCACAGCCGAAATGCATTATGCCCTAACTGCCGTCTAATAAAGCCCTTCCCTGGATTCCCCGTGTGTGGCTGCTTCCTTCTGCGTTGTGGAGGGGTTCCTGGCATATGTATGTATATATATATGTATTCACTGAAAAAACCATAGGCTATAGACCATATATAGTTAGGAATTAGCATTTACAAAACCTTGAAAATTCACTGAAAAAACCATAGGTTATAGACCATATATAGTTAGGAATTAGCATTTACAAAACCTTGAAAATTCACTGAAAAAACCATAGGTTATAGACCATATATAGTTAGGAATTCACATTTACAAAACCTTATTTTACTCACACAAAACCATTGAAATTACATATATAGTTAGTTGCACTAACTATATATCGCGCACCCGCAATCCACTGCTGATGATGTCACATATTACATCATTCATGACATGGTCAGTGACATCACTGATGGCATCACTGATGACATCTCAAATGACATCACTGATGACATCACTGATGACAACATCCAGTGACTGTATGTTTCTGTAAAGTTAAAATATGTCTTACATATTGAAGAATGAGTGGATGTATAAGTGTCTGGATGAAGGATTTAGTAGGTGCATGACTGACTGTATGAGTGAGTGATTAAATGTGTCTCACTGAGTGCATGGGTTAGTGACTAAACTGTCTTAATTTGTGCATCATTATGTCTGTTGTTCTGTAAACTGTTGCATGTGTTGATAAGTAGCTATATGAGTAACTATATGGGTTATTGATTGGTTGCCCAAGTATTTGTATGGGAGACTGAGTGTGTGTGTGGGTGGCTGGGAGGTGTATGACTCTGTGCATAGAAGTGTGAGCAGTTGATTCACTAGATGTATGGTTTCAAAAGTGCATGTGGAAACAGCTGTATGGACGGTTGACTGTGTGCATGAGTGTATTGGTGAGTGAATGGATATCTCAGTGCTACATGTCAAAGTAAGTACATATGTAAAACACAGTACATGTGAGAGTTGACATATATAAATAACTGTGCATAAGAGCCAGTGAATGTGTGAGTGGCTGTATGGATCATTGTGAACTTGTATCAGGGATTGTATAAGAGAGTAAATATGTGTTAGTATATGTTTGAATAAGTAAAGTTTGTATAACTGTATAGTTGAGGAAATGGAGGTGTGATTGATTCGTTGCATGACTGACTAGGTGTGTGAGTAACTCCATGGATGAGTGACAGTCTGTGAGTGTCTGTTTACACTGATTGTATCTAAGGTTATATTAGAGTCTGAAGAGGTTCATCGTATTATCACATGAATGATATCATCAGTGATGTGATCAGTAATGTCAAATGAGATGTCATCAGTGATGTCATCAGTGATGTCATTTGAGATGTCATCAGTGATGTCATTTGAGATGTCATCAGTGATGTCATCAGTGATGTCACTGACCATGTCATGAATGATGTAATATGTGACATCATCAGCAGTGGATTGCGGGTGCGCGATATATAGTTAGTGCAACTAACTATATATGGAATTTCAATGGTTTTGTGTGAGTAAAATAAGGTTTTGTAAATGCGAATTCCTAACTATATATGGTCTATAACCTATGGTTTTTTCAGTGAATATATATATATATATATATAAGCAGCCCATACCCAACGTTGTCCGGGTATGAATTGCTGCCGGCCAACAGTATATTGTTTTGTAGGATTTCGTTTAGATAGCATTTCTTATCTGTGACAGGCCTGTGAAACGCTCCGATTCACAGTGCACTGCTGATACACTTAAGAATGCGCGTTCAGTGGTGTGTGAACTCGTGTTTCCCTACTTTATTTTTCCTTGCAATATCATATAGCGCGAACTTGACAACATGGCATTACAGAAGAACACATTCATTTGTGGTAGGCACGGGGAGACAAAGCGATTTTCCTGGAATCACAGGATGTTGAGCTGATGCCGAGATTCGAACGTAGCTCCCCAGCTCTCAAGTTCGCAATTCTAGAACTTGTGGCGGAAGGTGTGTCTAAAAGTGTATGTCCTGCTGGTCATCAATGAGAGAGACCTGTGCATTTTTCAAATGGGTGGTTAAACAATATGAGTATGTTGCTGGAGATGTGGACCGCCGTGCCACCAATGTACTTACCGGGGAGGGTAAACACCAATTATTCCTCAACTTTCTTTCCGCATACCATCACTCCGCATACTTTCATTACGAAAGTACCATGACTCCGCAATGCCATTATAACGCATGGCATTACATTTTATATGCTTTAACCACGCATACATTTACAACGAAATTCGTTGTATATGCATGAATGGTAAAAGCATGTTTTTTTAAAAATGTTTGGATAAGGTAGGTATGGGTATAGGGGTATATGTTTTGGGGTACTGAGGTATATGTTTTGGGGTGTTTGGGTATTCTAAGGGTTCAGATATAGTTTGGGGTTTTGGGGTACAGGGGTAGTTTTAGGGTTTAGGGATAGGTATTGGTTTGGGGGTACAAGGGTATTTTTAGGGTTCAGGGCTAGGTTTGGGTTTTGGGGTATAGGGGTATTTTTAGGGTTATGGGGTAGGTTTGGGTTTTGGGTTACAGGATTATTTTAAGGGTTCAGGGCTAGGTTTGGGTTTTGGAATACAGGGGTATTTTTAGGGTTCAGGGCTAGGTTTGGGTTTTGGGGTACAGGGGTATTTTAGGGTTCAGTGCTAGGTTTGGGTTTTGGGGTACAGAGTTATTTTTAGGGTTCATGGCTAAGTTTGGGTTTTGGGGTACAGGGGTATTTTTAGGGTTCAGGGGTAGGTTTGGGTTTTGGGGTACAGGGGTATTTTAAGGGTTCAGGGCTAGGTTTGGGTTTTGGGGTACAGGGGTATTTTAGGGTTCAGGGGTAGGTTTGGGTTTTGGGGTACAGTGGTATTTTTAGGGTTCAGAGCTAGGTTTGGGTTTTGGGGTACAGGGGTATTTTTAGGGTTCAGGGGTAGGTTTGGGTTTTGAGGTACAGGGGTATTTATAGGCTTCAGGGCTAGGTTTGGTTTTTGGGGTACAGGGGTATTTTTAGGGTTTAGGGATAGGTTTGGGTTTTGGGGTTCAGGGTATATTTGTAGGGTTAAGAAGGGTTAGTGTTTAAGGGTGTTGGGGTATTTTAAGGAGTAAGGGTGGGTTATGATTATGGGGTGCAGGGGTATTTAAAGGGAGGAGGGTGGGATTAGCATGCAATATGAGACATGGCATGAAGGGCGGAACGTATGCCTTTTAAATGTATATGGTGGGCGTCTGCATAGCCTCTGTCCTTCTGCTGCAACTGCCCTTTCCTACGCTGTATTGGGAGTTGTGATTGGTGCTGTGGTTCCTGAGATTACCTGCCTCAAAGGTTTGGGCTCTCTCTTTATTATATTAGTATATATATATATATATATATTTTTATATACTAGCAGCCCGTCCCGACGTTGTCCGGGTATGAATTGCTGCTCGCCAGTAGTATATTGTTTTGTAGGATTTCGTTTTGATAGTGATCCAGCGCTCCAACTATAATTCTTTAAAAAGACGTCATAATCTACTACCACACTTACCAATTAATACCAGGCCCATAAGAAACAATAGAGCAGCTGAATCATGAGGCGAATGGATCTGATATGTTGTATAAACTAACTACAATAAACAAGACCAGCTTGTCATTTTAAAAGTTTATTTAAACATATTCAGGAAAACTTAGGTTTTGGAACTTTATTAAGCAAGCATTTTAAAAAGTCATAAGAAAGTTTTATTCAGCATTGATAAAGAGAGCTTAATTCAAGAAAATATTATTAATTAGCAGAAATAAGTGAAAAAGAGCATTTCCAAATCCTAACTAACTCTCTGTCTCTACCCTCATCGCCTGAAAACAAAGTCTTTAAAAAGTCACCTTTCCTTACGTGTAATCATCGGACAGCAGAACACGTCCCTCTGGAATCAAGAAGCGTAAGCCAAAAATCTGCTCCTAGAGCCTATTCTTATACCCTAAAACTATGGTTAAATTAACTATTTTCACATTACAACAGCTGAATTCTGGCTCCCCATTGGCTGAACCACCTCACGCCACAGTAAACTGTGAAATTTTCCACCTCAAGTCCAGGCTTTTACACAAAGCCATTGTTCATGCACAGAGTCCTGGCAGCACTACCTTAGGCTGCTACATTTTGTAGCAAAAGATCGTTCATGTAGTGCACAAAAATGCCGCGGCTCACATCCTGGCTTTGAGCCTGTCCGTTCTGAGCTTCTCGTGGCACATTAGCAAACCTTTCCACAGAGAGCCTTTTGCAGTTCTTTTCAAACCTTTTCACAATAAAAGTTCATAGGCTTCTCATCCTTTTTCAAAATAAGTTTTTCTCATGTGGCTTTTCAACAGCATGCCTCTTTTCAGAAAGCATCAATTTTCTGCGCCACTTTTGCTTGCGTCACTGCGCCACTTTTAGCTCAGGTCACTTTCCAGAAAACTATTATTTAAACAAACCCAAAACAATAATTAATTCAGGTAATGAAAGTCATTCTGTTTCCAACCTACATAGCTAATGTTAACCCATTAGTATAAGTCACCTCGTAGAAGCACACAAAAAAGCAGCACATTTAAAATCTACCATTCTTCACAATGTCCAGCAGGTTTCTTCATAAATCTGAAAGAGTAAAAAGATGATTAAATAATACACAGACAGATAATCACAACATAGGACAAACATGTAAGCACATATAATAAAGCACATGCCATGAATGATCAGCCGCATATTAATAGTGACAAAGACAATAGGACGAACATGACAAACAAAACAATATTAGTTATGTGTTACAAAACAGACTTGCAAATGCAACATAAAGCACATTAGTTCTGTATAATGATGTGGAATTTTACTCTTAATTGGTTTAATACAACAAACCATGCAAACACTCATTAATATATTATTTCAAGTTATGAGAGTATGACATCACGAGCTAGAATAAAATCATTTCTAAAGCTCGCTCCATCAACTCCCTCATCTGGTGATTTCAAAATCACCAAACAACACCCAAAAATTTTACTTAAAATTTTATCTATTGAACATGTTTCAGGCTTACTCAGGATTAGTACTTAAACTCTAATTTCATCTATATTTCTGCAACTCTCATAATTAGTATTGAGTCTTACATCCTACTAATTCTATATCCTTTACCCTTTCTTTATTCAGCTAAGTTGGATCCTTCCCACCTTTGAATCCCCAACCCCCAATGAATTTATAGGTAACTAAGTTTTAAATTGCATAACTACATTTGGATTGCACCAACAAAACAAATATCAATCTGAGTATTATAAAACAAAACAAAAAACAAAAGTACATTTTTGAAAATGTTTGAAAAATTAGTATATAGTATATACCCCCTCTTTTTTTTTTTCAAATTCTAAAACATGTTTTCTTCGACCTTGCGTCTTACATAAAAGTGTTTCCAACTAACACAATTTCTTCGACCTTGTGTCACCCTAACACATTTTCTTCAGCCTTATGCCAAAATATAAACCTCAACTTAAAGAAAACTAAACCTAGTCATTGTCACCATTTTTTTTCAAGTCCACCTGACTGCTACTGCGCTCCTCAACTATTGGAGGGATAGTTATGTAGGCCCATTCTGGAGACTTGTATTTTACATTTGGTCTCAATGGTCTTTTGCTTTTCCTGGTAATCATTTCAATTTTCTCTTCAGCTTGCTCTTTTTTGTCTGAATCACTCTTCTGACTTGACACTTCGAATTTGAACTTTAAATCTTTAGGCCAGACATCACCTTTTCTCAAGAGTTTCTTCTTAGGCTTGCTTTCTTTACATTCCGCTTTCCAAGCCTTTTTTCTGAATTTTCTTATTTCAGACTCTTCATTACTCCCATCTGTATCTGTTTCTGAGACTTCCAATCTGTACCTAGGAACTTCTTTACTCGGCAGCTTCACTCCATTAGGAACATCATCCTTATAGCTGGTACTTGGTAATTCTTCCTCTTCTTCAGGGATCACCTTCAGCTTCCCAGTTTCAGGATTCTTGTTCCCGCATTCAGAGCTACTCTCCTGGACTTGATTATTTTCTTGCTCAGAATTTTCTGCTCCTGAATCTTTTCCTGCTTCAGAATCTTCTTTCTCTGCTTGACATTCTTTTTCTGGCAGATTTTCATCGTTTTCTGAATCTAGAATCACAATCTCTAAATCTTCTTCATTCAATGTTTCATTTACTTTGACATCTTCATCCAGATGTCGACCACCTTGTCGATCTTCAAGATCTGGATTTTCTTCAGAAATTTCTTCTTCAGAGTCTGAATCAATTGCAGTGTCTTCACTAACTTCATCAGTGTTATCAGGTGCAGGTACACAAAGGGTATGATTGATATGCATCCACCCAGTATCTGTTGTGACTAGTATCACCTGTCTTGCTTTCTGCCACCTGGGTACTAGACAGTTCTTCCTCCGATGAACCTTTGTCCTGACCAAGTCTCCTGGCAATATATTATGAGACTGCTCCTTTTCCACATCTGTTCCCAACTGATGGAATACAGAAAATGTATCATTCTTTCTTGTTGGAAAAGCTTCTACCCATTTTGAAAATAAACAAATGATGACTAGGACATATCTCAGTTTGTTATGTTGGGGCATTTCAAAAAGATCTGTTTGAATATTTGTAAATGAACCACCCTCCCGGCCTATGGTTCCCAAACTCTCAATTGGACCATGGTATATCCGTGCCATGTCAACAATTATGCAATTGGGAATAACAGGCCTGTCATCTTTGTAAACCCAAATTTCATCTTCCTTTTGCTGTCTGAAAACTTCTTTGAGCCATGTGTTTTTCTCCTCATCATGTGCCTCATCTTGTAATTGATTTAATTCTTGCCATGTCTGAATTGCAAAGATTAGTATGAGGATGCTTGAAACATGTTCATTGAATTTTTCTCCATTGATTGCAACCCACTCCTGAGCACAAAATTTAACAATGGTACCTGCGTGCTCATTGCCTTTTGAGACATGATAATTTTTCTCTCCATTTGCAGCACATTTTATCACTGCTTTTTTGTCAAGAAGCTCAATTTCTTTGTTGAAGTCTGGCATGCCCAGAACAGGAGCTTCACTCAAACTCTTTTTAAATTGCTCAAAGACTTCAAGCTCAATTTTTGTCAGGACAATTTGGTCTTTTACATCTGCTTCTGTCAGTCTTTGCAATGGTCTCATAATTACTGAGAAACCATTAATCCATTGGCAACAGTATCTAACCATGCCTAGGAACATTCTTACCTGTTTTTGTGTCTTAGGGGATTCCATTGCCTCAATCATTTTATTTTTCTCAATAGTTACCTGACTGAGAATTCTCTCTTGGAACCTGAAAGCAAAAATTATTTGACTCTCTGGGTGCATTGGGACCCAATACCACTCAGCATCATGTGGTATCTGACAAAAGATCTCTGCTGGGTTGAGCACAATAGGACAACAAGGGATAACTATCCTGTTAACCTTTTTCAGGTCCTGTACTTTTCTGTACGTTTCATCTGGCTTTCTAATATCCATATCTGGTGAGTTACAAAGACTGTTCTCAATCTCTTTTAGGACACCCTGCTCAATAAATTTTTCAATAACAGGAATTGTTTCTGGTTTCATCTTGTACTGTGGAACATTAGGAAATGAGTTTCCCTGCTTGTTTGCATTTTTAACTGGATCAGGTCTGTCTTCCTTGTCTCCACTGAATCCTGTATCTGTATTGTATTTCTGCTCATTAACATAATTTGGAAATGGCTCATTCTGCTGAATCACTTCCTGTCGCTGTATTTGTAGCTGTTGATTCAGCAGCTGTTGCCGCTCATTTATCTCATTCTGCATCTGTGGATTTTTACACTCTCCTACAAAAGCTAAAGTCGCTTTATCCTTCTCCTTTTTCTTCGTCCATTTTGTTTTCCATTTTTTCAGACAACCCTTTTTTCTCAAAGTCCAAATGAAATCTTTTATGTGGGCAGCGACAATCCTACCTGTATTGTTCAAGCCTTCAATGTCCTCATCATCCTGTAATCTTTTTAATCTGTCTGTACTGATTGTATTATCCAGTAATTTGTACCCACCAGGCTGTGTCAGGTCAATCAGGTCAACGTCAGAGTTTTCACTAGGTGAAGCTAGAGTCATCACTCTCTCTTGCTGAGTTGGAATCATTACTAGCTCATTTTTAGGTACATTAGAATAAAGTTTTTCAGCAAACGTTTGAATTTCAGAATTCACTGTGCGACTAGTTTCATCTTTTCTAAGCACTGGGGGAACAGGTCCAATTGTCACAGGAACTGTCACCGCTTCCATTGTCTGATGTTAACTGCTCAATTAAATCATTTGTAGAATTTACATGAGCAGGAATAATAATTTCTGAAGTACTAGGCATCTCATCATACCTACCTGTTGTGACACCTTGAGAAGGGGTCTGGGCTGGGACTCTATTAATCTGAACTGGTACTCTTGGCTTTACATTAATCTGCTTTCTTGGCGTCACATGAATCTGTTCTGAGGATCTGCGTAAATTTCTGTCCTTATCTGTATTTACAACATAATTTTTACAATGATAAATTAATTCTTCTCTGACATGTTTATTATTTACATTCGCTGATTTGGGAGTCGACTCTTCATCTAAAATTATTTCAACAACCTTTTTAACCTTTTTAAATACATTTTTCATTTTCTGATAGCAGAAAAACGTTTTCTTCTTCTTTTGATAATTTTTATCCATGTTTAAAAATACTTACCTAATTAAAATTGTCCGCAACAAATAAACAAAACTTCCTACTTAAATTAATATATCTTGTAATTTACCTGCATACACTTTTTAATTGGGGCAGAAAGATGTGCTATTGCGAAAAGCAGCAATTAAAATACTTACACTGTAGACCTGTAATTTATCGGGTATTAAAAAATGCTTATTTACACATACAAAATATCAGCTGTGGGGAAGACTCAAAATATTTATTTATTTAATTTAATTACTCTACACAATCCTTGTTCTCCCTACTGTCAATTCACTCTAAAAGCATTCCCCCTTGAACTTAATTTAACTTTAGATATCACAAATTACCAATTATGTTTGAGACACAATGCTGTTGAGGATGTCACTATTATTCCTACTTTAGTGGGCTCTCTATTGAACAGTGCTTGTTGGTGCTATGTCTGCTGTTACTGTATAACTGTATTTGCATCTCTTTTCGCAGCTGCTAATGCTGCGCTGCCAACATCTGTCCCTTGGCTGTTATCTTTATCAGGGTGGTGGTAACTGCCCTCCTGTGATCAGCAACCCCAACAACCATAAACCACACCCCTGCAGTAATTATTATTTGCTTACTTGAAATTATTGTGTTCTGAGCACTCACATTAAGGGAACTGAAAACAAAATTTCAACTATTTGGGGAGGCAGGAGAGAATTTATTGAAAACTACAGACTGGTAATGCTTTGGTATGCCTGTCAAATTGGACACAACTAAATCAATAATATGACTGTAGCGGTAAAGAAAACCTAAAGCTGGAATATTTGCAAAATGTAAACAACTCGACAGGCACACTCCAACCAATCACAGCACGGCATATGCCTGGTCCAACTACAGCATAGCTGCCATGACGCGCTCCAGCCAATCAAAGCGCTGCCTTCGCGAGCTCAACCAATCACAACACGCTGCGCATCGGCCAATCACAGCACAGCGGCTGTAACGATCGCCCAATCACAGCGCGGCTGTTGCTGTGACCGTACCGCTGCTGCTGCAGTCTCTCTCTCCCTTCGTGCGCTCAGCCCAACGTGCAACACTCGAACGCTCGCCACACGCATCAGCATTCACACGCTTCCCTTTAAAACAACAGCACGATTGTAGTAGTGATGGAAACCAAAGCGGGAGTTTATTTCTATATTCGAGTGTATCAGCTGATCTATTGCTCTTTATTATATACTAAACTTGGGGACACTTGCAAAATATTAATAACAACGTGCCTGAGCCAATCACAGCGCTGTTGGCGACACTTCAGCCAATCAGAGCGCTGCTTTGCTCAATTATGACGCGTCGGACATTTCTACCAATAGAAGCGCAGCTCCTTCGTGCTAGTATTAAACTCGAGCAAACCTTTGTTAGCTCGGCAGCAATATAGCGCGAACTCCTATAATCACTTTGGATCATATAATTCTTCTTGTGAAAAGGCACAAGCAATGTTATACACACAAAGGCCTTGCCCAATGAAAGCACAGTCACTCCGGAGCCTCGCCCAATCAGAGCGCGGCTCTGGGTATGACGCGACGGCGTCTCCACCAATGGCAGCGCGGTGGCTGTGACGTACACAGCAGCTGCAGCTCCAGGCTCTCCCACCTGCTCTCGCTCCTAAAAATAGCCCCTCCTTCACAATTTCGATCGGGACACTTTTGAATAAAATTTAAATAGGGCGCAATACTTTAAATATATTTAAGTAGCGCGGAGTGTTGTGTCTGTGTCTCGAGCCCTGCTCATCATACGTCCGGGCTCGAGCACAGCTGTTCGTTATATTTCCTGGCTCGAGCTCTGCTGTGTTCTGGTGCTCGTGTGTACTGTCTTAATGTTATTGTTTGAACCGAGGCTGGCGTTAGAGTGTGAACGGGCGGTCTGTGCTGTTGGTGGCTGTGTCCGCATCTCGTCACTGAAGTGGGGTTATGCCATTAATAAAAGGAGTTCTACAGAATTACTGCCTACCTGTTTTCTTCACAACAATGGCGACGATGGCGCATAACCCCGAAGAGAACCCACGAATTTAAGAATATGAATGTCGAGTGGAAAATATGAAGAAGAATTTAAAAACAAAATATTAAGACCAGCTACCACCGCATCCGATGTTAGTTATTTAACATTTGAAAGTTAAAATCAACGTTATTGAAAAGACTGAAATGGAGTGAACTGTGTTAAGGATCGGATGCCGGAGTGTGGATGAAAATAGTGAATTGACGTAAGGTGATTGCAACCTGAGAAACTTACGTCAGAGGATCTTGAAATGGAAGTAAACCGAGTGATTGCTGGAGTACTGATACTATCGATACTGCACATCGTAATGATTTGAGACTTATGCCGTGAATCAGATTGTGACAAGGAATGAAACAGATGCCGTGAGTCAAATTGAATTTGAAAAGGAAGGAACTTATTACCGATGTGTGGTTAAGTGAAGAAGAAGAACTTTCAGTATTTAAAGTCGTATTTGGAAGGAAAAGTCATCCATCAAAGGATATAGCAGTACCTGTTGTTGGAATTTGCATATTACAGGAGCGGGAACGTTCCGAAGAAGAGTGTTCAGTGGACGCAGCTCACAGCAGGAGAACGTATTGCGCAAAACAATGTAAGGGTCACGCTTCTGATCAAGATACGTGACTCCATTTTGTCTGCTTATTAGTGTGTTACCAAGCAACCGTGGCAGCGCAAGGTCACGCATCGAGTAGGTGAATTAATAACAGTAAAGGAACACGTCGGAGCTTGCATAAGCAAGTGAAAGGCACATCGGAGCTCAAAGCCGATCTACCTGTATGTGATTAAGAGACTCTTGGAAGTTATTTAACGGTATTATCTTATCAGTGATACACACACTGTGTGTCATTTTAAGAATTCACTCATCTGTAATACGCAATTTATTAGTCATGCTGAGCGTCATATTTTACTGACTTATTCATTGTGCTTATTGAAGTTGAATGTATTGTTTTATTTAATTTTCGTTTCCCTGTATTTATATTAAGTAAGAACTTATTCTAGATACAAGTATGGCAACTGCTACGATGAATTTGCCAGCTCCTCAGCCATTTCTAATTAGGGATGGGGAAGTATTGAGTCAGAGATGGGAGGAATGGAGGGATTATCTAGTGAATTATTTAGAAACGTTCGAGTGCAAGGAGTTGACCGCTGAAAGAAAGAAGAAGATACTCTTACATTGTCTGGGACCAGGGGGATTAAGGGTTTATAATAGGATACAGAAGAAAAATGCTAGTGGGGGGATGTTTTTACACGAGCAATAGACGATCTAAATGCTTATTTTGCCCCCACGGTATGTAAGGCTGTACACAGATTCAATTTTTTTCATCGTAAACAAGAGGCAAACGAAAAAATAGAAGATTATATCACTTCTTTGAAAAGGCTAGCGTTATCTTGCAGTTTTGGCACTATTGAAGAAGATTTGATTCGCGATCAAATTGTAATGCACTGTAATAACAGTGGATTACAAGATAAGCTGTGGGTGAATGGGGATGCTAGCCTAAGGGAAATATCAGCAATTGTTAGCAAAGCTGAGTTGACTACTAGGTGTGCTAAAACCGTAGTTAACAAGGTAAAGGGTGAGAACAGTGATGAAATAATTAAGATAATTAGGACACCTGTTCAAAACAAGAGAGAGCAGAATTTAAATAGGAAGGACCTTAAGGGCAGTGCCACAGTTTTTGAACATAAGGGTGAATGTTTTTGCTGCGGTAGCTCCTCGCATTTTGCGAACGACAAAAGATGCCCTGCTTTGGGACAAACTTGTGCCTATTGCAAGATGACCGGACATTTTGCAAGGGCATGCAAGAATAAAGAAGTTGGGTGCATTGTGGAGCAGTGTGATGAGGAGGATGACTGCGGGGAACATGAATTTAGTAATGATGTAGTTACTTATGTATGTGAAGATATTGACAACGACTGTGACATTAACATTGTGTAGGTTTAGGGCTTAATTGGAATCTTGCTGTTTGTTAAGGTAATATAGGAAAGGTATTGAGTAAGTATAGCATAGGGAATTTTTGTGTTTTTTATTTGTTTGATTTTGTTCTATGAAGGGGGGAGAAGTGTAGGGTTCATGTTTTGTGTGTGTTTGTCGTGTTTGTTTTGTGCTGTTGTTGTAAAGAGGGGAGAAGTGTTGTGTCTGTGTCTTGAGCCCTGCTCATCATACGTCCGGGCTCGAGCACAGCTGTTCGTTATATTTCCTGGCTCGAGCTCTGCTGTGCTCTGGTGCTCGTGTGTACTGTCTTAATGTTATTGTTTGAACCGGGGCTGGCGTTAGAGTGTGAACGGGCGGTCTGTGCTGTTGGTGGCTGTGTCCGCATCTCGTCTATGAAGTGGGGTTATGCCATTAATAAAAGGAGTTCTACAGAATTACTGCCTACCTGTTTTCTTCACAACACGGAGTACTTTAATAATGCTTTTACTTTACCCTGAAGACTTTTAAAACGCTTTACAATTACATTTGGGACATTTTAGTAACTACACAAAAGAAACCATCTGCCTGCTTCTCTAAACAAAGAGATAGTTTTATACATTCATTCAAGTATTCTCAGCGTGGAATAGACAACGCTATTCTCACAGAATAGTCTCAATCGCCAATAGAGCAATTCTTACCCTACCCTTCTAACAGGTAATAACCAATCGTGTCTCCAATTGAATGCAGATACATTTAGCAATTCAAAATGTAACCCAATTGATATTACAAATCATTCACGCACTTTCAAACAAGAAAACCCTAATCATACACACACGAATTCTTGGCAGGACATGAACCAACCACAGAAAACGTCAAACGTTGATAAGAATAGACAATGCTATCTTACCCTTCTCTCAAGCTTGGATAAATCCTACTACTCTTTTCACAGAAAGTTTTAAAGCGGGCAACAAGTCCCTATGTTTAATGCTATGATTTCATAGGCAATCCTCACTATACATTTAACCAGTCACATCTAAGGCCCCTAAACTTGTGTTGTACGTCCACAACACGTGATATATTCTATACCACAATTTTGAAGCAGAACAAATGCACTGTGTAACTCTTCTAGTCACACTACTCTTGCCATGGCAAACCAGGAATTTTTCACACTGCTGGAAAAACCCTTAAAAGTACATATAACAATCTGACAAAATCAAAAACTCAAAAACTCAACATATGTTAAACATTGATCCTATGACTATACCAACATATATGTATCATGTATGTCAAAAACAACATATAACCGTACGAATGCTACCAAAAATTGATCCAGAGCTCCAACTATAATTCTTTAAAAAGACGTCATAATCTACTACCACACTTACCAATTAATACCAGGCCCATAAGAAACAATAGAGCAGCTGAATCATGAGGCGAATGGATCTGATATGTTGTATAAACTAATTACAATAAACAAGACCAGCTTGTCATATTCAGGAAAACTTAGGTTTTGGAACTTTATTAAGCGAGCATTTTAAAAAGTCATAAAGTTTTATTCAGGATTTATAAAGAGAGCTTAATTCAAGAAAATATTATTAATTAGCAGAAATAAGTGAAAAAGAGCATTTCCAAATCCTAACTAACTCTCTGTCTCTACCCTCATCGCCTGAAAACAAAGTCTTTAAAAAGTCACCTTTCCTTACGTGTATTCATCGGACAGCAGATCACGTCCCTCTGGAATCAAGAAGCGTAAGCCAAAAATCTGCTCCTAGAGCCTATTCTTATACCCTAAAACTATGTTAAACTAACTATTTTCACATTCCAACAGCTGAATTCTGGCTCCCCATTGGCTGAACCACCTCACGCCACAGTAAACTGTGACATCTTCCACCTCAAGTCCAGGCTTTTACACAAAGCCATTGTTCATGCACAGAGTCCTGGCAGCACTTCCTTAGGCTGCTACATTTTGTAGCAAAAGATCGTTTGTTTAGTGCACAAAAATGCCGCGACTCACATCCTGGCCTTGAGCCTGTCCGTTCTGAGCTTCTCGTGGCACATTAGCAGACCTTTCCACAGAGAGCCTTTTGCCGTTCTTTTCAAACCTTTTCACAATAAAAGTTCATAGGCTTCTCATCCTTTTTCAAAATACGTTTTTCTCATGTGGCTTTTCAACAGCAGGCCTCTTTTCAGAAAGCATCAATTTTCTGCGCCACTTTTGCTTGCGTCACTGCGCCACTTTTAGCTCACGTCACTTTCCAGAAAACTATTATTTAAACAAACACAAAACAATAATTAATTCAGGTAATGAAAGTCATTCTGTTTCCAACCTACATAGCTAATGTTAACCCATTAGTATAAGTCACCTAGCAGAAGCACACAAAAAAGCAGCACATTTAAAATCTACCATTCTTCACAATGTCCAGCAGGTTTCTTCATAAATCTGAAAGAGTAAAAAGATGATTAAATAATACACAGACAGACAATCACAACATAGGACAAACATGTAAGCACATATAATAAAGCACATGCCATGAATGATCAGCCGCATATTAATAGTGACAAAGACAATAGGATGAACATGACAAACAAAACAATATTAGTTATGTGTTACAAAACAGACTTGCAAATGCAACATAAAGCACATTAGTTCTGTATAATGATGTGGAATTTTACTCTTAATTGGTTTAATACAACAAACCATGCAAACACTCATTAATATATTATTTCAAGTTATGAGAGTATGACATCACGAGCTAGAATAAAATCCTTTCTAAAGCTCGCTCCATTAATAGCATTTCTTATCTGTGACAGGCCTGTGAAACACTTCGATTCACAGTGCACTGCTGATGCACTTAAGAGTGCACGTTCAGTAGTGTGTGAACTCGAGTTTCCCTACTTATTTTTTCTTTGCAATATTATATAGCGCGAACTCGACAACATGGCACAATTTACTTTACAGAAGAACACATTCATTTGTGGTAGGCACGGGGAGATAAAGAGATTTGCCTGCAATCACAGGATGTTGAGCTGATGCTGGGATTCGAACATAGCTCCCCAGCTCTAAAGTTCGCAATTCTAGAACTTGTGGCGGGAGGTGTGTCTAAAAGTGTATGTCGGTGCTGGCCATCAATGAGAGAGACCTGTGCATTTTTCAAATGGGTGGTGAAAAAATATGAGTATGTTGCTGGAGATGTGGGCCGCCGTGCCACCAATGTATTTACTGGGGATGGTAAACACCCATTATTCTGCAACTTTCTTTCCACATACCATCACGCCACATACTTTCATTACGAAAGTACCATGACTCCGCAATGCTATTATAACGCATGGCATTACATTTTATATGCTTTTACCACGCATACATTAACAACGAAATTTGTTGTAAATGCACGAATTTACGAATGGTAAAAGCATGTTTTTTTTTAAATGTTTGGATAAGGTAAGTATGGGTATAGGGGTATATGTTTTGGGGTTTTGAGGTACTGAGCTATATGTTTTGGGGTGTTAGGGTATTTTAAGGGTTCAGATATAGTTTTGGGTTATGGGATACAGGGGTACTTTTAGGGTTTAGGAATAGGTATGGGTTTTGGTGTACAGGGGTATTTTTAGGGAATCAGGGCTAGGTATAGGGGTATTTTTAGGGTTCAGGGGTAGGTTTGGGTTTTGGGGTACATGATTATTTTAAGGGTTCAGGGCTAGGTTTGGGTTCTGGGTACAGGGTAATTTTTAGGGTTCAGGGCTAGGTTTGGGTTTTGGGGTACAGGGGTATTTTAGGGTTCAGGGGTAGGTTTGGGTTTTGAAGTACAGGGGTATTTATAGGGTTCAGGGCTATGTTTGGGTTTTGGGGTACAGGGGTATTTTTAGGGTTTAGGGATAGGTTTGGGTTTTGGGGTACAGGGTATATTTATAGGGTTAAGATGGGTCAGTGTTTAAGGGTGTTGGGCTATTTTAAGGAGTAAGGGTGGGTTATGATTATGGGCTGCAGGGGTATTTAAAGGGATATGAGACATGAATTGAAGGGCGGAATGTACCACACGCCCTCAGCGTTTGTCACACCCCCAGCACACGGCCACAGCACAACGCAGATACGCCCACAAGGGACTACTTTGCTGGCACGGTTTTTTACCTTTTAAATGTATATGGTGGACGTCTGCATAGCCTATGTCCTTCTGCTGCAACTGCCCTTTCCAACGCTGTATTGGGTGTTTTGTTTGGTGCTGTGGTTCCTGAGATTACCCGCCTCAAAAGTTTGGGCTGTCTCTTTAATATATTAGCATGGATATATATATATATATATATATATATATATATATATATATATTCACTGAAAAAAACATAGGTTATAGACCATATATAGTTAGGAATTAGCATTTACAAAACCTTGAAAATTCACTGAAAAAACCATAGGTTATAGACCATATATAGTTAGGAATTAGCATTTACAAAACCTTATTTTACTCACACAAAACCATTGAAATTCACATATATAGTTAGTTGCACTAACTATATATCGCGCACCCGCAATCCACTGCTGATCATGTCACATATTACATCATTCATGACATGGTCAGTGACATCACTGATGACATCACTGATGACATCATGTCACTTAAATAGTGTAAATCCGTTCAGTAGTTCCTGAGAAAATCAAAATCACATATATCTATGCCCACAGTGGATCTGCGCACCCTGAGCGCACCCTCCCGATCACGAGCTGCATGCTAGTTGGCTGTCAACTGGCTGTCAACACTCCAAACCAGGAGGTTTTAGCAGCCATTTTGTGCCTCGGTAGAAGCGAGGCAGAGGAAATCAGTGGAATTAGTGTGTAAAACTTATAAAGTGGGCAGGGTAGAAATACCCTGACCCTCTAGACCAGCCTAGGTGGTCCCATAAGTAATTTCTTTTTTATTTTTTAAACGGCACTTGGTGCGCGGATCCTGCCGCAAAAAAAATAAATAAAAGGAAGCACAGGCTTAAATAATAAGCCCCTGGGGGGGCCAAATCCCGGGGACAAATGTTTTATATTTCATGAGGGGCCCAGAGGGGCTCCCCAGCCCCAGGGACCGCTATCCTCTGGGGCTTTCTGAAAAATGGTTGTGGAGGGCTGAAAGGCCCCCTCAATCCCTGGGGACCGACACCCCACGGGGCTTTGTATGTTGTGGACGGGGGCCGCATGGCCCCCTCTTGTGGAGCCCTCGAGGGCCCTGGGGACCACCAACCCCCAGGGCTAGCTCCTGCAGTGTTCTGGGGTGCCCACCCCCGACACACTGCTGTTTGCTATGGCAGGGCGAGAGCCGAGGCTCCCACCCTGTCATAGCCACCTTGGTTTGTATTTTGAAAGAAAGAGCAGGGAAACCTGCTATCTTTTTCAAAATGCAAACCATTTTTCTTTTTCACATGGGGAGCTGCATGTTAGCAGCTCCCCATGTGGAATAGCAATGCCGCATCCCGACGGACGTGAGCCGGCTGGGACCGAGGGGACATTGGGGCTCCCCCCACGGTCCCCAACATTATATATGAGCCCTGGGGGATGGTGTCCCCGGGGAGAATAGAAATTAATGATAGGTTGCTATTTTTGTTTTTACGGTAATATTAGGAGTATCGCATCCAGCGCAGTGCTCAGTGCGGCCCCCTGGTGTGCACGCGTTGGGTACACGACTCCTAACTTGTAGGGTGCGCGACTCCAGCGTGTTGGTTTCACGATTTCTCGCGTTGGATGCGCACCTCCTATCACGTTGGGAGCGCGACCAGGCAAAAACAAAAAAAATACTTTTCACATATACATCAAGCTTATGTGTTTAGATCTTGGGTGGCTCTAAAAAGAGCCGTTGTGTTTATTGACAGATTTTGGTAACTACAAGTAAGTACTGATGCAGAGTCTAAAGTTCATGAGGAAGACTCTGTTACCCTCATCAGTAAAATGTACACCATCTCTCCTATAGATGCCTGTCTGGTTGCACTCAGATGGTCTCTGTAAATGAAATGGCAGTTTGAAAACTAAGATTTTTCTAAAATGGTGGATAAGATGCAGGTTTGAAAAAAGAAAAGACATGATTGGCTGTTTAGGAACATTCTAGACTGAAAAGCAGGGTGTATGTTTTTTAAAAACATGTTTCTTGTTGGTTAACAAAAACTAATTTCAATCATTCTTCTTTGAGTATCTTTGGGACATAACTTTGTGTTTACCTTCTGTCACTCTCATGCAATTTTTCAAACATTAAAATAGCAATATGTTCTTATTGTAACAGTCCACCATTATCTAAGCACTTATGTGGCAAATTTAGAAGCATCCTGTGCTAACAATATGTCACTTTTTGTAACATAGTTCTAGCGGAAAACACTCTTTCATATTTACAAAGAGAGGAAAAGGTAATCTGTGTACCTTTTGTTCTCCATGTAAATACGACCTCATCATACACAGCACTTTGCGTTGAAAGGGCGTTTCATAGGTGTTGCTATGTGTGTTTGCATAGAACACTCATAGAACAAGACACATCTCAAGATTTATCAGAAATCATAAACCTGGACATGTGTTTGAATGCTGCACCATCCTCCAATTGGTGTAGCAAGGCACAACAAGGAGAATTGTTTTCATTTCTCCTCAGTTTCTCTCTTTCAATATATGCTACAATGTACAGCATACATTGAAGAAGAAAAATGCCTTCACTGATTGTTTTTCTGCAGGAAGTTGTGTCTTCCTGCTGGAAAACAAACTCCACACAACACAGTTATCCTTGCACCATGGTGCAAAGGTGCATGTGTCACCACAGACACCTGCACCTGGAGAAGTGTGGCTCACTGGTTAGAGCAGGCAGACCCTGAAGCAGAGATCAGACCCGGGACCAGGGTTCGATTCCCGACGCGGCAGGGTCTTGAGCTCAAATGTCCATGGACTCGATAATTCTCGCTTCGGTGCCTGACCTAATCATGGGTTCACACTCTGCAACTCTGGACATTAAGCTTTTCTGAATCGTGCTTAATCTCCACAACGGCCCCCCGGGGCGGGATGCCTGGCTTTCACCTTGGGGATGCCCTGTAGGGACTATCTCACAGGGAAAAAGCCAATCCGGGTTCCTAAGGCAAGCGCGGAGATACCCCTTCGGGGGTCGATTCTGGCGCTATATAAGAAACATAATAATAATAATAATAATTATGGCTGTAGTTTAAGCAGCAGTGCAGAGGGAAGCATAGACTTGCAACATATTTATGTACATATGTTGCATCTCTGTGCTTCGGACGTACCACAGCACACTGCAGCTAAAGACCTTACAGGGTCATGCTGCAGCACTTCCTTATAGTTCTGCACTTATACATTCACCATACACCACAAATCCATTCTTTCTGTCAATTATACAATACATATACATTCATCTGAACTTTCACGCACTATCATACAAATATGGCTCTTTTTTTTACCAGAGTAGTTAGTTCTGAAAATATATATTTTTTTGTAGTTTAATGTTTTTTTTGTTATTTTGAACAATTTTTTGATTCTTTGGGGTTTTTTCAAAAGGAAAAAAATTCAATTGAACAAACAAAACAGTGAACATTACAGATAAAAACAACTAGCATTGATTATTATCGATTGCCCTGCAAACTATATCTACAGATTGCTCCACATAGCAGATCAACCGATTACACTTTACGCAGTGCATTTTGACTTTTCCAAATTGGGGACTGTTGGACTTGGCCCTTATTGTCCTAAAATTTTTCGCTTTTTCTCCTAGCCTTTTTACTGACATGGTGTGTCTGAACTGAAAATATTAAATGTTGTGCAATGGTCTACACAACATTATTTCCACCATTGTAGAAATGCACCTTTGTAAAATGTCACTTTTAAAATGGACGCCATTTCTGTCTGCTTGTGCCGCCTGCCTGAGGTGGGTTGAAGGTCTAGTGTTTGAAGTGACAAGGTGCTCTACACTTCCCCCAGTGACAGTTGAGGCTGGAACTGCCAGGGACCTTCTAGAAGCTTCCAGCCCTTTCTGGTAGGTGGGAGGAGGGGTGTATATGTAGAGCAGTAGAGATGCCATGTGGTCAGACTGAGAGTGGACTGGATTGAGAGGGGACTCTCTGCCAGGAGGTACCACCGCAAGGGCCTGTGTGCTGGCCCCTGAGCCCATCTGTTACCCCTCTGCTGTCTACAGGGCCAGTGAGAGCCTTTGCTGGAGTGAAGACTGTTGTATCAGGAGGAGTGCCACTTTATGGGAAATAACTGCTTCTAGGAGCTGCTGTCCTGTATTGATGAGTGCCCACTGTCTGCTGATTTTGCCCAGCCTAGCCTGCCTACTTTGTTCCCCCAGCGCCTCTTGAGCGCTATACTTTGACTGCCTGTATTCCCAGGAGGTAAGGAGTGTGGGCACTACTACTTTGTGTGGGACTCTGAATCCTTGCCAGCTCCCTAGCGCCTGGGAGGCACTACATTCCTGATTGCCAGAAGAGGAACTGTCGCCTGCAGCGCGGTACTGTGATAGCGCTATATCTCCAGCCCCAAAGAGAGGAGGAGCGTGGATCCTGCAGCTGACGTCTGGTGAGGGCGTCCCCCTGTATGTTCCCCTAGCACCTCGTGTGCGCTATATTTGGAGTGACTTGGCTCTTCCTGCTGCCTAGCGCCTTGTGAGTGCTGCAGCGCTATCCAAGCCCCTAAGAACTTACCTGCCCCCTAGCACCCCGTGAGCGCTATCTTCTGGTTGCCTGCACTCCAAAGAGGTGAAGAGCGTGGGTGCTACTCCCTCGGGTGGGACCCTGGTACTGTGAGCCATCTAGCGCCTCTTGAGCGCCACCTCCAGCCCCTGCCCAGGAGAAGAAGGTGCATTGGTCCTGCAGCGCTGTGCTGCCAGAGTGCTATATATTTGCATTGACTGTGCTCTGCTTGCTGTCTAGCGCCTCATGAAGTTCTACAACTGTTTTCCAGCCCCCAGGACTCTTAGTCTGCTTTCCTGGACTCAGCACTGCAACTTTACTCCTGCATGAGGAGAGCACTTCATCTATAGTACCCACATGAGAGACAGCTACTTCCAGGGAGTGATGACAATGTTTGCAACGTGTGTGCATGTATGAGGTTCGCCCTTCTGACTTAAGGCCTAATGAAGTTCTACGCGCAGTGTAATCCTGCCATGATGTCCATGCTCTTATGCTAATGCGAAATGCCCTAATGATGCATAATGTAACTACAAAGATTCATGCCTAAGGTGTTTATACCCCACGATTGGTGCATATTGTATTCAATGATGCCTAACGCCATAATGTATGTCTAACGTTTCTTTACACTAATGATATGGCATTCATGCATCATCTGTTTTACTGCATAAGATGGCTGCAGGCTAATGCTATGCGTAATGTGTTTCAAAACCTGAGGTTGATGCCTGATGTTCTTTTTCCCCCAAGGCTTATACTGTTGGTGTTCTGCCTAATGATTATGCTCCATGCTCATGACTCATGCCTATTTCCGTTTTTGGTCCTAAGCTAAATGTCAGGTTTTGATGCCTCATGATTTATCCCTAATGACACTGCACTTATGCTAATGAGGTTTTTATGCCCACTGTCATGCATAATGTGTTTTCCGGTCAATGTGATGTTGAGATTATGCATACGATGGTTTATTCTTCATGCTCATGCGCCTATTGACATGCCTCGTGTGTTATGCCTAATGCATGTGTTTATAATGCTAATGGTTTCTTTTCCCCTAACGCTTACCAGGTTGGTGTTCCGCATAATGTGCCATGCCCCAGGCTGCTGATGAGGTTTATGCCTATTGTTGTGCCTGAGGTGCTTTTATGCCTATTGAGATACCACATGCATATGTGTAGGTCTAATGAGAACACGTAATATGTTTCATGCCTAATGAGCTGCTCAGATATTCTAGATTCACACCTGATCTCATGTGGTTATGCTGAATGTGCTCTGATTCATGACCTAATGTGTTTATGCCCTATGCTAAAGGGATTTATGCAAATGCAATGTTGCTCAGTGCATGATTGTGCCGGTAGCTACTGGCCATCACATCCTTATCACTATTGTACGTACATGTATCTTTGTGCTTAGCGATGGTTCTGACAGCGGCCCGATTTTCCCTGCCTTGTAAAAAGTCCCCTGTGAATGGTTACCCGGTGCCGGCTGGCACGGAAGATATGCACCTGTATTCTGCATTCTAATGTATTTTATAAATACACAAGTTATTTTTTATGCAACCTGGTGTAAAGTCTCTTTTTGTAGTGTGCCTGGTGTGTTGCCTGTGTGTGCTGCGCAGATGCTTTACACATTTCCTCCGGAGTTTGGCTCACCCGCTCTGCACCATGCTGCCCGTTTCTAACAGGGATATATGTCCGGTTGTGGGGTTGAAGGAGACGTCCCAGAAGTACTTGCAATTGCCGGTGGTGGAGGTGGATTTTGGCCGGAGTCTTCTGCATTCTTCATGTGTGAAATTTACTGGATGCAGAGATTGTAGATACTTTAAGTGCCACAGGAGTATTTTTTAATAGGATCTCCTCTTGATAGCACAGCCTTGCAAATTTTACATGTTACTTTGGTGGAATTGACTTTTTTTTGTCCCTCTGGAAAAGTGAAAAATTTCCAGACAACGGAAGAGTATTTTTCTGGACGGGGAGGTTCCGGTAGAAATCCCTCTGCATCTGAATGTTCAGAATCAGACGATTCTTTCAATGGTGTAGCCATTTTTCTTTGTAGAAAGGAAATTCAAGTTTCCAATCAGGAAAAATGATGGTCTTCTTCGCAGAGGTGTTCTCCCAAGGAAGGTCTAAGAAGAGTGATTGAAATGGGTAGGGTCCTTCAATAGTTAGAATAGGAAGTGTTATGTACCAATCAAATCTCTTTTTTTCTGGTCACATGGGGTCTGCGCAGTAATCGAGGAAGGTGCGCTTTGGGTTCGCGACTCCCAAAAAAAATTGAAAAAGAAAATTTTATAAATATATTTTAAGAAATATAAAAGTAAAAAAATATATAGAATTTCAATATTTGTAAAAACTTTTTTTTCAAAAATTTATATTAAAAATATATGATTTTTAAAAAAAATCTAAACATAAATAGTTTAAAGAATGTAGTAAATCAGTATAAAAAAATATAACAATTAATACCTTTGAAATTCACTGGAAAAAACCATAGGTTTCAGACATGTTATAGTTAGGAATTAGCATTTAAAAAACCTTTGAAATTCACTGAAAAACCATAGGTTTTAGGCCTGTTATAGTTAAGGATTAGCATTTAAAAAACCTTAGAAATTCACGAAGGGGGTGTTATAGTTAGCTGGACATTTCACTCGTACAAAACCATTGAAATTCCTCCGTTATAGTTAGTTGTACTAACTATAACTTGCACGCCAGCAATCCACTGCTGATGATGTCACATATTAAATCATTCATGACATGGTCAGTGACAACACTGATGACATCACTGATGACATCTCAAATGACATCACTGATGACCTCACTGATGACATCATCCACGTGACAATCTGAAACACCTCATCACACAGTAGTATAACATTTAATCATTCAGTATAAAATGTAGAGTACCATGTTTAAACCATTGACACACCAATACAAGTTTCTAAAACCCACTTAGTGATTTGTAGATCTGCACACACATCTAAACACGTACATATAGATTTACTCATACATGTTGAGAAAGATCAATAGAACACTATTAAATATACTTATACACCTATATCGACATTAGATACCAGCACACATCCTATTCACTTAAGCAGTCATCCTACTCACTTATGGAAACAATTGATCATACTTACATCTACTCAGCTACACACTTATACAAACGCCACTTTATTTATTCATATAGATAATAAGTCATACTTAGTGTGTTATAAAATCATTATTATAAGTATATAGTTTTCCATACAGTCACTAAAACTATCAATGAGTCTTATGTATACTTATTTATATACAACTGTCACATACATTGCCTTTTATATTTCTACTTTGTTGGACATATATCATTGAGAAATATATTTACTCATCAACAGGCCCATAAAGTGATTCACTTACCCGACCCACTGTTTTCACATACCGGCTTAACCTCATATACCTACTTAATCAACTATTTACACATCTTTAGACAGTTACACACCTTCCATCCTACTACACACACATTTACTCTCTCATACAAATACTCACTTAACTAATTAAAAACGAACATAGAGTTTCACATAGCTAGTAACCAACGTATGCATTAGTTTGCACAACAAGACACAGAGTGATACTGATATTCACACAGTTAAATCACTATCCCATATATTTAGTGAGACACTTTAAATTAGTCACTTAGACAGTCAATCAGAGTACTACTAAATCCTCCATCCAGACACTTATGCATCCACTCAGACTTCAATGCAGATTCCTATATATATAATTCTTATTTAAATAACAAACCAAACCACATTCACTGGATGATGTCATCAGTGATGTCATTTGAGATGTCATCAGTGATGTCATCAGTGATGTCACTGACCATGTCATGAATGATGTAATATGTGACATCATCAGCAGTGGATTGAGAGCAAGTCAGCTATAGTTAGGTCAACTAACTATAACGGAGGAATTTCAATGGTTTTGTACAAGTGAAATGTCCAGTTAACTGTAACACCCCTAAAACCTATGTTTTTTTCAGACAAATCTTTGTCGAAACGCATAACGAGGTAATAAATAGCTACCAACTTTGCAGTAACAGACTTTGAGAGTGCGCTTTATTGGGAAAAAGTGAAAATAATGTATACATATATATATATTACCTACTGGCGGTCGCCAGTAGGTATATATAGTTAGGACCTAGTTACCATAGGAAATTCCGAACATTCTATTGAGAATAACTTTGGCGCCGATTGAGGGATCTGCCTGTAATTTTCCTTAAATTTGCCTCGCTGCGCTCCGCTCCTTCCCTGAAAGTTTCAGGGGGATTCGTCAAGCGGGGGCCAAGAAAAAAGGGGGGTCCCATAAAATGTTTTCCCCATGTTAATTTCCATAGGGACATTCTGACAAGGCTACAGCTCGAACGACTGAACGGAATTACACCAGATTTGGCAAAATGGTGGGGACTGGTATGCAGCAGTGCCTTTTGTATGTTTGGTGTAAATCCCTCCAGTAGTTCTTGAGAAAATTGAATTTGAAATTTTTCAAATGGCATTTTCTATGGGACCTTTAGACAAGGCTACAGCCCGAACGGCTGAATGGAATTACACCAAACTTGGCAAAATGGTAGGGACAGGTATGCAGTAGTGCCTTTTCTATATTTGGTGAAAATCCCTCCAGTAGTTGTTGAGAAAATTGAATTTGAGCAAATTATATATCTATATGCGCTCAACATTCTATTGGGAATAACTTTGGCGCAGATTGAGAAATCTGTGTGTAATTTTCCCGAATTTTGGCCAGCTCCGCTCCGCTCCTCCCCTGAAAGTTTTGGTGGGATTCCTCAAGCAGGGGCCGAAAGAGGGGTATCAAAACATGTTTTCCCCATGTTAATTTCCATAGGGACCTTTAGACACGGCTACAGCCCGAGCAGCTGAATGGAATTACACCAAACTTGGCATAATGGTAGGGCCTGGTATGCAGATGTGCCTTTGCTATGTTTGGTGAAAATCCCTCCAGTAGTTCTTGAGAAAATTGAATTTGAAATTTTTCAAATGCCATTTTCTATGGGACCTTTAGACACGGCTACAGCCCGAACGGCTGAACGGAATTACACCAAACTTGGCAAAATGGTAGGGACAGGCATGCAGTAGTGCCTTTTCTATATTTGGTGAAAATCCCTCCAGTAGTTGTTGAGAAAATTGAATTTGAGCAAATTATATATCTATATGCGCTCACCGTATGTGCACCTTACGCGTACCATACGCATACCGTACGCGTACGTGCGCGTACCCTTACGTGCGTGAGCGAGTTTCTGATTGGCTGGCAGTCGACTGTCAACATTCCAAACTGTCCAAACCAGGAAGTGTTGGCCACCATCTTGTTTTTCAGGAGAACTGAGGCACAAGAGAGCCCAAAACAAGAGTGGAAAACACAAAAAGGGGGCAGGGTAGAGACCCCCCAACCCTCTAGCCCTTCTCAGGGGGCCCCAAAAGGACCCCCAAGGGCAAAAAAAAAAGAAACAAATTTTTGCACTTGGTGGTCCCTCTGGGACCCCCTGAGAAGGGATAGGGGGTCTCAACCCTGCCCCCTTTTCACGTTTTCCACTTTTGTTTTATGCTCTCTTGTGCCTCACTTCTCCTGAGAAACAGGATGGCTGCTCTGGTGGATAATAACATATATAAACGTTATCTGCTAATAGAATTAGCATTTACAAAACCTTTGAAATTTATTGAAAAAAAATATAGGTTTCACGCCTGTTATAGTTAGGAATTAGCATTTAAAAAACCTTGCAAATTCAATGAAAAAAACATAGGTTTCAAGACTTATATAGTTAGGAATTAGCATTTAAAAAACCTTGCAAATTCGCTGAAAAAAACATTGGTTTCAGGCCTTAAATAATTAGGAATTAGCATTTAAAAAACCTTGCAAATTCACTTAAAAAACATAGGTTTCAGGCCTTATATAGTTAGGAATTAGCATTTTTTAAAACTTGCAAATTCACTTAAAAAACATAGGTTTCAGGCCTTATATAGTTAGGAATTAGCATTTAAAAAACCATTAAAATTGCTCCTATATAGTTAGTTGTACTAACTATATTTCGCGCACCCGCAATCCACTGCTGATGATGTCACATATTGCATCATTCATGACATGGTCAGTGACATCAGTGATGACATCACTGATGACACCTCAAATGACATCACTGATGACATCTCATTTGACATCCCTGATCACATCACTGATGATATCATTGATGTAATAATACGATGCACCTCCTCACACTCTAATATAACCTTTGATACACCCAGTGTTAAATACAGACTACCATTCTTGAAACCATTGACAGACCAATACCAGTTACTACATACGCACTCACTGATTCCTAGGTCTACACACACATTCACTCATTCACCCATAGAATCACTCATACATACAGTCACTCATCAATACAGCACTATCATATGCACTCCCACACCTATACAGACACTCACACTGCCACTCATCCATGGAGTTACTCACACACCTAGTCAGTCATGCAAAGAATCAATCACACTTCCATTTCCTCAACTATACAGGTATACACACAACACCTTACTTATTCAAAAATATACTAACACATACTTACTCTCTTATACAATCACTGATACAAGTACACAATGATCCATACAGCCACTCGCACATTCACTGGCTCTCATGTCTAGTCATTTATATATGCCAACTCTCACATGCACTGTGTTTTACATATGTACTTACTTGGACATGTAGCACTGAGATATCCATTCACTCACCAACACACCCATGTACACAGTCAACCGCCCATATAGCACTCATACAGTCAGTCACGCACCTACTAAATCCTTCATCCAGACAATTATACATCCACTCATTCTTCAATATGTAAAACATATTTAAACTTTACAGAAACACACAGTCACTGGATGATGTCATCAGTGATGTCATCAGTGATGTCAAATGAGATGTCATTAGTGATGTCATCAGTGATGTCATTTGAGATGTCATCAGTGATGTCACTGACCATGTCATGAATGATGTAATATGTGACATTATCAGCAGCGGATTGTGGGTGCGCGAAATATAGTTAGTACAACTAACTATATAGGAGCAATTTCAATGGTTTTTTAAATGCTAATTCCTAACTATAGAAGGCCTGAAACCTATGGTTTTTTAAGTGAATATATATATATATATGTATATATATATATATATATATATATATATATATATATATATATATGTATATATATATATATGTATATATATATATGTATATATATATATATATATATATATATATATATTAAACTGGAAGGGAGTGGGCATGCAAGGACAAGGTAGGAGGGAGGGGGCTAGCAAGGACAGAGCGGAAGGGAGGGGGCATGCAAGGACAAAGAGTGCTAGGGCAAGAAACAAGATCAGGTGGCAAATGGAAGGGAGGAGGAGGGACAGAGAGTGTCTTAAAGCTCATACACTCGGATGGAGTCCTAGTTAAAAAAAAATGCACCTCTGTAAGTGGGGGGCCAGTGGAAAGACACTGGCCGCAGGCAGGAAAAATTTACTTCATCCAAGCTCCAACAAAGACCAGAAGATGTGCTGGCTGATGGTAGATTTATCACTGTATTTCTGTCTGCACTGTTTATTCAGCTGTACAAATATACAGTATCTGCACAGGGTGTTGGGTTAATTGGGCTATAATTAATCGAGAACAAGTTAATTGTACACAAGTGTCGCACGTCACGAGCAAGACTAACATTTTCTTGCTTTACCTCGCACAACCACACTGAAACATAAGGGTACACAATTTAGAGCTGTTCTCTGATTTCTTGTGATACTCTGCCCATGCTGAGGTCTGTAGTATTAACACCTCAGTTCCTGAACTTGGAACTCCATTCAGATCCTGCATAAGGTGCTGAGGGCGGCAGAGTCCAGGGTCAAAGAAACCTTTAAGTGCCATGCTGTAACAGAGACACAGATATATCAACCAAATCTGTACCGAGCACATGCGGCATGCTGGTCACAGTATACGTCACCCACAGGACCCCCGCATCAGCACTGCGAGGCTGGTAAGCTTACCAGCTTAGCAGAGAAGCAGCTCACAGGCGGTCATGCAGAGATGTAGGGGCAAGCTTCCGGCTCACTAGAGTGCATGGAGAATTCTAGTTACACTGTGGGTTTGCAGCAGCTGTGCCTCACTATGCCATTACTCCGGTGAGTGTTTCATGTCCCACCACCCCCACTGGGCCTTCTGTGGGCTCAGTTTGTTTTATTAGCACCTTTAGATAACTCACGCCCCCGCCCCACTTTGGCTGCAGAGTTGGGTATAGCAAATAGCAGTGATTGCAGCTCCCCTTTTAGTCACCTTAGTTGGAGGCAAGACCATACTAGGATAATTCTGAATATGCCAACATTTGTGCAGTATCCTGAATCAAATTCCTAATGAATTCCATCTTCAGAGAGGATGTTATGTACATCTCTAGAGCAGTGTGTTACACGTTATAAGTTCAGTACCTAGTCCCAGCCAAATACTAAGTGCATCCTTTGCAACATATAGAAATTTGGGTGCTGTACAATGTCTCCCCGAGGGGCAGGAAGAAAATATACCACTTGACGCAGTAGAAAGGAAGAGGCTGGCAAAGATCTGCTTAAATTAATAGCATGAATTTCTGGAAATATAAAGGTACAGCAGGCAATCTCAGGGTTAGAGATCCATTCGCTCTTGGTGGCCAGTGTAAAACTACTGCATTTCATTTCCCTCCTCCATTTACTCTAGATGGATGGTTCTGCATAAGCAAGTAAGCTATTATAACTAACCATTCTTTCATAAGTTCAGTGTTCTCTTTTCTTTATGGTCATTAAAAAAAAAAGCTGTACAGGCATTGTGTGAGACCTACCAAAACATAAACAATTAGAACTCATCTCGCTTATTGAGTGCGCATCGGCATTGTTTTAAGCAACAGTGACAAAATTCTTCACTGAAAAAAAAGGTAAAGTAACAGTACATGCCATAAATAGTGCAGCAGGTATGTCCTTGCACATAGTCAACAGTCTCCATCATTTCAGGTAAGTCGAGTTTCTGCATGTACACCCCAGCAGAGCATGCTCCACTCCTCACCTTGCGGCGTCTCTTTGTCCCAACCCTGGGACAGCATCTGGGCAGGTAGTGCCGGCTTCCCTACTCCGTTGGCAGCTGTGACAGCAGGGACACTTCTCCTTTGGTGCTTGCCTCCACTGTCATGCAGATGCTGTGGTGTTCTCTTTAAAATGTCTCCTTCTCAGCAGGGCGTGGTACCCACCGAGTCCTGTAGGTGGTGCTTCTCCCAATCATTGTTTGCGGCCAGCAGGCAGTTCACATTGGGGTTCCTTCTGGTACTAGCAGGACTTCCACGCTTTCCTTCGCACTAAGTTCTGCTATTTTTTTAGGGAGGGGTGACATACGGAATTATACCAGCTCCATGTCCCGACTTCTATGTTTATTTCCATGTGGCGCCGGCCAACCGCACAATCGCTGTAACTGCTCCGCCCCCGCCAGAAATCTTCTCTCGCCTCAGTGGTTGCGCAGGACTGGAGGTGCCTGCTTAGTGTCTCAAGTGCATGAACTCAGCTCGGACAACAGTCCAAGGTTCAATTCGACACCACCCTCACGAATGCTAGCTCCTCACCGCTGATGCTTGCGACTTTGCCCCTCAGATGCGGGGTGGGCTCACGTCCTACTCTTGCACTCGGGGCCATCGCATTAGACTTGACACTCCTCCATTCTTTCCTTATGATGATGGCTGGTGAGGTAGTTTGTGGCCACCTCGTCAAATGGGAATCGGGCCATGCATTCGCCTTTCTACAACTAAAGGGGCCTGGGAAGTATTCCCTTGCACCTGCTCGGGCTCACCTCATGCCCCGCGGGAAGTCACTTCGATGCGGGGTGGGCTCCCGCTCAGCTCTCGCTTCAATTGAGGCCTCATCAGCCGGTGCAGAGGTCATGCCACTGGCTCCCTCACGGCCAAAACTCAGGGCTCTTCTGATGCGGGGTGGGCTCCCTCTCCGCTTCTCATATCCTAGCGCTATTCATTTCAAGTCAAATATATCTTTATTACGCCCAACATGGCCCAAAAAGTACACATATTGCAGCAGACATAGTTTTAGTTTTAAAACAGTTTTTAAAATAAGACTATGTTTAAAATCTAGTACAAAAAGTTAAGAAATGCATCATGGGAAGCATATTAAAATAGAATGTGAATTTCATTTCAAAGTGCATAGTGCCTTATAGTAGTAGTTAATTCAATCAATTGATGGTTCCCATTTCTATACGTGTCCCCCCTGATCAGAGATGGACAGTTTGGGCCTGGCCCAAAATAGGGAATAATAGTGCTTCATTCAATTGGGGGGGGTATCTTTCCACACAGTTCATCATGTAAACCCACATTTAGCTCCTTTCTATTTGCATAGCTGGAGATTTATGATAAACCTTTCTCGCACACCACAGCGAGAACAAGAACCTCGCCACACAGTAGACAATTGGGATACTAGAGTCGGTTTTAAATATCCTGTAAATTTCACTGCAACGTCTACTGTCTAAGTTCCTGGAGATCTGGACTAGCCATCTCTTTCTCATGTTGCTATACCCCGGGCAACCAAAGAAAACATGAAGTTCGGATTCCTCGGGGTGGTAGCACGCCGGGCAACCGTCTTAGTTCTGTGACCTCCATATGGAGGTCACAGAACCAGGGCTTTAAGTGGGCCGGGTCTCAATGGGTCTGAGCACCGGCAGTTTTTTTCAGGGGTCCTCGAAACGGCTCTTTATCGGGCTCTGTGCCCGTTTTCTTTCCCGGACTGCAATAACCGCTGTTTGCTGTCACTGCAGTCCGGAAAAAAGTGCCATGGTGTAAAACAAAGCCTGATAGAGGCCCATTTCGAGACAGCACCAGGCACATGGATGTGCACTGCTCACTTCCCAGTAGTAGAGAAGTTACAGCATGACGTCATGCCAGGGGAGCGTTGTGGGGGAAGGGAAATTCTTTAAGAGCCATTTTCTTTCTGGATTTCCCTTCTCTTTCTGAAACTCAGGAGCAGCAACATTGTGGTAGGGTCACCAAGGATTTAATTGGAACCTTTGTCAATATTATCTACAAGTCATAGTTGCATATAAGTAATAACCATTGACAAAGCCAATATTCCTTACTTATTGCAGGTATGATGTTACTTGTATCAAATATCTGGATGCAATGACGGAAACAGCAAAATACAAGTCAGGCGGCACACTATGCAAAGCACAGATTTTTTGCGTAAGTGATTTAAAGCCACGCCCCTAATTACACTGGCCACACCCCTTTGCGAGACCCCCAGTTTTTTCATCCCACTTAAAGCCCTGCACAGAACGTAAGGGCAAAACTTTGAATCTGAACTGCAGGTACAATTTTCTGGCCATTGGAGGTTTGATTTTCATTTCCCTTTTCACCCACCCCCTGCTGGCTTCCTCAGCAGGATGGGCCCTGTAGTGTCCTGCGGACACGTTCTAGTGTCCCGCAGGAAGCTGTAATCTCAGCCACTTCCTCGAGGGCTGGACACACTGCACCTCCACACCCATCCATCACGGGTGCCACGAGTGACGTGGCCCCGTCAATAAAAGGGCCCGGGTGCATGCATGGGCATCCGCAGACATGTTTCCAGGGGGGGCAAACTTTTAACTTCATCACTCGCCTTCCAGGGGGGGGCAACATTTTAACTTCCTCACTCGCCTTCAAGGCACTTTTAATGCAGACGGCCCATTGTCATTCTTTAAGTGATGATCAGCAGCAGAGAGAATGACAATGGGCCCGTCCACAGTCTACTCGAGGTCGGGGAGGGGCTGCTGCAGCCTCTAGAGTTCAAAGAGAAGTGCGAGAGGCCCCAAGTGAGAGATCATTTAAACTCCTGGGGCTTCTCGCAGGGGAACAGCCTGCTGTAATCTTGAACATTACAGACCAAAAGGAATGGGACCGGTGACCCAGGGGGGGCAAGCGCACCCCCTTGCCCTCCCCTGCGGACGCCCATGGGTGCATGTGCTCGTGGCCAGTTATCTCACCATACGATAGGTGTGTCTGTGTCCTTGTTTCAACACTATGTGGGCCTGAGTCCCGACGCTACACTGGTGACGAGGGGGCTGTGCCCGTGCGTGCAGCAGCCCAGCAAATCGGAAAAATGGGGAGAGTAAAGCCCGTGTCTAGGGCAACCCCCTGCAGGGAGGCCCTGGACGTGCCTGATAGCCTCAGGGCAAGGGAAGAGCACTGAGGCAGAAAGAGGTGAGCGGGAGTCCACCCCGCACCTGCGATGGGCTGGCCTAGAACGTAAGGCATCACCTGATCCGACAACAGTCAGACAGATAAGAGCCCCATGTGCCGAATCCGGAGTCTGCGGCATGCCCCCAGCCTACTGAGGTCCACGTGAGAAGGGAGCCGAGCGGAGCCCACCCGCATTGGTCGCTACGACCCGCCTGGCATGAGGCGAGTCTGGTGACTGATCGAGAGGCCGCAGCGGGAAGAAGAGTGACCGCGACCTGCATGCGGACAGCGGGAGCCTATACCGCAGCTGAAGGGCCTGCGCAGCAGTTGGGCAGAAGGTGAGCCCAAAGCAGGGAGAGTGACACACCCCAAGGCGACTGTATATATATAAAGAAAGTGGTCCTAGATACAAATTTTAAACACAACTAATGATGTGAATATTGTTTCTTCACAGTCAACAAATAATCAGACTAAATCTGAACATACAAACACATGGAGATGTATTGTTAGCTTAATTCACAATCTATATACAATATTATACAAGGGGACAGGAAGGGGCAGGTGTAGGCTTTAAGGAAGTAATGGGGGGATCGTCGACGTTTCGACCCTGGCGCAATAAGGGAAAGTCACGACCTCTGCTGCGGGTCTTCTTCAGGACGGTTGTAGGGAAGGGGGCGGGGAAGCACCTGTAATGGTAAGTATAAATATTTTAACCATTTATAAATTGGGGTTCCAATCTGAAGGAAGTTAAAAGGAAGTGTTGGGTACATTACCAAATAAAATTGGAAGGTTGTGAATGGGTAGGCTTTACATGTGCAATGTACAAATAATTTCTCTGTTGCACTAAATTACTTTGAAATCTATACTTACACCTTCCTTCACTTGAGCACCAACTCTTTTTCCTTTCCTTTTTCTCTTTACTGAAATTTTATGAACTTGTAAATAAACTGCAGTAGAAATTGTTGTATACACTGTTGTGTTGGGTCTCCTGTATTCTTGAGCTGAATTAAGCTAACAATACATCTCCATGTGTTTGTATGTTCAGATTTAGTCTGATTATGTGTTGACTGTGAAGAAACAATATTCACATCATTAGTTGTGTTTAAAATTTGTATCTAGGACCACTTTCTTTATATATATACAGTTACCCAGGTCCTATTGATCTCTTGGGTCTACCCCATTGTTTTCAATGACACCCCAAGGCGAGGCACTGGAGACTTCCAGGCGGCAGCTCCAGCCCCCGCGCAGCATGTGAAGCGAGAGTGCCGGGTGCGAGAAAGACTGCTGAGGTGGGAACAATGAGGTGAAGCCCGGTACCCGGGCAGTGGCGAGCAAGGGTTACCGCGTAGCCCAGCCAGGACTGCACCACTGAAGCAAGTCCACCCCAATGCCTGAAAAGGGGGTAAAGCTGATCAAAACACATGGAGAGGTACAGGTGCATGGCTGCCAATAATAGCGAGGCCCTGCCATGGTGCGTCCATTGGGGCGTAGCCCCACTAGCCTCATGGACCCACCGTTGCGGCTGCCAGGACACACTGAGTATTGCAATGCAATTTTAAATACTAAGCATGATTGATTTCAATAAGTGGCCTGCCGCCGCCGGGAATCTGGGCAGCACCTGAGTTATCCGGAGTGAGCTGTGCGCAGGGGGGCTGGACTGCTGCAGCTTGAGTGACAGTCCACGTCACTCACTCAGCTGCAGCAGCAGCAGACAGTACCTACTAGTGCGCAAGTGTAGCTTGGGGCTGAAACTAGCCCGAGCATGTGCATAATAAAGTTCCCATAGAGAGAGCGACCAGGGGGGTGCTGGTTTAACCTGGCCGCAGCCCCCAGCGTTAGAGGGCGACTGGGCGAGCAGTCAGTGTGCCCCCCCTAGCCAATCCTGGTGCTGTAAGCAGCGCCAGGATTGGCTGGTCCCCCGCGCAGCAATCCAATATTGGATGCCGCGCGTGGGTGGTGCACACTGCCTCAGCCCCACTGCATAATGGCCAATCACTGTGTGACTTCATGTGAAGCCATGCAGTGATTGGCCATATCGGGACGCACACAGCCAGGCTGTGACGTTGGTTCTATCTGTAGCCTGGGAGTCTGGACTCGCCTCGTGCGTAGGCTACAGCAGTCAGATCGTGACCGGAGACAGGAGACTAGTTACTACAACGGTCGGTACCACCACCAGGTAAGGCCACAGTGCAATGAGTGCATACAGTTAAAAACAACAAGATGACTGAGGAGTAGTAGTGTCATTTTGGTTCAGATGTTGCGGAGGTGGATGGAGCATTTTTCATTTTGTGGATTAGGACTCATGGCGCCCTGGTGATGGTTACACCGATTTTTAGGTCACTCACGATAAGCCTAGGCATTGGGCAAATAACAGTGATCGATTCCCGTGGGCGCACTGGGCGGGCTCATTTATCGAGTACAAATGGATCGAGAAAAAAAATACATGTGTGGCGGCCTGTGGCCTTACTTTACTCGTTAGACAACCTGCTGACTTTATTTTCTCCATTCAAAACGCAACCTCTTCTATCGGCACATGCCATAATGTGAAATGCCCCATGTGTTATTATGACAATGACTGAGCAAATCTGTTTTTTCAAAAGCCATGTGACTTCTAATCATTCCATGGCACGTACTAGTTGTTGTACTCTCATATTCGCACCTGGTATTTGTAAAGTGTCAACTAAATAATCCCTCCTTTAAGGGTCTCTCAAGGCGATGGGGGTCATCAGGAAGATTAAGCAAAGCTATTGCCCAGAGTCACTGAGTGTTTCTCTGACCGTTAAGGCCACAACCTCTCCCCATTTCAGTGTCAGATTTGGTTGGGGATCAATTGCCAGTTTCTGAGTTTCCCCGGACCCCTACATTGTTTGTGATTTTTAATTCATATCTGTTTTATGTAGGCAATCACATGGTAGGGCTCTGCGAAGATTTGAGATGTTCCCCAATGATTTATTTGCAGGTTAGCTGTGTACCGCTTGGCATATTGCATATCCAACTCACGCATTTTATATTCTTACCAAAACCACCACACACCACTAACACAGAGTCAAGGTGAAGTGAAGTCCAGGTAGAGAATTATGTGGTCGCCCTTATATTGTAGTTCCTTATGTTCTCATGCCAGTCAAAGTGCAGAGTTTCTATCATGATAATTCAGTAGCTTTGTTATAATAGGGCGTGCATGAGGGGACCGGGACGGGGACACCAGTGACCTGTATACTCTTTTCACGTTGAACACTTCATAAAAGGATTCAACTCCAAAGAGTGTTGTTAGTAGACTCTCTGACTGTTTGTGGGACTTACGGCCCTTAGAGGGTAGTTTGTGTTGTTTTGGGCCCGTGTGTTTAACCATTTTGTTGATCCGGATGGTGAGCAGCAGTTGGCCACCATCAAGCACCCCCAGCCATATTAGGATCTGGGATATCATTACAGAGCCCCTGCCCTTCACAACTTCAATGCAGTACTCGTGCTGAGGGCCCAGGCCTCAGGCATATTCCCGCATGGAGGACTGTGGTTCTCAGCTGCAGCAGGGGCCCGGTGTGGCAGACAGGACAGGAGCTCACCCTCACCCACCGGCCTCTACTTACTCAGGGGAGGGAAGCAGGTGACCACCAAGTATTCCAGCTCGGACACCGACACCGCTGAAGCAGAACCAACCTCCAGGCCTATGTTTGCCCTGATTAAAGGTTTGCCTGGATCTCGCAGTCTAAAGTGTTTATTACAGGCGGAGTGAAGATTACATTGTTTAAATCACCTGGACGAGAGAGTATCTTGGATTTGCGCCTTTATAAAAACATCTGTTTCTCAAAGGGGTATTTGGAGTTATGGAAGAGTTTACTAGGGAGAGGTTTCAGTTGGCAAAAGGTTCTATGACCTTCAGGATCCTCCTATTCTAAACGATGATCCATCTTCTAGATGAATATGTCAGCATTAAACCTGCAGAGTTCCAAGTACTGAGTCAAGGAGGTTTTGATTTATGGAAAAGTGTTTGTGAATCTCACATTCCATTGAAAAAGTGTCCCCCAACACCTTCCCAAAAAAGAACAAAAATGATACAGTAGTTTTTTGTTTCTTTGGAAGATTGGGGTTAACTTTGTTTTGTTGTTAATGCAAAGGACCGGGAGCATGGTGGTAAAAGGGAAGGCTTTGTGATTGGACCACTTGACCGAGTTGGGTGTAAGGTTGGCTTTCTAGAGGCGTTGTAACTCACTAAATGTCGATAAGCAGTCACATAAAGATGCAAAGGAAAAATTTTAAACAAGCGAAGAAAGGCAAAAGAAAAAGTGCAATGTAACCAGTGTAATGACGTATGCCACTGCTTTTTCATGAATGTCTTATAGTCTGAATTCAGCACCTGAGCGTAATAGGACAGAATGTATGAAGCTCTGTGGTTATACTGAATAAGCAGCTACCTATGTTATGCCATCTATTAATGTAATAACTGCACTTTCAAAATTGCTTTATCAACCTTCCGGCTTTCTCAAATTTGCTTGAAAATGCACGATTTTTCTTCTCTTTTTTCAAAATTTGCTGGGGGGGGGGGGGGTTCGCTCGCTACGGTGCAGTATGCAAATCAGTTTGCGCCTCACCACTTTCAAATGTCACCAGCCGCCCCTGCTTTAAAAGAATAGTGGAGATGATAGCATTCAGCTGGGGTGGGGTGGAGGGTTGCCCCCTTATCACCCCCCAAGCGGAGTGCAAAGAACCCACCAAGGTACACCCAAGTGATATAACCCCTCAAGCCATTACTTGTTTTACGCATCTGAAAAGTAACACAACAGCATGGGGTCCCTCTCTGTAGAATGTGATATCTGTGGGAGTCTCCCACATCTTGCAGATATTCATTAGTCCCAGGCTGAATGCGAGCCCCTTTCTGGGCTGGGTCCCCCTGAAGCGTTGTGGGCCCATCTGTGCTGCAGGGGCCTGTATCGCGCACTGGCACAAGACACGAAGCAAGGTAAGAGGTCGGGGAGAAGAGTGGTAAATAGCAGCACAAGTAGGGGAGAGGCGGAAGCTTGAGAGTCAGAAACAGCGAATGGAGGGTAGAGGTGAGGGAGAGATAAAACATGAAGGGGGAGATTTTCAGACCTTTTGCGCCGGTTCTGCATCACAAATGTGACGCTAACCAGCGCAATTTTTTGTTGTTGCTATTTTCTTTACAAAGATATGTGAATATGATTTTGCGACAAGAGCTAACGCCCCTTCAAAGGAGGTGCTAACAGGAGAAATGCATTGATTTCTCTATGCTTTTCTAACTTTGCATGCGTGCTGCACTGTGCAACACGTATGCAAAGTGGGAAAAGGTTTGTATCTTACATAGCATAGTACTTTGTCCAGGAAGGGTACCCTTCCTGTAGAAAACCTATGCTACACTCATGCACACACTCTTGCGCTAAGGTGTGTGCATGGCGCACAGAGCTGAAATGAGTGCCGGCGCAAGGGAAAGGGGAAAAGAGAATCATACAGACCAGCAAAGAAATGTTAGGAGGCTGAAGGAAAAAATGGGAGTTGAAGGGCAGTACATGGATGGGGTATATAGATGTAAGAGTGGCAGAACAATAATAAAACCTTATACAGAGAAGAGAGAGGGAATGATGAGAGGTGGATGTAGAAGCCCAAATCAGCGAGAAAGGTAAGAGGCAGGGTGAGAGATGAGGCATACAGCATGGAGTAGAAAGGGGGATATAAGAGGGACATAACGAGAAAGAGAAGCAACAAAGCTGGGAATAGCAGAGAGAGAGTGATGAAAAAGGGCATACTCCACAAGATAAGGTTCGAGGATTAGATGAGAATAAGAGTAGAGCATGAACGGAAGTAGGTGGTGTAAGGGGCAAAATCTGTGAGAAATGATTAGAGTGTTCAAGAGGATGAAAATGGAGAGAAGCTGTAAATGGGGCAGAGCCTGTGAAAAAAGTTATAAGGCTGGGGTAGAGATAAGCAGTGAAGGTAGTCTATTGATAAAAGTTGCGGCTATAAAAGAAACAGATTCAGCAAGAGTACATAAGCAGAGTGGCAAGAGACAAGTGGATGGAAGAGAAAAGACCCACCATGAGATAGTAGGAGGTTGGATGAAGGGCGAGAGAGGAGGAGAAGGTAGATGTTAGATGTGCAGAACCAGAAAGAAAACGTTAAAGGCTTGGTGAGAGATTAGAGATGATGAGTAGATCAGGGAGGTAGTGTTCAATGTAAGAAGGGCAGAATCAGCAAGAGGAGAGAGGGAAGAAGGAAGGGGAGAGGTGTATGAGCACGAGCAGCAAGAAAAGATAAAAGGAAAGAGGAGAAGGAAAAGGCATAGCTGGATTTAGGATGGGGTAGCCAGCAGAAAAGATAAAGACTGGGTGGAGAGTTGAGATGTGAAGAGTAGGGCAGGTAAGAGAGATGTGGATTTAAGAGAGCAGAATCAGCAAGCAAATATGAGAGGCAAGGTGGAAAGATGAGAGGTAAAGAGTAGAGCATGGAGGTATGAGCGTCAAGATGGATGTAAGAGTGACAGAACATGAAAGTAAGGGTAAGCGGCTTCGAGATTGGGGAAAGATAAGACGTTAAAAGGAGAGCATGCAGAATGAGGTTGATGTAAGAGAGGCTGAACCAGCAAGAGAAGAAAATAGGCTGAGCAAGAGGGGAAGTAGAAATTAAAACACAGAGGTGGATGTAAGTGGGCAGAATCAGCAAAAAAAGTAGGAGGCTGGAGGAGATGTATCTTTTAACTAGCAAGTGCTGCTAAGCACATTGAGCCTTCTGCCAAAGTTTGGAATGACCTGTTTCTTTATTTTCCAAGCAGAAAATGTGGCCTAGAATTGCTATGTGTGTCATCCTTCACAAAAGTTTGTGATCTCGAACCATAGTCAACATGCCTGCAGAATTACAGCCTGCTCTCTATGTACTTTTACTCCTCTTGACCTTTTTATTAAATCTAGCTCCCATTTGGGACCCTTTCTTGTCCATTTCATGAATGGACATCTAAAGATCATAGCACCGCCGTTCACCTCCATCCTCGGATTCTCAGCAGGAGATGAGAGAGCTTCCTGATAAGTGCGTCAGCTGGAGGGTATATTTATACCTTGAAGGTGTCTAGGAATGCCATAGTTTGACGTAAAGTCGGGCATAAAAACATCAGGAAAGCACCCCTAGGGAATAGTTGTTCTTTGCAAAGTACATGAGTTCTTGGACTAATCAATATTCAAGCAAGGGGAAGTTCCCTAACTGCTTAAGCCGATTTGCCAAGAAATCATTGTGACATTTGGTACGGGTGGAAGTAGCCATGTCTGGATTTGGTCTGCATGGGCTATGTCTGAATGAGAGCTTGATTTCTATGCCTATGTAAGGGCAATGTGAATTGTACCTATATAAGGGCATGAATCGGGAAAATTCACTCAGTGCCTAAAACTCCACACAACATCCACTCCATTTTTAATATGTACAAAATTACTAAGTTCTAAACACATAAAACATATCTAAACATGATGTGTTAAAAACCCACCCAAACACATTAAAATGCATTGGTATTGGTTGTACACGAAAAAGAGCACTTGTGCTGTACGCATTTAAATGCAATGTTTCAGTCAAAGCATATAGATGACATTTGAAAAATGCTATCCGAATGAATCACGAAAATACATTTATGAAATAGCTCTCAAATACAGAAGAAAAAGTTGCGACCATTCCATGGCAGAATATATAAACTGATTGAGTGTGGACAAGGTCAAATATTGTCCCTTGGAAGTTTTCAAAGAAGTCTAGTTCTCTATGAATAGTTCTACTTTAAGCAGATTACTTTGTGCCCCCCCAAAAAAAGTACACATTTGGAAAAAGTCTGATCATAGAAAAAATAGAGTTCCAAAGTTAGAAGCTTGTTTTGAAAAATGAAGGTCGAATTCAGAGTCTCTCAGAACACTGTGTGCTAACTTCAAAAGTCAATGTCATTGTTTGGAGAAAAGATCAAATCTTCTAAGTCTGTTAAGAATTTGTCTACTATTGGAGGTGAAAATTGGATGACCTCTTTAAGCAGATGAACCGCACATAGATGCAAATCATTGCCTTCTGCGTCGGTCGCATTAGCAATGTTTGAAGTAGATGGTACCTGTGCGCCTGTTGCTCCACATATCTCACCGTCAGCATGTTGCGTCTGCGAGATCCCAACGAATGCCATCATCAGAATTGGTAGCTGCTGGGGACAAATCAGTGCATGAGCCTTTACTGGTCCAAGCAAAGTATCAACTTCCGTTGGCAGGACTGATGGGAGTGTCAGACAGATGTCTAGCACACATTCTTCTCCACATAGCAGGCATCGTAGAACAGGTAAGATGCAATCTTGCCAGATTGGGCGGAATGATAGATACCATGTGGTGTTCAAATCTCTTAAACGAGGTAGTCCCAGGATTTGTATCATACACTCACGACACTTCATTGCCAAGAGAGTGTTCTCTAAGGTGAGTGCACAAAGTTTGGAAATATGCCTAGGACTGCTTCAAAAGGTGCTAACAGTCCTGAAAAAACTGTCTTAAATACATGTACAATACCACTCGTATCAGAAATGTTTAAGATATGACCTAACATTTCTGAGAAATGTATAGGGCAGTTTGTGGATAAAAGGGCATTTATTTCTGCAGAAGTCCTTGCAACTTACAGATCGTACATCTCTTTGGCCGACGTCAGTGGCACAGTTTTTTGTAAAAGAATGGATTTCATCCTGCCTAAAGTATCAATTCGTATAGAAGAGATGTTCAGTGAAAGCCATAACGGCGACTCCCCATCTGTCTTGGTTTTTGGAAACAATACTTGCATACAGCAAGTGACCCTGGCTGACACAGTTACAAAATAGGGTATTCCTGGCAAAACGCCACAGCAGCTGTGATCATTCATCATAATGTAACTTTCATTAGAAAGCTGCCTAAAAATTAGATCAATCACTGCAGCTGGAGAACCTTGCAGGTGGCAGGATAAGTTGTTCTAGGAACCATCGCAGGCCCCGTTTAAATTAATACCCTGACATAGGAGAGAACCGCTTAGTGTGCTTTTGCAATTTGTACCACTAAGAAACACTTCTTTCCCCCCACTCCAACATCTGTTTGTATAAGGTAAATCCCAGGATGCCTTGATGTATTCTTTACCCAACCTTTCATATACCCCTGCTGGTATATGTTTTAAGCATGAAGAAAATGAAAAATTATAACAAGCAGAGTGATTGTACTGTGTATTATCCATTCTGTTGCTGGTTTCTCAGAGACTGTTAATGGCAATCTTTCCAGTTTTTCAATGCTCAGCACCGTATAGTCTGCTCCCCTCTGTGCCAGTGGGATTTGTTTATGTGTGAGATTGAATTCAGAAAACAATGACGTGGTGTTGATTAGACGCCAAGGCACATAGCCTGAATGAAGGTTTTGTAACGTCCAGCCCAATAGCATTATAGAACGCAATTGTGACTGACCATGTTGTAACATGACCAAGTCCTGTTCCATTATGTATATGGCAGAGGATACTATGCTGTCCAAAGAATATATTGGGGATTACAGAGTCGTTAACCCATTGTCAACTACAGAGAGAGATTTCTCTAAATGAATACAATCAATTTCTCATATTCGTTCGGCTGTCTCATCTTGCGTAATCTTCCATACTTCTTTATAAATGGCAAAGATACCGGCATATATAAAACGTTTATGACGCGGTTTAGTAGGTTCTTGTAAGAAGTCCCTCCGATCAACGCCATCTTTAAGTAAGGATAAGTGTTGTTTTACTTCCTTTAGTGTAGATTGTTGTAGCCACTCAAGGAACAGTTTTCCCACACTGTATGATGTTACTATTCCTGGATGTTGTCTCTGGCCATATCTTGGATCTGGCCTAGTGAATGCGAACCCTTGTGTCTTATTCAGGAATCTATCTTGACGGTTGTTTGTGTCTGTGGGCCAGATGAACAATTTTTTCCAATTAGGATCTGTTCTGTTTATAAGAAAAATAGTATGTACGTAGACCACCCCCTCTGTAGTGTTCTTACTATCAGGTGTAGGTGTAGGCATGGAAGGTTTGTTTAAATCTTTTATCTTAGCTAATCCAAGAAAAGATGTCTGTTGAACAGTGACATTTAAACACATTAATTGTTCAGGGATGATGCAGGCTCTAAATAGTGCTTCCGATCCCTGCACCTGCCAGTCTTTTGTGCCCCAGACAGTTTTTGTCTCAATGTTGTCTTTCCAAAAGTCGAAACCTAACGAAGACTGCTGAGCATAAAAGGCAGCAGAATATATTTGGTTAGTATTAGTCAACATACTTTTCATTCCTGTCTTATTAACGTTTTTAAAGATAAATGTTTCTGGATTTGAAACATTAAAACCTAAAAAGTATGGAAATTTGCCGTAAAATGTTTTTGAGCTACCCTTTGGTGGCGTTGGACAATGTTCCCATTGGTTATAAGTTAATACATTTCTAGGATTTGCAGATGTATGCAAGAAATGATGACCATAGTGATTATAACAGTACATTTGTTCATAATATGATTAACCTTCTAAGTATTCATGATTTGTAAATTTTGCAGACATTTCTTAATCTGACAGCATATTATTAACAGTCTCAAAGTCCCAATCATCAGAAAAGGTGCTAGATTAAATAAAGTCACTCAAGGAAACCTTGAATTGGTGTGGAATCTTGAACAGCTCTGCAGGACCAGAGATGTCTTAATCAGTTCTGTCCCAAGCTATACCACCAGGTATAGGAACGGCTGTGATGTTCACTGATGACAAGTCTCTTTGTTCACAATGGGATGATTTGTGTGGCTTGAGGGTTAAGTTGATGTTCTCACTTGCTGTGTCCTTTTTACTATATCTCCCATTTATCAGCATTCCCAAGGTAAATACCAGAGTCAACCAAAGTAGAAGAAATAGTACACCTAATACAAACCACAGTTCAACCCATGGTGAAACCAGATAAATCTTTTCCAAACGATGAAAAAGTTCTGTTGCTTGTTCTTTAAAAGTTCTCTTTACTGGCGTAGCTTCAGGTTCACTAGGATCCTCGGAAAACGTATCAAAGTGAATGAAATAGCCAGAGGCAGGTCTGTCAATTGTAGGGATTGCATTAGGATTTGTTGAAATTGCTGGAACCACTTAATCACCTGTCATATTTGTATAGTCAGATGCTATTTCATTGTAGACAGATGTTTCTTGACAAACTGTTATTTGGGTCTCAAGAGGCACACGTTCCATGGCTTTGTTGCATAGTCCTTTATTATGTACTGCAGAGTCTTCAAAGGTTACAAGTCTCTCAGTTTGAACCTCTTATATAGTAGCCAGATTCAGGCATCTGCTACATCTTTGGAGTCTATTTGGCCTACTACTTATGATTGGCCAAATGATGGGGTTTGACCAGGTCGATGGACACGAACCTGTTCTCCTTTTTAACAGCAAGGGGCGGACATATCACTGTTCTTGATCCGTGGTTTGCTAGGACAGGTACTGGTTGTCTGAAAGAAGGCCCAAATTACTTCTTGTCCGCGATCTTTTCTCTGACTAGATCCATAATCTTTGGAATCCAGGCAGGACTTGTTGGAATGGGTGGTTTCTCTGCAGTGGTCGTTGGCTTCTGGAACACGTTGCTTTGGCTTTTTCTTATTTCATTTAAGTCCTGCAAAACAGCCAATCGGTCTTTGATATCAAAGGGTTTTTGTTCTAGCACTGAAGTGTGACGATTGAGGTCCTGAACAATCATTCTAGTTCCAAAAAGGATTTCATATGGAGTGATTCCCCCTAGAGAACTTCTTGACAGATTGCTGAGACTACGTTGGACATTTAATAGGTGTTTGACCCACCCGTCACCCCAGCCTAATAACGTAGCTGTTATAGATTGCTTTATGTCCCGTTATTTTCTCTCCAAAACCAAATTTCCCTAGGATGGAATGGACTAGAATACCGCAATGCAACGCCCAGATTGGCCATGGCTTCCTTGTAAGCTTTTGAGCGAAATGCAGGACCCTGGTCCGAATGTAGCGTGCCGACTGCGTATGTGCCGATAAAGACTCACAAATCTTTTATAACAGTTCAGGCGTCAGCCAAGCGCTGAGGGCACATCCAAATGAATCTTGAGCATGAATCCACTGCGACCATGATATATTTATAGTTACCAACCCTCTGTAAGGGACCGCAGTGATCTAGGTAAACGCAAGCTAAAGGTTTATCTAAAATTAACAGGGGAGTCTGCACAGGACGTTTCACTGTAGAGAATTTCATCTTTTGGCAGATTTCACATTCCAAAACATAGTTTCTGGTCTGTTTCCTCATGCGCGGCCACCAGTATCTCTGTTTTAATAATGACACTGTGGCGGAAACACCTGCGTGTGCAGAACCGAGCCCTTCATGTGCTGCTAAAATTAGCCGTAATCTATGTTCCTTGTTTGGAATTACTCTATCCCCCACTCCAGGGATTCGAGCAAACAGAACATTATTTGCATCAGTTATGTATGAATATTAGAGTGGAAAACCTTTTGGTAATGTTTTACAACTGTCTTTGCTTGAAACATTGACAGCTTGCATTATTTCGCCGTCTATTTTCGTTTTTGAACAAGTGATTGCAGCTACGGAAGCCATTTGCACAGCTGCCTTCGCGGCTTCATCAGCCAATGAATTCCCTGCAACGTGAACTCCATCACGCTAATGACTCAGTGTATGTATCACATAAGTCTTTTGTAGTTCTTGTCGTAATTGAACTGCTTGTTCCCAAAGCAATTTATGCTTGATCGTGCCACCATTTGCGTCTTTGAAACCGTTAGAATCCAGTTCTGCAAGTATTTAGTGTGAGGTTTAACGTAATAATAGGAATTGCACAATATAAGTGTGGGTAATTCGCGATCAGTATTTTCAAGCGCCATCTTGAATGCTTGTAGTTCAGCTCACTGAGCTGTACAATCTCCAGGAGATTGAGTTTTAGTGACCATAGATCGGAATTTGCCATCTTGCCAGCGATATAAGCTTGTTTTCCCCCAATAACGCGCTGTGCTGATCCGTCTGTATAAATTATACATTCGTACTGTTCTAGAGGCAGAATCTCAGTAGACAGAGAACATTCTTGTTCGTATTGTAGAAATTCTTGTGTTTTCAAATAGGGTTCAAAAACGTATTCAACGTCTGTTGCAGCAAGAGAATTAACCCATTGTATCCATCTTGGATGTAAAGCTTTTGCATTTGGAATGCTCGCTTTGGTCACTTCCTCTAAGGCAGGTACAGGAGTAACAACCATTATGCGCTTATCCTGTGTGCGAGGGCTCTCTCTTTTGCTACTTCAGTTTGAACCACTGTTAGAATTTTTTCTGTAGAGGTGAATTTCATTTCTGCTTGTGTACATGTGTGATTTATAAGCTATGGGTGCTTTTTCTCCTTCATTAAAGGGTAAGTATGTGAATCCACATCTTCCTGGAATGATTTGGATTACCAAATTGAGTATGTTTACACGTGTTTGTAAATGTGTTGTTGTCAACATGTCTGTTTGTTCTGAGCATAACATTTCTGTGTTTTTTTTAGTCCAATTAACTGTTTTGAAATCAGGTTTGATTAATTCGTAGAGAGTTTTAACCCTTTCTGGGTAATTTAGAATGTAAGTTTTTCAGAAATTTAGGAAACCTAAAATTGACTGTAAGTTTTTAGCGTTTTTGGAGGCTGGAGCAGCACACATTCTTTCTAAAAGTTGTCTGCCAGGCTTTTACCTTCACTTGATAACTCGCATCCTAGAAAAAGGATGTTGAGGTGGGCAATTCTTGATTTCTTAAATTCAGAGGCGGAGCCAAGTATTATAGTGTTCACCCTGTTAAAGTGCCTATCCAAGTCATCGTCTGTTAGATAGATGTTATCGACATGAGATAATGCCTCATCATCATAGATTTGTAGTAACTCTGTTACTCTGGCTGAAAATAACCCTGGACTATTCTTGAATTCTTGGGGGAGACAACAGAAGTGACAATGTGTCCCCATAATGGAAAAAGCAGTCAAATACCTACATTCTGGTGCAATGTTTTTACAGAAGAAACCGTTAGAAATATCTAATGTGGTTTATATTTTTTACGCACAATTTTATTCATTAGTGCTGCACTGTGTGCATTTTTTACTTCAAAGGTTTTGCAACAGGAGTTTAAATGTCTGTAATCCAAAACGAAACAATATGTGTTGTCTGGTTTGGAGACAGGAAACAAAGGATTGTTCATTGACGATGTGCAAGTTTCAATCACCCCTTGGTATTCAAGTTGATTTAAGATCTTGCTTAACTTGATACTGCCTTTGCGCAGTTGGTTGAGTTTTCAATTGGATTTTATGGTGATATGGGCCGGGATGCCCGCCACCCCTCCCAACACCAATTCCCCATGGGAGGAGACAGACACAGATTTGAACTTTTGGAAGGCGGGGGGGGCCTCACGACCCCCCCGGCCGTATTTATTAAAATATGAAACAAAATTTAAAACTTTAAATTAAAACGTTTCATGCATCATGTACAAATTCAACTTCAATTACGTCTTGATGAAGACAGGGTTTCCAGGCTAACCGTAACAAATCTCTAATGCAAAGGTTTCCTAGCCGAGTCTAGCATCCTGATAAATGCATTACATTTGAATTTGTACAACCTAACATTAAGGGCCAATGGCAAGGTCTTAACCGGTGTCAGATCCCTATCACCAACTTCCCGCCCTCACGGACTTTACCCTCGCCGCCAATTGTAACTTCCCTTGATGTGGGGGCCCCCTTTAGCTCGACGCCATCTTAAGGTCGTCTGAGTTCGTGTGCGAGGTATCCGTAAGAAGGACAGCGTGGACTCCGCCCCCTTCCCCACACTCTCTTCTGCCGGAGCGGATATCCGGCCCCCGGGAAATTCGTGGGAGGGGCATATAGCCGTCTCCCCCTGTGAGGGGCCTATGGCCGTCTTCCCCTGGGCGACCCATCCGTAGTGGGTGCCGCCCCCCATGGGAGGGGCCAATGGCCGCCTCCCCCCGGGCGCTCCCATCCATAATGGGTGGCGCCCCCCCTAGGGACCTTGAAATCACTGCTCACCGATCATGACTTAACCGCCCGACCAAAATATAAATACGACTATTGTTTTACCTACTAAGGAAAGAAAAAATTATGACTAAATTTGCAACAGCTTGATAAATTCACCGACTTCAACATTGCTACAAAGGGAAAAAAAGTCCTAAAGCAAAACACAATCTTTATTGAATCCATTCCTTTACGTCTCTACAAAGGAAAAATGGCCTACAAGCAAGTATTCAATTACATGCATACCTCGTCATACATTCATGATGCAAGAAATGATTGTCATACATTTTTATTACATAAAATAACACCGACGATATTTCTTTATTTCACAAACTCTGCAACAAGGGGCTGGTGGGTGGGTCAAAAAAGTGCTGCTTGTTCCCTTGAGGGCTCACGAGCGACGAGTGGTGCAGCCTTCAGAGCACAGGAACAAGAGGAAGCTTTGTTGGATTCCCGCACTATTTATCCAGCTGAGGGAGGGCGGGGCCCCGCCTCAAGCACGCCCATCAGTGCACGGACTTCCGGGCGGGTGTTTAGGACAACCTCTTCTTGGCGGGAGGAGCGTGTTCCGGCCACGCCGCTTCGAGCATATCAGCCGGGACACGCCCTCTGCCCACAATGGTTTCCCGGGGGATCGGGGCACCCATCCATACGTTCGGGGGGACCGAGTTGTCTCCCCTTTCCATATGGGCCGGGATGCCCGCCACCCCTCCCAACAACAATTCCCCATGGGAGGAGACAGACACAGATTTGAACTTTTGGAAGGCGGGGGGGCCTCACAACCCCCCCCGGCCGTATTTATTAAAATATGAAACAAAATATAAAACTTTAAATTAAAATGTTTCATGCATCATGTACAAATTCAACTTCAATTACGTCTTGATGAAGACAGGTTTTCCAGGCTAACCTTAACAAATCTCTAATGCAAAGGTTTCCTAGCCGAGTCTAGCATCCTGATAAATGCATTACATTTGAATTTGTACAACCTAACATTAAGGGCCAACGGCAAGGTCTTAACCGGTGTCAGATCCCTATCACCAACTTCCCGCCCTCACGGTGTGAGTGGCGCATGCGCAGAGGACTTACCCTCGCCGCCAATTGTAACTTCCCTTGATGTGGGGGCCCCCTTTCCCTCGACGCCATCTTAAGGTCGTCTGAGTTCGTGTGCGAGGTATCCATAAGAAGTACAGCGTGGACTCCCCCCCTTCCCATCACTCTCTTCCGCCGGAGCGGATATTCGGCCCCCGGGAAATTCGTGGGGGGCATATAGCCGTCTCCCCCTGGGAGGGACCTATGGCCGTCTCCCCCTGGGCAACCCATCCGTAGTGGGTGCTGCCCCCGTGGGAGGGGCCAATGGCCGCCTCCCCCAGGCGCTCCCATCCATAATGGGTGGCGCCCCCCCTAGGGACCTTGAGATCACTGCTCACCGATCATGACCATACCGCCACAGGCCAGATAGTTGACCGACTATCTGGCCCCCCCACACCTCCTACAGGTCATGTCTCCTCAAACCCACTAGCCAAGCTACGAAGTCTCCTATCAGTAAGTCATTCCCAGTCCTGGACAGGTGCACCCCATCATTCGAATAACAGTGATCGCCCCTGATACACCCATGAGAAACGCTTTGGAGATGAGCAGAGCTAAACAGTTTCTCAATTTTGTTGTTGACCCTCTTTACCGAGTGGTTCAACGCTGTCATAGACAAACCTCCCCGCCATATCCTCCTGGGAATCATGTGGGACCATGCAATCATACATCCCGGGAGCCTTTTGGCTAACCAGCTAACTACAGACAGTATGTGCTCAACTAACCTCCGTCTTCCCAGTCACACCAAGTCATTGCCCCCTACGTGCACTATGACTACAGATGGCGGTGACCTGTGCCGCCCTAAGAGTTCCTCCACAAAACTTTGCAATCGGTCAATACAGAGGCCGCCCTTCCCATGGAAGGTCACTCTGAACCCATATTCCTCAGATGTGTGGATCGCATCACCTGCTTTGAATATGTCCCCGGCACGCCTCACGTATGAGTGGCCCACGACCCAAACCACTTGATCTCCATTCCGTGATCCCTTCCCGCTGGTCAGCTGATGCTGGGCCGATCCCAATTTCCGCCCCACGTCACAGGCTCGCGAAACTGTAATCCAAACAAAAGACAACAAGCGTGAGTGCATTTCATCAGTCTTTTACAACATGTGCAGTCGCACATATCTCTTGAAACAATTCGAGGAGCAACGGCCTAATTGTTTCACCTCGTCCGCCTGCAGACCCCGAGCCGTAGCTTCCGTAGCGGCCCATATTCTAAATGAATGGGTCCCAAAATCACACAGGTTCAAGCCTGCTGCTGCAATCGTAATTGCCAGCACCCTCTGAAATTGAAATCTTGTCAATAGGGTGCCGTCCATATGTCTAAGCAGGGCCCCCCCATTTTGTCAACCTTTGTTTCAGGTAGGCCTCCACATGCCTCAATGGACAACCGGGATTCCCCCGAGCGCGCTGCAACACCACACTATTCCCCAGGGCCTCCTGGTCCGTTTTTGGCCTGGCTATCGAGATCAGCAGAGAATCCCCCCTTACTTGGATGTGATCCCTGCGTAGACCTCCTTCCACATCTTTCTTATTCCCTGCCACAAGTTCACTCACCCGCAGGGCCCCATAGAATGCCAATGTGAAAGCTGCTCGGAATAGTATTACCTCGCTGGGCGAGGAGCATGTCTCGTCCAGTTTCGCCAGTAAGGTGGTCAATTTATCAAACCCAATCGGGTGCCTGTTATCCTCTCTGCAACCTTCCAGGTGCCGCCCGCCGTGGAGAGCCTTCCTGACTAAGAAGGAGTCCGTCGGGTCCCTTATCCTGTGGAGCTGTGCCATAAATGATATGGCGGCCTTATACCTATTGGCGGTTGCCGCCGACCGGCCTTCCTTATGAAGTGCCACCAAAAATTGGAGCAAGGACTCATCCTGCCCCCATCTATGCTCCCCTACCGGCCCCAGAAAGGCGCAGTATGAACGGAACGCCCCTTCATAAGCTTTCCTCGTCCTGGGCGCTAAACTGGCTGCCACAAGGTTTTGTAGTCCGGGGCACCGATCTGCCATAGTGCTTCGGAGAAAGGTGCCGCCACTAGCTCCGCTGAGGGTAGACAATCCCTGAAAGCCTGCATTTTTGAACGAGAGAGCGCATCAGCTGCATCATTTAGTACACCCGGCACATGTTTTGCCCTGAACTGTACGTTCAATCTCATGCATCGCAATACAATCTCTTTCAACAGTCGTAAGATCCATTTGCAGCGTGCTGCCTGCTGATTAATGCACTTGACCACTGTCATGTTATCTGACCAAAACACCACTGAGCGGTCCCTATAGTCTTCCGGCCATGCCACCAGAGCCACCCAGATGGGGAATAATTCCAGGAAACCAATGTTACTCGTCAGGCCGCTTGTTCGCCACCACGCCGGCCATGTTTGTGCCGACCACCGGTTTCCGAAGATTGCGCCAAACCCCACTCTCCCCGCCGAGTCGGTCCATAAGCCGAGTTCCACCGACGAGGCTGGGGGTTTGCTCCATTCTACTCGGCCGTTGAAGTCCACCAGGAATGCCAGCCAAATGAGCATGTCCTGGCGAACCTCTGCCGACAGTCTAGTGCGGTGGTATCCTTCCTTAAGGCCCACCATAGATTGCGCAATGGATCGAGAGAAAGGGCGAGCCATCTGTATCACTCTCAATGCAAAGTTAAGCTGACCCACTGTCTGTTGTAACTGGTGCATGGTTACCTTCTCCGTTCAGAGACAATGTAACAGGGAAGCCCTAACCATGGCAACCTTTTCCAACGGCAAACGGAAACACCCCTCCTCTGAGTCTAGTTCTAAACCCAGAAACTCGCGGGAGGTAGTCGGCACTACCGTCTTACCCGGTGCCAACGGAACCCCGAAACCCCGCATGAGCACGCAGAAGTCCTGCAATGCCCGCGCGCAGTCACGAGTGCCAGGTGGGCCTAGAAAGAGGAAATCATCAAGATAATGCATCACATGTTTGTGCCCTGTGGCCTTCATGAGCACCCATTCCAAAAACGAGCTAAACATTTCAAAATAAGCACATGAAATCGAACAACCCATAGGCATGCACATATCCATGTAGTATTTCCCCTGAAACGTGAAACCCAGCAGGCGCTGGTCTTGAGGATGCACTGAGAGCAATCTGAATGCAGATTCAATGTATGATTTAGCTAACAATGCACCGGGGCCCAGGCGATTCAACATTACTACTGCGTCATCGAACGATGCTTACTTTACTGAGCATACCTCGGGGTCAATCGCCTCGTTCACTGAAGCCCCCCTCGGGGCTGATAGATTGTGAATGAGCCTATACTCCCCCGGGTCCTTCTTCGGAACCACTCCTAATGGGGAACACACAAAATCAGCCACTGGTGGGTCGCCAAATGGTCCTGCCACCTGCCCCAGGCTAACCTCCTTTGCTATCTTTTTGGCGGCAACTGTTGGGTTGTGTTGAATAGACAACTGATTTTTACAGGAAGAGTTCCCACGAAAATTGCCCGCCGGGATCCTGAAGCCATATGAGAAGCCATCCCTCAGAGTCCCGGCGGACGCATGATCAGGGTATCCGTTTAGCCAGGAGGTCAAAGCCAAGAAATCTACGGGCGAAGATGTTTGCTTCCGAGGCACCACATCAATCCTGCTTAGGACCCCCCTTTCCTCCTGCGCCATTGGCCTTTGATCGGCCACTGGTTTCAGGGTGTGAGGAATTTCCACAGCCCGAGCACGCGTGCCGGAACCTACACGTTCCATGGGGCCTGTTACAAGTTCCTTTGTTAAAGCCCCAACACACCCCTCGCTTGCTTCCGTTCCCGCCCGACCTAGGTTGGGACTCCCTCCCAGAGCTAGCCGAAAGGGCTGTGACTGCCTCTGAGGGAATACCCCAGAGCCGTTCACGCTCGCCCCTGAAGCACTCGCTGGTCCTGGCAAGAGCTGCGCATGTCAGGACACTGTATCTAAACAATCCCATGTCAAGGCCGCCTTAAATTCCTTCGCTTTTCTAAAGGCCATATCATAGCCTTTCCATTCATCACCCCCATACTTCGCATGAAAACTCGTGAGTCTACTCAGATAATATGCAAAGTCACTCAACACCTCTGGTGTCCGTTCTCCGATAATCGCTACAAAGATAGAAAAGGCCCTGATCCAGTTCATCATCGTCTCATCAACCCTGAATTCTGCCATCTTGGCCCGCCATACATTGGGGTGCCACAAATCTTTCTGGGTCTTTGCATACTCTAACTCACGATGATCAGTCAACAGTGAAAACATGTTAATGTACTTATTTGCCCACACCATCTCTTTCGTAACCATGGGAACATGTTGAGCTAAACTTTCCCGCCTTGAGGGTACCGCACCCTCCCCCACCATCGGTAACGATCCCTTACCGACTTCTGCCGCGCTTCCAGCCGAATACGTTGTTTTCTCCTGGTTGTCAGCCGTGACCACCTTCGCCACCTGCGGGGAAATAGAAGGCACATTCGCCGTCCCGGCATCCCTTGCCTGCCGCAACTGCTCGATAATTACTCTGGCCTCTTCGGCCGGGTCTCTCGCAGCCGCAGATCCCCCTGCTCCCTTCTTTAGCCATGGTAACACTGCTTCTAACTGAAGCGCTAATTCCGCGTGCATCTGGTCATTCCCCAGTGGCGTGATAACCACGGGGATAGGCAACCCCCCATCCGGTCCCGGTACCGGGCTGGTCGCTGGCGCTACTGGAATTGGTGGAGTTTCTACCGGAACTGGGGCCTCGCTGGGACCCGCCTTCCCCTTCCTCTTTTTACCCTTATCCCCTGGGGTGACGTTCAGCAAGGCCGGTCCTATGACCCTCTTAGGCCGCCCGAGGGGGCATTCTGGGCCTCCACCTGTTTCCTGATGGCCGCCAAGCCGCGATCTAGCCGGTCAACTTTACCCAATTTTCGGTCCATCACCGCCACTTGGTTCACCAACGTGCACAGCATCCTTTCCATCTCAGAGCTCTTTCCGGGCTTCTTGCCAGGCATCTCTTTGATCGATCCGTCCGACCTGTCCTTCGAAGGCAACTCGATCTCCAACCACGCCTTGATAACTGAAAGAGAAAGACAAAGATTACAAGTTCTCAAAAAAGTGCAGCTTGTTCCCTTGAGGGCTCAAGAGCGATGAGTGGTGCAGCCTTCAGAGCACAGGAACAAGAGGAAGCTTCGTTGGATTCCCGCGCTATTTATCCAGCTGCGGGAGGGCGGGCCCCGCCTCAAGCACGCCCATCAGTGCACGGACCTCCGGGCGGGTGTTTAGGACAACCTCTTCTGGGCAGGAGGAGCGTGTTCCGGCCACGCCGCTTCGGGCATACCACCCGGGACACGCCCCCCGCCCACAATGGTTTCCCGGTGGATTGGGGCACCCATCCATACGTTCGGGGGGACCGAGTGGTCTCCCCTTTCCAGGAGAATCCTCATCCCATCCTACATTATTTTTATGTAATGCAGGAGCCTGGGCTACTGCCCATTTCCTGGCATAGGTATATTTTTTAGGAATTGGAATATGTTTGGAGAAGGCTGGCATAATAATGTATTCGCCATGTGGGCACTCCCTGACAAATTCAGGTGGCCAGTCTTGTTCAGCTACAAGAATGTCATAACCCTTAGAGAGCCTCTCCCAAAAGAGTGCTCCTATTTTTCTAGTTATGTCCCCTCCCATCCGGTGTGTCACTTCATATAACTTGTGGGGTACAATAACCCTGGTATCTGCAGTTTCAACTTGGATGTACTCATTCAAGTCCACTATCTCCAGATGATCCTTCAAGATCTTGCGCGCTACGGTTACTTCTGCTGCGCTGTCCAACGTTGTCTGAGCCCACTCCCCGTTCTTGAGTTGTGTCCTCAAGATCCTCGGCATGTCTGATTTTTAGACCTGCTACCTTCTTTTTGTTGAATTGAGTTTTCTTATTTTTAGGTACGTGTTGATCGTCTTTGGACTTCACGCGTTCTTCCTTTTGTTCTGACCGTCCCCTTCTTTCGGATTTCTGTGATGAAGTCTGAAAGGTACGAGAGGAACGTGTATCAGTATCTTGATATCTATCAGGTTTTCTCAAATTATCCCTATTCCTGAGGTTTTACCCCTTTTCAGAGGGCTCCTTTTGAGGAGATCTACTTCTGGATTGAAAATGCTTCTCTTTAGAAGTTTTTTTAGTGTTCTCCCACTTCTTGTTAGGAAGAGTGAGAGTGTTTTTAATAAAGACCTTTTCGGGACTCTCAGTCAGTTGGAGTTTCACTGGTTTACCACCCAAACTGTCTCTACCTAGTTCTTCATAGGATTTTTCAAATATTCTGGCTAGTTCTTGTGGTTGCTCAGTTACATCAAATTATCTTAGCTTTTGGCGGATCGCCACGGATGCTGCTTCACCTTTTATATTAGCTAATATTATTGTTGAGACCTGTTTGAAATCTTTCAGTAACTTCATACCTAGATTTAAAGCAGGCTCTGCTCCGAATTCATTTTGAATCTGTTTCAGGACATCTGGTATTACCGCCAAGAACGGAACACCATGTGTTTTGGTGTAGATTGCAGCAAAGACCGAACCCCAAGTGTCGCAGTCCTCCAGGTGTGGTGCGATCCCCATTGGTAAACAGATTGCTAGAATTCTGTATTTCTCATGAGGGGTAGTATCAGGAAATACTGCCTCGATTTGAGTAATTTTTTGAGCTATCCAGAATGGAATTTGTTCCTGTTTTGCAGGTAATTTACCAATGACTGATTGTACAGTCTCTGGTGTGATTTTATTTGTGTTCCCCTGGTAAGGGGCGAGTTGTGGAATCCTTATAGGAGGTTGGACTGTTAGAGTCCGCGTGACATATTGAACCAATTGTCTATGGATTTTGATTAGTTGTTTTAGTTCAGCTAATAGTTCTTCATAGCAGGATGTGGTGTATAGCTGGCTCATACCGGCCATGTTGCTCCTGGTCTACCTAGTTGACCAAGCCTGGTAATGCGATTTTGATGTTGTAGGGCACTTTTAACAGTACAAAAGAAAGAATTCCTTTCTGTGTTCTTCAATGTAATTATATTCAAGACCTTGTCATACAGTTTAGATAACCCCTAAGCATATAACATTCACACACAAAATTGCATACATTCCTTGATTTTATTAAAAAACAGGCATTATTGCCTAAGTTCATAGTTTTTTATTCAAAAATTACAGTGTTCATAGTATATCCAATACTGTCAGAATTTAACAAACACACAATACATAATCATTAAAAACAAATTTCAGTTAAAATGAAGTCCTTTTGTCGACGCGTTTCGGTGTCTTGTTCTGATTTTATAAACACCTTCCTCAGGACAGATCAAATTTAAAAACCATCACATTTTTAAGTGTATGTGTATCTTTTTTTCCTTTTTTATTCGAAGTTGACCAGTAATAAACTTTTGGTCCTTCTTCCAGGGGTTCAGCGAGACGTCCTCTTAAAAGTGAAGCGATCTTGTCACCTCGTAGTGTATCTCTAATACAGGGCCATACTTTGTAATACTATTGCTCCTGTTGGAAAACGATTCTTCATTGGCGTTTTTGTAAAAAAAATTCACCCTTATCCTTGTGGTGCCACCTTTATCTCCTCGGTGTATATGATTGGAAATGCACCTGCCGTTTTGCTATTCAACAATCCGGGAGGTGGCCGACGCGGACGATCACTTGAAACGTCAGGTGCATTTCCAATCATATACACCGAGGAGATAAAGGTGGCACCACAAGGATAAGGGTGAAATAAAAAAATAAAAAACGCCAATGAAGAATTGTTTTCCAACAGGAGCAATAGTATTACAAAGTATGGCCCTGTATAAGAGATACACTACGAGGTGACAAGATCGCTTCACTTTTAAGAGGACGTCTCGCTGAACCCCTGGAAGAAGGACCAAAGGTTTATTACTGGTCAACTTCAAATAACAAAATAAAAAAAGTTACACATACACTTAAAAATTTGATGGTTTTTAAATTTGATCTGTCCTGAGGAAGGTGTTTATAAAAACAGAAAAGACACCGAAACGTGTCGACAAAAGGACTTCATTTTAACTGAAATTCGTTTTTAATGATTATGTATTGTGTGTTTGTTAAATTCTGACAGTATTGGATATACTATGAACACTTTAATTTCTGTATAAAAAACTATGAACTTAGGCAATAATGCCTGTTTTTTAATAAAATCAAGGAAATATATGCAATTTTGTGTGTGAATGCTATATGCTTAGGGGTTATCTAAACTGTATGACAAGGTCTTGAATATAATTACATTGAAGAACACAGAAAGGAATTTTTTCTTTTGTACTGTTGTATTACCCAGTCCTTTCTGGTTTTATGGGAAACTCTCTTTTTTGGAAAGTAGGGCACTTTTAAACCAGAGCGGATGCTCTAGGTAAGTTAGTGGAATTTCAATATCCTCGTAAAGAATGTATTCCATTGGAGGTTTCTCTTCTTTTCAGAAGTGAAACACATGTGTTACTTTGTTTGCTTCAGGGAAGATAATCCATGAATAGAATACCTCTGTCTGAAAATATTCATGTGCCACTATCACAAAAATAACCCTACCACCTCTTGATGATATGCCATTTGTTATAAGTTTTATAGTGATGGCTTTCCTTAAATTTTCTGGGATGATTATAGCATCCGTATAGGTGTCTTGGAAACCTGTAACGTCAAAGCCTGCTACAGCATTATTGCCTGTAGCTCCACTGTTCTCTGTGTTGCTATCCGGCATTTTGTTGACTGAAAGTTTGCAGAGCAAGTTTCAAGGAAACAAAGATAAGGTGCACAATATTTTGGAACACTTTATCCTTCAACGTTGAGCAAACCAAAAACGAATACATAGGATTTTCGTCCTACTCAGTTATGGCGGATATTTTATCCTTTTACCCACTCCAGACGTCTCTTGGAGTATTTTATGGGAAAAGGGGTCTCTGAGTAAAGCACGACTGAATTACTTTAGTATCTAGCGTAAAATAAGTGCCTTACCAAACGTTGGGCGCCATGTAGTGTAGTTTCTATATTCCCAATAGGCTCTGCGCATTGGAATAACATATCCTAGAGATTAGACGTAGGACTTAGGTCAACTAGGTCTCTATTGAATATATTAAACTTAATAGTAAATGCCAGCTAGCTCAGAGGTCACTAGAAACTTTCTGGAATTCACAACAAGGGATTAGTTTCTGACAACCGCATAAACATGACAACTTTGTTTCCCAAGAATAAGAAATATGTCTCTAGAGTCGTGGAAACAATAGATAAATATTTCAGTCAGTCAATCATGAATGCTTTGTTTCTACAGAGTTGCAGAGAAATAGAGAGACTGGCATTTTCAATAAAAAGGGTTTATTGAACAATCTTCAACAGTATAATGGGTACAGTGAGAACAATATTATAAAATAGTACTGTAAGAGCATTGTATGGTTTCTAAGCCATATAAAAATACATACATAAATAACAATGACTGGTGCTTCTAAAATACGGCTACCCCAATGCACCTAACCTAGGTCTAGTACACGGGAAGAAGTAAGTATTGTGTAGCATAGGTTTAGTTTTCTTTGCCAAGAATCTATCCAAGATTTCACTAGGTTCTAATCAGCTCCATACCTTAGATAGAAAGAAGGAGGTCTGGTATCTCTGTCCCGGGACTTGATTTCCCAACTCCCCGCAACGGGAGCTTGGAAACACTGGAGCTGGATTCTCGGCAGGAGAAGAGACAGCTTCCTGATCAGTTCGTCAGCTGGAGGGTCGGCTTCCTTCGGTACTTTCTATAGCGAGCGGCATCAGACAAGTAGGTAGTGAACTGCTCCGAACCACTGTGTCTTGCTAGAGCAAGTGAAGGTATATTTATACCTTGAAGGTGTCTAGGAATGCCATAGTCAGGAAAGAACCCCTAGGGAACAGTTGTTCTTTGCCAAGTACATGAGTTCTTGGACAAATCAATATTCAAGCAAGGGGAAGTTCCCTAACTGCTTAAGCCGATTTTCCAAGAAATCATTGTGACGTTTAGTATGGGTGGAAGTAGCCATGCCTGTATTTGGTCTGCAAGGGCTATGTCTAAATAAGGGCGTGATTTCTATGCATATATAAGGGCAATGTGAATTGTACCTATATAAGGGCATGAATCTGGAAAATTCATTTGGTGCCTAAAACGCCACACAACACTGGAGCTGGGCCAAACCACGTCCATGGTTGCGGCAACAACAAAATCTTGGATTTATTTTCCAACTTTTTCTCTCTGTGTCTAGACGAACGGTGTGTAATCTACCTCTACTACATCCATATGCAACACAAATTCCTGCATTTTCACCGGTCATTAAGCAAGACTGTTGTACAGTCAATTATCTTCTTACAACCAGATTATGCAAGTGTTCCCTGTCTTGAACTTCCCACCTTATGCATTTGTTACCCTTCAGATCATTAAGAATAGTTATAGGATTCTAATCTGGGGCTGCTCTAGATGCTCTTTCCGCTGATTCCCGCTACCAAACGATCTATCCATTTGCCATGGCGATCTACATAAAAGGGGCCACTCATTCTTCAGCACTGTATTATTCCTTCTGTTTATTCCAGAATTCTACGCTCCTTAACAGCCGTGCTCCTGTGTCATCCTAAAATTATGAGGCAACATATTGGAGGTAGATCCTTCTCAAGGTGTGCAGTCTAAATATCGAGTTTTTTTATCGACTGGACAGAATATCGACTACAGAATATCGACATTGCAGTAATATCGCTGTGAATTTTATTGATTTTTAAGTGTATTTAAAAATATCGAAGTATAGAATATCGAGTAGTTTATATTGAGTGTAGAAAATATCGATTTTTAGTATATGTAAAAAAATATCGAATGCCAAAATATAGACTGTCAGAATATCTAAAGAGAAAATATCGAATGTTAAAATATCGATTTGTGGAATTTATAATGTTAAAAATTTTGTATTTTTAATTTATTTTAGTTACATTTTGTTTATGTCTGTTATTTAATGTAATAAAATATGTAAATAATTTTAAAAAAGATAAAAAAAAATGTAGTTAAAAAACTAATATAATTTTTAGGAGCGGCTATTGGGTTTTTAGGGGAATAGAGTGCGAAGTGTTTTAAAATATATAGAATTAAATTAAAATAAATGTATAATTATTGCAAAATGTAGTAAAAATGTATGTTTAGTAGCGGGTTGTAGGTTATTAGGGGAGTAGGGTGGGATGTGTTTTAAAAAAATGTAAAAATAAATTTCAAATAGAATTTTAAATTATTTATTCAAAATTAGATTTTTTTTTTAAATTGTTTTCGAAATATTGTGAAATTATTTATTGGAATTTCAAAATTAATTTAAAATTAATTTCGAAATTATTTTAAAATTAATTATTTAAATTTAGAGAATTATTTGAGAATAATTACTCATTTTATGTTATAATGTTTATTTAAATTTAGAAAACAATTCGAATTTAAATTAGAAAATAAATAGATTTATTTTTATAAATTTAGATATTTATTTGAAAATATTTCGGGAATAAAAATGTATTATTTTCTTTAAATTTAGTTTTTTTTTAAAACACAATAGAAAATAAATCTAAATTATTATTTGAAATTTGTATATTTATTTGATATTAATTTCTAAATTATTTTTACTTTTTTATAAAATCTAGAATTTTTTTCATAAATTTAAAAAGTTATGAGAATGTTTTTATTTAATTTGATAATATAAAATGAAAAACATTTACAAAATAATCTAAAATAAAAAATGTAATTTATTTATAAAATTTTAAAAGTTATATTGTATGAAATATATTAAATAATGGGAGTGTTTAATTTATATGGTTTTACTGTCCAGTATCTTTAATGAGTTTTTATTTTGTGTAGTGGGAATGGTAATTTGTAAGGAGTGAATGTCCAGTATTTTTTCTTATTTTATATTTTGTGGAATGGGAATAGTAATTTATATAGGTTTACTGTCCACCACCTTCCCTGAGTTTATACTTGGTGGAGTGGGAATAGTAATTAATATGGGTTTACTGTTCAACACTGTCCCTGAGGTTATACTTGGTGGAGCGGGAATAGTAATTTATATGGGTTTACTGTCCAGCAACGTCTTTGACACTATACTTGGTGGATTGGGAATAGTAATTTATATTGGTTTACTGTCCAGCACCTTCTTTGACTTTATACTTGGTGGAGTGGGAATAGTAATTTATATGGGTTTACTGTCCAGCACCTTCCCTGAGTTTATACTTGGTGGAGTGGGAATAGTAATTTATATGGGTTTACTCTCCAGCACCTTCCCTGAGTTTATACTTGGTGGAGTGGGAATAGTAATTTATATGGGTTTACTGTCCAGCACCTTCCCAGATGTTATACTTGGTGGAGTGGGAATAGTAATTTATATGGGTTTACTGTCCAGCACTTTCCCTGAGTTTATACTTGGTGGAGTGGGAATAGTAATTTATATGGGTTTACTGTCCAGCACCTTCCCAGATGTTATACTTGGTGGAGTGGGAATAGTAATTTATATGGGTTTACTGTCCAGCACCTTCCCAGATGTTATACTTGGTGGAGTGGGAATAGTAATTTATATGGGTTTACTGTCCAGCACCGTCCCTGAGTTTATACTTGGTGGAGTGGGAATAGTAATTTATATGGGTTTACTGTCCAGCACCTTCCCTGACTTTATACTTGGTGGAGTGTGAATAGTAGTTTATATGGGTTGAATGTCCATCACCTTCCCTGAGTTTATACTTGGTGGAGTAAGATTAGTAATTTATAGGGGTTTACTGTCCAGCACCTTCTTTGACTTTATATTTGGTGGAGTGGGAATAGTAATTTATATGGGTTTACTGTCCAGCACCTTCCCTGAGTTTATACTTGGTGGAGTGGGAATAGTAATTTATATGGGTTTACTGTCCAGCACCTTCCCTGAGTTTATACTTGGTGGAGTGGGAATAGTAATTTATATGGGTTTACTGTCCAGCACCTTCCCTGAGTTTATACTTGGTGGAGTGGGAATAGTAATTTATATGGGTTTACTGTCCAGCACCTTCCCAGATTTCATACTTGGTGGAGTGGGAATAGTAATTTATGTGGGTTTACTGTCCAGCACCGTCAATGAGTTTATACTTGGTGAAGTGGGAATAGTAATTTATATGGGTTTACTGTCCAGCACCTTCTTTGACTTTATACTTGGTGGAGTCGGAATAGTAATTTATATGGGTTTACTGTCCAGCACCTTCCCTGAGTTTATACTTGGTGGAGTGGGAATAGTAAATTATATGGGTTTACTGTCCAGCCCCTTCCCTGAGTTTATACTTGGTGGAGTGGGAATAGTAATTTATAAGGGTTAACTGTCCAGCACCTTCCCAGATGTTATACTTGGTGGAGTGGGAATAGTAATTTACATGGGTTTGCTGTCTAGCACTTTCCCTGAGTTTATACTTGGTGGAGTGGGAATAGTAATTTATATGGGTTTACTGTCCAGCACCTTCCCGGATGTTATACTTGGTTGAGTGGGAATAGTAATTTATATGGGTTGAATGCCCATCACCTTTCCTGAGTTTATACTTGGTGGAGTAAGATTAGTAATTTATATGGGTGTACTGTCCAGCACCTTCTTTGACTTTATATTTGGTGGAGTGGGAATAGTAATTTATATGGGTTTACTGTCCAGCACGTTCCCTGAGTTTATACTTGGTGGAGTGGGAATAGTAATTTATATGGGTTTACTGTCCAGCACCTTCCCTGAGTTTATACTTGGTGGAGTGGGAATAGTAATTTATATGGGTTTACTGTCCAGCACCTTCCCTGAGTTTATACTTGGTGGAGTGGGAATAGTAATTTAAATGGGTTTACTGTCCAGCACCTTCCCAGATTTTATTCTTGGTGGAGTGGAAATAGTAATTTATGTGGGTTTACTGTCCAGCACCGTCACTGAGTTTATACTTGGTGGAGTGGGAATAGTAATTTATATGGGTTTACTGTCCAGCACCTTCTTTGACTTTATACTTGGTGTAGTGGAAATAGCAATTTATATGGGTTTACTGTCCAGCACCTTCCCTGAGTTTATACTTGGTGGAGTGGGAATAGTAAATTATGTGGGTTTACTGTCCAGCACCTTCCCTGAGTTTATACTTAGTGGAGTGGGAATAGTAATTTATATGGGTTTACTGTCCAGCACCTTCCCAGATGTTATACTTGGTGGAGAGGGAATAGTAATTTATATGGGTTTACTGTCCAGCACCTTCCCGGATGTTATACTTGGTGGAGTGGGAATAGTAATTTATATGGGTTTACTGTCCAGCACCGTCCCTGAGTTTATACTTGGTGGAGTGGGAATAGTGATTTAAATGGGTTTACAGTCCAGCACCTTCCCAGATTTTATACTTGGTGGAGTGGGAATAGTAATTTATGTGGGTTTACTGTCCAGCACCGTCCCTGAGTTTATACTTGGTGGAGTGGGTATAGTAATTTATATGGGTTTACTATCCAGCACCTTCTTTGACTTTATACTTGGTGGAGTGGGAATAGTAATTTATATGGGTTTACTGTCCAGCACCTTCCCTGAGTTTATACTTGGTGGAGTGGGAATAGTAATTTATATGGGTTTACTGTCCAGCACCTTCCCTGACTTTATACTTGGTGGAGTGGGAATAGTAAGTTATATGGGTTTACTGTCCAGCACCTTTCCAGATGTTATACTTGGTGGAGTGGGAATAGTAATTTATATGGGTTTACTGTCCAGCACCTTCCCAGATGTTATACTTGGTGGAGTGGGAATAGTAATTTATATGGGTTTACTGTCCAGCACCTTCCCAGATATTATACTTGGTGGAGTGGGAATAGTAATTTATATGGGCTTACTGTCCAGCACCGACCCTGAGTTTATACTTGGCGGAGTGGGAATAGTAATTTATATGGGATTACTGTCCAGCACCTTCCCTGACTTTATACTTGGTGGAGTGGGAATAGTAGTTTATATGGGTTGAATGTCCATCACCTTCCCTGAGTTTATACTTGGTGGAGGAAGATTAGTAATTTATAGGGGTTTACTGTCCAGCACCTTCTTTGACTTTATATTTGGTGGAGTGGGAATAGTAATTTATATGGGTTTACTGTCCAGCACCTTCCCTGAGTTTTTACTTGGTGGAGTGGGAATAGTAATTTATATGGGTTTACTGTCCAGCACCTTCCCTGAGTTTATACTTGGTGGAGTGGGAATAGTAATTTAAATGGGTTTACTGCCCAGCACCTTCCCTGAGTTTATACTTGGTGGAGTGGGAATAGTAATTTATATGGGTTTACTGTCCAGCACCTTCCCTGAGTTTATACTTGGTGGAGTGGGAATAGTAATTTATATGGGTTTACTGTCCAGCACCTTCCCAGATTTTATACTTGGTGGAGTGGGAATAGTAATTTATGTGGGTTTACTGTCCAGCACCGTCAATGAGTTTATACTTGGTGAAGTGGGAATAGTAATTTATATGGGTTTACTGTCCAGCACCTTCTTTGACTTTATACTTGGTGGAGTCGGAATAGTAATTTATATGGGTTTACTGTCCAGCACCTTCCCTGAGTTTATACTTGGTGGAGTGGGAATAGTAAATTATATGGGTTTACTGTCCAGCACCTTCCCTGAGTTTATACTTGGTGGAGTGGGAATAGTAATTTATAAGGGTTAACTGTCCAGCACCTTCCCAGATGTTATACTTGGTGGAGTGGGAATAGTAATTTACATGGGTTTGCTGTCTAGCACTTTCCCTGAGTTTATACTTGGTGGAGTGGGAATAGTAATTTATATGGGTTTACTGTCCAGCACCTTCCCGGATGTTATACTTGGTTGAGTGGGAATAGTAATTTATATGGGTTGAATGCCCATCACCTTTCCTGAGTTTATACTTGGTGGAGTAAGATTAGTAATTTATATGGGTGTACTGTCCAGCACCTTCTTTGACTTTATATTTGGTGGAGTGGGAATAGTAATTTATATGGGTTTACTGTCCAGCACGTTCCCTGAGTTTATACTTGGTGGAGTGGGAATAGTAATTTATATGGGTTTACTGTCCAGCACCTTCCCTGAGTTTATACTTGGTGGAGTGGGAATAGTAATTTATATGGGTTTACTGTCCAGCACCTTCCCTGAGTTTATACTTGGTGGAGTGGGAATAGTAATTTAAATGGGTTTACTGTCCAGCACCTTCCCAGATTTTATTCTTGGTGGAGTGGAAATAGTAATTTATGTGGGTTTACTGTCCAGCACCTTTACTGAGTTTATACTTGGTGTAGTGGAAATAGCAATTTATATGGGTTTACTGTCCAGCACCTTCCCTGAGTTTATACTTGGTGGAGTGGGAATAGTAAATTATGTGGGTTTACTGTCCAGCACCTTCCCTGAGTTTATACTTAGTGGAGTGGGAATAGTAATTTATATGGGTTTACTGTCCAGCACCTTCCCAGATGTTATACTTGGTGGAGAGGGAATAGTAATTTATATGGGTTTACTGTCCAGCACCTTCCCGGATGTTATACTTGGTGGAGTGGGAATAGTAATTTATATGGGTTTACTGTCCAGCACCGTCCCTGAGTTTATACTTGGTGGAGTGGGAATAGTGATTTAAATGGGTTTACAGTCCAGCACCTTCCCAGATTTTATACTTGGTGGAGTGGGAATAGTAATTTATGTGGGTTTACTGTCCAGCACCGTCCCTGAGTTTATACTTGGTGGAGTGGGTATAGTAATTTATATGGGTTTACTATCCAGCACCTTCTTTGACTTTATACTTGGTGGAGTGGGAATAGTAATTTATATGGGTTTACTGTCCAGCACCTTCCCTGAGTTTATACTTGGTGGAGTGGGAATAGTAATTTATATGGGTTTACTGTCCAGCACCTTCCCTGACTTTATACTTGGTGGAGTGGGAATAGTAAGTTATATGGGTTTACTGTCCAGCACCTTTCCAGATGTTATACTTGGTGGAGTGGGAATAGTAATTTATATGGGTTTACTGTCCAGCACCTTCCCAGATGTTATACTTGGTGGAGTGGGAATAGTAATTTATATGGGTTTACTGTCCAGCACCTTCCCAGATATTATACTTGGTGGAGTGGGAATAGTAATTTATATGGGCTTACTGTCCAGCACCGACCCTGAGTTTATACTTGGCGGAGTGGGAATAGTAATTTATATGGGATTACTGTCCAGCACCTTCCCTGACTTTATACTTGGTGGAGTGGGAATAGTAGTTTATATGGGTTGAATGTCCATCACCTTCCCTGAGTTTATACTTGGTGGAGTAAGATTAGTAATTTATAGGGGTTTACTGTCCAGCACCTTCTTTGACTTTATATTTGGTGGAGTGGGAATAGTAATTTATATGGGTTTACTGTCCAGCACCTTCCCTGAGTTTTTTTCTTGGTGGAGTGGGAATAGTAATTTATATGGGTTTACTGTCCAGCACCTTCCCTGAGTTTATACTTGGTGGAGTGGGAATAGTAATTTAAATGGGTTTACTGCCCAGCACCTTCCCTGAGTTTATACTTGGTGGAGTGGGAATAGTAATTTATATGGGTTTACTGTCCAGCACCTTCCCAGATTTTATACTTGGTGGAGTGGGAATAGTAATTTATGTGGGGTTACTGTCCAGCACCGTCACTGAGTTTATACTTGGTGGAGTGGGAATAGTAATTTATATGGGTTTACTGTCCAGGACCTTCTTTGACTTTATACTTGGTGGAGTGGGAATAGTAATTTATATGGGTTTACTGTCCAGCACCTTCCCTGAGTTTATACTTGGTGGAGTGGGAATAGTAAATTATATGGGTTTACTGTCCAGCACCTTCCCTGAGTTTATACTTGGTGGAGTGGGAATAGTAATTTATATGGGTTTACTGTCCAGCACCTTCCCAGATGTTATACTTGGTGGAGTGGGAATAGTAATTTATATGGGTTTACTGTCCAGCACTGTCCCTGAGTTTATACTTGGTGGAGGGGGAATATTAATTTATATGGGTTGAATGTCCATCACCTTCCCTGAGTTTATACTTGGTGGAGTAAGATTAGTAATTTATATGGGTATAATGTCCAGCACCTTCTTTGACTTTATATTTGGTGCAGTGGGAATAGTAATCTATATGGGTTTACTGTCCAGCACCTTCCCTGAGTTTATACTAGGTGGAGTGGGAATAGTAATTTATATGGGTTTACTGTCCAGCACCTTCCCTGAGTTTATACTTGGTGGAGTGGGAATAGTAATTTATAGGGGTTTACTGTCCAGTCCCTTCCCTGAGTTTATACTTGGTGGAGTGGGAATAGTAATTTATATGGGTTAAGTGTCCAGCACCTTCCCTGAGTTTATACTTGGTGGAGTGGGAATAGTAATGTATATGGGTTTACTGTCCAGCACCTTCCCAGATTTTATACTTGGTGGAGTGGGAATAGTAATTTATGTGGGGTTACTGTCCGGCACCGTCACTGAGTTTATACTTGTTGGAGTGGGAATAGTAATTTATATGGGTTTACTGTCCAGCACCTTCTTTGACTTTATACTTGGTGGATTGGGAAAAGTAATTTATATGGGTTTACTGTCCAGCACCTTCCCTGAGTTTATACTTGGTGGAGTGGGAATAGTAATTTATATGGGTTTACTGTCCAGCACCTTCCCAGATGTTATACTTGGTGGAGTTGGAATAGTAATTTATATGGGTTTACTGTCCAGCACTGTCCCTGAGTTTATACTTGGTGGAGTGGGAATATTAATTTATATGGGTTGAATGTCCATCACCTTCCCTGAGTTTATACTTGGTGGAGTATGATTAGTAATTTATATGGGTTTACTGTCCAGCACCTTCTTTGACTTTATATTTGGTGGAGTGGGAATAGTAATTTATATGGGTTTACTGTCCAGCACCTTCCCTGAGTTTATACTTGGTGGAGTGGGAATAGTAATTTATATGGGTTTACTGTCCAGCACCTTCCCTGAGTTTATACTTGGTGGAGTGGGAATAGTAATTTATAGGGGTTTACTGTCCAGCACCTTCCCTGAGTTTATACTTGGTGGAGTGGGAATAGTAATTTATATGGGTTTAGTGTCCAGCACCTTCCCAGATTTTATACTTGGTGGAGTGGGAATAGTAATTTATGTGGGTTTATTGTCCAGCACCGTCACTGAGTTTATACTTGGTGGAATGGGAATAGTAATTTATATGGGTTTACTGTCCAGCACCTTCTTTGACTTTATACTTGGTGGAGTGGGAATAGTAATTTATATGGGTTTACTGTCCAGCACCTTCCCTGAGTCTATACTTGGTTTAGTGGGAATAGTAAATTATATGGGTTTACTGTCCAGCACCTTCCCTGAGTTTATACTTGGTGGAGTGGGAATAGTAATTTATATGGGTTTACTGTCCAGCACCTTCCCAGATGTTATACTTGGTGGAGTGGGAATAGTAATTTATATGGGTTTACTGTCCAGCACTGTCCCTGAGTTTATACTTGGTGGAGTGGGAATAGTAATTTATATGGGTTTACTGTCCAGCACCTTCCCGGATGTTATACTTGGTGGAGTGGGAATAGTAATTTATATGGGTTTACTGTCCAGCACGTTCCCTGAGTTTATACTTGGTGGAGTGGGAATAGTAATTTTAATGGGTTTACTGTCCAGCACCTTCCCTGAGTTTATACTTGGTGAAGTGGGAATAGTAATTTATATGGGTTTACTGTCCAGCACCTTCCCTGAGTTTATACTTGGTGGAGTGGGAATAGTAATTTATATGGGTTTACTGTCCAGCACCTTCCCAGATTTTATACTTGGTGGAGAGGGAATAGTAATTTATGTGGGTTTACTGTCCAGCACCTTCCCAGATATTATACTTGGTGGAGTGGGATTAGTAATTTATAGGGGTTTACTGTCCAGCACCTTCCCTGACTTTATACTTGGTGGAGTGGGAATAGTAGTTTGTATGGGTTGAATGTCCAGCACCTTCCATGAGTTTATACTTGGTGGAGTAAGAATAGTAATTTATATGGGTTTACTGTCCAGCACCTTCTTTGACTTTATACTTGGTGGAGTGGGAATAGTAATTTATATGGGTTTACTGTCCAGCACCTTCCCTGAGTTTATACTTGGTGGAGTGGGAATAGTAATTTATGTGGGTTTACTGTCCAGCACCTTCCCTGAGTTTATACTTGGTGGAGTGGGAATAGTAATTTATATGGGTTTACTCTCCAGCACCTTCCCTGAGTTTATACTTGGTGGAGTCGGAATAGTAATTTATATGGGTTTACTGTCCAGCACCTTCCCAGATGTTATACTTGGTGGAGTGGGAATAGTAATTTATATGGGTTTACTGTCCAGCACTTTCCCTGAGTTTATACATGGTGGAGTGGGAATAGTAATTTATATGGGTTTACTGTCCAGCACCTTCCCAGATGTTATACTTGGTGGAGTGGGAATAGTAATTTATATGGGTTTACTGTCCAGCACCTTCCCAGATGTTATACTTGGTGGAGTGGGAATAGTAATTTATATCGGTTTACTGTCCAGCACCTTCCCTGAGTTTATACTTGGTGGAGTGGGAATAGTAATTTATATGGGTTTACTGTCCAGCACCTTCCCAGATTTTATACTTGGTGGAGTGGGAATAGTAATTTATGTGGGTTTACTGTCCAGCACCGTCAATGAGTTTATACTTGGTGAAGTGGGAATAGTAATTTATATGGGTTTACTGTCCAGCACCTTCTTTGACTTTATACTTGGTGGAGTCGGAATAGTAATTTATATGGGTTTACTGTCCAGCACCTTCCCTGAGTTTATACTTGGTGGAGTGGGAATAGTAAATTATATGGGTTTACTGTCCAGCACCTTCCCTGAGTTTATACTTGGTGGAGTGGGAATAGTAATTTATAAGGGTTAACTGTCCAGCACCTTCCCAGATGTTATACTTGGTGGAGTGGGAATAGTAATTTACATGGGTTTGCTGTCTAGCACTTTCCCTGAGTTTATACTTGGTGGAGTGGGAATAGTAATTTATATGGGTTTACTGTCCAGCACCTTCCCGGATGTTATACTTGGTTGAGTGGGAATAGTAATTTATATGGGTTGAATGCCCATCACCTTTCCTGAGTTTATACTTGGTGGAGTAAGATTAGTAATTTATATGGGTGTACTGTCCAGCACCTTCTTTGACTTTATATTTGGTGGAGTGGGAATAGTAATTTATATGGGTTTACTGTCCAGCACGTTCCCTGAGTTTATACTTGGTGGAGTGGGAATAGTAATTTATATGGGTTTACTGTCCAGCACCTTCCCTGAGTTTATACTTGGTGGAGTGGGAATAGTAATTTATATGGGTTTACTGTCCAGCACCTTCCCTGAGTTTATACTTGGTGGAGTGGGAATAGTAATTTAAATGGGTTTACTGTCCAGCACCTTCCCAGATTTTATTCTTGGTGGAGTGGAAATAGTAATTTATGTGGGTTTACTGTCCAGCACCGTCACTGAGTTTATACTTGGTGGAGTGGGAATAGTAATTTATATGGGTTTACTGTCCAGCACCTTCTTTGACTTTATACTTGGTGTACTGGAAATAGCAATTTATATGGGTTTACTGTCCAGCACCTTCCCTGAGTTTATACTTGGTGGAGTGGGAATAGTAAATTATGTGGGTTTACTGTCCAGCACCTTCCCTGAGTTTATACTTAGTGGAGTGGGAATAGTAATTTATATGGGTTTACTGTCCAGCACCTTCCCAGATGTTATACTTGGTGGAGAGGGAATAGTAATTTATATGGGTTTACTGTCCAGCACCTTCCCGGATGTTATACTTGGTGGAGTGGGAATAGTAATTTATATGGGTTTACTGTCCAGCACCGTCCCTGAGTTTATACTTGGTGGAGTGGGAATAGTGATTTACATGGGTTTACAGTCCAGCACCTTCCCAGATTTTATACTTGGTGGAGTGGGAATAGTAATTTATGTGGGTTTACTGTCCAGCACCGTCCCTGAGTTTATACTTGGTGGAGTGGGTATAGTAATTTATATGGGTTTACTATCCAGCACCTTCCCTGAGTTTATACTTGGTGGAGTGGGAATAGTAATTTATATGGGTTTACTGTCCAGCACCTTCCCTGACTTTATACTTGGTGGAGTGGGAATAGTAAGTTATATGGGTTTACTGTCCAGCACCTTTCCAGATGTTATACTTGGTGGAGTGGGAATAGTAATTTATATGGGTTTACTGTCCAGCACCTTCCCAGATGTTATACTTGGTGGAGTGGGAATAGTAATTTATATGGGTTTACTGTCCAGCACCTTCCCAGATATTATACTTGGTGCAGTGGGAATAGTAATTTATATGGGCTTACTGTCCAGCACCGACCCTGAGTTTATACTTGGCGGAGTGGGAATAGTAATTTATATGGGATTACTGTCCAGCACCTTCCCTGACTTTATACTTGGTGGAGTGGGAATAGTAGTTTATATGGGTTGAATGTCCATCACCTTCCCTGAGTTTATACTTGGTGGAGTAAGATTAGTAATTTATAGGGGTTTACTGTCCAGCACCTTCTTTGACTTTATATTTGGTGGAGTGGGAATAGTAATTTATATGGGTTTACTGTCCAGCACCTTCCCTGAGTTTTTACTTGGTGGAGTGGGAATAGTAATTTATATGGGTTTACTGTCCAGCACCTTCCCTGAGTTTATACTTGGTGGAGTGGCAATAGTAATTTAAATGGGTTTACTGCCCAGCACCTTCCCTGAGTTTATACTTGGTGGAGTGGGAATAGTAATTTATATGGGTTTACTGTCCAGCACCTTCCCAGATTTTATACTTGGTGGAGTGGGAATAGTAATTTATGTGGGGTTACTGTCCAGCACCGTCACTGAGTTTATACTTGGTGGAGTGGGAATAGTAATTTATATGGGTTTACTGTCCAGGACCTTCTTTGACTTTATACTTGGAGGAGTGGGAATAGTAATTTATATGGGTTTACTGTCCAGCACCTTCCCTGAGTTTATACTTGGTGGAGTGGGAATAGTAAATTATATGGGTTTACTGTCCAGCACCTTCCCTGAGTTTATACTTGGTGGAGTGGGAATAGTAATTTATATGGGTTTACTGTCCAGCACCTTCCCAGATGTTATACTTGGTGGAGTGGGAATAGTAATTTATATGGGTTTACTGTCCAGCACTGTCCCTGAGTTTATACTTGAGGGGGAATATTAATTTATATGGGTTGAATGTCCATCACCTTCCCTGAGTTTATACTTGGTGGAGTAAGATTAGTAATTTATATGGGTATAATGTCCAGCACCTTCTTTGACTTTATATTTGGTGCAGTGGGAATAGTAATTTATATGGGTTTACTGTCCAGCACCTTCCCTGAGTTTATACTTGGTGGAGTGGGAATAGTAATTTATATGGGTTTACTGTCCAGCACCTTCCCTGAGTTTATACTTGGTGGAGTGGGAATAGTAATTTATAGGGGTTTACTGTCCAGTCCCTTCCCTGAGTTTATACTTGGTGGAGTGGGAATAGTAATTTATATGGGTTAAGTGTCCAGCACCTTCCCTGAGTTTATACTTGGTGGAGTGGGAATAGTAATGTATATGGGTTTACTGTCCAGCACCTTCCCAGATTTTATACTTGGTGGAGTGGGAATAGTAATTTATGTGGGGTTACTGTCCGGCACTGTCACTGAGTTTATACTTGTTGGAGTGGGAATAGTAATTTATATGGGTTTACTGTCCAGCACCTTCTTTGACTTTATACTTGGTGGATTGGGAAAAGTAATTTATATGGGTTTACTGTCCAGCACCTTCCCTGAGTTTATACTTGGTGGAGTGGGAATAGTAAATTATATGGGTTTACTGTCCAGCACCTTCCCTGAGTTTATACTTGGTGGAGTGGGAATAGTAATTTATATGGGTTTACTGTCCAGCACCTTCCCAGATGTTATACTTGGTGGAGTTGGAATAGTAATTTATATGGGTTTACTGTCCAGCACTGTCCCTGAGTTTATACTTGGTGGAGTGGGAATATTAATTTATATGGGTTGAATGTCCATCACCTTCCCTGAGTTTATACTTGGTGGAGTATGATTAGTAATTTATATGGGTTTACTGTCCAGCACCTTCTTTGACTTTATATTTGGTGGAGTGGGAATAGTAATTTATATGGGTTTACTGTCCAGCACCTTCCCTGAGTTTATACTTGGTGGAGTGGGAATAGTAATTTATATGGGTTTACTGTCCAGCACCTTCCCTGAGTTTATACTTGGTGGAGTGGGAATAGTAATTTATAGGGGTTTACTGTCCAGCACCTTCCCTGAGTTTATACTTGGTGGAGTGGGAATAGTAATTTATATGGGTTTAGTGTCCAGCACCTTCCCAGATTTTATACTTGGTGGAGTGGGAATAGTAATTTATGTGGGTTTATTGTCCAGCACCGTCACTGAGTTTATACTTGGTGGAATGGGAATAGTAATTTATATGGGTTTACTGTCCAGCACCTTCTTTGACTTTATACTTGGTGGAGTGGGAATAGTAATTTATATGGGTTTACTGTCCAGGACCTTCTTTGACTTTATACTTGGTGGAGTGGGAATAGTAATTTATATGGGTTTACTGTCCAGCACCTTCCCTGAGTTTATACTTGGTGGAGTGGGAATAGTAAATTATATGGGTTTACTGTCCAGCACATTCCCTGAGTTTATACTTGGTGGAGTGGGAATAGTAATTTATATGGGTTTACTGTCCAGCACCTTCCCAGATGTTATACTTGGTGGAGTGGGAATAGTAATTTATATGGGTTTACTGTCCAGCACTGCCCCTGAGTTTATACTTGGTGGAGGGGGAATATTAATTTATATGGGTTGAATGTCCATCACCTTCCCTGAGTTTATACTTGGTGGAGTAAGATTAGTAATTTATATGGGTATAATGTCCAGCACCTTCTTTGACTTTATATTTGGTGCAGTGGGAATAGTAATCTATATGGGTTTACTGTCCAGCACCTTCCCTGAGTTTATACTAGGTGGAGTGGGAATAGTAATTTATATGGGTTTACTGTCCAGCACCTTCCCTGAGTTTATACTTGGTGGAGTGGGAATAGTAATTTATAGGGGTTTACTGTCCAGTCCCTTCCCTGAGTTTATACTTGGTGGAGTGGGAATAGTAATTTATATGGGTTAAGTGTCCAGCACCTTCCCTGAGTTTATACTTGGTGGAGTGGGAATAGTAATGTATATGGGTTTACTGTCCAGCACCTTCCCAGATTTTATACTTGGTGGAGTGGGAATAGTAATTTATGTGGGGTTACTGTCCGGCACCGTCACTGAGTTTATACTTGTTGGAGTGGGAATAGTAATTTATATGGGTTTACTGTCCAGCACCTTCTTTGACTTTATACTTGGTGGATTGGGAAAAGTAATTTATATGGGTTTACTGTCCAGCACCTTCCCTGAGTTTATACTTGGTGGAGTGGGAATAGTAATTTATATGGGTTTACTGTCCAGCACCTTCCCAGATGTTATACTTGGTGGAGTTGGAATAGTAATTTATATGGGTTTACTGTCCAGCACTGTCCCTGAGTTTATACTTGGTGGAGTGGGAATATTAATTTATATGGGTTGAATGTCCATCACCTTCCCTGAGTTTATACTTGGTGGAGTATGATTAGTAATTTATATGGGTTTACTGTCCAGCACCTTCTTTGACTTTATATTTGGTGGAGTGGGAATAGTAATTTATATGGGTTTACTGTCCAGCACCTTCCCTGAGTTTATACTTGGTGGAGTGGGAATAGTAATTTATATGGGTTTACTGTCCAGCACCTTCCCTGAGTTTATACTTGGTGGAGTGGGAATAGTAATTTATAGGGGTTTACTGTCCAGCACCTTCCCTGAGTTTATACTTGGTGGAGTGGGAATAGTAATTTATATGGGTTTAGTGTCCAGCACCTTCCCAGATTTTATACTTGGTGGAGTGGGAATAGTAATTTATGTGGGTTTATTGTCCAGCACCGTCACTGAGTTTATACTTGGTGGAATGGGAATAGTAATTTATATGGGTTTACTGTCCAGCACCTTCTTTGACTTTATACTTGGTGGAGTGGGAATAGTAATTTATATGGGTTTACTGTCCAGCACCTTCCCTGAGTCTATACTTGGTTTAGTGGGAATAGTAAATTATATGGGTTTACTGTCCAGCACCTTCCCTGAGTTTATACTTGGTGGAGTGGGAATAGTAATTTATATGGGTTTACTGTCCAGCACCTTCCCAGATGTTATACTTGGTGGAGTGGGAATAGTAATTTATATGGGTTTACTGTCCAGCACTGTCCCTGAGTTTATACTTGGTGGAGTGGGAATAGTAATTTATATGGGTTTACTGTCCAGCACCTTCCCGGATGTTATACTTGGTGGAGTGGGAATAGTAATTTATATGGGTTTACTGTCCAGCACGTTCCCTGAGTTTATACTTGGTGGAGTGGGAATAGTAATTTTAATGGGTTTACTGTCCAGCACCTTCCCTGAGTTTATACTTGGTGAAGTGGGAATAGTAATTTATATGGGTTTACTGTCCAGCACCTTCCCTGAGTTTATACTTGGTGGAGTGGGAATAGTAATTTATATGGGTTTACTGTCCAGCACCTTCCCAGATTTTATACTTGGTGGAGAGGGAATAGTAATTTATGTGGGTTTACTGTCCAGCACCTTCCCAGATATTATACTTGGTGGAGTGTGATTAGTAATTTATAGGGGTTTACTGTCCAGCACCTTCCCTGACTTTATACTTGGTGGAGTGGGAATAGTAGTTTGTATGGGTTGAATGTCCAGCACCTTCCATGAGTTTATACTTGGTGGAGTAAGAATAGTAATTTATATGGGTTTACTGTCCAGCACCTTCTTTGACTTTATACTTGGTGGAGTGGGAATAGTAATTTATATGGGTTTACTGTCCAGCACCTTCCCTGAGTTTATACTTGGTGGAGTGGGAATAGTAATTTATGTGGGTTTACTGTCCAGCACCTTCCCTGAGTTTATACTTGGTGGAGTGGGAATAGTAATTTATATGGGTTTACTCTCCAGCACCTTCCCTGAGTTTATACTTGGTGGAGTCGGAATAGTAATTTATATGGGTTTACTGTCCAGCACCTTCCCAGATGTTATACTTGGTGGAGTGGGAATAGTAATTTATATGGGTTTACTGTCCAGCACTTTCCCTGAGTTTATACATGGTGGAGTGGGAATAGTAATTTATATGGGTTTACTGTCCAGCACCTTCCCAGATGTTATACTTGGTGGAGTGGGAATAGTAATTTATATGGGTTTACTGTCCAGCACCTTCCCAGATGTTATACTTGGTGGAGTGGGAATAGTAATTTATATGGGTTTACTGTCCAGCACCTTCCCTGAGTTTATACTTGGTGGAGTGGGAATAGTAATTTATATGGGTTTACTGTCCAGCACCTTCCCAGATTTTATACTTGGTGGAGTGGGAATAGTAATTTATGTGGGTTTACTGTCCAGCACCGTCAATGAGTTTATACTTGGTGAAGTGGGAATAGTAATTTATATGGGTTTACTGTCCAGCACCTTCTTTGACTTTATACTTGGTGGAGTCGGAATAGTAATTTATATGGGTTTACTGTCCAGCACCTTCCCTGAGTTTATACTTGGTGGAGTGGGAATAGTAAATTATATGGGTTTACTGTCCAGCACCTTCCCTGAGTTTATACTTGGTGGAGTGGGAATAGTAATTTATAAGGGTTAACTGTCCAGCACCTTCCCAGATGTTATACTTGGTGGAGTGGGAATAGTAATTTACATGGGTTTGCTGTCTAGCACTTTCCCTGAGTTTATACTTGGTGGAGTGGGAATAGTAATTTATATGGGTTTACTGTCCAGCACCTTCCCGGATGGTATACTTGGTTGAGTGGGAATAGTAATTTATATGGGTTGAATGCCCATCACCTTTCCTGAGTTTATACTTGGTGGAGTAAGATTAGTAATTTATATGGGTGTACTGTCCAGCACCTTCTTTGACTTTATATTTGGTGGAGTGGGAATAGTAATTTATATGGGTTTACTGTCCAGCACGTTCCCTGAGTTTATACTTGGTGGAGTGGGAATAGTAATTTATATGGGTTTACTGTCCAGCACCTTCCCTGAGTTTATACTTGGTGGAGTGGGAATAGTAATTTATATGGGTTTACTGTCCAGCACCTTCCCTGAGTTTATACTTGGTGGAGTGGGAATAGTAATTTAAATGGGTTTACTGTCCAGCACCTTCCCAGATTTTATTCTTGGTGGAGTGGAAATAGTAATTTATGTGGGTTTACTGTCCAGCACCGTCACTGAGTTTATACTTGGTGGAGTGGGAATAGTAATTTATATGGGTTTACTGTCCAGCACCTTCTTTGACTTTATACTTGGTGTACTGGAAATAGCAATTTATATGGGTTTACTGTCCAGCACCTTCCCTGAGTTTATACTTGGTGGAGTGGGAATAGTAAATTATGTGGGTTTACTGTCCAGCACCTTCCCTGAGTTTATACTTAGTGGAGTGGGAATAGTAATTTATATGGGTTTACTGTCCAGCACCTTCCCAGATGTTATACTTGGTGGAGAGGGAATAGTAATTTATATGGGTTTACTGTCCAGCACCTTCCCGGATGTTATACTTGGTGGAGTGGGAATAGTAATTTATATGGGTTTACTGTCCAGCACCGTCCCTGAGTTTATACTTGGTGGAGTGGGAATAGTGATTTACATGGGTTTACAGTCCAGCACCTTCCCAGATTTTATACTTGGTGGAGTGGGAATAGTAATTTATGTGGGTTTACTGTCCAGCACCGTCCCTGAGTTTATACTTGGTGGAGTGGGTATAGTAATTTATATGGGTTTACTATCCAGCACCTTCCCTGAGTTTATACTTGGTGGAGTGGGAATAGTAATTTATATGGGTTTACTGTCCAGCACCTTCCCTGACTTTATACTTGGTGGAGTGGGAATAGTAAGTTATATGGGTTTACTGTCCAGCACCTTTCCAGATGTTATACTTGGTGGAGTGGGAATAGTAATTTATATGGGTTTACTGTCCAGCACCTTCCCAGATGTTATACTTGGTGGAGTGGGAATAGTAATTTATATGGGTTTACTGTCCAGCACCTTCCCAGATATTATACTTGGTGGAGTGGGAATAGTAATTTATATGGGCTTACTGTCCAGCACCGACCCTGAGTTTATACTTGGCGGAGTGGGAATAGTAATTTATATGGGATTACTGTCCAGCACCTTCCCTGACTTTATACTTGGTGGAGTGGGAATAGTAGTTTATATGGGTTGAATGTCCATCACCTTCCCTGAGTTTATACTTGGTGGAGTAAGATTAGTAATTTATAGGGGTTTACTGTCCAGCACCTTCTTTGACTTTATATTTGGTGGAGTGGGAATAGTAATTTATATGGGTTTACTGTCCAGCACCTTCCCTGAGTTTTTACTTGGTGGAGTGGGAATAGTAATTTATATGGGTTTACTGTCCAGCACCTTCCCTGAGTTTATACTTGGTGGAGTGGGAATAGTAATTTAAATGGGTTTACTGCCCAGCACCTTCCCTGAGTTTATACTTGGTGGAGTGGGAATAGTAATTTATATGGGTTTACTGTCCAGCACCTTCCCAGATTTTATACTTGGTGGAGTGGGAATAGTAATTTATGTGGGGTTACTGTCCAGCACCGTCACTGAGTTTATACTTGGTGGAGTGGGAATAGTAATTTATATGGGTTTACTGTCCAGGACCTTCTTTGACTTTATACTTGGTGGAGTGGGAATAGTAATTTATATGGGTTTACTGTCCAGCACCTTCCCTGAGTTTATACTTGGTGGAGTGGGAATAGTAAATTATATGGGTTTACTGTCCAGCACCTTCCCTGAGTTTATACTTGGTGGAGTGGGAATAGTAATTTATATGGGTTTACTGTCCAGCACCTTCCCAGATGTTATACTTGGTGGAGTGGGAATAGTAATTTATATGGGTTTACTGTCCAGCACTGTCCCTGAGTTTATACTTGAGGGGGAATATTAATTTATATGGGTTGAATGTCCATCACCTTCCCTGAGTTTATACTTGGTGGAGTAAGATTAGTAATTTATATGGGTATAATGTCCAGCACCTTCTTTGACTTTATATTTGGTGCAGTGGGAATAGTAATTTATATGGGTTTACTGTCCAGCACCTTCCCTGAGTTTATACTTGGTGGAGTGGGAATAGTAATTTATATGGGTTTACTGTCCAGCACCTTCCCTGAGTTTATACTTGGTGGAGTGGGAATAGTAATTTATAGGGGTTTACTGTCCAGTCCCTTCCCTGAGTTTATACTTGGTGGAGTGGGAATAGTAATTTATATGGGTTAAGTGTCCAGCACCTTCCCTGAGTTTATACTTGGTGGAGTGGGAATAGTAATGTATATGGGTTTACTGTCCAGCACCTTCCCAGATTTTATACTTGGTGGAGTGGGAATAGTAATTTATGTGGGGTTACTGTCCGGCACTGTCACTGAGTTTATACTTGTTGGAGTGGGAATAGTAATTTATATGGGTTTACTGTCCAGCACCTTCTTTGACTTTATACTTGGTGGATTGGGAAAAGTAATTTATATGGGTTTACTGTCCAGCACCTTCCCTGAGTTTATACTTGGTGGAGTGGGAATAGTAAATTATATGGGTTTACTGTCCAGCACCTTCCCTGAGTTTATACTTGGTGGAGTGGGAATAGTAATTTATATGGGTTTACTGTCCAGCACCTTCCCAGATGTTATACTTGGTGGAGTTGGAATAGTAATTTATATGGGTTTACTGTCCAGCACTGTCCCTGAGTTTATACTTGGTGGAGTGGGAATATTAATTTATATGGGTTGAATGTCCATCACCTTCCCTGAGTTTATACTTGGTGGAGTATGATTAGTAATTTATATGGGTTTACTGTCCAGCACCTTCTTTGACTTTATATTTGGTGGAGTGGGAATAGTAATTTATATGGGTTTACTGTCCAGCACCTTCCCTGAGTTTATACTTGGTGGAGTGGGAATAGTAATTTATATGGGTTTACTGTCCAGCACCTTCCCTGAGTTTATACTTGGTGGAGTGGGAATAGTAATTTATAGGGGTTTACTGTCCAGCACCTTCCCTGAGTTTATACTTGGTGGAGTGGGAATAGTAATTTATATGGGTTTAGTGTCCAGCACCTTCCCAGATTTTATACTTGGTGGAGTGGGAATAGTAATTTATGTGGGTTTATTGTCCAGCACCGTCACTGAGTTTATACTTGGTGGAATGGGAATAGTAATTTATATGGGTTTACTGTCCAGCACCTTCTTTGACTTTATACTTGGTGGAGTGGGAATAGTAATTTATATGGGTTTACTGTCCAGCACCTTCCCTGAGTCTATACTTGGTTTAGTGGGAATAGTAAATTATATGGGTTTACTGTCTAGCACCTTCCCTGAGTTTATACTTGGTGGAGTGGGAATAGTAATTTAAATGGGTTTACTGTCCAGCACCTTCCCAGATGTTTTACTTGGTGGAGTGGGAATAGTAATTTATATGGGTTTACTGTCCAGCACTGTCCCTGAGTTTATACTTGGTGGAGTGGGAATAGTAATTTATATGGGTTTACTGTCCAGCACCTTCCCGGATGTTATACTTGGTGGAGTGGGAATAGTAATTTATATGGGTTTACCGTCCAGCACGTTCCCTGAGTTTATACTTGGTGGAGTGGGAATAGTAATTTTAATGGGTTTACTGTCCAGCACCTTCCCTGAGTTTATACTTGGTGAAGTGGGAATAGTAATTTATATGGGTTTACTGTCCAGCACCTTCCCTGAGTTTATACTTGGTGGAGTGGGAATAGTAATTTATATGGGTTTACTGTCCAGCACCTTCCCAGATTTTATACTTGGTGGAGAGGGAATAGTAATTTATGTGGGTTTACTGTCCAGCACCTTCCCAGATATTATACTTGGTGGAGTGGGATTAGTAATTTATAGGGGTTTACTGTCCAGCACCTTCCCTGACGTTATACTTGGTGGAGTGGGAATAGTAGTTTGTATGGGTTGAATGTCCAGCACCTTCCCTGACTTTATACTTGGTGGAGTGGGAATAGTAGTTTGTATGGGTTGAATGTCCAGCACCTTCCATGAGTTTATACTTGGTGGAGTGGGAATAGTAATTTATATGGGTTTACTGTCCAGCACCTTCCCTGAGTTTATACTTGGTGGAGTGGGAATAGTAATTTATGTGGGTTTACTGTCCAGCACCTTCCCTGAGTTTATACTTGGTGGAGTGGGAATAGTAATTTATATGGGTTTACAGACCAGCACCTTCCCAGATTTTATACTTGGTGGAGTGGGAATAGTAATTTATTTGGGTTTACTGTCCAGCACTGTCCCTGAGTTTATACTTAGTGGAGTGGGAATAGTAATTTATATGGGTTTACTGTCCAGCACCTTCCCTGAGTTTATACTTGGTGGAGTGGGAATAGTAATTTATATGGGTTTACTGTCCAGCACCTTCCCACATTTTATACTTGGTGGAGAGGGAATAGTAATTTATGTGGGTTTACTGTCCAGCACCTTCCCAGATATTATACTTGGTGGAGTGGGATTAGTAATTTATAGGGGTTTACTGTCCAGCACCTTCCCTGACTTTATACTTGGTGGAGTGGGAATAGTAGTTTGTATGGGTTGAATGTCCAGCACCTTCCATGAGTTTATACTTGGTGGAGTAAGAATAGTAATTTATATGGGTTTTCTGTCCAGCACCTTCTTTGACTTTATACTTGGTGGAGTGGGAATAGTAATTTATATGGGTTTACTGTCCAGCACCTTCCCTGAGTTTATACTTGGTGGAGTGGGAATAGTAATTTATGTGGGTTTACTGTCCAGCACCTTCCCTGAGTTTATACTTGGTGGAGTGGGAATAGTAATTTATATGGGTTTACAGACCAGCACCTTCCCAGATTTTATACTTGGTGGAGTGGGAATAGTAATTTATTTGGGTTTACTGTCCAGCACTGTCCCTGAGTTTATACTTAGTGGAGTGGGAATAGTAATTTATATGGGGTTACTGTCCAGCACCTCCCCTGAGTTTATACTTGGTGGAGTGGGAATAGTAATTTATATGGGTTTACTGTCCAGCACCTTCCCTGAGTTTATACTTGGTGGAGAGGGAATAGTAATTTATATGGGTTTACTGTCCAGCACCTTCCCAGATGTTATACTTGGTGGAGTGGGAATAGTAATTTATATGGGTTTACTGTCCAGCACTGTCCCTGAGTTTATACTTGGTGGAGTGGGAATACTAATTTATATGGGTTTACTGTCCAGCACCTTCCCGGATGTTATACTTGGTGGAGTGGGAACAGTAATTTATATGGGTTTACTGTCCAGCACCGTCCCTGAGTTTATACTTGGAGGAGTGGGAATAGTAGTTTATATGGGTTGAATGTCCATCACCTTCCCTGAGATTATACTTGGTGGAGTGGGAATAGTAATTTATATGGGTTGAATGTCCAGCACCTTCCCTGAGTTTATACTTGGTGGAGTAAGATTAGTATTTTATAGGGGTTTACTGTCCAGCACCTTCTTTGACTTTATATCTGGTGGAGTGGGAATAGTAATTTATATGGGTCTACTGTCCAGGACCTTCCCTGAGTTTATACTTGGTGAAGTGGGAATAGTAATTTATATGGGTTTACTGTCCAGCACCTTCCCTGAGTTTATACTTGGTGGAGTGGGAATAGTAATTTATATGGGTTTACAGTCCTGCACCTTCCCTGAGTTTATACTTGGTGGAGTGGGAATAGTAATTTATATGGGTTGACTGTCCAGCACCTTCCCAGATGTTATACTTGGTGGAGTGGGAATAGTAATTTATGTGGGTTTACTGTCCAGCACCGTCCCTGAGTTTATACTTGGTGGAGTGGGAATAGTAATTTATATGGGTTTACTATCCAGCACCTTCTTTGACTTTATACTTGGTGGAGTGTGAATAGTAATTTATATGGGTTTACTGTCCAGCACCTTCCCAGAGTTTTTACTTGGTGGAGTTGGAATAGTAATTTATATGGGTTTACTGTCCAGCACCTTCCCTGACTTTATACTTGGTGGAGTGGGAATAGTAATTTATATTGGTTGAATGTCCAGCACCTTCCCTGAGATTATACTTGGTGAAGTGGGAATAGTAATTTATATGGGTTTACTGTCCAGCACCTTCTTTGATTTATACTTGGTGGAGTGGGAATAGTAATTTATATGGGTTTACTGTCCAGCACCTTCCCTGAGTTTATACTTGGTGGAGTGGGAATAGTCATTTATATGAGTTGAATGTCCAGCACCTTCCCTGAGTTTTACTTGGTGGAGTGGGAATAGTGATTTAAATGGGTTTACAGTCCAGCACCTTCCCAGATTTTATACTTGGTGGAGTGGGAATAGTAATTTATGTGGGTTTACTGTCCAGCACCGTCCCTGAGTTTATACTTGGTGGAGTGGGTATAGTAATTTATATGGGTTTACTATCCAGCACCTTCTTTGACTTTATACTTGGTGGAGTGGGAATAGTAATTTATATGGGTTTACTGTCCAGCACCTTCCCTGAGTTTATACTTGGTGGAGTGGGAATAGTAATTTATATGGGTTTACTGTCCAGCACCTTCCCTGACTTTATACTTGGTGGAGTGGGAATAGTAAGTTATATGGGTTTACTGTCCTGCACCTTTCCAGATGTTATACTTGGTGGAGTGGGAATAGTAATTTATATGGGTTTACTGTCCAGCACCTTCCCAGATGTTATACTTGGTGGAGTGGGAATAGTAATTTATATGGGTTTACTGTCCAGCACCTTCCCAGATATTATACTTGGTGGAGTGGGAATAGTAATTTATATGGGCTTACTGTCCAGCACCGACCCTGAGTTTATACTTGGCGGAGTGGGAATAGTAATTTATATGGGATTACTGTCCAGCACCTTCCCTGACTTTATACTTGGTGGAGTGGGAATAGTAGTTTATATGGGTTGAATGTCCATCACCTTCCCTGAGTTTATACTTGGTGGAGTAAGATTAGTAATTTATAGGGGTTTACTGTCCAGCACCTTCTTTGACTTTATATTTGGTGGAGTGGGAATAGTAATTTATATGGGTTTACTGTCCAGCACCTTCCCTGAGTTTTTTTCTTGGTGGAGTGGGAATAGTAATTTATATGGGTTTACTGTCCAGCACCTTCCCTGAGTTTATACTTGGTGGAGTGGGAATAGTAATTTAAATGGGTTTACTGCCCAGCACCTTCCCTGAGTTTATACTTGGTGGAGTGGGAATAGTAATTTATATGGGTTTACTGTCCAGCACCTTCCCAGATTTTATACTTGGTGGAGTGGGAATAGTAATTTATGTGGGGTTACTGTCCAGCACCGTCACTGAGTTTATACTTGGTGGAGTGGGAATAGTAATTTATATGGGTTTACTGTCCAGGACCTTCTTTGACTTTATACTTGGTGGAGTGGGAATAGTAATTTATATGGGTTTACTGTCCAGCACCTTCCCTGAGTTTATACTTGGTGGAGTGGGAATAGTAAATTATATGGGTTTACTGTCCAGCACCTTCCCTGAGTTTATACTTGGTGGAGTGGGAATAGTAATTTATATGGGTTTACTGTCCAGCACCTTCCCAGATGTTATACTTGGTGGAGTGGGAATAGTAATTTATATGGGTTTACTGTCCAGCACTGTCCCTGAGTTTATACTTGGTGGAGGGGGTATATTAATTTATATGGGTTGAATGTCCATCACCTTCCCTGAGTTTATACTTGGTGGAGTAAGATTAGTAATTTATATGGGTATAATGTCCAGCACCTTCTTTGACTTTATATTTGGTGCAGTGGGAATAGTAATCTATATGGGTTTACTGTCCAGCACCTTCCCTGAGTTTATACTAGGTGGAGTGGGAATAGTAATTTATATGGGTTTACTGTCCAGCACCTTCCCTGAGTTTATACTTGGTGGAGTGGGAATAGTAATTTATAGGGGTTTACTGTCCAGTCCCTTCCCTGAGTTTATACTTGGTGGAGTGGGAATAGTAATTTATATGGGTTAAGTGTCCAGCACCTTCCCTGAGTTTATACTTGGTGGAGTGGGAATAGTAATGTATATGGGTTTACTGTCCAGCACCTTCCCAGATTTTATACTTGGTGGAGTGGGAATAGTAATTTATGTGGGGTTACTGTCCGGCACCGTCACTGAGTTTATACTTGTTGGAGTGGGAATAGTAATTTATATGGGTTTACTGTCCAGCACCTTCTTTGACTTTATACTTGGTGGATTGGGAAAAGTAATTTATATGGGTTTACTGTCCAGCACCTTCCCTGAGTTTATACTTGGTGGAGTGGGAATAGTAATTTATATGGGTTTACTGTCCAGCACCTTCCCAGATGTTATACTTGGTGGAGTTGGAATAGTAATTTATATGGGTTTACTGTCCAGCACTGTCCCTGAGTTTATACTTGGTGGAGTGGGAATATTAATTTATATGGGTTGAATGTCCATCACCTTCCCTGAGTTTATACTTGGTGGAGTATGATTAGTAATTTATATGGGTTTACTGTCCAGCACCTTCTTTGACTTTATATTTGGTGGAGTGGGAATAGTAATTTATATGGGTTTACTGTCCAGCACCTTCCCTGAGTTTATACTTGGTGGAGTGGGAATAGTAATTTATATGGGTTTACTGTCCAGCACCTTCCCTGAGTTTATACTTGGTGGAGTGGGAATAGTAATTTATAGGGGTTTACTGTCCAGCACCTTCCCTGAGTTTATACTTGGTGGAGTGGGAATAGTAATTTATATGGGTTTAGTGTCCAGCACCTTCCCAGATTTTATACTTGGTGGAGTGGGAATAGTAATTTATGTGGGTTTATTGTCCAGCACCGTCACTGAGTTTATACTTGGTGGAATGGGAATAGTAATTTATATGGGTTTACTGTCCAGCACCTTCTTTGACTTTATACTTGGTGGAGTGGGAATAGTAATTTATATGGGTTTACTGTCCAGCACCTTCCCTGAGTCTATACTTGGTTTAGTGGGAATAGTAAATTATATGGGTTTACTGTCCAGCACCTTCCCTGAGTTTATACTTGGTGGAGTGGGAATAGTAATTTATATGGGTTTACTGTCCAGCACCTTCCCAGATGTTATACTTGGTGGAGTGGGAATAGTAATTTATATGGGTTTACTGTCCAGCACTGTCCCTGAGTTTATACTTGGTGGAGTGGGAATAGTAATTTATATGGGTTTACTGTCCAGCACCTTCCCGGATGTTATACTTGGTGGAGTGGGAATAGTAATTTATATGGGTTTACTGTCCAGCACGTTCCCTGAGTTTATACTTGGTGGAGTGGGAATAGTAACTTTAATGGGTTTACTGTCCAGCACCTTCCCTGAGTTTATACTTGGTGAAGTGGGAATAGTAATTTATATGGGTTTACTGTCCAGCACCTTCCCTGAGTTTATACTTGGTGGAGTGGGAATAGTAATTTATATGGGTTTACTGTCCAGCACCTTCCCAGATTTTATACTTGGTGGAGAGGGAATAGTAATTTATGTGGGTTTACTGTCCAGCACCTTCCCAGATATTATACTTGGTGGAGTGGGATTAGTAATTTATAGGGGTTTACTGTCCAGCACCTTCCCTGACTTTATACTTGGTGGAGTGGGAATAGTAGTTTGTATGGGTTGAATGTCCAGCACCTTCCATGAGTTTATACTTGGTGGAGTAAGAATAGTAATTTATATGGGTTTACTGTCCAGCACCTTCTTTGACTTTATACTTGGTGGAGTGGGAATAGTAATTTATATGGGTTTACTGTCCAGCACCTTCCCTGAGTTTATACTTGGTGGAGTGGGAATAGTAATTTATGTGGGTTTACTGTCCAGCACCTTCCCTGAGTTTATACTTGGTGGAGTGGGAATAGTAATTTATATGGGTTTACTCTCCAGCACCTTCCCTGAGTTTATACTTGGTGGAGTCGGAATAGTAATTTATATGGGTTTACTGTCCAGCACCTTCCCAGATGTTATACTTGGTGGAGTGGGAATAGTAATTTATATGGGTTTACTGTCCAGCACTTTCCCTGAGTTTATACTTGGTGGAGTGGGAATAGTAATTTATATGGGTTTACTGTCCAGCACCTTCCCAGATGTTATACTTGGTGGAGTGGGAATAGTAATTTATATGGGTTTACTGTCCAGCACCTTCCCAGATGTTATACTTGGTGGAGTGGGAATAGTAATTTATATGGGTTTACTGTCCAGCACCTTCCCTGAGTTTATACTTGGTGGAGTGGGAATAGTAATTTATATGGGTTTACTGTCCAGCACCTTCCCAGATTTTATACTTGGTGGAGTGGGAATAGTAATTTATGTGGGTTTACTGTCCAGCACCGTCAATGAGTTTATACTTGGTGAAGTGGGAATAGTAATTTATATGGGTTTACTGTCCAGCACCTTCTTTGACTTTATACTTGGTGGAGTCGGAATAGTAATTTATATGGGTTTACTGTCCAGCACCTTCCCTGAGTTTATACTTGGTGGAGTGGGAATAGTAAATTATATGGGTTTACTGTCCAGCACCTTCCCTGAGTTTATACTTGGTGGAGTGGGAATAGTAATTTATAAGGGTTAACTGTCCAGCACCTTCCCAGATGTTATACTTGGTGGAGTGGGAATAGTAATTTACATGGGTTTGCTGTCTAGCACTTTCCCTGAGTTTATACTTGGTGGAGTGGGAATAGTAATTTATATGGGTTTACTGTCCAGCACCTTCCCGGATGTTATACTTGGTTGAGTGGGAATAGTAATTTATATGGGTTGAATGCCCATCACCTTTCCTGAGTTTATACTTGGTGGAGTAAGATTAGTAATTTATATGGGTGTACTGTCCAGCACCTTCTTTGACTTTATATTTGGTGGAGTGGGAATAGTAATTTATATGGGTTTACTGTCCAGCACGTTCCCTGAGTTTATACTTGGTGGAGTGGGAATAGTAATTTATATGGGTTTACTGTCCAGCACCTTCCCTGAGTTTATACTTGGTGGAGTGGGAATAGTAATTTATATGGGTTTACTGTCCAGCACCTTCCCTGAGTTTATACTTGGTGGAGTGGGAATAGTAATTTAAATGGGTTTACTGTCCAGCACCTTCCCAGATTTTATTCTTGGTGGAGTGGAAATAGTAATTTATGTGGGTTTACTGTCCAGCACCGTCACTGAGTTTATACTTGGTGGAGTGGGAATAGTAATTTATATGGGTTTACTGTCCAGCACCTTCTTTGACTTTATACTTGGTGTACTGGAAATAGCAATTTATATGGGTTTACTGTCCAGCACCTTCCCTGAGTTTATACTTGGTGGAGTGGGAATAGTAAATTATGTGGGTTTACTGTCCAGCACCTTCCCTGAGTTTATACTTAGTGGAGTGGGAATAGTAATTTATATGGGTTTACTGTCCAGCACCTTCCCAGATGTTATACTTGGTGGAGAGGGAATAGTAATTTATATGGGTTTACTGTCCAGCACCTTCCCGGATGTTATACTTGGTGGAGTGGGAATAGTAATTTATATGGGTTTACTGTCCAGCACCGTCCCTGAGTTTATACTTGGTGGAGTGGGAATAGTGATTTACATGGGTTTACAGTCCAGCACCTTCCCAGATTTTATACTTGGTGGAGTGGGAATAGTAATTTATGTGGGTTTACTGTCCAGCACCGTCCCTGAGTTTATAATTGGTGGAGTGGGTATAGTAATTTATATGGGTTTACTATCCAGCACCTTCTTTGACTTTATACTTGGTGGAGTGAGAATAGTAATTTATATGGGTTTACTGTCCAGCACCTTCCCTGAGTTTATACTTGGTGGAGTGGGAATAGTAATTTATATGGGTTTACTGTCCAGCACCTTCCCTGACTTTATACTTGGTGGAGTGGGAATAGTAAGTTATATGGGTTTACTGTCCAGCACCTTTCCAGATGTTATACTTGGTGGAGTGGGAATAGTAATTTATATGGGTTTACTGTCCAGCACCTTTCCAGATGTTATACTTGGTGGAGTGGGAATAGTAATTTATATGGGTTTACTGTCCAGCACCTTCCCAGATGTTATACTTGGTGGAGTGGGAATAGTAATTTATATGGGTTTACTGTCCAGCACCTTCCCAGATATTATACTTGGTGGAGTGGGAATAGTAATTTATATGGGCTTACTGTCCAGCACCGACCCTGAGTTTATACTTGGCGGAGTGGGAATAGTAATTTATATGGGATTACTGTCCAGCACCTTCCCTGACTTTATACTTGGTGGAGTGGGAATAGTAGTTTATATGGGTTGAATGTCCATCACCTTCCCTGAGTTTATACTTGGTGGAGTAAGATTAGTAATTTATAGGGGTTTACTGTCCAGCACCTTCTTTGACTTTATATTTGGTGGAGTGGGAATAGTAATTTATATGGGTTTACTGTCCAGCACCTTCCCTGAGTTTTTACTTGGTGGAGTGGGAATAGTAATTTATATGGGTTTACTGTCCAGCACCTTCCCTGAGTTTATACTTGGTGGAGTGGGAATAGTAATTTAAATGGGTTTACTGCCCAGCACCTTCCCTGAGTTTATACTTGGTGGAGTGGGAATAGTAATTTATATGGGTTTACTGTCCAGCACCTTCCCAGATTTTATACTTGGTGGAGTGGGAATAGTAATTTATGTGGGGTTACTGTCCAGCACCGTCACTGAGTTTATACTTGGTGGAGTGGGAATAGTAATTTATATGGGTTTACTGTCCAGGACCTTCTTTGACTTTATACTTGGTGGAGTGGGAATAGTAATTTATATGGGTTTACTGTCCAGCACCTTCCCTGAGTTTATACTTGGTGGAGTGGGAATAGTAAATTATATGGGTTTACTGTCCAGCACCTTCCCTGAGTTTATACTTGGTGGAGTGGGAATAGTAATTTATAGGGGTTTACTGTCCAGCACCTTCCCTGACTTTATACTTGGTGGAGTGGGAATAGTAGTTTGTATGGGTTGAATGTCCAGCACCTTCCATGAGTTTATACTTGGTGGAGTAAGAATAGTAATTTATATGGGTTTACTGTCCAGCACCTTCTTTGACTTTATACTTGGTGGAGTGGGAATAGTAATTTATATGGGTTTACTGTCCAGCACCTTCCCTGAGTTTATACTTGGTGGAGTGGGAATAGTAATTTATGTGGGTTTACTGTCCAGCACCTTCCCTGAGTTTATACTTGGTGGAGTGGGAATAGTAATTTATATGGGTTTACAGACCAGCACCTTCCCAGATTTTATACTTGGTGGAGTGGGAATAGTAATTTATTTGGGTTTACTGTCCAGCACTGTCCCTGAGTTTATACTTAGTGGAGTGGGAATAGTAATTTATATGGGTTTACTGTCCAGCACCTTCCCTGAGTTTATACTTGGTGGAGTGGGAATAGTAATTTATATGGGTTTACTGTCCAGCACCTTCCCACATTTTATACTTGGTGGAGAGGGAATAGTAATTTATGTGGGTTTACTGTCCAGCACCTTCCCAGATATTATACTTGGTGGAGTGGGATTAGTAATTTATAGGGGTTTACTGTCCAGCACCTTCCCTGACTTTATACTTGGTGGAGTGGGAATAGTAGTTTGTATGGGTTGAATGTCCAGCACCTTCCATGAGTTTATACTTGGTGGAGTAAGAATAGTAATTTATATGGGTTTACTGTCCAGCACCTTCTTTGACTTTATACTTGGTGGAGTGGGAATAGTAATTTATATGGGTTTACTGTCCAGCACCTTCCCTGAGTTTATACTTGGTGGAGTGGGAATAGTAATTTATGTGGGTTTACTGTCCAGCACCTTCCCTGAGTTTATACTTGGTGGAGTGGGAATAGTAATTTATATGGGTTTACAGACCAGCACCTTCCCAGATTTTATACTTGGTGGAGTGGGAATAGTAATTTATTTGGGTTTACTGTCCAGCACTGTCCCTGAGTTTATACTTAGTGGAGTGGGAATAGTAATTTATATGGGGTTACTGTCCAGCACCTCCCCTGAGTTTATACTTGGTGGAGTGGGAATAGTAATTTATATGGGTTTACTGTCCAGCACCTTCCCTGAGTTTATACTTGGTGGAGAGGGAATAGTAATTTATATGGGTTTACTGTCCAGCACCTTCCCAGATGTTATACTTGGTGGAGTGGGAATAGTAATTTATATGGGTTTACTGTCCAGCACTGTCCCTGAGTTTATACTTGGTGGAGTGGGAATACTAATTTATATGGGTTTACTGTCCAGCACCTTCCCGGATGTTATACTTGGTGGAGTGGGAACAGTAATTTATATGGGTTTACTGTCCAGCACCGTCCCTGAGTTTATACTTGGAGGAGTGGGAATAGTAGTTTATATGGGTTGAATGTCCATCACCTTCCCTGAGATTATACTTGGTGGAGTGGGAATAGTAATTTATATGGGTTGAATGTCCAGCACCTTCCCTGAGTTTATACTTGGTGGAGTAAGATTAGTATTTTATAGGGGTTTACTGTCCAGCACCTTCTTTGACTTTATATCTGGTGGAGTGGGAATAGTAATTTACATGGGTCTACTGTCCAGGACCTTCCCTGAGTTTATACTTGGTGAAGTGGGAATAGTAATTTATATGGGTTTACTGTCCAGCACCTTCCCTGAGTTTATACTTGGTGGAGTGGGAATAGTAATTTATATGGGTTTACAGTCCAGCACCTTCCCTGAGTTTATACTTGGTGGAGTGGGAATAGTAATTTATATGGGTTGACTGTCCAGCACCTTCCCAGATGTTATACTTGGTGGAGTGGGAATAGTAATTTATGTGGGTTTACTGTCCAGCACCGTCCCTGAGTTTATACTTGGTGGAGTGGGAATAGTAATTTATATGGGTTTACTATCCAGCACCTTCTTTGACTTTATACTTGGTGGAGTGTGAATAGTAATTTATATGGGTTTACTGTCCAGCACCTTCCCAGAGTTTTTACTTGGTGGAGTTGGAATAGTAATTTATATGGGTTTACTGTCCAGCACCTTCCCTGACTTTATACTTGGTGGAGTGGGAATAGTAATTTATATTGGTTGAATGTCCAGCACCTTCCCTGAGATTATACTTGGTGAAGTGGGAATAGTAATTTATATGGGTTTACTGTCCAGCACCTTCTTTGATTTATACTTGGTGGAGTGGGAATAGTAATTTATATGGGTTTACTGTCCAGCACCTTCCCTGAGTTTATACTTGGTGGAGTGGGAATAGTCATTTATATGAGTTGAATGTCCAGCACCTTCCCTGAGTTTTACTTGGTGGAGTGGGAATAGTGATTTAAATGGGTTTACAGTCCAGCACCTTCCCAGATTTTATACTTGGTGGAGTGGGAATAGTAATTTATGTGGGTTTACTGTCCAGCACCGTCCCTGAGTTTATACTTGGTGGAGTGGGTATAGTAATTTATATGGGTTTACTATCCAGCACCTTCTTTGACTTTATACTTGGTGGAGTGGGAATAGTAATTTATATGGGTTTACTGTCCAGCACCTTCCCTGAGTTTATACTTGGTGGAGTGGGAATAGTAATTTATATGGGTTTACTGTCCAGCACCTTCCCTGACTTTATACTTGGTGGAGTGGGAATAGTAAGTTATATGGGTTTACTGTCCTGCACCTTTCCAGATGTTATACTTGGTGGAGTGGGAATAGTAATTTATATGGGTTTACTGTCCAGCACCTTCCCAGATGTTATACTTGGTGGAGTGGGAATAGTAATTTATATGGGTTTACTGTCCAGCACCTTCCCAGATATTATACTTGGTGGAGTGGGAATAGTAATTTATATGGGCTTACTGTCCAGCACCGACCCTGAGTTTATACTTGGCGGAGTGGGAATAGTAATTTATATGGGATTACTGTCCAGCACCTTCCCTGACTTTATACTTGGTGGAGTGGGAATAGTAGTTTATATGGGTTGAATGTCCATCACCTTCCCTGAGTTTATACTTGGTGGAGTAAGATTAGTAATTTATAGGGGTTTACTGTCCAGCACCTTCTTTGACTTTATATTTGGTGGAGTGGGAATAGTAATTTATATGGGTTTACTGTCCAGCACCTTCCCTGAGTTTTTTTCTTGGTGGAGTGGGAATAGTAATTTATATGGGTTTACTGTCCAGCACCTTCCCTGAGTTTATACTTGGTGGAGTGGGAATAGTAATTTAAATGGGTTTACTGCCCAGCACCTTCCCTGAGTTTATACTTGGTGGAGTGGGAATAGTAATTTATATGGGTTTACTGTCCAGCACCTTCCCAGATTTTATACTTGGTGGAGTGGGAATAGTAATTTATGTGGGGTTACTGTCCAGCACCGTCACTGAGTTTATACTTGGTGGAGTGGGAATAGTAATTTATATGGGTTTACTGTCCAGGACCTTCTTTGACTTTATACTTGGTGGAGTGGGAATAGTAATTTATATGGGTTTACTGTCCAGCACCTTCCCTGAGTTTATACTTGGTGGAGTGGGAATAGTAAATTATATGGGTTTACTGTCCAGCACCTTCCCTGAGTTTATACTTGGTGGAGTGGGAATAGTAATTTATATGGGTTTACTGTCCAGCACCTTCCCAGATGTTATACTTGGTGGAGTGGGAATAGTAATTTATATGGGTTTACTGTCCAGCACTGTCCCTGAGTTTATACTTGGTGGAGGGGGAATATTAATTTATATGGGTTGAATGTCCATCACCTTCCCTGAGTTTATACTTGGTGGAGTAAGATTAGTAATTTATATGGGTATAATGTCCAGCACCTTCTTTGACTTTATATTTGGTGCAGTGGGAATAGTAATCTATATGGGTTTACTGTCCAGCACCTTCCCTGAGTTTATACTAGGTGGAGTGGGAATAGTAATTTATATGGGTTTACTGTCCAGCACCTTCCCTGAGTTTATACTTGGTGGAGTGGGAATAGTAATTTATAGGGGTTTACTGTCCAGTCCCTTCCCTGAGTTTATACTTGGTGGAGTGGGAATAGTAATTTATATGGGTTAAGTGTCCAGCACCTTCCCTGAGTTTATACTTGGTGGAGTGGGAATAGTAATGTATATGGGTTTACTGTCCAGCACCTTCCCAGATTTTATACTTGGTGGAGTGGGAATAGTAATTTATGTGGGGTTACTGTCCGGCACCGTCACTGAGTTTATACTTGTTGGAGTGGGAATAGTAATTTATATGGGTTTACTGTCCAGCACCTTCTTTGACTTTATACTTGGTGGATTGGGAAAAGTAATTTATATGGGTTTACTGTCCAGCACCTTCCCTGAGTTTATACTTGGTGGAGTGGGAATAGTAATTTATATGGGTTTACTGTCCAGCACCTTCCCAGATGTTATACTTGGTGGAGTTGGAATAGTAATTTATATGGGTTTACTGTCCAGCACTGTCCCTGAGTTTATACTTGGTGGAGTGGGAATATTAATTTATATGGGTTGAATGTCCATCACCTTCCCTGAGTTTATACTTGGTGGAGTATGATTAGTAATTTATATGGGTTTACTGTCCAGCACCTTCTTTGACTTTATATTTGGTGGAGTGGGAATAGTAATTTATATGGGTTTACTGTCCAGCACCTTCCCTGAGTTTATACTTGGTGGAGTGGGAATAGTAATTTATATGGGTTTACTGTCCAGCACCTTCCCTGAGTTTATACTTGGTGGAGTGGGAATAGTAATTTATAGGGGTTTACTGTCCAGCACCTTCCCTGAGTTTATACTTGGTGGAGTTGGAATAGTAATTTATATGGGTTTAGTGTCCAGCACCTTCCCAGATTTTATACTTGGTGGAGTGGGAATAGTAATTTATGTGGGTTTATTGTCCAGCACCGTCACTGAGTTTATACTTGGTGGAATGGGAATAGTAATTTATATGGGTTTACTGTCCAGCACCTTCTTTGACTTTATACTTGGTGGAGTGGGAATAGTAATTTATATGGGTTTACTGTCCAGCACCTTCCCTGAGTCTATACTTGGTTTAGTGGGAATAGTAAATTATATGGGTTTACTGTCCAGCACCTTCCCTGAGTTTATACTTGGTGGAGTGGGAATAGTAATTTATATGGGTTTACTGTCCAGCACCTTCCCAGATGTTATACTTGGTGGAGTGGGAATAGTAATTTATATGGGTTTACTGTCCAGCACTGTCCCTGAGTTTATACTTGGTGGAGTGGGAATAGTAATTTATATGGGTTTACTGTCCAGCACCTTCCCGGATGTTATACTTGGTGGAGTGGGAATAGTAATTTATATGGGTTTACTGTCCAGCACGTTCCCTGAGTTTATACTTGGTGGAGTGGGAATAGTAACTTTAATGGGTTTACTGTCCAGCACCTTCCCTGAGTTTATACTTGGTGAAGTGGGAATAGTAATTTATATGGGTTTACTGTCCAGCACCTTCCCTGAGTTTATACTTGGTGGAGTGGGAATAGTAATTTATATGGGTTTACTGTCCAGCACCTTCCCAGATTTTATACTTGGTGGAGAGGGAATAGTAATTTATGTGGGTTTACTGTCCAGCACCTTCCCAGATATTATACTTGGTGGAGTGGGATTAGTAATTTATAGGGGTTTACTGTCCAGCACCTTCCCTGACTTTATACTTGGTGGAGTGGGAATAGTAGTTTGTATGGGTTGAATGTCCAGCACCTTCCATGAGTTTATACTTGGTGGAGTAAGAATAGTAATTTATATGGGTTTACTGTCCAGCACCTTCTTTGACTTTATACTTGGTGGAGTGGGAATAGTAATTTATATGGGTTTACTGTCCAGCACCTTCCCTGAGTTTATACTTGGTGGAGTGGGAATAGTAATTTATGTGGGTTTACTGTCCAGCACCTTCCCTGAGTTTATACTTGGTGGAGTGGGAATAGTAATTTATATGGGTTTACTCTCCAGCACCTTCCCTGAGTTTATACTTGGTGGAGTCGGAATAGTAATTTATATGGGTTTACTGTCCAGCACCTTCCCAGATGTTATACTTGGTGGAGTGGGAATAGTAATTTATATGGGTTTACTGTCCAGCACTTTCCCTGAGTTTATATTTGGTGGAGTGGGAATAGTAATTTATATGGGTTTACTGTCCAGCACCTTCCCAGATGTTATACTTGGTGGAGTGGGAATAGTAATTTATATGGGTTTACTGTCCAGCACCTTCCCAGATGTTATACTTGGTGGAGTGGGAATAGTAATTTATATGGGTTTACTGTCCAGCACCTTCCCTGAGTTTATACTTGGTGGAGTGGGAATAGTAATTTATATGGGTTTACTGTCCAGCACCTTCCCAGATTTTATACTTGGTGGAGTGGGAATAGTAATTTATGTGGGTTTACTGTCCAGCACCGTCAATGAGTTTATACTTGGTGAAGTGGGAATAGTAATTTATATGGGTTTACTGTCCAGCACCTTCTTTGACTTTATACTTGGTGGAGTCGGAATAGTAATTTATATGGGTTTACTGTCCAGCACCTTCCCTGAGTTTATACTTGGTGGAGTGGGAATAGTAAATTATATGGGTTTACTGTCCAGCACCTTCCCTGAGTTTATACTTGGTGGAGTGGGAATAGTAATTTATAAGGGTTAACTGTCCAGCACCTTCCCAGATGTTATACTTGGTGGAGTGGGAATAGTAATTTACATGGGTTTGCTGTCTAGCACTTTCCCTGAGTTTATACTTGGTGGAGTGGGAATAGTAATTTATATGGGTTTACTGTCCAGCACCTTCCCGGATGTTATACTTGGTTGAGTGGGAATAGTAATTTATATGGGTTGAATGCCCATCACCTTTCCTGAGTTTATACTTGGTGGAGTAAGATTAGTAATTTATATGGGTGTACTGTCCAGCACCTTCTTTGACTTTATATTTGGTGGAGTGGGAATAGTAATTTATATGGGTTTACTGTCCAGCACGTTCCCTGAGTTTATACTTGGTGGAGTGGGAATAGTAATTTATATGGGTTTACTGTCCAGCACCTTCCCTGAGTTTATACTTGGTGGAGTGGGAATAGTAATTTATATGGGTTTACTGTCCAGCACCTTCCCTGAGTTTATACTTGGTGGAGTGGGAATAGTAATTTAAATGGGTTTACTGTCCAGCACCTTCCCAGATTTTATTCTTGGTGGAGTGGAAATAGTAATTTATGTGGGTTTACTGTCCAGCACCTTCCCTGAGTTTATACTTAGTGGAGTGGGAATAGTAATTTATATGGGTTTACTGTCCAGCACCTTCCCAGATGTTATACTTGGTGGAGAGGGAATAGTAATTTATATGGGTTTACTGTCCAGCACCTTCCCGGATGTTATACTTGGTGGAGTGGGAATAGTAATTTATATGGGTTTACTGTCCAGCACCGTCCCTGAGTTTATACTTGGTGGAGTGGGAATAGTGATTTACATGGGTTTACAGTCCAGCACCTTCCCAGATTTTATACTTGGTGGAGTGGGAATAGTAATTTATGTGGGTTTACTGTCCAGCACCGTCCCTGAGTTTATAATTGGTGGAGTGGGTATAGTAATTTATATGGGTTTACTATCCAGCACCTTCTTTGACTTTATACTTGGTGGAGTGAGAATAGTAATTTATATGGGTTTACTGTCCAGCACCTTCCCTGAGTTTATACTTGGTGGAGTGGGAATAGTAATTTATATGGGTTTACTGTCCAGCACCTTCCCTGACTTTATACTTGGTGGAGTGGGAATAGTAAGTTATATGGGTTTACTGTCCAGCACCTTTCCAGATGTTATACTTGGTGGAGTGGGAATAGTAATTTATATGGGTTTACTGTCCAGCACCTTCCCAGATGTTATACTTGGTGGAGTGGGAATAGTAATTTATATGGGTTTACTGTCCAGCACCTTCCCAGATATTATACTTGGTGGAGTGGGAATAGTAATTTATATGGGCTTACTGTCCAGCACCGACCCTGAGTTTATACTTGGCGGAGTGGGAATAGTAATTTATATGGGATTACTGTCCAGCACCTTCCCTGACTTTATACTTGGTGGAGTGGGAATAGTAGTTTATATGGGTTGAATGTCCATCACCTTCCCTGAGTTTATACTTGGTGGAGTAAGATTAGTAATTTATAGGGGTTTACTGTCCAGCACCTTCTTTGACTTTATATTTGGTGGAGTGGGAATAGTAATTTATATGGGTTTACTGTCCAGCACCTTCCCTGAGTTTTTACTTGGTGGAGTGGGAATAGTAATTTATATGGGTTTACTGTCCAGCACCTTCCCTGAGTTTATACTTGGTGGAGTGGGAATAGTAATTTAAATGGGTTTACTGCCCAGCACCTTCCCTGAGTTTATACTTGGTGGAGTGGGAATAGTAATTTATATGGGTTTACTGTCCAGCACCTTCCCAGATTTTATACTTGGTGGAGTGGGAATAGTAATTTATGTGGGGTTACTGTCCAGCACCGTCACTGAGTTTATACTTGGTGGAGTGGGAATAGTAATTTATATGGGTTTACTGTCCAGGACCTTCTTTGACTTTATACTTGGTGGAGTGGGAATAGTAATTTATATGGGTTTACTGTCCAGCACCTTCCCTGAGTTTATACTTGGTGGAGTGGGAATAGTAAATTATATGGGTTTACTGTCCAGCACCTTCCCTGAGTTTATACTTGGTGGAGTGGGAATAGTAATTTATATGGGTTTACTGTCCAGCACCTTCCCAGATGTTATACTTGGTGGAGTGGGAATAGTAATTTATATGGGTTTACTGTCCAGCACTGTCCCTGAGTTTATACTTGAGGGGGAATATTAATTTATATGGGTTGAATGTCCATCACCTTCCCTGAGTTTATACTTGGTGGAGTAAGATTAGTAATTTATATGGGTATAATGTCCAGCACCTTCTTTGACTTTATATTTGGTGCAGTGGGAATAGTAATTTATATGGGTTTACTGTCCAGCACCTTCCCTGAGTTTATACTTGGTGGAGTGGGAATAGTAATTTATATGGGTTTACTGTCCAGCACCTTCCCTGAGTTTATACTTGGTGGAGTGGGAATAGTAATTTATAGGGGTTTACTGTCCAGTCCCTTCCCTGAGTTTATACTTGGTGGAGTGGGAATAGTAATTTATATGGGTTAAGTGTCCAGCACCTTCCCTGAGTTTATACTTGGTGGAGTGGGAATAGTAATGTATATGGGTTTACTGTCCAGCACCTTCCCAGATTTTATACTTGGTGGAGTGGGAATAGTAATTTATGTGGGGTTACTGTCCGGCACCGTCACTGAGTTTATACTTGTTGGAGTGGGAATAGTAATTTATATGGGTTTACTGTCCAGCACCTTCTTTGACTTTATACTTGGTGGATTGGGAAAAGTAATTTATATGGGTTTACTGTCCAGCACCTTCCCTGAGTTTATACTTGGTGGAGTGGGAATAGTAAATTATATGGGTTTACTGTCCAGCACCTTCCCTGAGTTTATACTTGGTGGAGTGGGAATAGTAATTTATATGGGTTTACTGTCCAGCACCTTCCCAGATGTTATACTTGGTGGAGTTGGAATAGTAATTTATATGGGTTTACTGTCCAGCACTGTCCCTGAGTTTATACTTGGTGGAGTGGGAATATTAATTTATATGGGTTGAATGTCCATCACCTTCCCTGAGTTTATACTTGGTGGAGTATGATTAGTAATTTATATGGGTTTACTGTCCAGCACCTTCTTTGACTTTATATTTGGTGGAGTGGGAATAGTAATTTATATGGGTTTACTGTCCAGCACCTTCCCTGAGTTTATACTTGGTGGAGTGGGAATAGTAATTTATATGGGTTTACTGTCCAGCACCTTCCCTGAGTTTATACTTGGTGGAGTGGGAATAGTAATTTATAGGGGTTTACTGTCCAGCACCTTCCCTGAGTTTATACTTGGTGGAGTGGGAATAGTAATTTATATGGGTTTAGTGTCCAGCACCTTCCCAGATTTTATACTTGGTGGAGTGGGAATAGTAATTTATGTGGGTTTATTGTCCAGCACCGTCACTGAGTTTATACTTGGTGGAATGGGAATAGTAATTTATATGGGTTTACTGTCCAGCACCTTCTTTGACTTTATACTTGGTGGAGTGGGAATAGTAATTTATATGGGTTTACTGTCCAGCACCTTCCCTGAGTCTATACTTGGTTTAGTGGGAATAGTAAATTATATGGGTTTACTGTCCAGCACCTTCCCTGAGTTTATACTTGGTGGAGTGGGAATAGTAATTTATATGGGTTTACTGTCCAGCACCTTCCCAGATGTTATACTTGGTGGAGTGGGAATAGTAATTTATATGGGTTTACTGTCCAGCACTGTCCCTGAGTTTATACTTGGTGGAGTGGGAATAGTAATTTATATGGGTTTACTGTCCAGCACCTTCCCGGATGTTATACTTGGTGGAGTGGGAATAGTAATTTATATGGGTTTACCGTCCAGCACGTTCCCTGAGTTTATACTTGGTGGAGTGGGAATAGTAATTTTAATGGGTTTACTGTCCAGCACCTTCCCTGAGTTTATACTTGGTGAAGTGGGAATAGTAATTTATATGGGTTTACTGTCCAGCACCTTCCCTGAGTTTATACTTGGTGGAGTGGGAATAGTAATTTATATGGGTTTACTGTCCAGCACCTTCCCAGATTTTATACTTGGTGGAGAGGGAATAGTAATTTATGTGGGTTTACTGTCCAGCACCTTCCCAGATATTATACTTGGTGGAGTGGGATTAGTAATTTATAGGGGTTTACTGTCCAGCACCTTCCCTGACTTTATACTTGGTGGAGTGGGAATAGTAGTTTGTATGGGTTGAATGTCCAGCACCTTCCATGAGTTTATACTTGGTGGAGTAAGAATAGTAATTTATATGGGTTTACTGTCCAGCACCTTCTTTGACTTTATACTTGGTGGAGTGGGAATAGTAATTTATATGGGTTTACTGTCCAGCACCTTCCCTGAGTTTATACTTGGTGGAGTGGGAATAGTAATTTATGTGGGTTTACTGTCCAGCACCTTCCCTGAGTTTATACTTGGTGGAGTGGGAATAGTAATTTATATGGGTTTACAGACCAGCACCTTCCCAGATTTTATACTTGGTGGAGTGGGAATAGTAATTTATTTGGGTTTACTGTCCAGCACTGTCCCTGAGTTTATACTTAGTGGAGTGGGAATAGTAATTTATATGGGTTTACTGTCCAGCACCTTCCCTGAGTTTATACTTGGTGGAGTGGGAATAGTAATTTATATGGGTTTACTGTCCAGCACCTTCCCACATTTTATACTTGGTGGAGAGGGAATAGTAATTTATGTGGGTTTACTGTCCAGCACCTTCCCAGATGTTATACTTGGTGGAGTGGGATTAGTAATTTATAGGGGTTTACTGTCCAGCACCTTCCCTGACTTTATACTTGGTGGAGTGGGAATAGTAGTTTGTATGGGTTGAATGTCCAGCACCTTCCATGAGTTTATACTTGGTGGAGTAAGAATAGTAATTTATATGGGTTTACTGTCCAGCACCTTCTTTGACTTTATACTTGGTGGAGTGGGAATAGTAATTTATATGGGTTTACTGTCCAGCACCTTCCCTGAGTTTATACTTGGTGGAGTGGGAATAGTAATTTATGTGGGTTTACTGTCCAGCACCTTCCCTGAGTTTATACTTGGTGGAGTGGGAATAGTAATTTATATGGGTTTACAGACCAGCACCTTCCCAGATTTTATACTTGGTGGAGTGGGAATAGTAATTTATTTGGGTTTACTGTCCAGCACTGTCCCTGAGTTTATACTTAGTGGAGTGGGAATAGTAATTTATATGGGGTTACTGTCCAGCACCTCCCCTGAGTTTATACTTGGTGGAGTGGGAATAGTAATTTATATGGGTTTACTGTCCAGCACCTTCCCTGAGTTTATACTTGGTGGAGAGGGAATAGTAATTTATATGGGTTTACTGTCCAGCACCTTCCCAGATGTTATACTTGGTGGAGTGGGAATAGTAATTTATATGGGTTTACTGTCCAGCACTGTCCCTGAGTTTATACTTGGTGGAGTGGGAATACTAATTTATATGGGTTTACTGTCCAGCACCTTCCCGGATGTTATACTTGGTGGAGTGGGAACAGTAATTTATATGGGTTTACTGTCCAGCACCGTCCCTGAGTTTATACTTGGAGGAGTGGGAATAGTAGTTTATATGGGTTGAATGTCCATCACCTTCCCTGAGATTATACTTGGTGGAGTGGGAATAGTAATTTATATGGGTTGAATGTCCAGCACCTTCCCTGAGTTTATACTTGGTGGAGTAAGATTAGTATTTTATAGGGGTTTACTGTCCAGCACCTTCTTTGACTTTATATCTGGTGGAGTGGGAATAGTAATTTATATGGGTCTACTGTCCAGGACCTTCCCTGAGTTTATACTTGGTGAAGTGGGAATAGTAATTTATATGGGTTTACTGTCCAGCACCTTCCCTGAGTTTATACTTGGTGGAGTGGGAATAGTAATTTATATGGGTTTACAGTCCAGCACCTTCCCTGAGTTTATACTTGGTGGAGTGGGAATAGTAATTTATATGGGTTGACTGTCCAGCACCTTCCCAGATGTTATACTTGGTGGAGTGGGAATAGTAATTTATGTGGGTTTACTGTCCAGCACCGTCCCTGAGTTTATACTTGGTGGAGTGGGAATAGTAATTTATATGGGTTTACTATCCAGCACCTTCTTTGACTTTATACTTGGTGGAGTGTGAATAGTAATTTATATGGGTTTACTGTCCAGCACCTTCCCAGAGTTTTTACTTGGTGGAGTTGGAATAGTAATTTATATGGGTTTACTGTCCAGCACCTTCCCTGACTTTATACTTGGTGGAGTGGGAATAGTAATTTATATTGGTTGAATGTCCAGCACCTTCCCTGAGATTATACTTGGTGAAGTGGGAATAGTAATTTATATGGGTTTACTGTCCAGCACCTTCTTTGATTTATACTTGGTGGAGTGGGAATAGTAATTTATATGGGTTTACTGTCCAGCACCTTCCCAGATGTTATACTTGGTGGAGTGGGAATAGTAATTTATATGGGTTTACTGTCCAGCACCTTCCCAGATGTTATACTTGGTGGAGTGGGAATAGTAATTTATATGGGTTTACTGTCCAGCACCTTCCCAGATATTATACTTGGTGGAGTGGGAATAGTAATTTATATGGGCTTACTGTCCAGCACCGACCCTGAGTTTATACTTGGCGGAGTGGGAATAGTAATTTATATGGGATTACTGTCCAGCACCTTCCCTGACTTTATACTTGGTGGAGTGGGAATAGTAGTTTATATGGGTTGAATGTCCATCACCTTCCCTGAGTTTATACTTGGTGGAGTAAGATTAGTAATTTATAGGGGTTTACTGTCCAGCACCTTCTTTGACTTTATATTTGGTGGAGTGGGAATAGTAATTTATATGGGTTTACTGTCCAGCACCTTCCCTGAGTTTTTACTTGGTGGAGTGGGAATAGTAATTTATATGGGTTTACTGTCCAGCACCTTCCCTGAGTTTATACTTGGTGGAGTGGGAATAGTAATTTAAATGGGTTTACTGCCCAGCACCTTCCCTGAGTTTATACTTGGTGGAGTGGGAATAGTAATTTATATGGGTTTACTGTCCAGCACCTTCCCAGATTTTATACTTGGTGGAGTGGGAATAGTAATTTATGTGGGGTTACTGTCCAGCACCGTCACTGAGTTTATACTTGGTGGAGTGGGAATAGTAATTTATATGGGTTTACTGTCCAGGACCTTCTTTGACTTTATACTTGGTGGAGTGGGAATAGTAATTTATATGGGTTTACTGTCCAGCACCTTCCCTGAGTTTATACTTGGTGGAGTGGGAATAGTAAATTATATGGGTTTACTGTCCAGCACCTTCCCTGAGTTTATACTTGGTGGAGTGGGAATAGTAATTTATATGGGTTTACTGTCCAGCACCTTCCCAGATGTTATACTTGGTGGAGTGGGAATAGTAATTTATATGGGTTTACTGTCCAGCACTGTCCCTGAGTTTATACTTGAGGGGGAATATTAATTTATATGGGTTGAATGTCCATCACCTTCCCTGAGTTTATACTTGGTGGAGTAAGATTAGTAATTTATATGGGTATAATGTCCAGCACCTTCTTTGACTTTATATTTGGTGCAGTGGGAATAGTAATTTATATGGGTTTACTGTCCAGCACCTTCCCTGAGTTTATACTTGGTGGAGTGGGAATAGTAATTTATATGGGTTTACTGTCCAGCACCTTCCCTGAGTTTATACTTGGTGGAGTGGGAATAGTAATTTATAGGGGTTTACTGTCCAGTCCCTTCCCTGAGTTTATACTTGGTGGAGTGGGAATAGTAATTTATATGGGTTAAGTGTCCAGCACCTTCCCTGAGTTTATACTTGGTGGAGTGGGAATAGTAATGTATATGGGTTTACTGTCCAGCACCTTCCCAGATTTTATACTTGGTGGAGTGGGAATAGTAATTTATGTGGGGTTACTGTCCGGCACCGTCACTGAGTTTATACTTGTTGGAGTGGGAATAGTAATTTATATGGGTTTACTGTCCAGCACCTTCTTTGACTTTATACTTGGTGGATTGGGAAAAGTAATTTATATGGGTTTACTGTCCAGCACCTTCCCTGAGTTTATACTTGGTGGAGTGGGAATAGTAAATTATATGGGTTTACTGTCCAGCACCTTCCCTGAGTTTATACTTGGTGGAGTGGGAATAGTAATTTATATGGGTTTACTGTCCAGCACCTTCCCAGATGTTATACTTGGTGGAGTTGGAATAGTAATTTATATGGGTTTACTGTCCAGCACTGTCCCTGAGTTTATACTTGGTGGAGTGGGAATATTAATTTATATGGGTTGAATGTCCATCACCTTCCCTGAGTTTATACTTGGTGGAGTATGATTAGTAATTTATATGGGTTTACTGTCCAGCACCTTCTTTGACTTTATATTTGGTGGAGTGGGAATAGTAATTTATATGGGTTTACTGTCCAGCACCTTCCCTGAGTTTATACTTGGTGGAGTGGGAATAGTAATTTATATGGGTTTACTGTCCAGCACCTTCCCTGAGTTTATACTTGGTGGAGTGGGAATAGTAATTTATAGGGGTTTACTGTCCAGCACCTTCCCTGAGTTTATACTTGGTGGAGTGGGAATAGTAATTTATATGGGTTTAGTGTCCAGCACCTTCCCAGATTTTATACTTGGTGGAGTGGGAATAGTAATTTATGTGGGTTTATTGTCCAGCACCGTCACTGAGTTTATACTTGGTGGAATGGGAATAGTAATTTATATGGGTTTACTGTCCAGCACCTTCTTTGACTTTATACTTGGTGGAGTGGGAATAGTAATTTATATGGGTTTACTGTCCAGCACCTTCCCTGAGTCTATACTTGGTTTAGTGGGAATAGTAAATTATATGGGTTTACTGTCCAGCACCTTCCCTGAGTTTATACTTGGTGGAGTGGGAATAGTAATTTATATGGGTTTACTGTCCAGCACCTTCCCAGATGTTATACTTGGTGGAGTGGGAATAGTAATTTATATGGGTTTACTGTCCAGCACTGTCCCTGAGTTTATACTTGGTGGAGTGGGAATAGTAATTTATATGGGTTTACTGTCCAGCACCTTCCCGGATGTTATACTTGGTGGAGTGGGAATAGTAATTTATATGGGTTTACCGTCCAGCACGTTCCCTGAGTTTATACTTGGTGGAGTGGGAATAGTAATTTTAATGGGTTTACTGTCCAGCACCTTCCCTGAGTTTATACTTGGTGAAGTGGGAATAGTAATTTATATGGGTTTACTGTCCAGCACCTTCCCTGAGTTTATACTTGGTGGAGTGGGAATAGTAATTTATATGGGTTTACTGTCCAGCACCTTCCCAGATTTTATACTTGGTGGAGAGGGAATAGTAATTTATGTGGGTTTACTGTCCAGCACCTTCCCAGATATTATACTTGGTGGAGTGGGATTAGTAATTTATATGGGTTTACTGTCCAGCACCTTCTTTGACTTTATACTTGGTGGATTGGGAAAAGTAATTTATATGGGTTTACTGTCCAGCACCTTCCCTGAGTTTATACTTGGTGGAGTGGGAATAGTAAATTATATGGGTTTACTGTCCAGCACCTTCCCTGAGTTTATACTTGGTGGAGTGGGAATAGTAATTTATATGGGTTTACTGTCCAGCACCTTCCCAGATGTTATACTTGGTGGAGTTGGAATAGTAATTTATATGGGTTTACTGTCCAGCACTGTCCCTGAGTTTATACTTGGTGGAGTGGGAATAGTAATTTTAATGGGTTTACTGTCCAGCACCTTCCCTGAGTTTATACTTGGTGAAGTGGGAATAGTAATTTATATGGGTTTACTGTCCAGCACCTTCCCTGAGTTTATACTTGGTGGAGTGGGAATAGTAATTTATATGGGTTTACTGTCCAGCACCTTCCCAGATTTTATACTTGGTGGAGAGGGAATAGTAATTTATGTGGGTTTACTGTCCAGCACCTTCCCAGATATTATACTTGGTGGAGTGGGATTAGTAATTTATAGGGGTTTACTGTCCAGCACCTTCCCTGACTTTATACTTGGTGGAGTGGGAATAGTAGTTTGTATGGGTTGAATGTCCAGCACCTTCCATGAGTTTATACTTGGTGGAGTAAGAATAGTAATTTATATGGGTTTACTGTCCAGCACCTTCTTTGACTTTATACTTGGTGGAGTGGGAATAGTAATTTATATGGGTTTACTGACCAGCACCTTCCCTGAGTTTATACTTGGTGGAGTGGGAATAGTAATTTATGTGGGTTTACTGTCCAGCACCTTCCCTGAGTTTATACTTGGTGGAGTGGGAATAGTAATTTATATGGGTTTACAGACCAGCACCTTCCCAGATTTTATACTTGGTGGAGTGGGAATAGTAATTTATTTGGGTTTACTGTCCAGCACCTTCCCAGATGTTATACTTGGTGGAGTGGGAATAGTAATTTATATGGGTTTACTGTCCAGCACTGTCCCTGAGTTTATACTTGGTGGAGTGGGAATACTAATTTATATGGGTTTACTGTCCAGCACCTTCCCGGATGTTATACTTGGTGGAGTGGGAACAGTAATTTATATGGGTTTACTGTCCAGCACCGTCCCTGAGTTTATACTTGGAGGAGTGGGAATAGTAGTTTATATGGGTTGAATGTCCATCACCTTCCCTGAGATTATACTTGGTGGAGTGGGAATAGTAATTTATATGGGTTGAATGTCCAGCACCTTCCCTGAGTTTATACTTGGTGGAGTAAGATTAGTATTTTATAGGGGTTTACTGTCCAGCACCTTCTTTGACTTTATATCTGGTGGAGTGGGAATAGTAATTTATATGGGTCTACTGTCCAGGACCTTCCCTGAGTTTATACTTGGTGAAGTGGGAATAGTAATTTATATGGGTTTACTGTCCAGCACCTTCCCTGAGTTTATACTTGGTGGAGTGGGAATAGTAATTTATATGGGTTTACAGTCCAGCACCTTCCCTGAGTTTATACTTGGTGGAGTGGGAATAGTAATTTATATGGGTTGACTGTCCAGCACCTTCCCAGATGTTATACTTGGTGGAGTGGGAATAGTAATTTATGTGGGTTTACTGTCCAGCACCGTCCCTGAGTTTATACTTGGTGGAGTGGGAATAGTAATTTATATGGGTTTACTATCCAGCACCTTCTTTGACTTTATACTTGGTGGAGTGTGAATAGTAATTTATATGGGTTTACTGTCCAGCACCTTCCCAGAGTTTTTACTTGGTGGAGTTGGAATAGTAATTTATATGGGTTTACTGTCCAGCACCTTCCCTGACTTTATACTTGGTGGAGTGGGAATAGTAATTTATATTGGTTGAATGTCCAGCACCTTCCCTGAGATTATACTTGGTGAAGTGGGAATAGTAATTTATATGGGTTTACTGTCCAGCACCTTCTTTGATTTATACTTGGTGGAGTGGGAATAGTAATTTATATGGGTTTACTGTCCAGCACCTTCCCAGATGTTATACTTGGTGGAGTGGGAATAGTAATTTATATGGGTTTACTGTCCAGCACCTTCCCAGATGTTATACTTGGTGGAGTGGGAATAGTAATTTATATGGGTTTACTGTCCAGCACCTTCCCAGATATTATACTTGGTGGAGTGGGAATAGTAATTTATATGGGCTTACTGTCCAGCACCGACCCTGAGTTTATACTTGGCGGAGTGGGAATAGTAATTTATATGGGATTACTGTCCAGCACCTTCCCTGACTTTATACTTGGTGGAGTGGGAATAGTAGTTTATATGGGTTGAATGTCCATCACCTTCCCTGAGTTTATACTTGGTGGAGTAAGATTAGTAATTTATAGGGGTTTACTGTCCAGCACCTTCTTTGACTTTATATTTGGTGGAGTGGGAATAGTAATTTATATGGGTTTACTGTCCAGCACCTTCCCTGAGTTTTTACTTGGTGGAGTGGGAATAGTAATTTATATGGGTTTACTGTCCAGCACCTTCCCTGAGTTTATACTTGGTGGAGTGGGAATAGTAATTTAAATGGGTTTACTGCCCAGCACCTTCCCTGAGTTTATACTTGGTGGAGTGGGAATAGTAATTTATATGGGTTTACTGTCCAGCACCTTCCCAGATTTTATACTTGGTGGAGTGGGAATAGTAATTTATGTGGGGTTACTGTCCAGCACCGTCACTGAGTTTATACTTGGTGGAGTGGGAATAGTAATTTATATGGGTTTACTGTCCAGGACCTTCTTTGACTTTATACTTGGTGGAGTGGGAATAGTAATTTATATGGGTTTACTGTCCAGCACCTTCCCTGAGTTTATACTTGGTGGAGTGGGAATAGTAAATTATATGGGTTTACTGTCCAGCACCTTCCCTGAGTTTATACTTGGTGGAGTGGGAATAGTAATTTATATGGGTTTACTGTCCAGCACCTTCCCAGATGTTATACTTGGTGGAGTGGGAATAGTAATTTATATGGGTTTACTGTCCAGCACTGTCCCTGAGTTTATACTTGAGGGGGAATATTAATTTATATGGGTTGAATGTCCATCACCTTCCCTGAGTTTATACTTGGTGGAGTAAGATTAGTAATTTATATGGGTATAATGTCCAGCACCTTCTTTGACTTTATATTTGGTGCAGTGGGAATAGTAATTTATATGGGTTTACTGTCCAGCACCTTCCCTGAGTTTATACTTGGTGGAGTGGGAATAGTAATTTATATGGGTTTACTGTCCAGCACCTTCCCTGAGTTTATACTTGGTGGAGTGGGAATAGTAATTTATAGGGGTTTACTGTCCAGTCCCTTCCCTGAGTTTATACTTGGTGGAGTGGGAATAGTAATTTATATGGGTTAAGTGTCCAGCACCTTCCCTGAGTTTATACTTGGTGGAGTGGGAATAGTAATGTATATGGGTTTACTGTCCAGCACCTTCCCAGATTTTATACTTGGTGGAGTGGGAATAGTAATTTATGTGGGGTTACTGTCCGGCACCGTCACTGAGTTTATACTTGTTGGAGTGGGAATAGTAATTTATATGGGTTTACTGTCCAGCACCTTCTTTGACTTTATACTTGGTGGATTGGGAAAAGTAATTTATATGGGTTTACTGTCCAGCACCTTCCCTGAGTTTATACTTGGTGGAGTGGGAATAGTAAATTATATGGGTTTACTGTCCAGCACCTTCCCTGAGTTTATACTTGGTGGAGTGGGAATAGTAATTTATATGGGTTTACTGTCCAGCACCTTCCCAGATGTTATACTTGGTGGAGTTGGAATAGTAATTTATATGGGTTTACTGTCCAGCACTGTCCCTGAGTTTATACTTGGTGGAGTGGGAATATTAATTTATATGGGTTGAATGTCCATCACCTTCCCTGAGTTTATACTTGGTGGAGTATGATTAGTAATTTATATGGGTTTACTGTCCAGCACCTTCTTTGACTTTATATTTGGTGGAGTGGGAATAGTAATTTATATGGGTTTACTGTCCAGCACCTTCCCTGAGTTTATACTTGGTGGAGTGGGAATAGTAATTTATATGGGTTTACTGTCCAGCACCTTCCCTGAGTTTATACTTGGTGGAGTGGGAATAGTAATTTATAGGGGTTTACTGTCCAGCACCTTCCCTGAGTTTATACTTGGTGGAGTGGGAATAGTAATTTATATGGGTTTAGTGTCCAGCACCTTCCCAGATTTTATACTTGGTGGAGTGGGAATAGTAATTTATGTGGGTTTATTGTCCAGCACCGTCACTGAGTTTATACTTGGTGGAATGGGAATAGTAATTTATATGGGTTTACTGTCCAGCACCTTCTTTGACTTTATACTTGGTGGAGTGGGAATAGTAATTTATATGGGTTTACTGTCCAGCACCTTCCCTGAGTCTATACTTGGTTTAGTGGGAATAGTAAATTATATGGGTTTACTGTCCAGCACCTTCCCTGAGTTTATACTTGGTGGAGTGGGAATAGTAATTTATATGGGTTTACTGTCCAGCACCTTCCCAGATGTTATACTTGGTGGAGTGGGAATAGTAATTTATATGGGTTTACTGTCCAGCACTGTCCCTGAGTTTATACTTGGTGGAGTGGGAATAGTAATTTATATGGGTTTACTGTCCAGCACCTTCCCGGATGTTATACTTGGTGGAGTGGGAATAGTAATTTATATGGGTTTACCGTCCAGCACGTTCCCTGAGTTTATACTTGGTGGAGTGGGAATAGTAATTTTAATGGGTTTACTGTCCAGCACCTTCCCTGAGTTTATACTTGGTGAAGTGGGAATAGTAATTTATATGGGTTTACTGTCCAGCACCTTCCCTGAGTTTATACTTGGTGGAGTGGGAATAGTAATTTATATGGGTTTACTGTCCAGCACCTTCCCAGATTTTATACTTGGTGGAGAGGGAATAGTAATTTATGTGGGTTTACTGTCCAGCACCTTCCCAGATATTATACTTGGTGGAGTGGGATTAGTAATTTATAGGGGTTTACTGTCCAGCACCTTCCCTGACTTTATACTTGGTGGAGTGGGAATAGTAGTTTGTATGGGTTGAATGTCCAGCACCTTCCATGAGTTTATACTTGGTGGAGTAAGAATAGTAATTTATATGGGTTTACTGTCCAGCACCTTCTTTGACTTTATACTTGGTGGAGTGGGAATAGTAATTTATATGGGTTTACTGACCAGCACCTTCCCTGAGTTTATACTTGGTGGAGTGGGAATAGTAATTTATGTGGGTTTACTGTCCAGCACCTTCCCTGAGTTTATACTTGGTGGAGTGGGAATAGTAATTTATATGGGTTTACAGACCAGCACCTTCCCAGATTTTATACTTGGTGGAGTGGGAATAGTAATTTATTTGGGTTTACTGTCCAGCACTGTCCCTGAGTTTATACTTAGTGGAGTGGGAATAGTAATTTATATGGGTTTACTGTCCAGCACCTTCCCTGAGTTTATACTTGGTGGAGTGGGAATAGTAATTTATATGGGTTTACTGTCCAGCACCTTCCCACATTTTATACTTGGTGGAGAGGGAATAGTAATTTATGTGGGTTTACTGTCCAGCACCTTCCCAGATGTTATACTTGGTGGAGTGGGATTAGTAATTTATAGGGGTTTACTGTCCAGCACCTTCCCTGACTTTATACTTGGTGGAGTGGGAATAGTAGTTTGTATGGGTTGAATGTCCAGCACCTTCCATGAGTTTATACTTGGTGGAGTAAGAATAGTAATTTATATGGGTTTACTGTCCAGCACCTTCTTTGACTTTATACTTGGTGGAGTGGGAATAGTAATTTATATGGGTTTACTGTCCAGCACCTTCCCTGAGTTTATACTTGGTGGAGTGGGAATAGTAATTTATGTGGGTTTACTGTCCAGCACCTTCCCTGAGTTTATACTTGGTGGAGTGGGAATAGTAATTTATATGGGTTTACAGACCAGCACCTTCCCAGATTTTATACTTGGTGGAGTGGGAATAGTAATTTATTTGGGTTTACTGTCCAGCACTGTCCCTGAGTTTATACTTAGTGGAGTGGGAATAGTAATTTATATGGGGTTACTGTCCAGCACCTCCCCTGAGTTTATACTTGGTGGAGTGGGAATAGTAATTTATATGGGTTTACTGTCCAGCACCTTCCCTGAGTTTATACTTGGTGGAGAGGGAATAGTAATTTATATGGGTTTACTGTCCAGCACCTTCCCAGATGTTATACTTGGTGGAGTGGGAATAGTAATTTATATGGGTTTACTGTCCAGCACTGTCCCTGAGTTTATACTTGGTGGAGTGGGAATACTAATTTATATGGGTTTACTGTCCAGCACCTTCCCGGATGTTATACTTGGTGGCGTGGGAATAGTAATTTATGTGGGGTTACTGTCCAGCACCGTCACTGAGTTTATACTTGGTGGAGTGGGAATAGTAATTTATATGGGTTTACTGTCCAGGACCTTCTTTGACTTTATACTTGGTGGAGTGGGAATAGTAATTTATATGGGTTTACTGTCCAGCACCTTCCCTGAGTTTATACTTGGTGGAGTGGGAATAGTAAATTATATGGGTTTACTGTCCAGCACCTTCCCTGAGTTTATACTTGGTGGAGTGGGAATAGTAATTTATATGGGTTTACTGTCCAGCACCTTCCCAGATGTTATACTTGGTGGAGTGGGAATAGTAATTTATATGGGTTTACTGTCCAGCACTGTCCCTGAGTTTATACTTGAGGGGGAATATTAATTTATATGGGTTGAATGTCCATCACCTTCCCTGAGTTTATACTTGGTGGAGTAAGATTAGTAATTTATATGGGTATAATGTCCAGCACCTTCTTTGACTTTATATTTGGTGCAGTGGGAATAGTAATTTATATGGGTTTACTGTCCAGCACCTTCCCTGAGTTTATACTTGGTGGAGTGGGAATAGTAATTTATATGGGTTTACTGTCCAGCACCTTCCCTGAGTTTATACTTGGTGGAGTGGGAATAGTAATTTATAGGGGTTTACTGTCCAGTCCCTTCCCTGAGTTTATACTTGGTGGAGTGGGAATAGTAATTTATATGGGTTAAGTGTCCAGCACCTTCCCTGAGTTTATACTTGGTGGAGTGGGAATAGTAATGTATATGGGTTTACTGTCCAGCACCTTCCCAGATTTTATACTTGGTGGAGTGGGAATAGTAATTTATGTGGGGTTACTGTCCGGCACCGTCACTGAGTTTATACTTGTTGGAGTGGGAATAGTAATTTATATGGGTTTACTGTCCAGCACCTTCTTTGACTTTATACTTGGTGGATTGGGAAAAGTAATTTATATGGGTTTACTGTCCAGCACCTTCCCTGAGTTTATACTTGGTGGAGTGGGAATAGTAAATTATATGGGTTTACTGTCCAGCACCTTCCCTGAGTTTATACTTGGTGGAGTGGGAATAGTAATTTATATGGGTTTACTGTCCAGCACCTTCCCAGATGTTATACTTGGTGGAGTTGGAATAGTAATTTATATGGGTTTACTGTCCAGCACTGTCCCTGAGTTTATACTTGGTGGAGTGGGAATATTAATTTATATGGGTTGAATGTCCATCACCTTCCCTGAGTTTATACTTGGTGGAGTATGATTAGTAATTTATATGGGTTTACTGTCCAGCACCTTCTTTGACTTTATATTTGGTGGAGTGGGAATAGTAATTTATATGGGTTTACTGTCCAGCACCTTCCCTGAGTTTATACTTGGTGGAGTGGGAATAGTAATTTATATGGGTTTACTGTCCAGCACCTTCCCTGAGTTTATACTTGGTGGAGTGGGAATAGTAATTTATAGGGGTTTACTGTCCAGCACCTTCCCTGAGTTTATACTTGGTGGAGTGGGAATAGTAATTTATATGGGTTTAGTGTCCAGCACCTTCCCAGATTTTATACTTGGTGGAGTGGGAATAGTAATTTATGTGGGTTTATTGTCCAGCACCGTCACTGAGTTTATACTTGGTGGAATGGGAATAGTAATTTATATGGGTTTACTGTCCAGCACCTTCTTTGACTTTATACTTGGTGGAGTGGGAATAGTAATTTATATGGGTTTACTGTCCAGCACCTTCCCTGAGTCTATACTTGGTTTAGTGGGAATAGTAAATTATATGGGTTTACTGTCCAGCACCTTCCCTGAGTTTATACTTGGTGGAGTGGGAATAGTAATTTATATGGGTTTACTGTCCAGCACCTTCCCAGATGTTATACTTGGTGGAGTGGGAATAGTAATTTATATGGGTTTACTGTCCAGCACTGTCCCTGAGTTTATACTTGGTGGAGTGGGAATAGTAATTTATATGGGTTTACTGTCCAGCACCTTCCCGGATGTTATACTTGGTGGAGTGGGAATAGTAATTTATATGGGTTTACCGTCCAGCACGTTCCCTGAGTTTATACTTGGTGGAGTGGGAATAGTAATTTTAATGGGTTTACTGTCCAGCACCTTCCCTGAGTTTATACTTGGTGAAGTGGGAATAGTAATTTATATGGGTTTACTGTCCAGCACCTTCCCTGAGTTTATACTTGGTGGAGTGGGAATAGTAATTTATATGGGTTTACTGTCCAGCACCTTCCCAGATTTTATACTTGGTGGAGAGGGAATAGTAATTTATGTGGGTTTACTGTCCAGCACCTTCCCAGATATTATACTTGGTGGAGTGGGATTAGTAATTTATAGGGGTTTACTGTCCAGCACCTTCCCTGACTTTATACTTGGTGGAGTGGGAATAGTAGTTTGTATGGGTTGAATGTCCAGCACCTTCCATGAGTTTATACTTGGTGGAGTAAGAATAGTAATTTATATGGGTTTACTGTCCAGCACCTTCTTTGACTTTATACTTGGTGGAGTGGGAATAGTAATTTATATGGGTTTACTGACCAGCACCTTCCCTGAGTTTATACTTGGTGGAGTGGGAATAGTAATTTATGTGGGTTTACTGTCCAGCACCTTCCCTGAGTTTATACTTGGTGGAGTGGGAATAGTAATTTATATGGGTTTACAGACCAGCACCTTCCCAGATTTTATACTTGGTGGAGTGGGAATAGTAATTTATTTGGGTTTACTGTCCAGCACTGTCCCTGAGTTTATACTTAGTGGAGTGGGAATAGTAATTTATATGGGTTTACTGTCCAGCACCTTCCCTGAGTTTATACTTGGTGGAGTGGGAATAGTAATTTATATGGGTTTACTGTCCAGCACCTTCCCACATTTTATACTTGGTGGAGAGGGAATAGTAATTTATGTGGGTTTACTGTCCAGCACCTTCCCAGATGTTATACTTGGTGGAGTGGGATTAGTAATTTATAGGGGTTTACTGTCCAGCACCTTCCCTGACTTTATACTTGGTGGAGTGGGAATAGTAGTTTGTATGGGTTGAATGTCCAGCACCTTCCATGAGTTTATACTTGGTGGAGTAAGAATAGTAATTTATATGGGTTTACTGTCCAGCACCTTCTTTGACTTTATACTTGGTGGAGTGGGAATAGTAATTTATATGGGTTTACTGTCCAGCACCTTCCCTGAGTTTATACTTGGTGGAGTGGGAATAGTAATTTATGTGGGTTTACTGTCCAGCACCTTCCCTGAGTTTATACTTGGTGGAGTGGGAATAGTAATTTATATGGGTTTACAGACCAGCACCTTCCCAGATTTTATACTTGGTGGAGTGGGAATAGTAATTTATTTGGGTTTACTGTCCAGCACTGTCCCTGAGTTTATACTTAGTGGAGTGGGAATAGTAATTTATATGGGGTTACTGTCCAGCACCTCCCCTGAGTTTATACTTGGTCGAGTGGGAATAGTAATTTATATGGGTTTACTGTCCAGCACCTTCCCTGAGTTTATACTTGGTGGAGAGGGAATAGTAATTTATATGGGTTTACTGTCCAGCACCTTCCCAGATGTTATACTTGGTGGAGTGGGAATAGTAATTTATATGGGTTTACTGTCCAGCACTGTCCCTGAGTTTATACTTGGTGGAGTGGGAATACTAATTTATATGGGTTTACTGTCCAGCACCTTCCCGGATGTTATACTTGGTGGAGTGGGAACAGTAATTTATATGGGTTTACTGTCCAGCACCGTCCCTGAGTTTATACTTGGAGGAGTGGGAATAGTAGTTTATATGGGTTGAATGTCCATCACCTTCCCTGAGATTATACTTGGTGGAGTGGGAATAGTAATTTATATGGGTTGAATGTCCAGCACCTTCCCTGAGTTTATACTTGGTGGAGTAAGATTAGTATTTTATAGGGGTTTACTGTCCAGCACCTTCTTTGACTTTATATCTGGTGGAGTGGGAATAGTAATTTATATGGGTCTACTGTCCAGGACCTTCCCTGAGTTTATACTTGGTGAAGTGGGAATAGTAATTTATATGGGTTTACTGTCCAGCACCTTCCCTGAGTTTATACTTGGTGGAGTGGGAATAGTAATTTATATGGGTTTACAGTCCAGCACCTTCCCTGAGTTTATACTTGGTGGAGTGGGAATAGTAATTTATATGGGTTGACTGTCCAGCACCTTCCCAGATGTTATACTTGGTGGAGTGGGAATAGTAATTTATGTGGGTTTACTGTCCAGCACCGTCCCTGAGTTTATACTTGGTGGAGTGGGAATAGTAATTTATATGGGTTTACTATCCAGCACCTTCTTTGACTTTATACTTGGTGGAGTGTGAATAGTAATTTATATGGGTTTACTGTCCAGCACCTTCCCAGAGTTTTTACTTGGTGGAGTTGGAATAGTAATTTATATGGGTTTACTGGCCAGCACCTTCCCTGACTTTATACTTGGTGGAGTGGGAATAGTAATTTATATTGGTTGAATGTCCAGCACCTTCCCTGATATTATACTTGGTGAAGTGGGAATAGTAATTTATATGGGTTTACTGTCCAGCACCTTCTTTGATTTATACTTGGTGGAGTGGGAATAGTAATTTATATGGGTTTACTGTCCAGCACCTTCCCTGAGTTTACACTTGGTGGAGTGGGAATAGTCATTTATATGAGTTGAATGTCCAGCACCTTCCCTGAGTTTTACTTGGTGGAGTGGGAATAGTAATTTATATGGGTTTACTGTCCAGCACCTTCTCTGAGTTTATACTTGGTGGAGTGGGAATAGTAATTTATATGGGTTTACTGTCCAGCACCTTCCCTGAGTTTATACTTGGTGGAGTGGGAATAGTCATTTATATGAGTTGAATGTCCAGCACCTTCCCTGAGTTTTACTTGGTGGAGTGGGAATAGTAATTTATATGGGTTTACTGTCCAGCACCTTCCCTGAGTGTATACTTGGTGGAGTGGGAATAGTAATTTATATGGGTTTACTGTCCAGCACCTTCCCAGATGTTATACTTGGTGGAGTGGGAATAGTAATTTATGTGGGTTTACTGTCCAGCACCGTCCCTGAGTTTATACTTGGTGGAGTGGGAATAGTAATTTATATGGGTTTACTATCCAGCACCTTCTTTGACTTTATACTTGGTGGAGTGTGAATAGTAATTTATATGGGTTTACTGTCCAGCACCTTCCCAGAGTTTTTACTTGGTGGAGTGGGAATAGTAATTTATATGGGTTTACTGTCCAGCACCTTCCCTGACTTTATACTTGGTGGAGTGGGAATAGTAATTTATATTGGTTGAATGTCCAGCACCTTCCCTGAGATTATACTTGGTGAAGTGGGAATAGTAATTTATATGGGTTTACTGTCCAGCACCTTCTTTGATTTATACTTGGTGGAGTGGGAATAGTAATTTATATGGGTTTACTGTCCAGCACAATCCATGAGTTTATACTTGGTGGAGTGGGAATAGTCATTTATATGAGTTGAATGTCCAGCACCTTCCCTGAGTTTTACTTGGTGGAGTGGGAATAGTAATTTATATGGATTACTGTCCAGCACCTTCCCAGATTTCATACTTGGTGGAGTGGGAATAGTAATTTATAATGGTTGAATGTTCAGCACCTTCCCTGAGTTTATACTTGGTGGAGTGAGAATAGTAATTCATATGGGTTTACTGTCCAGCACATTCTTAGACATTATACTTGGTGGAGTGGGAATAGTAATTTATATGGGTTTTCTGTCCAGCACCTTCCCTGAGTTTATACTTGGTGGAGTGGGAATAGTAATTTATATGGGTTTACTGTCCAGCACCTTCCCTGAGTTTATACTTGGTGGAGTGGGAATAGTAATTTATATGGGTTTACTGTCCAGCACCTTCCCTGAGTTTATACTTGGTGGAGTGGGAATAGTAATTTATATGGGTTTACTGTCCAGCACCTTTCCAGATTTTATACTTGGTGGAGTGGGAATAGTAATTTATGTGGGGTTACTGTCCAGCACCGTCACTGAGTTTATACTTGGTGGAGTGGGAATAGTAATTTATATGGGTTTACTGTCCAGCACCTTCTTTGACTTTATACTTGGTGGAGTGGGAATAGTAATTTATATGGGGTTACTGTCCAGCACCTTCCCTGAGTTTATACTTGGTGGAGTGAGAATAGTAAATTATATGGGTTTACTGTCCAGCACCTTCCCTGAGTTTATACTTGGTGGAGTGGGAATAGTAATTTATAGGGGTTTACTGTCCAGCACCTTCCCAGATGTTATACTTGGTGGAGTGGGAATAGTAATTTATATGGGTTTACTGTCCAGCACTGTCCCTGAGTTTATACTTGGTGGAGTGGGAATATTAATTTATATGGGTTGAATGTCCATCACCTTCCCTGAGTTTATACTTGGTAGAGTAAGATTAGTAATTTATATGGGTTTACTGTCCAGCACCTTCTTTGACTTTATATTTGGGGGAGTGGGAATAGTAATTTATATGGGTTTACTGTCCAGCACCTTTCCTGAGTTTATACTTGGTGGAGTGGGAATAGTAATTTATAGGGGTTTACTGTCCAGCACCTTCCCTGAGTTTATACTTGGTGGAGTGGGAATAGTAATTTATATGGGTTTAGTGTCCAGCACCTTCCCTGAGTTTATACTTGGTGGAGTGGGAATAGTAATTTATATGGGTTTACTGTCCAGCACCTTCCCAGATTTTGGAATTTGGAATTTGGAATTTGGAGTGGTATTTATAAAGCGCAAACGGTCGCTCCGGAAGGAGCATCATGGCGCTGTAGGTCCTGATTCCAGTCATAGAGGGGAATGGGGGAGGCTAAATGGCGGCTTTGGACCAGTCGTCAGGGAGCGTGAAGATCCAGGTTTTGAGCAGCTTCCGGAATGGTTTCTCAGATGTTTGAAGCCTGAGGTGCCTTGGCATACTGTTCCAGGCTTTTATGGATAGGTTGCTTAAAGTTTTTCCGCCTTTGGATTTTAGATTGAATTTAGACAAGGTCATGAGGTTGTCTTGTGCAGATCTTAGGGATCGGCACGGAGTGTAATGGGGGAAACGTTTGGTTAGGTAGGAAGGGCCGGTTTTGTTGAAGGCTCGAAAAGCTACAATGAGAATTTTAAAGAGAATTCTCTTGTGTAGGGGGAGCCAGTGCAGGGACTTAAGGGCTGCGGAGATGGAAGATTTTCGTGGAAGTTTCAGGACAAGCCGGGCGGCAGTGTGCAAGACACTTTGCAATTTGGCAAGGGTCGATTTTTTGGTCCCTGCCATGAGTCCGTTGCAGTAGTCGACTCGGGACAGAATGAGGGCTACCGCTACCGTTTTTCTCGCTTCGAGCGGGAGGAAGTCAAAGAATTTCCTTAATGACTTTATTATGCCGAAGCATTTACCTGCCGTGTTCGAAGCGTGGAGGTCGAAGGATAGCTCGGAGTCGAAGAGGACACCGAGGTTCCTAGCTGATGAGACTGTTTGAGGAGGGGCGGCAGAGTTGTCCGGCCACCACAGGGCAGGGCAGAAGGATGCAATTTTTTCCGATGGGAAGAATCTCGGTTTTGTTCGAGTTGCAGCGCAAGTGATTGGTGTCCATCCATTGGAAGACTGCTGTAAGGCAGTGTTTCAGGTTGAGCTCAGCCGTGTTGGTATTTTCATCAAGGGGGATGATCAGCTGAGTATCGTCGGCATAAGAAGTGACCGTTATGCCGAACGACTCAATGAGGGTAAGGAGAGGGATAAGGTAGATATTAAAGAGGAGGGGACTCAGGATGGAACCTTAGGGGACGCCGCAGAACACCTTTTTCTCCTTGGATTGGTAGGGGCCAAGTGAGACGGTCTGGAACCTGTCACTGAGGAAAGAGCTGATCCAAGATAGGGCAGAGTTGGAAATGCCGATATCTGAGAGTCTCTTGATCAGGATGGAATGGGAAATAGTGTCGAAAGCTGCCGTGAGGTCAAGAAGGATCAGGATAGCCTTCTTCCTTTGATCTTGAAGGGTTTTGATTGTGTCGGTCAGCTCGATCATGGCCGTCTCAGTGGAATGTTTCGGCCGGAAACCGGATTGTTGGGGGTGAAGTAAATTATTTGAGTCCAGAAAGGTCTTGAGCTCCTTATGGACTAACTGTTCCGTTATTTTACCTAGTGCAGGTAGGAGGGTGATTGGACGGAGGTTGGTCAGGTCGGAGGGGGGTTTGTTCGACTTTTTCAAGAGCGGCTTGACCACCCCTTGTTTCCAGGAGCATGGTACTAAGCCGGATGAGAGAGATTGATTGATTATGGTGTTGATGGAAGGGTTAATTTCGTCGATGATAAGGTGGAGAATCCTAGGTGGACAGGGGTCAGAGGGGGAGCCAGATTTGCAAGCAAGGATCGCGTCTCTGGTCTGGGACAAGGTAACCGGAGTAAAGCTTTTGAAACTATTTGTAGGCTGGTTAACATGGTCCAGGTCCCGTGGTAAAGGAGCTGGGGGTGGGGGAGGGAAATTTTTGTGGATGAGAGTGATTTTGTCATCAAAATAGTCCGAAATTTTGTCACAGAATTCTTGGGAGGGGGGGATTTCCGGTTGAAGTGCTTTGGGTTTGGTAAAGGATTTAACTATAGAAAAAAGGGTTTTTTGCTTTTGGCTAGCGTTGTTAATAGCATTAACGTAGTAGATTTTTTTTGCTGTTTTGATGGATGCAAGGTAGGTTTTCCTCTGTAGGATGTAGTTCCTGCGATCGCTATTGTCGTAGGTACTACGCCATCTCCTCTCAGCTTTTCTGCAGAGGAGGTGGGCGGCGGTTAGGTCCGGCGTGTACCAAGGGGCCATAAGTTTGACTGTTTTCGTGGCCTTGTCCCTTTTGTGGGGAGGGCAGCGAGTCGAAAATTCATGGGCGAGCCAGTTGTTGAGATTTATAGCGTCTCTGTCTATATCGCCCGAGGGAGAAGGGGCATTAGAAGGGAAAAGGGGGTGGAGAGTGAGGTTTTTCTGGACAGTATTCCAGTTGATGGAACGGGCGGGCTGGCGTAAACGTTTTTTGCAGGTAGGGATGACGTCGCTAGAAATATGAAAGGGGATTAGACAATGGTCAGTCCAGATTTGAGGTATAGGGGATAGGGAGGAGAGGGACGGGAGGTTAGAACAGATACCGTCCAAGGTGTGACCTAGGGAGTGTGTGGGAAGTTTGACGCGTTGTTGAAGGTTAAAGACGTCCAGCGACTGTAGAAAATTTCTGGAGTGCGGGTCTGCTATGGATTCAAGATGTATATTGAAGTCTCCAAGGAGGGTAAAGTGTGGATAGCGAAGGAGGAAACTACCAAGAGCGTCGTCTAGCGAGTCTAGGAATTTAGTGGCATTTCCAGGTGGACGATAGATGAGGCCACCGGTAAAAGAAAGCGTTTTGCTAAGGTTTATGCAGAACCCTAAGCCTTCTGCGTCGGTGAGGGGATCGAGGCTGAAGGTGTGACAGTTAAAGGTGTTCCTGACAATAACTGCGACCCCACCACCTCTACCCTTCTGTCTGTCTTGTCTATGGAAGGCGAAGCCCGGGGGGAGGGCGGTGGCGATGTCTGGGTTGCTGTCTTCCGTAAGCCAGGTTTCGGTGATCATTAGACAGTCCAGGTCGTGGTCAATGATGAGATCATGGATGTCTTGGCTGTGTTTACACATTGACCTGGCATTTATTAATGCTCCTGTAAAGAAAGGTCGTGAGATAATATAAATAATTTTATACTTGGTGGAGTGGGAATAGTAATTTATGTGGGGTTACTGTCCAGCACCGTCACTGAGTTTATACTTGGTGGAGTGGGAATAGTAATTTATAGGGGTTTACTGTCCAGCACCTTCCCTGAGTTTATACTTGGTGGAGTGGGAATAGTAATTTATATGGGTTTAGTGTCCAGCACCTTCCCTGAGTTTATACTTGGTGGAGTGGGAATAGTAATTTATATGGGTTTACTGTCCAGCACCTTCCCAGATGTTATACTTGGTGGAGTGGGAATAGTAATTTATATGGGTTTACAGTCCAGCACCTTCTTTGACTTTATACTTTGTGGAGTGGGAAAAGTAATTTATATGGGTTTACTGTCCAGCACCTTCCCTGAGTTTATACTTGGTGGAGTGGGAATAGTAAATTATATGGGTTTACTGTCCAGCACCTTCCCTGAGTTTATACTTGGTGGAGTGGGAATAATAATTTATATGGGTTTACTGTCCAGCACCTTCCCAGATGTTATACTTGGTGGAGTGGGAATAGTAATTTATATGGGTTCACTGTCCAGCACTGTCCCTGAGTTTATACTTCGTGGAGTGGGAATATTAATTTATATGGGTTGAATGTCCATCACCTTCCCTGAGTTTATACTTGGTGGAGTAAGATTAGTAATTTATATGGGTTTACTGTCCAGCACCTTCTTTGACTTTATATTTGGTGGAGTGGGAATAGTAATTTATATGGGTTTACTGTCCAGCACCTTCCCTGAGTTTATACTTGGTGGAGTGGGAATAGTAAATTATATGGGTTTACTGTCCAGCACCTTCCCTGAGTTATACTTGGTGGAGTGGGAATAGTAATTTATAAGGGTTAACTGTCCAGCACCTTCCCAGATGTTATACTTGGTGGAGTGGGAATAGTAATTTACATGGGTTTGCTGGCTAGCACTTTCCCTGAGTTTATACTTGGTGGAGTGGGAATAGTAATTTATATGGGTTTACTGTCCAGCACCTTCCCGGATGTTATACTTGGTGGAGTGGGAATAGTAATTTATATGGGTTGAATGCCCATCACCTTTCCTGAGTTTATACTTGGTAAGATTAGTAATTTATATGGGTGTACTGTCCAGCACCTTCTTTGACTTTATATTTGGTGGAGTGGGAATAGTAATTTATATGGGTTTACTGTCCAGCACATTCCCTGAGTTTATACTTGGTGGAGTGGGAATAGTGATTTATATGGGTTTACTGTCCTGCACCTTCCCTGAGTTTATACTTGGTGGAGTGGGAATAGTAATTTATATGGGTTTACTGTCCAGCACCTTCCCTGAGTTTATACTTGGTGGAGTGGGAATAGTAATTTAAATGGGTTTACTGTCCAGCACCTTCCCAGATTTTATACTTGGTGGAGTGGGAATAGTAATTTATATGGGTTTACTGTCCAGCACCTTCTTTGAGTTTATACTTGGTGGAGTGGAAATAGCAATTTATATGGGTTTACTGTCCAGCACCTTCCCTGAGTTTATACTTGGTGGAGTGGGAATAGTAAATTATGTGGGTTTACTGTCCAGCACCTTCCCTGAGTTTATACTTAGTGGAGTGGGAATAGTAATTTATATGGGTTTACTGTCCAGCACCTTCCCAGATGTTATACTTGGTGGAGAGGGAATAGTAATTTATATGGGTTTACTGTCCAGCACCTTCCCGGATGTTATACTTGGTGGAGTGGGAATAGTAATTTATATGGGTTTACTGTCCAGCACCGTCCCTGAGTTTATACTTGGTGGAGTGGGAATAGTAATTTATATGGGTTTACTGTCCAGCACCTTCCCTGACTTTATACTTGGTGGAGTGGGAATAGTAGTTTATATGGGTTGAATGTCCAGCACCTTCCCTGAGTTTATACTTGGTGGAGTAAGAATAGTAATTTATATGAGTTTACTGTCCAGCACCTTCTTTAAATTTATATTTGGTGGAGTGGGAATAGTAATTTATATGGGTTTACTGTCCAGCACCTTCCCTGAGTTTATACTTGGTGGAGTGGGAATAGTAATTTAAATGGGTTTACTGTCCAGCACCTTCCCAGATTTTATTCTTGGTGGAGTGGAAATAGTAATTTATGTGGGTTTACTGTCCAGCACCGTCACTGAGTTTATACTTGGTGGAGTGGGAATAGTAATTTATATGGGTTTACTGTCCAGCACCTTCTTTGACTTTATACTTGGTGTAGTGGAAATAGCAATTTATATGGGTTTACTGTCCAGCACCGTCCCTGAGTTTATACTTGGCGGAGTGGGAATAGTGATTTAAATGGGTTTACAGTCCAGCACCTTCCCAGATTTTATACTTGGTGGAGTGGGAATAGTAATTTATATGGGTTTACTGTCCAGCACCTTCCTGGATGTTATACTTGGTGGAGTGGGAATAGTAATTTATATGGGTTTACTGTCCAGCACCTTCCTGGATGTTATACTTGGTGGAGTGGGAATAGTAATTTATATGGGTTTACTGTCCAGCACCGTCCCTGAGTTTATACTTGGCGGAGTGGGAATAGTGATTTAAATGGGTTTACAGTCCAGCACCTTCCCAGATTTTATACTTGGTGGAGTGGGAATAGTAATTTATGTGGGTTTACTGTCCAGCACCGTCCCTGAGTTTATACTTGGTGGAGTGGGTATAGTAATTTATATGGGTTTACTATCCAGCACCTTCTTTGACTTTATACTTGGTGGAGTGGGAATAGTAATTTATATGGGTTTACTGTCCAGCACCTTCCCTGAGTTTATACTTGGTGGAGTGGGAATAGTAATTTATATGGGTTTACTGTCCAGCACCTTCCCTGACTTTATACTTGGTGGAGTGGGAATAGTAAGTTATATGGGTTTACTGTCCAGCACCTTTCCAGGTGTTATACTTGGTGGAGTGGGAATAGTAATTTATATGGGTTTACTGTCCAGCACCTTCCCAGATGTTATACTTGGTGGAGTGGGAATAGTAATTTATATGGGTTTACTGTCCAGCACCTTCCCAGATATTATACTTGGTGGAGTGGGAATAGTAATTTATATGGGCTTACTGTCCAGCACCGACCCTGAGTTTATACTTGGTGGAGTGGGAATAGTAATTTATATGGGATTACTGTCCAGCACCTTCCCTGACTTTATACTTGGTGGAGTGGGAATAGTAGTTTATATGGGTTGAATGTCCATCACCTTCCCTGAGTTTATACTTGGTGGAGTAAGATTAGTAATTTATAGGGGTTTACTGTCCAGCACCTTCTTTGACTTTATATTTGGTGGAGTGGGAATAGTAATTTATATGGGTTTACTGTCCAGCACCTTCCCTGAGTTTTTACTTGGTGGAGTGGGAATAGTAATTTATATGGGTTTACTGTCCAGCACCTTCCCTGAGTTTATACTTGGTGGAGTGGGAATAGTAATTTATATGGGTTTACTGCCCAGCACCTTCCCTGAGTTGATACTTGGTGGAGTGGGAATAGTAATTTATATGGGTTTACTGTCCAGCACCTTCCCAGATTTTATACTTGGTGGAGTGGGAATAGTAATTTATGTGGGGTTACTGTCCAGCACCGTCACTGAGTTTATACTTGGTGGAGTGGGAATAGTAATTTATATGGGTTTACTGTCCAGGACCTTCTTTGACTTTATCCTTGGTGGAGTGGGAATAGTAATTTATATGGGTTTACTGTCCAGCACCTTCCCTGAGTTTATACTTGGTGGAGTGGGAATAGTAAATTATATGGGTTTACTGTCCAGCACCTTCCCTGAGTTTATACTTGGTGGAGTGGGAATAGTAATTTATATGGGTTTACTGTCCAGCACCTTCCCAGATGTTATACTTGGTGGAGTGGGAATAGTAATTTATATGGGTTTACTGTCCAGCACTGTCCCTGAGTTTATACTTGGTGGAGTGGGAATATTAATTTATATGGGTTGAATGTCCATCACCTTCCCTGAGTTTATACTTGGTGGAGTAAGATTAGTAATTTATATGGGTATAATGTCCAGCACCTTCTTTGACTTTATATTTGGTGGAGTGGGAATAGTAATTTATATGGGTTTACTGTCTAGCACCTTCGCTGAGTTTATACTTGGTGGAGTGGGAATAGTAATTTATATGGGTTTACTGTCCAGCACCTTCCCTGAGTTCATACTTGGTGGAGTGGGAATAGTAATTTATAGGGGTTTACTGTCCAGTCCCTTCCCTGAGTTTATACTTGGTGGAGTGGGAATAGTAATTTATATGGGTTAAGTGTCCAGCACCTTCCCTGAGTTTATACTTGGTGGAGTGGGAATAGTAATGTATATGGGTTTACTGTCCAGCACCTTCCCAGATTTTATACTTGGTGGAGTGGGAATAGTAATTTATGTGGGGTTACTGTCCGGCACCGTCACTGAGTTTATACTTGTTGGAGTGGGAATAGTAATTTATATGGGTTTACTGTCCAGCACCTTCTTTGACTTTATACTTGGTGGAGTGGGAAAAGTAATTTATATGGGTTTACTGTCCAGCACCTTCCCTGAGTTTATACTTGGTGGAGTGGGAATAGTAAATTATATGGGTTTACTGTCCAGCACCTTCCCTGAGTTTATACTTGGTGGAGTGGGAATAGTAATTTATATGGGTTTACTGTCCAGCACCTTCCCAGATGTTATACTTGGTGGAGTTGGAATAGTAATTTATATGGGTTTACTGTCCAGCACTGTCCCTGAGTTTATACTTGGTGGAGTGGGAATATTAATTTATATGGGTTGAATGTCCATCACCTTCCCTGAGTTTATACTTGGTGGAGTATGATTAGTAATTTATATGGGTTTACTGTCCAGCACCTTCTTTGACTTTATATTTGGTGGAGTGGGAATAGTAATTTATATGGGTTTACTGTCCAGCACCTTCCCCGAGTTTATACTTGGTGGAGTGGGAATAGTAATTTATATGGGTTTACTGTCCAGCACCTTCCCTGAGTTTATACTTGGTGGAGTGGGAATAGTAATTTATAGGGGTTTACTGTCCAGCACCTTCCCTGAGTTTATACTTGGTGGAGTGGGAATAGTAATTTATATGGGTTTAGTGTCCAGCACCTTCCCAGATTTTATACTTGGTGGAGTGGGAATAGTAATTTATGTGGGTTTATTGTCCAGCACCGTCACTGAGTTTATACTTGGTGGAATGGGAATAGTAATTTATATGGGTTTACTGTCCAGCACCTTCCCTGAGTTTATACTTGGTGGAGTGGGAATAGTAATTTATATGGGTTTACTGCCCAGCACCTTCCCTGAGTTTGTACTTGGTGGAGTGGGAATAGTAATTTATATGGGTTTACTGTCCAGCACCTTCCCAGATTTTATACTTAATGGAGTGGGAATAGTAATTTATGTGGGGTTACTGTCCAGCACCGTCACTGAGTTTATACTTGGTGGAGTGGGAATAGTAATTTATATGGGTTTACTGTCCAGGACCTTCTTTGACTTTATACTTGGTGGAGTGGGAATAGTAATTTATATGGGTTTACTGTCCAGCACCTTCCCTGAGTTTATACTTGGTGGAGTGGGAATAGTAAATTATATGGGTTTACTGTCCAGCACCTTCCCTGAGTTTATACTTGGTGGAGTGGGAATAGTAATTTATATGGGTTTACTGTCCAGCACCTTCCCAGATGTTATACTTGGTGGAGTGGGAATAGTAATTTATATGGGTTTACTGTCCAGCACTGTCCCTGAGTTTATACTTGGTGGAGTGGGAATATTAATTTATATGGGTTGAATGTCCATCACCTTCCCTGAGTTTATACTTGGTGGAGTAAGATTAGTAATTTATATGGGTATAATGTCCAGCACCTTCTTTGACTTTATATTTGGTGGAGTGGGAATAGTAATTTATATGGGTTTACTGTCCAGCACCTTCCCTGAGTTTATACTTGGTGGAGTGGGAATAGTAATTTATATGGGTTTACTGTCCAGCACCTTCCCTGAGTTTATACTTGGTGGAGTGGGAATACTAATTTATAGGGGTTTACTGTCCAGTCCCTTCCCTGAGTTTATACTTGGTGGAGTGGGAATAGTAATTTATATGGGTTAAGTGTCCAGCACCTTCCCTGAGTTTATACTTGGTGGAGTGGGAATAGTAATGTATATGGGTTTACTGTCCAGCACCTTCCCAGATTTTATACTTGGTGGAGTGGGAATAGTAATTTATGTGGGGTTACTGTCCGGCACCGTCACTGAGTTTATACTTGTTGGAGTGGGAATAGTAATTTATATGGGTTTACTGTCCAGCACCTTCTTTGACTTTATACTTGGTGGAGTGGGAAAAGTAATTTATATGGGTTTACTGTCCAGCACCTTCCCTGAGTTTATACTTGGTGGAGTGGGAATAGTAAATTATATGGGTTTACTGTCCAGCACCTTCCCTGAGTTTATACTTGGTGGAGTGGGAATAGTAATTTATATGGGTTTACTGTCCAGCACCTTCCCAGATGTTATACTTGGTGGAGTTGGAATAGTAATTTATATGGGTTTACTGTCCAGCACTGTCCCTGAGTTTATACTTGGTGGAGTGGGAATATTAATTTATATGGGTTGAATGTCCATCACCTTCCCTGAGTTTATACTTGGTGGAGTATGATTAGTAATTTATATGGGTTTACTGTCCAGCACCTTCTTTGACTTTATATTTGGTGGAGTGGGAATAGTAATTTATATGGGTTTACTGTCCAGCACCTTCCCTGAGTTTATACTTGGTGGAGTGGGAATAGTAATTTATATGGGTTTACTGTCCAGCACCTTACCTGAGTTTATACTTGGTGGAGTGGGAATAGTAATTTATAGGGGTTTACTGTCCAGCACCTTCCCTGAGTTTATACTTGGTGGAGTGAGAATAGTAATTTATATGGGTTTACTGTCCAGCACATTCTTAGACATTATACTTGGTGGAGTGGGAATAGTAATTTATATGGGTTTTCTGTCCAGCACCTTCCCTGAGTTTATACTTGGTGGAGTGGGAATAGTAATTTATATGGGTTTACTGTCCAGCACCTTCCCTGAGTTTATACTTGGTGGAGTGGGAATAGTAATTTATATGGGTTTACTGTCCAGCACCTTCCCTGAGTTTATACTTGGTGGAGTGGGAATAGTAATTTATATGGGTTTACTGTCCAGCACCTTTCCAGATTTTATACTTGGTGGAGTGGGAATAGTAATTTATGTGGGGTTACTGTCCAGCACCGTCACTGAGTTTATACTTGGTGGAGTGGGAATAGTAATTTATATGGGTTTACTGTCCAGCACCTTCTTTGACTTTATACTTGGTGGAGTGGGAATAGTAATTTATATGGGGTTACTGTCCAGCACCTTCCCTGAGTTTATACTTGGTGGAGTGAGAATAGTAAATTATATGGGTTTACTGTCCAGCACCTTCCCTGAGTTTATACTTGGTGGAGTGGGAATAGTAATTTATAGGGGTTTACTGTCCAGCACCTTCCCAGATGTTATACTTGGTGGAGTGGGAATAGTAATTTATATGGGTTTACTGTCCAGCACTGTCCCTGAGTTTATACTTGGTGGAGTGGGAATATTAATTTATATGGGTTGAATGTCCATCACCTTCCCTGAGTTTATACTTGGTAGAGTAAGATTAGTAATTTATATAGGTTTACTGTCCAGCACCTTCTTTGACTTTATATTTGGGGGAGTGGGAATAGTAATTTATATGGGTTTACTGTCCAGCACCTTTCCTGAGTTTATACTTGGTGGAGTGGGAATAGTAATTTATAGGGGTTTACTGTCCAGCACCTTCCCTGAGTTTATACTTGGTGGAGTGGGAATAGTAATTTATATGGGTTTAGTGTCCAGCACCTTCCCTGAGTTTATACTTGGTGGAGTGGGAATAGTAATTTATATGGGTTTACTGTCCAGCACCTTCCCAGATTTTATACTTGGTGGAGTGGGAATAGTAATTTATGTGGGGTTACTGTCCAGCACCGTCACTGAGTTTATACTTGGTGGAGTGGGAATAGTAATTTATAGGGGTTTACTGTCCAGCACCTTCCCTGAGTTTATACTTGGTGGAGTGGGAATAGTAATTTATATGGGTTTAGTGTCCAGCACCTTCCCTGAGTTTATACTTGGTGGAGTGGGAATAGTAATTTATATGGGTTTACTGTCCAGCACCTTCCCAGATGTTATACTTGGTGGAGTGGGAATAGTAATTTATATGGGTTTACAGTCCAGCACCTTCTTTGACTTTATACTTTGTGGAGTGGGAAAAGTAATTTATATGGGTTTACTGTCCAGCACCTTCCCTGAGTTTATACTTGGTGGAGTGGGAATAGTAAATTATATGGGTTTACTGTCCAGCACCTTCCCTGAGTTTATACTTGGTGGAGTGGGAATAATAATTTATATGGGTTTACTGTCCAGCACCTTCCCAGATGTTATACTTGGTGGAGTGGGAATAGTAATTTATATGGGTTCACTCTCCAGCACTGTCCCTGAGTTTATACTTCGTGGAGTGGGAATATTAATTTATATGGGTTGAATGTCCATCACCTTCCCTGAGTTTATACTTGGTGGAGTAAGATTAGTAATTTATATGGGTTTACTGTCCAGCACCTTCTTTGACTTTATATTTGGTGGAGTGGGAATAGTAATTTATATGGGTTTACTGTCCAGCACCTTCCCTGAGTTTATACTTGGTGGAGTGGGAATAGTAAATTATATGGGTTTACTGTCCAGCACCTTCCCTGAGTTATACTTGGTGGAGTGGGAATAGTAATTTATAAGGGTTAACTGTCCAGCACCTTCCCAGATGTTATACTTGGTGGAGTGGGAATAGTAATTTACATGGGTTTGCTGTCTAGCACTTTCCCTGAGTTTATACTTGGTGGAGTGGGAATAGTAATTTATATGGGTTTACTGTCCAGCACCTTCCCGGATGTTATACTTGGTGGAGTGGGAATAGTAATTTATATGGGTTGAATGCCCATCACCTTTCCTGAGTTTATACTTGGTAAGATTAGTAATTTATATGGGTGTACTGTCCAGCACCTTCTTTGACTTTATATTTGGTGGAGTGGGAATAGTAATTTATATGGGTTTACTGTCCAGCACATTCCCTGAGTTTATACTTGGTGGAGTGGGAATAGTGATTTATATGGGTTTACTGTCCTGCACCTTCCCTGAGTTTATACTTGGTGGAGTGGGAATAGTAATTTATATGGGTTTACTGTCCAGCACCTTCCCTGAGTTTATACTTGGTGGAGTGGGAATAGTAATTTAAATGGGTTTACTGTCCAGCACCTTCCCAGATTTTATACTTGGTGGAGTGGGAATAGTAATTTATATGGGTTTACTGTCCAGCACCTTCTTTGAGTTTATACTTGGTGGAGTGGAAATAGCAATTTATATGGGTTTACTGTCCAGCACCTTCCCTGAGTTTATACTTGGTGGAGTGGGAATAGTAAATTATGTGGGTTTACTGTCCAGCACCTTCCCTGAGTTTATACTTAGTGGAGTGGGAATAGTAATTTATATGGGTTTACTGTCCAGCACCTTCCCAGATGTTATACTTGGTGGAGAGGGAATAGTAATTTATATGGGTTTACTGTCCAGCACCGTCCCTGAGTTTATACTTGGTGGAGTGGGAATAGTAATTTATATGGGTTTACTGTCCAGCACCTTCCCTGACTTTATACTTGGTGGAGTGGGAATAGTAGTTTATATGGGTTGAATGTCCAGCACCTTCCCTGAGTTTATACTTGGTGGAGTAAGAATAGTAATTTATATGTGTTTACTGTCCAGCACCTTCTTTAAATTTATATTTGGTGGAGTGGGAATAGTAATTTATATGGGTTTACTGTCCAGCACCTTCCCTGAGTTTATACTTGGTGGAGTGGGAATAGTAATTTAAATGGGTTTACTGTCTAGCACCTTCCCAGATTTTATTCTTGGTGGAGTGGAAATAGTAATTTATGTGGGTTTACTGTCCAGCACCGTCACTGAGTTTATACTTGGTGGAGTGGGAATAGTAATTTATATGGGTTTACTGTCCAGCACCTTCTTTGACTTTATACTTGGTGTAGTGGAAATAGCAATTTATATGGGTTTACTGTCCAGCACCGTCCCTGAGTTTATACTTGGCGGAGTGGGAATAGTGATTTAAATGGGTTTACAGTCCAGCACCTTCCCAGATTTTATACTTGGTGGAGTGGGAATAGTAATTTATATGGGTTTACTGTCCAGCACCTTCCTGGATGTTATACTTGGTGGAGTGGGAATAGTAATTTATATGGGTTTACTGTCCAGCACCTTCCTGGATGTTATACTTGGTGGAGTGGGAATAGTAATTTATATGGGTTTACTGTCCAGCACCGTCCCTGAGTTTATACTTGGCGGAGTGGGAATAGTGATTTAAATGGGTTTACAGTCCAGCACCTTCCCAGATTTTATACTTGGTGGAGTGGGAATAGTAATTTATGTGGGTTTACTGTCCAGCACCGTCCCTGAGTTTATACTTGGTGGAGTGGGTATAGTAATTTATATGGGTTTACTATCCAGCACCTTCTTTGACTTTATACTTGGTGGAGTGGGAATAGTAATTTATATGGGTTTACTGTCCAGCACCTTCCCTGAGTTTATACTTGGTGGAGTGGGAATAGTAATTTATATGGGTTTACTGTCCAGCACCTTCCCTGACTTTATACTTGGTGGAGTGGGAATAGTAAGTTATATGGGTTTACTGTCCAGCACCTTTCCAGGTGTTATACTTGGTGGAGTGGGAATAGTAATTTATATGGGTTTACTGTCCAGCACCTTCCCAGATGTTATACTTGGTGGAGTGGGAATAGTAATTTATATGGGTTTACTGTCCAGCACCTTCCCTGAGTTTATACTTGGTGGAGTGGGAATAGTAATTTATATGGGTTTACTGCCCAGCACCTTCCCTGAGTTTATACTTGGTGGAGTAAGATTAGTAATTTATAGGGGTTTACTGTCCAGCACCTTCTTTGACTTTATATTTGGTGGAGTGGGAATAGTAATTTATATGGGTTTACTGTCCAGCACCTTCCCTGAGTTTTTACTTGGTGGAGTGGGAATAGTAATTTATATGGGTTTACTGTCCAGCACCTTCCCTGAGTTTATACTTGGTGGAGTGGGAATAGTAATTTATATGGGTTTACTGCCCAGCACCTTCCCTGAGTTTATACTTGGTGGAGTGGGAATAGTAATTTATATGGGTTTACTGTCCAGCACCTTCCCAGATTTTATACTTGGTGGAGTGGGAATAGTAATTTATGTGGGGTTACTGTCCAGCACCGTCACTGAGTTTATACTTGGTGGAGTGGGAATAGTAATTTATATGGGTTTACTGTCCAGGACCTTCTTTGACTTTATACTTGGTGGAGTGGGAATAGTAATTTATATGGGTTTACTGTCCAGCACCTTCCCTGAGTTTATACTTGGTGGAGTGGGAATAGTAAATTATATGGGTTTACTGTCCAGCACCTTCCCTGAGTTTATACTTGGTGGAGTGGGAATAGTAATTTATATGGGTTTACTGTCCAGCACCTTCCCAGATGTTATACTTGGTGGAGTGGGAATAGTAATTTATATGGGTTTACTGTCCAGCACTGTCCCTGAGTTTATACTTGGTGGAGTGGGAATATTAATTTATATGGGTTGAATGTCCATCACCTTCCCTGAGTTTATACTTGGTGGAGTAAGATTAGTAATTTATATGGGTATAATGTCCAGCACCTTCTTTGACTTTATATTTGGTGGAGTGGGAATAGTAATTTATATGGGTTTACTGTCCAGCACCTTCGCTGAGTTTATACTTGGTGGAGTGGGAATAGTAATTTATATGGGTTTACTGTCCAGCACCTTCCCTGAGTTCATACTTGGTGGAGTGGGAATAGTAATTTATAGGGGTTTACTGTCCAGTCCCTTCCCTGAGTTTATACTTGGTGGAGTGGGAATAGTAATTTATATGGGTTAAGTGTCCAGCACCTTCCCTGAGTTTATACTTGGTGGAGTGGAAATAGTAATGTATATGGGTTTACTGTCCAGCACCTTCCCAGATTTTATACTTGGTGGAGTGGGAATAGTAATTTATGTGGGGTTACTGTCCGGCACGTCACTGAGTTTATACTTGTTGGAGTGGGAATAGTAATTTATATGGGTTTACTGTCCAGCACCTTCTTTGACTTTATACTTGGTGGAGTGGGAAAAGTAATTTATATGGGTTTACTGTCCAGCACCTTCCCTGAGTTTATACTTGGTGGAGTGGGAATAGTAAATTATATGGGTTTACTGTCCAGCGCCTTCCCTGAGTTTATACTTGGTGGAGTGGGAATAGTAATTTATATGGGTTTACTGTCCAGCACCTTCCCAGATGTTATACTTGGTGGAGTTGGAATAGTAATTTATATGGGTTTACTGTCCAGCACTGTCCCTGAGTTTATACTTGGTGGAGTGGGAATATTAATTTATATGGGTTGAATGTCCATCACCTTCCCTGAGTTTATACTTGGTGGAGTATGATTAGTAATTTATATGGGTTTACTGTCCAGCACCTTCTTTGACTTTATATTTGGTGGAGTGGGAATAGTAATTTATATGGGTTTACTGTCCAGCACCTTCCCCGAGTTTATACTTGGTGGAGTGGGAATAGTAATTTATATGGGTTTACTGTCCAGCACCTTCCCTGAGTTTATACTTGGTGGAGTGGGAATAGTAATTTATAGGGGTTTACTGTCCAGCACATTCTTAGACATTATACTTGGTGGAGTGGGAATAGTAATTTATATGGGTTTTCTGTCCAGCACCTTCCCTGAGTTTATACTTGGTGGAGTGGGAATAGTAATTTATATGGGTTTACTGTCCAGCACCTTCCCTGAGTTTATACTTGGTGGAGTGGGAATAGTAATTTATATGGGTTTACTGTCCAGCACCTTCCCTGAGTTTATACTTGGTGGAGTGGGAATAGTAATTTATATGGGTTTACTGTCCAGCACCTTTCCAGATTTTATACTTGGTGGAGTGGGAATAGTAATTTATGTGGGGTTACTGTCCAGCACCGTCACTGAGTTTATACTTGGTGGAGTGGGAATAGTAATTTATATGGGTTTACTGTCCAGCACCTTCTTTGACTTTATACTTGGTGGAGTGGGAATAGTAATTTATATGGGGTTACTGTCCAGCACCTTCCCTGAGTTTATACTTGGTGGAGTGAGAATAGTAAATTATATGGGTTTACTGTCCAGCACCTTCCCTGAGTTTATACTTGGTGGAGTGGGAATAGTAATTTATAGGGGTTTACTGTCCAGCACCTTCCCAGATGTTATACTTGGTGGAGTGGGAATAGTAATTTATATGGGTTTACTGTCCAGCACTGTCCCTGAGTTTATACTTGGTGGAGTGGGAATATTAATTTATATGGGTTGAATGTCCATCACCTTCCCTGAGTTTATACTTGGTAGAGTAAGATTAGTAATTTATATAGGTTTACTGTCCAGCACCTTCTTTGACTTTATATTTGGGGGAGTGGGAATAGTAATTTATATGGGTTTACTGTCCAGCACCTTTCCTGAGTTTATACTTGGTGGAGTGGGAATAGTAATTTATAGGGGTTTACTGTCCAGCACCTTCCCTGAGTTTATACTTGGTGGAGTGGGAATAGTAATTTATATGGGTTTAGTGTCCAGCACCTTCCCTGAGTTTATACTTGGTGGAGTGGGAATAGTAATTTATATGGGTTTACTGTCCAGCACCTTCCCAGATTTTATACTTGGTGGAGTGGGAATAGTAATTTATGTGGGGTTACTGTCCAGCACCGTCACTGAGTTTATACTTGGTGGAGTGGGAATAGTAATTTATAGGGGTTTACTGTCCAGCACCTTCCCTGAGTTTATACTTGGTGGAGTGGGAATAGTAATTTATATGGGTTTAGTGTCCAGCACCTTCCCTGAGTTTATACTTGGTGGAGTGGGAATAGTAATTTATATGGGTTTACTGTCCAGCACCTTCCCAGATGTTATACTTGGTGGAGTGGGAATAGTAATTTATATGGGTTTACAGTCCAGCACCTTCTTTGACTTTATACTTTGTGGAGTGGGAAAAGTAATTTATATGGGTTTACTGTCCAGCACCTTCCCTGAGTTTATACTTGGTGGAGTGGGAATAGTAAATTATATGGGTTTACTGTCCAGCACCTTCCCTGAGTTTATACTTGGTGGAGTGGGAATAATAATTTATATGGGTTTACTGTCCAGCACCTTCCCAGATGTTATACTTGGTGGAGTGGGAATAGTAATTTATATGGGTTCACTCTCCAGCACTGTCCCTGAGTTTATACTTCGTGGAGTGGGAATATTAATTTATATGGGTTGAATGTCCATCACCTTCCCTGAGTTTATACTTGGTGGAGTAAGATTAGTAATTTATATGGGTTTACTGTCCAGCACCTTCTTTGACTTTATATTTGGTGGAGTGGGAATAGTAATTTATATGGGTTTACTGTCCAGCACCTTCCCTGAGTTTATACTTGGTGGAGTGGGAATAGTAAATTATATGGGTTTACTGTCCAGCACCTTCCCTGAGTTATACTTGGTGGAGTGGGAATAGTAATTTATAAGGGTTAACTGTCCAGCACCTTCCCAGATGTTATACTTGGTGGAGTGGGAATAGTAATTTACATGGGTTTGCTGTCTAGCACTTTCCCTGAGTTTATACTTGGTGGAGTGGGAATAGTAATTTATATGGGTTTACTGTCCAGCACCTTCCCGGATGTTATACTTGGTGGAGTGGGAATAGTAATTTATATGGGTTGAATGCCCATCACCTTTCCTGAGTTTATACTTGGTAAGATTAGTAATTTATATGGGTGTACTGTCCAGCACCTTCTTTGACTTTATATTTGGTGGAGTGGGAATAGTAATTTATATGGGTTTACTGTCCAGCACATTCCCTGAGTTTATACTTGGTGGAGTGGGAATAGTGATTTATATGGGTTTACTGTCCTGCACCTTCCCTGAGTTTATACTTGGTGGAGTGGGAATAGTAATTTATATGGGTTTACTGTCCAGCACCTTCCCTGAGTTTATACTTGGTGGAGTGGGAATAGTAATTTAAATGGGTTTACTGTCCAGCACCTTCCCAGATTTTATACTTGGTGGAGTGGGAATAGTAATTTATATGGGTTTACTGTCCAGCACCTTCTTTGAGTTTATACTTGGTGGAGTGGAAATAGCAATTTATATGGGTTTACTGTCCAGCACCTTCCCTGAGTTTATACTTGGTGGAGTGGGAATAGTAAATTATGTGGGTTTACTGTCCAGCACCTTCCCTGAGTTTATACTTAGTGGAGTGGGAATAGTAATTTATATGGGTTTACTGTCCAGCACCTTCCCAGATGTTATACTTGGTGGAGAGGGAATAGTAATTTATATGGGTTTACTGTCCAGCACCGTCCCTGAGTTTATACTTGGTGGAGTGGGAATAGTAATTTATATGGGTTTACTGTCCAGCACCTTCCCTGACTTTATACTTGGTGGAGTGGGAATAGTAGTTTATATGGGTTGAATGTCCAGCACCTTCCCTGAGTTTATACTTGGTGGAGTAAGAATAGTAATTTATATGTGTTTACTGTCCAGCACCTTCTTTAAATTTATATTTGGTGGAGTGGGAATAGTAATTTATATGGGTTTACTGTCCAGCACCTTCCCTGAGTTTATACTTGGTGGAGTGGGAATAGTAATTTAAATGGGTTTACTGTCTAGCACCTTCCCAGATTTTATTCTTGGTGGAGTGGAAATAGTAATTTATGTGGGTTTACTGTCCAGCACCGTCACTGAGTTTATACTTGGTGGAGTGGGAATAGTAATTTATATGGGTTTACTGTCCAGCACCTTCTTTGACTTTATACTTGGTGTAGTGGAAATAGCAATTTATATGGGTTTACTGTCCAGCACCGTCCCTGAGTTTATACTTGGCGGAGTGGGAATAGTGATTTAAATGGGTTTACAGTCCAGCACCTTCCCAGATTTTATACTTGGTGGAGTGGGAATAGTAATTTATATGGGTTTACTGTCCAGCACCTTCCTGGATGTTATACTTGGTGGAGTGGGAATAGTAATTTATATGGGTTTACTGTCCAGCACCTTCCTGGATGTTATACTTGGTGGAGTGGGAATAGTAATTTATATGGGTTTACTGTCCAGCACCGTCCCTGAGTTTATACTTGGCGGAGTGGGAATAGTGATTTAAATGGGTTTACAGTCCAGCACCTTCCCAGATTTTATACTTGGTGGAGTGGGAATAGTAATTTATGTGGGTTTACTGTCCAGCACCGTCCCTGAGTTTATACTTGGTGGAGTGGGTATAGTAATTTATATGGGTTTACTATCCAGCACCTTCTTTGACTTTATACTTGGTGGAGTGGGAATAGTAATTTATATGGGTTTACTGTCCAGCACCTTCCCTGAGTTTATACTTGGTGGAGTGGGAATAGTAATTTATATGGGTTTACTGTCCAGCACCTTCCCTGACTTTATACTTGGTGGAGTGGGAATAGTAAGTTATATGGGTTTACTGTCCAGCACCTTTCCAGGTGTTATACTTGGTGGAGTGGGAATAGTAATTTATATGGGTTTACTGTCCAGCACCTTCCCAGATGTTATACTTGGTGGAGTGGGAATAGTAATTTATATGGGTTTACTGTCCAGCACCTTCCCTGAGTTTATACTTGGTGGAGTGGGAATAGTAATTTATATGGGTTTACTGCCCAGCACCTTCCCTGAGTTTATACTTGGTGGAGTAAGATTAGTAATTTATAGGGGTTTACTGTCCAGCACCTTCTTTGACTTTATATTTGGTGGAGTGGGAATAGTAATTTATATGGGTTTACTGTCCAGCACCTTCCCTGAGTTTTTACTTGGTGGAGTGGGAATAGTAATTTATATGGGTTTACTGTCCAGCACCTTCCCTGAGTTTATACTTGGTGGAGTGGGAATAGTAATTTATATGGGTTTACTGCCCAGCACCTTCCCTGAGTTTATACTTGGTGGAGTGGGAATAGTAATTTATATGGGTTTACTGTCCAGCACCTTCCCAGATTTTATACTTGGTGGAGTGGGAATAGTAATTTATGTGGGGTTACTGTCCAGCACCGTCACTGAGTTTATACTTGGTGGAGTGGGAATAGTAATTTATATGGGTTTACTGTCCAGGACCTTCTTTGACTTTATACTTGGTGGAGTGGGAATAGTAATTTATATGGGTTTACTGTCCAGCACCTTCCCTGAGTTTATACTTGGTGGAGTGGGAATAGTAAATTATATGGGTTTACTGTCCAGCACCTTCCCTGAGTTTATACTTGGTGGAGTGGGAATAGTAATTTATATGGGTTTACTGTCCAGCACCTTCCCAGATGTTATACTTGGTGGAGTGGGAATAGTAATTTATATGGGTTTACTGTCCAGCACTGTCCCTGAGTTTATACTTGGTGGAGTGGGAATATTAATTTATATGGGTTGAATGTCCATCACCTTCCCTGAGTTTATACTTGGTGGAGTAAGATTAGTAATTTATATGGGTATAATGTCCAGCACCTTCTTTGACTTTATATTTGGTGGAGTGGGAATAGTAATTTATATGGGTTTACTGTCCAGCACCTTCGCTGAGTTTATACTTGGTGGAGTGGGAATAGTAATTTATATGGGTTTACTGTCCAGCACCTTCCCTGAGTTCATACTTGGTGGAGTGGGAATAGTAATTTATAGGGGTTTACTGTCCAGTCCCTTCCCTGAGTTTATACTTGGTGGAGTGGGAATAGTAATTTATATGGGTTAAGTGTCCAGCACCTTCCCTGAGTTTATACTTGGTGGAGTGGAAATAGTAATGTATATGGGTTTACTGTCCAGCACCTTCCCAGATTTTATACTTGGTGGAGTGGGAATAGTAATTTATGTGGGGTTACTGTCCGGCACGTCACTGAGTTTATACTTGTTGGAGTGGGAATAGTAATTTATATGGGTTTACTGTCCAGCACCTTCTTTGACTTTATACTTGGTGGAGTGGGAAAAGTAATTTATATGGGTTTACTGTCCAGCACCTTCCCTGAGTTTATACTTGGTGGAGTGGGAATAGTAAATTATATGGGTTTACTGTCCAGCGCCTTCCCTGAGTTTATACTTGGTGGAGTGGGAATAGTAATTTATATGGGTTTACTGTCCAGCACCTTCCCAGATGTTATACTTGGTGGAGTTGGAATAGTAATTTATATGGGTTTACTGTCCAGCACTGTCCCTGAGTTTATACTTGGTGGAGTGGGAATATTAATTTATATGGGTTGAATGTCCATCACCTTCCCTGAGTTTATACTTGGTGGAGTATGATTAGTAATTTATATGGGTTTACTGTCCAGCACCTTCTTTGACTTTATATTTGGTGGAGTGGGAATAGTAATTTATATGGGTTTACTGTCCAGCACCTTCCCCGAGTTTATACTTGGTGGAGTGGGAATAGTAATTTATATGGGTTTACTGTCCAGCACCTTCCCTGAGTTTATACTTGGTGGAGTGGGAATAGTAATTTATAGGGGTTTACTGTCCAGCACCTTCCCTGAGTTTATACTTGGTGGAGTGGGAATAGTAATTTATATGGGTTTAGTGTCCAGCACCTTCCCAGATTTTATACTTGGTGGAGTGGGAATAGTAATTTATGTGGGTTTATTGTCCAGCACCGTCACTGAGTTTATACTTGGTGGAATGGGAATAGTAATTTATATGGGTTTACTGTCCAGCACCTTCCCTGAGTTTATACTTGGTGGAGTGGGAATAGTAATTTATATGGGTTTACTGCCCAGCACCTTCCCTGAGTTTGTACTTGGTGGAGTGGGAATAGTAATTTATATGGGTTTACTGTCCAGCACCTTCCCAGATTTTATACTTGGTGGAGTGGGAATAGTAATTTATGTGGGGTTACTGTCCAGCACCGTCACTGAGTTTATACTTGGTGGAGTGGGAATAGTAATTTATATGGGTTTACTGTCCAGGACCTTCTTTGACTTTATACTTGGTGGAGTGGGAATAGTAATTTATATGGGTTTACTGTCCAGCACCTTCCCTGAGTTTATACTTGGTGGAGTGGGAATAGTAAATTATATGGGTTTACTGTCCAGCACCTTCCCTGAGTTTATACTTGGTGGAGTGGGAATAGTAATTTATATGGGTTTACTGTCCAGCACCTTCCCAGATGTTATACTTGGTGGAGTGGGAATAGTAATTTATATGGGTTTACTGTCCAGCACTGTCCCTGAGTTTATACTTGGTGGAGTGGGAATATTAATTTATATGGGTTGAATGTCCATCACCTTCCCTGAGTTTATACTTGGTGGAGTAAGATTAGTAATTTATATGGGTATAATGTCCAGCACCTTCTTTGACTTTATATTTGGTGGAGTGGGAATAGTAATTTATATGGGTTTACTGTCCAGCACCTTCCCTGAGTTTATACTTGGTGGAGTGGGAATAGTAATTTATATGGGTTTACTGTCCAGCACCTTCCCTGAGTTTATACTTGGTGGAGTGGGAATACTAATTTATAGGGGTTTACTGTCCAGTCCCTTCCCTGAGTTTATACTTGGTGGAGTGGGAATAGTAATTTATATGGGTTAAGTGTCCAGCACCTTCCCTGAGTTTATACTTGGTGGAGTGGGAATAGTAATGTATATGGGTTTACTGTCCAGCACCTTCCCAGATTTTATACTTGGTGGAGTGGGAATAGTAATTTATGTGGGGTTACTGTCCGGCACCGTCACTGAGTTTATACTTGTTGGAGTGGGAATAGTAATTTATATGGGTTTACTGTCCAGCACCTTCTTTGACTTTATACTTGGTGGAGTGGGAAAAGTAATTTATATGGGTTTACTGTCCAGCACCTTCCCTGAGTTTATACTTGGTGGAGTGGGAATAGTAAATTATATGGGTTTACTGTCCAGCACCTTCCCTGAGTTTATACTTGGTGGAGTGGGAATAGTAATTTATATGGGTTTACTGTCCAGCACCTTCCCAGATGTTATACTTGGTGGAGATGGAATAGTAATTTATATGGGTTTACTGTCCAGCACTGTCCCTGAGTTTATACTTGGTGGAGTGGGAATATTAATTTATATGGGTTGAATGTCCATCACCTTCCCTGAGTTTATACTTGGTGGAGTATGATTAGTAATTTATATGGGTTTACTGTCCAGCACCTTCTTTGACTTTATATTTCGTGGAGTGGGAATAGTAATTTATATGGGTTTACTGTCCAGCACCTTCCCTGAGTTTATACTTGGTGGAGTGGGAATAGTAATTTATATGGGTTTACTGTCCAGCACCTTCCCTGAGTTTATACTTGGTGGAGTGGGAATAGTAATTTATAGGGGTTTACTGTCCAGCACCTTCCCTGAGTTTATACTTGGTGGAGTGGGAATAGTAATTTATATGGGTTTAGTGTCCAGCACCTTCCCAGATTTTATACTTGGTGGAGTGGGAATAGTAATTTATGTGGGTTTATTGTCCAGCACCGTCACTGAGTTTATACTTGGTGGAATGGGAATAGTAATTTATATGGGTTTACTGTCCAGCACCTTCTTTGACTTTATACTTGGTGTAGTGGGAATAGTAATTTATATGGGTTTACTGTCCAGCACCTTCCCTGAGTCTATACTTGGTGGAGTGGGAATAGTAAATTATATGGGTTTACTGTCCAGCACCTTCCCTGAGTTTATACTTGGTGGAGAGGGAATAGTAATTTATATGGGTTTACTGTCCAGCACCTTCCCAGATGTTATACTTGGTGGAGTGGGAATAGTAATTTATATGGGTTTACTGTCCAGCACTGTCCCTGAGTTTATACTTGGTGGAGTGGGAATAGTAATTTATATGGGTTTACTGTCCAGCACCTTCCCGGATGTTATACTTGGTGGAGTGGGAATAGTAATTTATATGGGTTTACTGTCCAGCACGTTCCCTGAGTTTATACTTGGTGGAGTGGGAATAGTAATTTTAATGGGTTTACTGTCCAGCACCTTCCCTGAGTTTATACTTGGTGAAGTGGGAATAATAATTTATATGGGTTTACTGTCCAGCACCTTCCCTGAGTTTATACTTGGTGGAGTGGGAATGGTAATTTATATGGGTTTACTGTCCAGCACCTTCCCAGATTTTATACTTGGTGGAGTGGGAATAGTAATTTATGTGGGTTTACTGTCCAGCACCTTCCCAGATGTTATACTTGGTGGAGTGGGATTAGTAATTTATAGGGGTTTACTGTCCAGCACCTTCCCTGACTTTATACTTGGTGGAGTGGGAATAGTAGTTTGTATGGGTTGAATGTCCAGCACCTTCCATGAGTTTATACTTGGTGGAGTAAGAATAGTAATTTATATGAGTTTACTGTCCAGCACCTTCTTTGACTTTATACTTGGTGGAGTGGGAATAGTAATTTATATGGGTTTACTGTCCAGCACCTTCCCTGAGTTTATACTTGGTGGAGTGGGAATAGTAATTTATGTGGGTTTACTGTCCAGCACCTTCCCTGAGTTTATACTTGGTGGAGTGGGAATAGTAATTTATATGGGTTTACAGACCAGCACCTTCCCAGATTTTATACTTGGTGGAGTGGGAATAGTAATTTATTTGGGTTTACTGTCCAGCACTGTCCCTGAGTTTATACTTAGTGGAGTGGGAATAGTAATTTATATGGGGTTACTGTCCAGCACCTCCCCTGAGTTTATACTTGGTGGAGTGGGAATAGTAATTTATATGGGTTTACTGTCCAGCACCTTCCCTGAGTTTATACTTGGTGGAGAGCACATTTTATTTATTTATGAACTGTGCGATTACTTAAAATCATTACAGTATAGAAAAATACATTTTGGTTCAATAAAATACAGTAAAATGCAGTAAAAAGCCCCCCCCCCCGCTCGGTATACACTGGTCTGGCCCATTAGTACCGATAATTGTTCTCGGTGCGGACTATGTTCACTGATGCTATACATTATTAAAGGAATTAAAAATTTAGAGTCAACGTGAGACCTCGCTTACTAGAGTCTGGAGGGCGTATATAAGTTTGAGATCCTCAGTTGCACTGTGGACTACATTGGGCCCAGGGTCGGCACCGGTTGGATACCTCTGACCGATGGAACCCTTTTCTTTTTGGCAGCTCCCTGTATTATCTATGGATTGCCAACTTTGGGACGACGGGTCACAGGGCTCTTTGGGATGGTATCCTTTAATTGGTCTTCGAGTGCCATTTTAATTTGATGGATGAACTTGCCTATCCTAGCTAGTAAACATGTTGTGGTTTCAGAGAAACACCAATCCGAGGCCTCTTTGCAAGTTCTGTGGACCAAGATGCGTAGTGCCGGACGTAGCAGACGCTGTCGGTCGCTGGCCAGCTTGGTACAGCAGCATAGCAAGTGTGGCCAGGATTCTCTGCGATAATTGCAAAGTCGGCAGGCAGTGGCTCCGTCCGGGCGTGCCCAGCGTGGATTGAAGTCCGTTATCCTGAGGGCCAAGAGGCGCATAAACAGAATTTTCTGTCTTGCTTCGGTTGTTAGTGAGTCTTGCAAGTATGGTTGAGGTTTACCGGGAGTGTAGGACTTGTCCAGGGCCAACGTTAGTGGGTTGGGCCGGAGCGAGGAAAGGTCTAGCTCAAAGGAAATGGACTGGACTTGGCGCTTGACGGCTTTTGCCCAGGCGGAATATGGAATTTCATGTAGGTGCAGACTCCGCCCCTCGATCTTCAGAAGTTCAATGGCTAGTTCCACCTGGGCTTTCCATGGCGAGCCTGCTTCACCAAAGATGGTTTTTAGCGCGTGCTTTAAGGTGTTTTCGGGCGACTTCAGAACTCTGATGTAGTATTTTAGCAATTCCCCCAATAGTATCAGTTCAGGACGTTTCAGGCCTATTTCCAGTCTCACCCTGTTGTTCCTGGCCTGTTTGGGGGTCAGTAGCACCATCTTGTATGCTTTCACCTGTGCTGCTTGGACCACTTTCCCAAAAGCCCCTGGGTAGGCTATATGGCCGTACGTGATAGCGGGGATCAATTTGGCCCTGAGTACTGTCAGCATCGGATATGCAGAGGGACTGTCCAGGCTGTGGCTTAGACGTCTTAGAGATGTAATTATTTTGTCGATTTTTGGTTTAAGCGCCTTCAGATGTTTGACTGCGGTGGCCCTCTCTGATACCCATGTGCCCAGATAGTTGTAGGATGGGGCCGTGGTGATTCGGTGTTCCCCCAGAGACCATGAAAATTTAGTTTTGTGTGGATATTTACCAAAGATTATTATCTTGGTCTTGCTCACATTAATATGTAACTCGTTCTCCTTGTTGTACGTCGCAAGACTGTTTAAGGCTCTTTGGAGGCCTACCCTGGTGTGGTCCATAATTACTGTGTCATCTGCGTACTGGAGCGTGCCCAGAACCAGCTTCCCCAGTCTGGGCGGTGCTAGGTTGGCATCTTTCAGGGCGTGCCCCATGTCTGCAGTGTACAGGTTGAAAAGCAGGGGGGCCAGAACGCACCCCTGCTTTAATCCAGAGTCAGTGGAAATTCTTGTGGTTACAGATGTGGCGCTTAGTTTCACCTGAACCCAGGTCCCCTCGTAAAGTGCTTTTATGGCCTTTAGAAGATCTCTAGGGATCCCCCAAGACTCTAGTTTTGCCCAGAGCCGGCGTCTGTTCACACGGTCGAAGGCCGTTGAGTAGTCTATAAAGCAACAGAACAGGGGCAGCTTATTCCGCATGTTGGCCTTCTGAGCGAGGTACGAGAGCGCTATGATGTTGTCCAGCGTGGAACAGTTAGCCCTGAAGCCGGTCTGTGAGGGCGGGAGTATGCCGTTCTTATCCACCCAAGATTCCAGGTCCTTAAGTAGCAGGCGGGCATAGATCTTGGCTTCAATGTCAAGAAGGGCTATCAGTCTGTAATTAGCCGGATTCGAGTGGTCACCTTTTTTGTGGATAGGAAAGAGAATTGAGCCTTTCCAGGAGAATGGCAGGGTTGCAGTTGCGAATGCATGGTTAAATAGAGGAGTAAGTTTGGAAGCGAAGAATGCAGGATCTTTCTTAAAAACCTGTGCGGGGATTCCGTTAGGGCCTGGGGCACCGTCGGGTCTGATGGCTTTGATGTATTTTGCTATCTTCGCCTCCGAGAATTTTCCAGGTACGGGCGGACATGAGACATCGTTCAAGGCACTTTCAGGGCTGATGGTAGCTGCTGCCGCCTTGGGCCACCCGGTTGTACCGTGAGACGTTCGATTTGACTCACTGGTATACAGCCCCTTTGCATATTGTTCCCATACTTTTCCTCCAACACTGTTAACCTTATGTACACCACCTGATGACAGGCTGTTGATGTAGCGCCAGAGCTTGCTGTTATCTTTGCCTTTAATTATGGAGAACACTGTCAGCCAATTCTGTTCGATCCGTTTTCTTTTCAGATCCCAGATGTTCTTTTTGTACTTGGCTCGCAGAACGGCAATGGGGAGCCCCCCTGGCAGGTGGATACCTTTCTTTTTTGCTCTCACTGCCTTGTTGAGTGCATGCTTGGCAAGCTTAAGACTGTGGGTTTTTTGGTGACCTGGGATGAGATTTTTTTGTCCGTTTCTTGATTGGTGGGTATTGCCCAGGCACATCAGTAAGTCATTGGTCAATGTTTCCCATTGGTGTAATATACATTCACTTTCATGTGGCCATGGTACTGTCGCCCTGTTAGCTATGAATGCATTAAGACTGTGGCTAATATTGGTCGACCATTTTATTCTTTTAAGGACTAAATGGTGTTCTTCGCCTGTTGTCATACCAATTACGGCGTAGGAGTCCGCCTGTTCTCGTGTCAGGTTGAATGTGACACGAAGGGGTCTATGGTCGCTTTCGTCTCGGTCGTCCACAGTGAAGTTGCAAAGTTTGTTAGCCAGTCCTGCATTGATGAAGATATAATCTATAGTGGAGACATTTCTGAAGGTCGGATAGGCAGACCATGCGGGGTAGCGCATTTTTTGTATCCCGTGGGTGGATTGCAAGTTGTAATTTGCTAAAAGTTCAATCAGTTGGGCTGACTTCCTGCTGGGTGGTTTCATGGGTAGCAGATCCAGGCCTCTCAGGTTAAAGTCACCGACTATGATTACATCATAGTGCAAGCGGCTTATTAGTAGATCTTCCAGGGCGGTGGTGAATGATTCCAAGCCGTGTGGAGAGTGAAGTTTTGCAGGGTTGAGATAACAGTTGATTAATACAAGCGGTCGGGTTGTTTGGTCCGCTCTCAGTCCTTCTATTGAGATAGCTTGTAGGTCCGGTGGCTCCAGAGATAGTTCTTTTATTTTTAATTTGCAGGCGTGGCTTACAAAGATTGAGAGACCCCCTGACGGGCGACCAAAGATCGTCCTTTTGGTTGCTGGTTTGAAATATTCGTGGTAGCCAGCGATTGGTGAAGTGGTCCTTGCCCAGGTCTCCTGGATACATAGTATGTCCCCCAGTGCGAGATAGTCATGGGTGGCTGTGACCCTGCGGATGTTATTTAACCCTGCAATGTTCCATGAGATGATGCTAAGGTTGCGATCCTGGCCTCTTGGTGGGCGTACGCGACTGATGTTTACGTATGTGTGGGGGGGGTTAGGAGCCCCGTCTCCATGTGTCCTCCGAAAGGGCTGGTCCTTGCTGAGGTCGTTGCACGATACGCTGTTTTTCTTTTAGCAAGAGTTTTATTTTTAACGGGGATCTTGGCCTCCCGGCTTTCAGTCCCCCGTCAGAACACGTGGAATTTGTGCCTTTGAGAACAGAGATGGCATGTTGTAGACCATAGTGTGGTCTGAGGACGTGCGGGTATTTTGGAACCCTGGGGGCGGTGACTTCTATACCCCATTCTGCCAGTTGGGATGATTCTTGGAGGACAGCTTTTTGGGCTTGCTGGTTTGCTAGTCCGACTATGGTGGAATCACCGTGAGTATCTGTGTCCAGGCTCTTGAACTTCACCCACTCGATCATCCCCGAGGTGATGTGTGCCAGGGGTTCAATGTGGCCGAAGAGTCGTACGATATTGGACCTGTTCAGGATGTCGAAGGAGTCCATGGCTGTAAATCTGGGGGTGAACAACAGCTCGTAAGTTTTTAGTGGTTTGTTATTTTCTGAGGAGCGCCATTGTGCCCCTTCACCGGGGGACACGTGCCTCTGATGAAGTGGGTGTGCAATGATTGCGTGACGGTCACCTGGGCACTGTCTGTCGGAGTTCGTGTTTGGGGGGCTTGCCTCTCTTGACAGTCCTTGCCACTCATCAATGATAGCGTTCGGGGGAGGGAGGTTGTTGTATATAGCTCCTAGTTGCTGGCTACCTGGTACCTTGGTTGGAGGACCTACCAGAGAAGGCAGTCCCAGCTGCGCTCCCAAATACGAGGGGTGGGTTGATTCTTTCTTATGTTGGGGGACCCAGCCAGATGGGTCATTGGCGCTGGAAGGACCTCCGGAAACCACTAGTGAGGGCCGTGGAAGATCCTCCGCATTACTGGGGCCCTCCGGAGCAGGGATTGAGTGTCTAGGGGTCTCACTAGGGACAAGTGGTGCGTCACTGGGCTTGACAGACTTCAGTGCACGGTTTGAGGTGAAGATAGGAAAGGGTGTTTTAAATGTACTTTCAGTTAGGGTGGCGCCAGAAGTTATTGTGGCTGATGGTATGATCCTGCTTTTGGTTTTAAGTTTCTTTAGTTGTTTCTTAAGCCTTTTTTTTGCTCTCCGTGATAGCGGACCGTTTGCACCAGCCGATGCGCAGTTGGCCTGTTCCGAGAGAGGAATGCTGACGGATGAGTCGTCGCTTTCGGTTTCAGGCTCCAAAACCTCAAAGTCCCCGCTTCCTTGTTCTGGCATGGTGAGCTTGCTACATGGCACTGCCAGCGAACCTTTTGATGAGCTGATGACCGTGATGCAGGGATCATTCATTACTTCGTGCACTCTCGTCAAAGCTGGTGGCTTATGCGCCAACTGTGTTAGAGGGGGCCTCTCTCCAAGGCCCTTGGCTAATGAGAGCATATCTTTTAGAACTTCGGGTAGGCTTGCCCATTTTTCTATAATGGCGGCACCCGAGTTGATATTGGCCGCATGGGTTTCAAATAGCACCTCTAACTTTGCTAGTTTGTCGTCTTGGCGCACTAAGTGCTGGGCAATTGAGTGCAGGAGGTCAACTTGAACCTCCATCTTTGTTGACTGCCATAATAAGGCCCTAGCCATGGTGTCTTGCACTTCTCTTATTATGGACAGGTTTACTTCTTTGACCATGACCTCATCGCCTGAGTCTTGGTGTTGTGTTAGGCTCAAGGGGCTCCGTGCCTCCGTCTGCTGCGGATGCCTGGGGTTAATTCTGGCGGAGTATATGGGGGTGTTTTCTAATGTCCGCTCTATTGAGTGTTCTAGTTTTTGCAAGAACGATGCCGTTAGCGCGGCCTTACCCGGAGTGGTTGTCTCCGTTGTTGCCCGGGGTGTCACAGGCGTGCACAAGTGCGCTGCCTTGCCCGGAGTGGTCATCTCCGTTGTTGCCCGGGGTGTCACAGGCGTACACAGGTGTGTCCCAGGGCTCGTTGGGGGAGAGGGTGCGGTGGCCGTGTATTGCTTTGCGCTACCTGTCTCCTCCTGTACACCCTCCGTGATGCTCCTGTGAACTTCTGCTAGGATCCTTAACGGGCTTTTCGCTCTGGCAGTGGAATGAAGTAGGGCTACCTGGCTCCGGACTTCTTCCAGGCTTTGGGCCTTTCCGGAGTCTGCAGGGTCGCAAGAGTAACTGCAAGGATGATCTTGCTGCGATATTGGCAACCACGGTGTACCACTGCCCTCGGGTCCTTGTATACTCCTGACCATGGTTATCGGGCCACTGGGGGCCTGGAAGAATTGGGTGATGAGACCCTGTGGGAGGGAGTTGCCCTGGACTGAGTCCTGAAACTTTTGGAGGTTGGCACCTTTAGTGCTCCTAGTGGTCCTTCTTAATACCGTATTTTCAGGGTTCGCCTCTGCCCCCACCACCTCCTCCTCCTCCTTCGTGCTCAGCTTGATTTTTTTAGGCATCATCCTTTGAGTGCCTTTAGACACTGTGAGCTGGGGCTGTGTGATGTGTAGTGTGGGAGGGTGAAAGGGTCCGCTTACTTGTGTTCCTGGTTATTGAGGTGGCTGCCCTGTGGGAACCTTTAGCTTATTGAGCTTGTTGTGTGAGCTTGGGGAGAGTTAATAGCTCTCCTCGTAAGCCGTACTATACTGGGCTGTCTCTTTTACAGGGGGGGAGGGCGGCTACAAGCGGAGCACACAGGGTGACCGCGGGCTGGGAGACCTAGTCAAGCAGCCCCTTGGTCCGCACCCTCGGCTCTTACTTTGCAGCTGCCTCTAATGGCTGCCGCGCTTGCCTCTGCCACTTGCCTCCACGCTGGCTACTCGGTTAGCCTCCGAAACTACAGGCTCCGGGCTCTCCGGATGCCCCGGTTCACGCTCCGGTTCACACACAGGAAAGTTCCAAAAGACCAAACTATGGATGCTGAGGCCCTTGCACGTCCCGCTCGCAGCTCTGTTACTGGCTTCCAGGCTTTGCGTCCACAGCTCAGAGATGGTGCAGAAATAGCTAATCCCGCTAACAGTAGGTAACCGGGACAGCACAGATTCCCTTGTTCTGCCCTCGATGAGGTCGGATACCAGGAGCTGCCAGGAGCAACAGGGGGCCGCCTCTACTGCCTCTGCTGCTGGGGCTTCTGGCGCTGCCGGTGCTGCGGTGCTGGTATAGGTGCTGCGGTGCTGGTGCTGCTGGTAGTGCAGCTCGGGCTCTGGCTATGACTTCTGACTCCTGCCCTGGCGGGATACACGTGCTTCAGTCATACACTGACTCAAGCGCTAGCACACTGGCAGTTGCAAGATTTGCCACTGCCAAAATTCCTAGAAAAGTTCCTGGGAAATTGCCCCTTGTAAAACAATGTCAACGTCAATGGTGGATAAGTCACAGTGTTGGGAGCAGCGGTGGCTTGTGCACTGTAATCCTCAAGCCGCACTCCCACTTTCCCCTCTGTGTCACCCCTGCCAAGCAGTCCGTGACAACCCACAAAACAGGCTCAGCAGCAACAGGGGTGGTGGGAAGAGGGCTCACTGTCCAACAGCTGCTATGTACACTGCGTGGGGTTTACACATACACTCAGTGTGCGTGGGGCTTCTCCCTTCTCATGGCTCTCGTCTGTGGTGAAGGCGAAGCAAGCAAGTGGAGGCAGTGCAGGACCGAGACCGAGCCGCGGCGCCGACCACACAGTACACAATATGCAGCTCCTGATGGTGGCGGCTCCCGGTAGTGGCGGCTCGCGGTGGTCAGAGGTGGCGGCTCGCTGCGGTTCACTGCAGCACACTGCTCCCGTTTATACCGCTCGCGGTCACTCTCTCTGCTGCTTCACGCCTCTCACCCCCCCTGCACCCTGCGATGCACGGCAGGCGCGGTGCGGGCGAAGAGGGTGGAAGCGGCTCGCTCGTCTTCTCGCCTGCTCGCCTGCTCTCCTCTGCTCCTCTGCTCGTCGCGTCACGTCACGTGTGCTGAGTTGCTCAATCAGGCTGATGCCGACCAATACGTCTCACAACCTGCCGACCGTTAGAAGCACATCTTTCCAAGGTACAGTTTAGAGAGAGGGAATAGTAATTTATATGGGTTTACTGTCCAGCACCTTCCCAGATATTATACTTGGTGGAGTGGGAATAGTAATTTATATGGGTTTACTGTCCAGCACTGTCCCTGAGTTTATACTTGGTGGAGTGGGAATACTAATTTATATGGGTTTACTGTCCAGCACCTTCCCGGATGTTATACTTGGTGGAGTGGGAACAGTAATTTATATGGGTTTACTGTCCAGCACCGTCCCTGAGTTTATACTTGGAGGAGTGGGAATAGTAGTTTATATGGGTTGAATGTCCATCACCTTCCCTGAGATTATACTTGGTGGAGTGGGAATAGTAATTTATATGGGTTGAATGTCCAGCACCTTCCCTGAGTTTATACTTGGTGGAGTAAGATTAGTATTTTATAGGGGTTTACTGTCCAGCACCTTCTTTGACTTTATATTTGGTGGAGTGGGAATAGTAATTTATATGGGTCTACTGTCCAGGACCTTCCCTGAGTTTATACTTGGTGAAGTGGGAATAGTAATTTATATGGGTTTACTGTCCAGCACCTTCCCTGAGTTTATACTTGGTGGAGTGGGAATAGTAATTTATATGGGTTTACAGTCCAGCACCTTCCCTGAGTTTATACTTGGTGGAGTGGGAATAGTAATTTATATGGGTTTACTGTCCAGCACCTTCCCAGATGTTATACTTGGTGGAGTGGGAATAGTAATTTATGTGGGTTTACTGTCCAGCACCGTCCCTGAGTTTATACTTGGTGGAGTGGGAATAGTAATTTATATGGGTTTACTATCCAGCACCTTCTTTGACTTTATACTTGGTGGAGTGTGAATAGTAATTTATATGGGTTTACTGTCCAGCACCTTCCCAGAGTTTTTACTTGGTGGAGTGGGAATAGTAATTTATATGGGTTTACTGTCCAGCACCTTCCCTGACTTTATACTTGGTGGAGTGGGAATAGTAATTTATATTGGTTGAATGTCCAGCACCTTCCCTGAGATTATACTTGGTGAAGTGGGAATAGTAATTTATATGGGTTTACTATCCAGCACCTTCTTTGACTTTATACTTGGTGGAGTGTGAATAGTAATTTATATGGGTTTACTGTCCAGCACCTTCCCAGAGTTTTTACTTGGTGGAGTGGGAATAGTAATTTATATGGGTTTACTGTCCAGCACCTTCCCTGACTTTATACTTGGTGGAGTGGGAATAGTAATTTATATTGGTTGAATGTCCAGCACCTTCCCTGAGATTATACTTGGTGAAGTGGGAATAGTAATTTATATGGGTTTACTGTCCAGCACCTTCTTTGATTTATACTTGGTGGAATGGGAATAGTAATTTATATGGGTTTACTGTCCAGCACCATCCATGAGTTTATACTTGGTGGAGTGGGAATAGTCATTTATATGAGTTGAATGTCCAGCACCTTCCCTGAGTTTTACTTGGTGGAGTGGGAATAGTAATTTTTATGGACTACTGTCCAGCACCTTCCCAGATTTCATACTTGGTGGAGTGGGAATAGTAATTTATAATGGTTGAATGTTCAGCACCTTCCCTGAGTTTATACTTGGTGGAGTGAGAATAGTAATTTATATGGGTTTACTGTCCAGCACATTCTTAGACGTTATACTTGGTGGAGTGGGAATAGTAATTTATATGGGTTTTCTGTCCAGCACCTTCCCTGAGTTTATACTTGGTGGAGTGGGAATAGTAATTTATATGGGTTTACTGTCCAGCACCTTCCCTGAGTTTATACTTGGTGGAGTGGGAATAGTAATTTATATGGGTTTACTGTCCAGCACCTTCCCTGAGTTTATACTTGGTGGAGTGGGAATAGTAATTTATATGGGTTTACTGTCCAGCACCTTTCCAGATTTTATACTTGGTGGAGTGGGAATAGTAATTTATGTGGGGTTACTGTCCAGCACCGTCACTGAGTTTATACTTGGTGGAGTGGGAATAGTAATTTATATGGGTTTACTGTCCAGCACCTTCTTTGACTTTATACTTGGTGGAGTGGGAATAGTAATTTATATGGGGTTACTGTCCAGCACCTTCCCTGAGTTTATACTTGGTGGAGTGAGAATAGTAAATTATATGGGTTTACTGTCCAGCACCTTCCCTGAGTTTATACTTGGTGGAGTGGGAATAGTAATTTATAGGGGTTTACTGTCCAGCACCTTCCCAGATGTTATACTTGGTGGAGTGGGAATAGTCATTTATATGGGTTTACTGTCCAGCACTGTCCCTGAGTTTATACTTGGTGGAGTGGGAATATTAATTTATATGGGTTGAATGTCCATCACCTTCCCTGAGTTTATACTTGGTGGAGTAAGATTAGTAATTTATATGGGTTTACTGTCCAGCACTGTCCCTGAGTTTATACTTGGTGGAGTGGGAATACTAATTTATATGGGTTTACTGTCCAGCACCTTCCCGGATGTTATACTTGGTGGAGTGGGAACAGTAATTTATATGGGTTTACTGTCCAGCACCGTCCCTGAGTTTATACTTGGAGGAGTGGGAATAGTAGTTTATATGGGTTTACTGTCCAGCACCTTCCCAGATGTTATACTTGGTGGAGTGGGAATAGTAATTTATATGGGTTTACTGTCCATCACCTTCCCTGAGATTATACTTGGTGGAGTAGGAATAGTAATTAATATGGGTTGAATGTCCAGCACCTTCCCTGAGTTTATACTTGGTGGAGTAAGATTAGTATTTTATAGGGGTTTACTGTCCAGCACCTTCTTTGACTTTATATTTGGTGGAGTGGGAATAGTAATTTATATGGGTCTATTGTCCAGGACCTTCCCTGAGTTTATACTTGGTGAAGTGGGAATAGTAATTTATATGGGTTTACTGTCCAGCACCTTCCCTGAGTTTATACTTGGTGGAGTGGGAATAGTAATTTATATGGGTTTACAGTCCAGCACCTTCCCTGAGTTTATACTTGGTGGAGTGGGAATAGTAATTTATATGGGTTTACTGTCCAGCACCTTTCCAGATGTTATACTTGGTGGAGTGGGAATAGTAATTTATGTGGGTTTACTGTCCAGCACCGTCACTGAGTTTATACTTGGTGGAGTGGGAATAGTAATTTATATGGGTTTACTGTCCAGCACCTTCTTTGACTTTATACTTGGTGGAGTGGGAATAGTAATTTATATGGGGTTACTGTCCAGCACCTTCCCTGAGTTTATACTTGGTGGGGTGAGAATAGTAAAGTATATGGGTTTACTGTCCAGCACCTTCCCTGAGTTTATACTTGGTGGAGTGGGAATAGTAATTTATAGGGGTTTACTGTCCAGCACCTTCCCAGATGTTATACTTGGTGGAGTGGGAATAGTAATTTATATGGGTTTACTGTCCAGCACTGTCCCTGAGTTTATACTTGGTGGAGTGGGAATATTAATTTATATGGGTTGAATGTCCATCACCTTCCCTGAGTTTATACTTGGTGGAGTAAGATTAGTAATTTATATCGGTTTACTGTCCAGCACCTTCTTTGACTTTAAATTTGGTGGAGTGGGAATAGTAATTTATATGGGTTTACTGTCCAGCAGCTTTCCTGAGTTTATACTTGGTGGAGTGGGAATAGTAATTTATAGGGGTTTACTGTCCAGCACCTTCCCTGAGTTTATACTTGGTGGAGTGGGAATAGTAATTTATATGGGTTTAGTGTCCAGCACCTTCCCTGAGTTTATACTTGGTGGAGTGGGAATAGTAATTTATATGGGTTTACTGTCCAGCACCTTCCCAGATTTTATACTTGGTGGAGTGGGAATAGTAATTTATGTGGGGTTACTGTCCAGCACCGTCACTGAGTTTATACTTGGTGGAGTGGGAATAGTAATTTATAGGGGTTTACTGTCCAGCACCTTCCCTGAGTTTATACTTGGTGGAGTGGGAATAGTAATTTATATGGGTTTAGTGTCCAGCACCTTCCCTGAGTTTATACTTGGTGGAGTGGGAATAGTAATTTATATGGGTTTACTGTCCAGCACCTTCCCAGATGTTATACTTGGTGGAGTGGGAATAGTAATTTATATGGGTTTACTGTCCAGCACTGTCCCTGAGTTTATACTTGGTGGAGTGGGAATATTAATTTATATGGGTTGAATGTCCATCACCTTCCCTGAGTTTATACTTGGTGGAGTAAGATTAGTAATTTATATGGGTTTACTGTCCAGCACCTTCTTTGACTTTAAATTTGGTGGAGTGGGAATAGTAATTGATATGGGTTTACTGTCCAGCACCTTTCCTGAGTTTATACTTGGTGGAGTAGGAATAGTAATTTATAGGGGTTTACTGTCCAGCACCTTCCCTGAGTTTATACTTGGTGGAGTGGGAATAGTAATTTATATGGGTTTAGTGTCCAGCACCTTCCCTGAGTTTATACTTGGTGGAGTGGGAATAGTAATTTATATGGGTTTACTGTCCAGCACCTTCCCAGATTTTATACTTGGTGGAGTGGGAATAGTAATTTATGTGGGGTTACTGTCCAGCACCGTCACTGAGTTTATACTTGGTGGAGTGGGAATAGTAATTTATAGGGGTTTACTGTCCAGCACCTTCCCTGAGTTTATACTTGGTGGAGTGGGAATAGTAATTTATATGGGTTTAGTGTCCAGCACCTTCCCTGAGTTTATACTTGGTGGAGTGTGAATAGTAATTTATATGGGTTTACTGTCCAGCACCTTCCCAGATGTTATACTTGGTGGAGTGGGAATAGTAATTTATATGGGTTCACTGTCCAGCACTGTCCCTGAGTTTATACTTCGTGGAGTGGGAATATTAATTTATATGGGTTGAATGTCCATCACCTTCCCTGAGTTTATACTTGGTGGAGTAAGATTAGTAATTTATATGGGTTTACTGTCCAGCACCTTCTTTGACTTTATATTTGGTGGAGTGGGAATAGTAATTTATATGGGTTTACTGTCCAGCACCTTCCCTGAGTTTATACTTGGTGGAGTGGGAATAGTAAATTATATGGGTTTACTGTCCAGCACCTTCCCTGAGTTATACTTGGTGGAGTGGGAATAGTAATTTATAAGGGTTAACTGTCCAGCACCTTCCCAGATGTTATACTTGGTGGAGTGGGAATAGTAAGTTATATGGGTTTACTGTCCAGCACCTTTCCAGATGTTATACTTGGTGGAGTGGGAATAGTAATTTATATGGGTTTACTGTCCAGCACCTTCCCAGTTGTTATACTTGGTGGAGTGGGAATAGTAATTTATATGGGTTTACTGTCCAGCACCTTCCCAGATATTATACTTGGTGGAGTGGGAATAGTAATTTATATGGGCTTACTGTCCAGCACCGACCCTGAGTTTATACTTGGTGGAGTGGGAATAGTAATTTATATGGGATTACTGTCCAGCACCTTCCCTGACTTTATACTTGGTGGAGTGGGAATAGTAGTTTATATGGGTTGAATGTCCAGCACCTTCCCTGAGTTTATACTTGGTGGAGTAAGATTCGTATTTTATAGGGGTTTACTGTCCAGCACCTTCTTTGACTTTATATTTGGTGGAGTGGGAATAGTAATTTATATGGGTCTACTGTCCAGGACCTTCCCTGAGTTTATACTTGGTGAAGTGGGAATAGTAATTTATATGGGTTTACTGTCCAGCACCTTCCCTGAGTTTATACTTGGTGGAGTGGGAATAGTAATTTATATGGGTTTACAGTCCAGCACCTTCCCTGAGTTTATACTTGGTGGAGTGGGAATAGTAATTTATATGGGTTTACTGTCCAGCACCTTCCCAGATGTTATACTTGGTGGAGTGGGAATAGTAATTTATGGGGGTTTACTGTCCAGCACCGTCCCTGAGTTTATACTTGGTGGAGTGGGAATAGTAATTTATATGGGTTTACTATCCAGCACCTTCTTTGACTTTATACTTGGTGGAGTGTGAATAGTAATTTATATGGGTTTACTGTCCAGCACCTTCTTTGATTTATACTTGGTGGAGTGGGAATAGTAATTTATATGGGTTTACTGTCCGCACCTTCCCTGAGTTTATACTTGGTGGAGTGGGAATAGTCATTTATATGAGTTGAATGTCCAGCACCTTCCCTGAGTTTTACTTGGTGGAGTGGGAATAGTAATTTATATGGGTTTACTGTCCAGCACCTTCTTTGATTTATACTTGGTGGAGTGGGAATAGTAATTTATATGGGTTTACTGTCCGCACCTTCCCTGAGTTTATACTTGGTGGAGTGGGAATAGTCATTTATATGAGTTGAATGTCCAGCACCTTCCCTGAGTTTTACTTGGTGGAGTGGGAATAGTAATTTATATGGGTTTACTGTCCAGCACCTTCTCTGAGTTTATACTTGGTGGAGTGGGAATAGTAATTTATATGGGTTTACTGTCCAGCACCTTCCCTGAGTTTATACTTGGTGGAGTGGGAATAGTCATTTATATGAGTTGAATGTCCAGCACCTTCCCTGAGTTTTACTTGGTGGAGTGGGAATAGTAATTTATATGGGTTTACTGTCCAGCACCTTCCCTGAGTTTATACTTGGTGGAGTGGGAATAGTAATTTATATGGGTTTACTGTCCAGCACCTTCCCAGATGTTATACTTGGTGGAGTGGGAATAGTAATTTATGTGGGTTTACTGTCCAGCACCGTCCCTGAGTTTATACTTGGTGGAGTGGGAATAGTAATTTATATGGGTTTACTATCCAGCACCTTCTTTGACTTTATACTTGGTGGAGTGTGAATAGTAATTTATATGGGTTTACTGTCCAGCACCTTCCCAGAGTTTTTACTTGGTGGAGTGGGAATAGTAATTTATATGGGTTTACTGTCCAGCACCATCCATGAGTTTATACTTGGTGGAGTGGGAATAGTCATTTATATGAGTTGAATGTCCAGCACCTTCCCTGAGTTTTACTTGGTGGAGTGGGAATAGTAATTTATATGGACTACTGTCCAGCACCTTCCCAGATTTCATACTTGGTGGAGTGGGAATAGTAATTTATAATGGTTGAATGTTCAGCACCTTCCCTGAGTTTATACTTGGTGGAGTGAGAATAGTAATTTATATGGGTTTACTGTCCAGCACATTCTTAGACGTTATACTTGGTGGAGTGGGAATAGTAATTTATATGGGTTTTCTGTCCAGCACCTTCCCTGAGTTTATACTTGGTGGAGTGGGAATAGTAATTTATATGGGTTTACTGTCCAGCACCTTCCCTGAGTTTATACTTGGTGGAGTGGGAATAGTAATTTATATGGGTTTACTGTCCAGCACCTTCCCTGAGTTTATACTTGGTGGAGTGGGAATAGTAATTTATATGGGTTTACTGTCCAGCACCTTTCCAGATTTTATACTTGGTGGAGTGGGAATAGTAATTTATGTGGGGTTACTGTCCAGCACCGTCACTGAGTTTATACTTGGTGGAGTGGGAATAGTAATTTATATTGGTTTACTGTCCAGCACCTTCTTTGACTTTATACTTGGTGGAGTGGGAATAGTAATTTATATGGGGTTACTGTCCAGCACCTTCCCTGAGTTTATACTTGGTGGAGTGAGAATAGTAAATTATATGGGTTTACTGTCCAGCACCTTCCCTGAGTTTATACTTGGTGGAGTGGGAATAGTAATTTATAGGGGTTTACTGTCCAGCACCTTCCCAGATGTTATACTTGGTGGAGTGGGAATAGTAATTTATATGGGTTTACTGTCCAGCACTGTCCCTGAGTTTATACTTGGTGGAGTGGGAATATTAATTTATATGGGTTGAATGTCCATCACCTTCCCTGAGTTTATACTTGGTGGAGTAAGATTAGTAATTTATATGGGTTTACTGTCCAGCACCTTCTTTGACTTTAAATTTGGTGGAGTGGGAATAGTAATTTATATGGGTTTACTGTCCAGCACCTTTCCTGAGTTTATACTTGGTGGAGTGGGAATAGTAATTTATAGGGGTTTACTGTCCAGCACCTTCCCTGAGTTTATACTTGGTGGAGTGGGAATAGTAATTTATATGGGTTTAGTGTCCAGCACCTTCCCTGAGTTTATACTTGGTGGAGTGGGAATAGTAATTTATATGGGTTTACTGTCCAGCACCTTCCCAGATTTTATACTTGGTGGAGTGGGAATAGTAATTTATGTGGGGTTACTGTCCAGCACCGTCACTGAGTTTATACTTGGTGGAGTGGGAATAGTAATTTATAGGGGTTTGCTGTCCAGCACCTTCCCTGAGTTTATACTTGGTGGAGTGGGAATAGTAATTTATATGGGTTTAGTGTCCAGCACCTTCCCTGAGTTTATACTTGGTGGAGTGGGAATAGTACTTTATATGGGTTTACTGTCCAGCATCTTCCCAGATGTTATACTTGGTGGAGTGGGAATAGTAATTTATATGGGTTCACTGTCCAGCACTGTCCCTGAGTTTATACTTCGTGGAGTGGGAATATTAATTTATATGGGTTGAATGTCCATCACCTTCCCTGAGTTTATACTTGGTGGAGTAAGATTAGTAATTTATATGGGTTTACTGTCCAGCACCTTCTTTGACTTTATATTTGGTGGAGTGGGAATAGTAATTTATATGGGTTTACTGTCCAGCACCTTCCCTGAGTTTATACTTGGTGGAGTGGGAATAGTAATTTATAGGGGTTTACTGTCCAGCACCTTCCCTGAGTTTATACTTGGTGGAGTGGGAATAGTAATTTATATGGGTTTAGTGTCCAGCACCTTCCCTGAGTTTATACTTGGTGGAGTGGGAATAGTAATTTATATGGGGTTACTGTCCAGCACCTTCCCTGAGTTTATACTTGGTGGAGTGAGAATAGTAAATTATATGGGTTTACTGTCCAGCACCTTCCCTGAGTTTATACTTGGTGGAGTGGGAATAGTAATTTATAGGGGTTTACTGTCCAGCACCTTCCCAGATGTTATACTTGGTGGAGTGGGAATAGTAATTTATATGGGTTTACTGTCCAGCACTGTCCCTGAGTTTATACTTGGTGGAGTGGGAATATTAATTTATATGGGTTGAATGTCCATCACCTTCCCTGAGTTTATACTTGGTGGAGTAAGATTAGTAATTTATATCGGTTTACTGTCCAGCACCTTCTTTGACTTTAAATTTGGTGGAGTGGGAATAGTAATTTATATGGGTTTACTGTCCAGCACCTTTCCTGAGTTTATACTTGGTGGAGTGGGAATAGTAATTTATAGGGGTTTACTGTCCAGCACCTTCCCTGAGTTTATACTTGGTGGAGTGGGAATAGTAATTTATATGGGTTTAGTGTCCAGCACCTTCCCTGAGTTTATACTTGGTGGAGTGGGAATAGTAATTTATATGGGTTTACTGTCCAGCACCTTCCCAGATTTTATACTTGGTGGAGTGGGAATAGTAATTTATGTGGGGTTACTGTCCAGCACCGTCACTGAGTTTATACTTGGTGGAGTGGGAATAGTAATTTATTAGGGTTTACTGTCCAGCACCTTCCCTGAGTTTATACTTGGTGGAGTGGGAATAGTAATTTATATGGGTTTAGTGTCCAGCACCTTCCCTGAGTTTATACTTGGTGGAGTGGGAATAGTAATTTATATGGGTTTACTGTCCAGCACCTTCCCAGATGTTATACTTGGTGGAGTGGGAATAGTAATTTATATGGGTTTACTGTCCAGCACTGTCCCTGAGTTTATACTTGGTGGAGTGGGAATATTAATTTATATGGGTTGAATGTCCATCACCTTCCCTGAGTTTATACTTGGTGGAGTAAGATTAGTAATTTATATGGGTTTACTGTCCAGCACCTTCTTTGACTTTAAATTTGGTGGAGTGGGAATAGTAATTGATATGGGTTTACTGTCCAGCACCTTTCCTGAGTTTATACTTGGTGGAGTAGGAATAGTAATTTATAGGGGTTTACTGTCCAGCACCTTCCCTGAGTTTATACTTGGTGGAGTGGGAATAGTAATTTATATGGGTTTAGTGTCCAGCACCTTCCCTGAGTTTATACTTGGTGGAGTGGGAATAGTAATTTATATGGGTTTACTGTCCAGCACCTTCCCAGATTTTATACTTGGTGGAGTGGGAATAGTAATTTATGTGGGGTTACTGTCCAGCACCGTCACTGAGTTTATACTTGGTGGAGTGGGAATAGTAATTTATAGGGGTTTACTGTCCAGCACCTTCCCTGAGTTTATACTTGGTGGAGTGGGAATAGTAATTTATATGGGTTTAGTGTCCAGCACCTTCCCTGAGTTTATACTTGGTGGAGTGTGAATAGTAATTTATATGGGTTTACTGTCCAGCACCTTCCCAGATGTTATACTTGGTGGAGTGGGAATAGTAATTTATATGGGTTCACTGTCCAGCACTGTCCCTGAGTTTATACTTCGTGGAGTGGGAATATTAATTTATATGGGTTGAATGTCCATCACCTTCCCTGAGTTTATACTTGGTGGAGTAAGATTAGTAATTTATATGGGTTTACTGTCCAGCACCTTCTTTGACTTTATATTTGGTGGAGTGGGAATAGTAATTTATATGGGTTTACTGTCCAGCACCTTCCCTGAGTTTATACTTGGTGGAGTGGGAATAGTAAATTATATGGGTTTACTGTCCAGCACCTTCCCTGAGTTATACTTGGTGGAGTGGGAATAGTAATTTATAAGGGTTAACTGTCCAGCACCTTCCCAGATGTTATACTTGGTGGAGTGGGAATAGTAAGTTATATGGGTTTACTGTCCAGCACCTTTCCAGATGTTATACTTGGTGGAGTGGGAATAGTAATTTATATGGGTTTACTGTCCAGCACCTTCCCAGTTGTTATACTTGGTGGAGTGGGAATAGTAATTTATATGGGTTTACTGTCCAGCACCTTCCCAGATATTATACTTGGTGGAGTGGGAATAGTAATTTATATGGGCTTACTGTCCAGCACCGACCCTGAGTTTATACTTGGTGGAGTGGGAATAGTAATTTATATGGGATTACTGTCCAGCACCTTCCCTGACTTTATACTTGGTGGAGTGGGAATAGTAGTTTATATGGGTTGAATGTCCAGCACCTTCCCTGAGTTTATACTTGGTGGAGTAAGATTCGTATTTTATAGGGGTTTACTGTCCAGCACCTTCTTTGACTTTATATTTGGTGGAGTGGGAATAGTAATTTATATGGGTCTACTGTCCAGGACCTTCCCTGAGTTTATACTTGGTGAAGTGGGAATAGTAATTTATATGGGTTTACTGTCCAGCACCTTCCCTGAGTTTATACTTGGTGGAGTGGGAATAGTAATTTATATGGGTTTACAGTCCAGCACCTTCCCTGAGTTTATACTTGGTGGAGTGGGAATAGTAATTTATATGGGTTTACTGTCCAGCACCTTCCCAGATGTTATACTTGGTGGAGTGGGAATAGTAATTTATGTGGGTTTACTGTCCAGCACCGTCCCTGAGTTTATACTTGGTGGAGTGGGAATAGTAATTTATATGGGTTTACTATCCAGCACCTTCTTTGACTTTATACTTGGTGGAGTGTGAATAGTAATTTATATGGGTTTACTGTCCAGCACCTTCTTTGATTTATACTTGGTGGAGTGGGAATAGTAATTTATATGGGTTTACTGTCCGCACCTTCCCTGAGTTTATACTTGGTGGAGTGGGAATAGTCATTTATATGAGTTGAATGTCCAGCACCTTCCCTGAGTTTTACTTGGTGGAGTGGGAATAGTAATTTATATGGGTTTACTGTCCAGCACCTTCTTTGATTTATACTTGGTGGAGTGGGAATAGTAATTTATATGGGTTTACTGTCCGCACCTTCCCTGAGTTTATACTTGGTGGAGTGGGAATAGTCATTTATATGAGTTGAATGTCCAGCACCTTCCCTGAGTTTTACTTGGTGGAGTGGGAATAGTAATTTATATGGGTTTACTGTCCAGCACCTTCTCTGAGTTTATACTTGGTGGAGTGGGAATAGTAATTTATATGGGTTTACTGTCCAGCACCTTCCCTGAGTTTATACTTGGTGGAGTGGGAATAGTCATTTATATGAGTTGAATGTCCAGCACCTTCCCTGAGTTTTACTTGGTGGAGTGGGAATAGTAATTTATATGGGTTTACTGTCCAGCACCTTCCCTGAGTTTATACTTGGTGGAGTGGGAATAGTAATTTATATGGGTTTACTGTCCAGCACCTTCCCAGATGTTATACTTGGTGGAGTGGGAATAGTAATTTATGTGGGTTTACTGTCCAGCACCGTCCCTGAGTTTATACTTGGTGGAGTGGGAATAGTAATTTATATGGGTTTACTATCCAGCACCTTCTTTGACTTTATACTTGGTGGAGTGTGAATAGTAATTTATATGGGTTTACTGTCCAGCACCTTCCCAGAGTTTTTACTTGGTGGAGTGGGAATAGTAATTTATATGGGTTTACTGTCCAGCACCATCCATGAGTTTATACTTGGTGGAGTGGGAATAGTCATTTATATGAGTTGAATGTCCAGCACCTTCCCTGAGTTTTACTTGGTGGAGTGGGAATAGTAATTTATATGGACTACTGTCCAGCACCTTCCCAGATTTCATACTTGGTGGAGTGGGAATAGTAATTTATAATGGTTGAATGTTCAGCACCTTCCCTGAGTTTATACTTGGTGGAGTGAGAATAGTAATTTATATGGGTTTACTGTCCAGCACATTCTTAGACGTTATACTTGGTGGAGTGGGAATAGTAATTTATATGGGTTTTCTGTCCAGCACCTTCCCTGAGTTTATACTTGGTGGAGTGGGAATAGTAATTTATATGGGTTTACTGTCCAGCACCTTCCCTGAGTTTATACTTGGTGGAGTGGGAATAGTAATTTATATGGGTTTACTGTCCAGCACCTTCCCTGAGTTTATACTTGGTGGAGTGGGAATAGTAATTTATATGGGTTTACTGTCCAGCACCTTTCCAGATTTTATACTTGGTGGAGTGGGAATAGTAATTTATGTGGGGTTACTGTCCAGCACCGTCACTGAGTTTATACTTGGTGGAGTGGGAATAGTAATTTATATTGGTTTACTGTCCAGCACCTTCTTTGACTTTATACTTGGTGGAGTGGGAATAGTAATTTATATGGGGTTACTGTCCAGCACCTTCCCTGAGTTTATACTTGGTGGAGTGAGAATAGTAAATTATATGGGTTTACTGTCCAGCACCTTCCCTGAGTTTATACTTGGTGGAGTGGGAATAGTAATTTATAGGGGTTTACTGTCCAGCACCTTCCCAGATGTTATACTTGGTGGAGTGGGAATAGTAATTTATATGGGTTTACTGTCCAGCACTGTCCCTGAGTTTATACTTGGTGGAGTGGGAATATTAATTTATATGGGTTGAATGTCCATCACCTTCCCTGAGTTTATACTTGGTGGAGTAAGATTAGTAATTTATATGGGTTTACTGTCCAGCACCTTCTTTGACTTTAAATTTGGTGGAGTGGGAATAGTAATTTATATGGGTTTACTGTCCAGCACCTTTCCTGAGTTTATACTTGGTGGAGTGGGAATAGTAATTTATAGGGGTTTACTGTCCAGCACCTTCCCTGAGTTTATACTTGGTGGAGTGGGAATAGTAATTTATATGGGTTTAGTGTCCAGCACCTTCCCTGAGTTTATACTTGGTGGAGTGGGAATAGTAATTTATATGGGTTTACTGTCCAGCACCTTCCCAGATTTTATACTTGGTGGAGTGGGAATAGTAATTTATGTGGGGTTACTGTCCAGCACCGTCACTGAGTTTATACTTGGTGGAGTGGGAATAGTAATTTATAGGGGTTTGCTGTCCAGCACCTTCCCTGAGTTTATACTTGGTGGAGTGGGAATAGTAATTTATATGGGTTTAGTGTCCAGCACCTTCCCTGAGTTTATACTTGGTGGAGTGGGAATAGTACTTTATATGGGTTTACTGTCCAGCATCTTCCCAGATGTTATACTTGGTGGAGTGGGAATAGTAATTTATATGGGTTCACTGTCCAGCACTGTCCCTGAGTTTATACTTCGTGGAGTGGGAATATTAATTTATATGGGTTGAATGTCCATCACCTTCCCTGAGTTTATACTTGGTGGAGTAAGATTAGTAATTTATATGGGTTTACTGTCCAGCACCTTCTTTGACTTTATATTTGGTGGAGTGGGAATAGTAATTTATATGGGTTTACTGTCCAGCACCTTCCCTGAGTTTATACTTGGTGGAGTGGGAATAGTAATTTATAAGGGTTAACTGTCCAGCACCTTCCCAGATGTTATACTTGGTGGAGTGGGAATAGTAAGTTATATGGGTTTACTGTCCAGCACCTTTCCAGATGTTATACTTGGTGGAGTGGGAATAGTAATTTATATGGGTTTACTGTCCAGCACCTTCCCAGATGTTATACTTGGTGGAGTGGGAATAGTAATTTATATGGGTTTACTGTCCAGCACCTTCCCAGATATTATACTTGGTGGAGTGGGAATAGTAATTTATATGGGCTTACTGTCCAGCACCGACCCTGAGTTTATACTTGGTGGAGTGGGAATAGTAATTTATATGGGATTACTGTCCAGCACCTTCCCTGACTTTATACTTGGTGGAGTGGGAATAGTAGTTTATATGGGTTGAATGTCCATCACCTTCCCTGAGTTTATACTTGGTGGAGTAAGATTAGTAATTTATAGGGGTTTACTGTCCAGCACCTTCTTTGACTTTATATTTGGTGGAGTGGGAATAGTAATTTATATGGGTTTACTGTCCAGCACCTTCCCTGAGTTTTTACTTGGTGGAGTGGGAATAGTAATTTATATGGGTTTACTGTCCAGCACCTTCCCTGAGTTTATACTTGGTGGAGTGGGAATAGTAATTTATATGGGTTTACTGCCCAGCACCTTCCCTGAGTTTATACTTGGTGGAGTGGGAATAGTAATTTATATGGGTTTACTGTCCAGCACCTTCCCAGATTTTATACTTGGTGGAGTGGGAATAGTAATTTATGTGGGGTTACTGTCCAGCACCGTCACTGAGTTTATACTTGGTGGAGTGGGAATAGTAATTTATATGGGTTTACTGTCCAGGACCTTCTTTGACTTTATACTTGGTGGAGTGGGAATAGTAATTTATATGGGTTTACTGTCCAGCACCTTCCCTGAGTTTATACTTGGTGGAGTGGGAATAGTAATTTATATGGGTTTACTGTCCAGCACCTTCTTTGACTTTATACTTGGTGGAGTGGGAATAGTAATTTATATGGGGTTACTGTCCAGCACCTTCCCTGAGTTTATACTTGGTGGAGTGAGAATAGTAAATTATATGGGTTTACTGTCCAGCACCTTCCCTGAGTTTATACTTGGTGGAGTGGGAATAGTAATTTATAGGGGTTTACTGTCCAGCACCTTCCCAGATGTTATACTTGGTGGAGTGGGAATAGTAATTTATATGGGTTTACTGTCCAGCACTGTCCCTGAGTTTATACTTGGTGGAGTGGGAATATTAATTTATATGGGTTGAATGTCCATCACCTTCCCTGAGTTTATACTTGGTGGAGTAAGATTAGTAATTTATATGGGTTTACTGTCCAGCACCTTCTTTGACTTTAAATTTGGTGGAGTGGGAATAGTAATTTATATGGGTTTACTGTCCAGCACCTTTCCTGAGTTTATACTTGGTGGAGTGGGAATAGTAATTTATAGGGGTTTACTGTCAAGCACCTTCCCTGAGTTTATACTTGGTGGAGTGGGAATAGTAATTTATATGGGTTTAGTGTCCAGCACCTTCCCTGAGTTTATACTTGGTGGAGTGGGAATAGTAATTTATATGGGTTTACTGTCCAGCACCTTCCCAGATTTTATACTTGGTGGAGTGGGAATAGTAATTTATGTGGGGTTACTGTCCAGCACCGTCACTGAGTTTATACTTGGTGGAGTGGGAATAGTAATTTATAGGGGTTTACTGTCCAGCACCTTCCCTGATTTTATACTTGGTGGAGTGGGAATAGTAATTTATATGGGTTTAGTGTCCAGCACCTTCCCTGAGTTTATACTTGGTGGAGTGGGAATAGTAATTTATATGGGTTTACTGTCCAGCACCTTCCCAGATGTTATACTTGGTGGAGTGGGAATAGTAATTTATATGGGTTCACTGTCCAGCACTGTCCCTGAGTTTATACTTCGTGGAGTGGGAATATTAATTTATATGGGTTGAATGTCCATCACCTTCCCTGAGTTTATACTTGGTGGAGTAAGATTAGTAATTTATATGGGTTTACTGTCCAGCACCTTCTTTGACTTTATATTTGGTGGAGTGGGAATAGTAATTTATATGGGTTTACTGTCCAGCACCTTCCCTGAGTTTATACTTGGTGGAGTGGGAATAGTAAATTATATGGGTTTACTGTCCAGCACCTTCCCTGAGTTATACTTGGTGGAGTGGGAATAGTAATTTATAAGGGTTAACTGTCCAGCACCTTCCCAGATGTTATACTTGGTGGAGTGGGAATAGTAAGTTATATGGGTTTACTGTCCAGCACCTTCCCAGATATTATACTTGGTGGAGTGGGAATAGTAATTTATATGGGCTTACTGTCCAGCACCGACCCTGAGTTTATACTTGGTGGAGTGGGAATAGTAATTTATATGGGATTACTGTCCAGCACCTTCCCTGACTTTATACTTGGTGGAGTGGGAATAGTAGTTTATATGGGTTGAATGTCCATCACCTTCCCTGAGTTTATACTTGGTGGAGTAAGATTAGTAATTTATAGGGGTTTACTGTCCAGCACCTTCTTTGACTTTATATTTGGTGGAGTGGGAATAGTAATTTATATGGGTTTACTGTCCAGCACCTTCCCTGAGTTTTTACTTGGTGGAGTGGGAATAGTAATGTATATGGGTTTACTGTCCAGCACCTTCCCTGAGTTTATACTTGGTGGAGTGGGAATAGTAATTTATATGGGTTTACTGCCCAGCACCTTCCCTGAGTTTATACTTGGTGGAGTGGGAATAGTAATTTATATGGGTTTACTGTCCAGCACCTTCCCAGATTTTATACTTGGTGGAGTGGGAATAGTAATTTATGTGGGGTTACTGTCCAGCACCGTCACTGAGTTTATACTTGGTGGAGTGGGAATAGTAATTTATATGGGTTTACTGTCCAGGACCTTCTTTGACTTTATACTTGGTGGAGTGGGAATAGTAATTTATATGGGTTTACTGTCCAGCACCTTCCCTGAATTTATACTTGGTGGAGTGGGAATAGTAAATTATATGGGTTTACTGTCCAGCACCTTCCCTGAGTTTATACTTGGTGGAGTGGGAATAGTAATTTATATGGGTTTACTTCCCAGATGTTATACTTGGTGGAGTAGGAATAGTAATTTATATGGGTTTACTGTCCAGCACTGTCCCTGAGTTTATACTTGGTGGAGTGGGAATATTAATTTATATGGGTTGAATGTCCATCACCTTCCCTGAGTTTATACTTGGTGGAGTAAGATTAGTAATTTATATGGGTATAATGTCCAGCACCTTCTTTGACTTTATATTTGGTGGAGTGGGAATAGTAATTTATATGGGTTTACTGTCCAGCACCTTCCCTGAGTTTATACTTGGTGGAGTGGGAATAGTAATTTATATGGGTTTACTGTCCAGCACCTTCCCTGAGTTTATACTTGGTGGAGTGGGAATAGTAATTTATAGGGGTTTACTGTCCAGCACCTTCCCTGAGTTTATACTTGGTTGAGTGGGAATAGTAATTTATATGGTTTAAGTGTCCAGCACCTTCCCTGAGTTTATACTTGGTGGGGTGGGAATAGTAATGTATATGGGTTTACTGTCCAACACCTTCCCAGATTTTATACTTGGTGGAGTGGGAATAGTAATTTATGTGGGGTTACTGTCCAGCACCGTCACTGAGTTTATACTTGGTGGAGTGGGAATAGTAATTTATATGGGTTTACTGTCCAGCACCTTCTTTGACTTTATACTTGGTGGAGTGGGAAAAGTAATTTATATGGGTTTACTGTCCAGCACCTTCCCTGAGTTTATACTTGGTGGAGTGGGAATAGTACATTATATGGGTTTACTGTCCAGCACCTTCCCTGAGTTTATACTTGGTGGAGTGGGAATAGTAATTTATATGGGTTTACTGTCCAGCACCTTCCCAGATGTTATACTTGGTGGAGTTGGAATAGTAATTTATATGGGTTTACTGTCCAGCACTGTCCCTGAGTTTATACTTGGTGGAGTGGGAATATTAATTTATATGGGTTGAATGTCCATCACCTTCCCTGAGTTTATACTTGGTGGAGTATGATTAGTAATTTATATGGGTTTACTGTCCAGCACCTTCTTTGACTTTATATTTGGTGGAGTGGGAATAGTAATTTATATGGGTTTACTGTCCAGCACCTTCCCTGAGTTTATACTTGGTGGAGTGGGAATAGTAATTTATATGGGTTTACTGTCCAGCACCTTCCCTGAGTTTATACTTGGTGGAGTGGGAATAGTAATTTATAGGGGTTTACTGTCCAGCACCTTCCCTGAGTTTATACTTGGTGGAGTGGGAATAGTAATTTTTATGGGTTTAGTGTCCAGCACCTTCCCAGATTTTATACTTGGTGGAGTGGGAATAGTAATTTATGTGGGTTTATTGTCCAGCACCGTCACTGAGTTTATACTTGGTGGAGTGGGAATAGTAATTTATATGGGTTTACTGTCCAGCACCTTCTTTGACTTTATACTTGATGGAGTGGGAATAGTAATTTATATGGGTTTACTGTCCAGCACCTTCCCTGAGTCTATACTTGGTGGAGTGGGAATAGTAAATTATATGGGTTTACTGTCCAGCACCTTCCCTGAGTTTATACTTGGTGGAGCGGGAATAGTAATTTATATGGGTTTACTGTCCAGCACCTTCCCAGATGTTATACTTGGTGGAGTGGGAATAGTAATTTATATGGGTTTACTGTCCAGCACTGTCCCTAAGTTTATACTTGGTGGAGTGGGAATAGTAATTTATATGGGTTTACTGTCCAGCACCTTCCCGGATGTTATACTTGGTGGAGTGGGAATAGTATTTATATGGGTTTACTGTCCAGCACGTTCCCTGAGTTTATACTTGGTGGAGTGGGAATAGTAATTTTAATGGGTTTACTGTCCAGCACCTTCCCTGAGTTTATACTTGGTGAAGTGGGAATAGTAATTTATATGGGTTTACTGTCCAGCACCTTCCCTGAGTTTATACTTGGTGGAGTGGGAATAGTAATTTATATGGGTTTACTGTCCAGCACCTTCCCAGATTTTATACTTGGTGGAGTGGGAATAGTAATTTATATGGGTTTACTGTCCAGCACCTTCCCAGATGTTATACTTGGTGGAGTGGGAATAGTAATTTATAGGGGTTTACAGTCCAGCACCTTCCCTGACTTTATACTTGGTGGAGTGGGAATAGTAGTTTGTATGGGTTGAATGTCCAGCACCTTCCCTGAGTTTATACTTGGTGGAGTAAGAATAGTAATTTATATGGGTTTACTGTCCAGCACCTTCTTTGACTTTATACTTGGTGGAGTGGGAATAGTAATTTATATGGGTTTACTGTCCAGCACCTTCCCTGATTTTATACTTGGTGGAGTGGGAATAGTAATTTATGTGGGTTTACTGTCCAGCACCTTCCCTGAGTTTATACTTGGTGGAGTGGGAATAGTAATTTATATGGGTTTACAGACCAGCACCTTCCCAGATTTTATACTTGGTGGAGTGGGAATAGTAATTTATTTGGGTTTACTGTCCAGCACTGTCCCTGAGTTTATACTTAGTGGAGTGGGAATAGTAATTTATATGGGGTTACTGTCCAGCACCTCCCCTGAGTTTATACTTGGTGGAGTGGGAATAGTAATTTATATGGGTTTACTGTCCAGCACCTTCCCTGAGTTTATACTTGGTGGAGAGGGAATAGTAATTTATATGGGTTTACTGTCCAGCACCTTCCCAGATGTTATACTTGGTGGAGTGGGAATAGTAATTTATATGGGTTTACTATCCAGCACTGTCCCTGAGTTTATACTTGGTGGAGTGGGAATACTAATTTATATGGGTTTACTGTCCAGCACCTTCCCGGATGTTATACTTGGTGGAGTGGGAACAGTAATTTATATGGGTTTACTGTCCAGCACCGTCCCTGAGTTTATACTTGGAGGAGTGGGAATAGTAGTTTATATGGGTTGAATGTCCATCACCTTCCCTGAGTTTATACTTGGTGGAGTGGGAATAGTAATTTATATGGGTTGAATGTCCAGCACCTTCCCTGAGTTTATACTTGGTGGAGTAATATTAGTAATTTATAGGGGTTTACTGTCCAGCACCTTCTTTGACTTTATATTTGGTGGAGTGGGAATAGTAATTTATATGGGTCTACTGTCCAGGACCTTCCCTGAGTTTAAACTTGGTGGAGTGGGAATAGTAATTTATATGGGTTTACTGTCCAGCACCTTCCCTGAGTTTATACTTGGTGGAGTGGGAATAGTAATTTATATGGGTTTACAGTCCAGCACCTTCCCTGAGTTTATACTTGGTGGAGTGGGAATAGTAATTTATATGGGTTTACTGTCCAGCACCTTCCCAGATGTTATACTTGGTGGAGTGGGAATAGTAATTTATGTGGGTTTACTGTCCAGCACCGTCCCTGAGTTTATACTTGGTGGAGTGGGAATAGTAATTTATATGGGTTTACTATCCAGCACCTTCTTTGACTTTATACTTGGTGGAGTGTGAATAGTAATTTATATGGGTTTACTGTCCAGCACCTTCCCCGAGTTTTTACTTGGTGGAGTGGGAATAGTAATTCATATGGGTTTACTGTCCAGCACCTTCCCTGACTTTATACTTGGTGGAGTGGGAATAGTAATTTATATGGGTTTACTGCCCAGCACCTTCCCAGATGTTATACTTGGTGGAGTGGGAATAGTAATTTATATGGGTTTACTGTCCAGCACGTTCCCTGAGTTTATACTTGGTGGAGTGGGAATAGTAATTTTAATGGGTTTACTGTCCAGCACCTTCCCTGAGTTTATACTTGGTGAAGTGGGAATAGTAATTTATATGGGTTTACTGTCCAGCACCTTCCCTGAGTTTATACTTGGTGGAGTGGGAATAGTAATTTACATGGGTTTACTGTCCAGCACCTTCCCAGATTTTATACTTGGTGGAGTGGGAATAGTAATTTATGTGGGTTTACTGTCCAGCACCTTCCCTGAGTTTATACTTGGTGGAGTGGGAATAGTAAATTATATGGGTTTACTGTCCAGCACCTTCCCTGAGTTTATACTTGGTGGAGTGGGAATAGTAATTTATATGGGTTTACTGTCCAGCACCTTCCCAGATGTTATACTTGGTGGAGTGGGAATAGTAATTTATATGGGTTTACTGTCCAGCACCTTCCCAGATGTTATACTTGGTGGAGTGGGAATAGTAATTTATATGGGTTTACTGTCCAGCACTGTCCCTGAGTTTATACTTGGTGGAGTGGGAATATTAATTTATATGGGTTGAATGTCCATCACCTTCCCTGAGTTTATACTTGGTGGAGTAAGATTAGTAATTTATATGGGTTTACTGTCCAGCACCTTCTTTGACTTTATATTTGGTGGAGTGTGAATAGTAATTTATATGGGTTTACTGTCCAGCACCTTCCCTGAGTTTATACTTGGTGGAGTGGGAATAGTAATTTATATGGGTTTACTGTCCAGCACCTTCCCTGAGTTTATACTTGGTGGAGTGGGAATAGTAATTTATAGGGGTTTACTGTCCAGCTCCTTCCCTGAGTTTATACTTGGTGGAGTGGGAATAGTAATTTATATGGGTTTAGTGTCCAGCACCTTCCCAGATTTTATACTTGGTGGAGTGGGAATAGTAATTTATGTGGGTTTATTGTCCAGCACCGTCACTGAGTTTATACTTGGTGGAGTGGGAATAGTAATTTATATGGGTTTACTGTCCAGCACCTTCTTTGACTTTATACTTGGTGGAGTGGGAATAGTAATTTATATGGGTTTACAGTCCAGCACCTTCCCTGAGTTTATACTTGATGGAGTGGGAATAGTAAATTATATGGGTTTACTGTCCAGCACCTTCCCTGAGTTTATACTTGGTGGAGTGGGAATAGTAATTTATATGGGTTTACTGTCCAGCACCTTCCCAGATGTTATACTTGGTGGAGTGGGAATAGTAATTTATATGGGTTTACTGTCCAGCACTGTCCCTGAGTTTATACTTGGTGGAGTGGGAATAGTAATTTATATGGGTTTACTGTCCAGCACCTTCCCAGATGTTATACTTGGTGGAGTGGGAATAGTAATTTATATGGGTTTACTGTCCTGCACGTTCCCTGAGTTTATACTTGGTGGAGTGGGAATAGTAATTTTAATGGGTTTACTGTCCAGCACCTTCCCTGAGTTTATACTTGGTGAAGTGGGAATAGTAATTTATATGGGTTTACTGTCCAGCACCTTCCCTGAGTTTATACTTGGTGGAGTGGGAATAGTAATTTATATGGGTTTACTGTCCAGCACCTTCCCAGATGTTATACTTGGTGGAGTGGGAATTGTAATTTATGTGGGTTTACTGTCCAGCACCTTCCCAGATGTTATACTTGGTGGAGTGGGAATAGTAATTTATATGGGTTTACTGTCCCGCACCTTCCCTGACTTTATACTTGGTGGAGTGGGAATAGTAGTATATATGGGTTGAATGTCCAGCACCTTCCCTGAGTTTATACTTGGTGGAGTAAGAATAGTAATTTATATGGGTTTACTGTCCAGCACCTTCTTTGACTTTATACTTGGTGGAGTGGGAATAGTAATTTATATGGGTTTACTGTCCAGCACCTTCCCTGAGTTTATACTTGGTGGAGTGGGAATAGTAATTTATGTGGGTTTACTGTCCAGCACCTTCCCTGAGTTTATACTTGGTGGAGTGGGAATAGTAATTTATATGGGTTTACAGACCAGCACCTTCCCAGATTTTATACTTGGTGGAGTGGGAATAGTAATTTATTTGGGTTTACTGTCCAGCACCTTCCCTGAGTTTATACTTGGTGGAGTGGGAATAGTAATTTATATGGGTTTACTGTCCAGCACCTTCCCAGATGTTATACTTGGTGGAGTTGGAATAGTAATTTATATGGGTTTACTGTCCAGCACTGTCCCTGAGTTTATACTTGGTGGAGTGGGAATACTAATTTATATGGGTTTACTGTACAGCACCTTCCCGGATGTTATACTTGGTGGAGTGGGAACAGTAATTTATATGGGTTTACTATCCAGCACCGTCCCTGAGTTTATACTTGGTGGAGTGGGAATAGTAATTAATATGGGTTTACAGACCAGCACCTTCCCGGATGTTATACTTGGTGGAGTGGGAACAGTAATTTATATGGGTTTACTGTCCAGCACCGTCCCTGAGTTTATACTTGGTGGAGTGGGAATAGTAGTTTATATGGGTTGAATGTCCATCACCTTCTCTGAGTTTATACTTGCTGGAGTGGGAATAGTAATTTATATGGGTTGAATGTCCAGCACCTTCCCTGAGTTTATACTTGGTGGAGTAAGATTAGTAATTTATAGGGGTTTACTGTCCAGCACCTTCTTTGACTTTATATTTGGTGGAGTGGGAATAGTAATTTATATGGGTCTACTGTCCAGGACCTTCCCTGAGTTTATACTTGGTGGAGTGGGAATAGTAATTTATATGGGTTTACTGTCCAGCACCTTCCCTGAGTTTATACTTGGTGGAGTAAGATTAGTAAATTATATGGGTTTACTGTCCAGCACCTTCCCTGAGTTTATACTTGGTGGAGTGGGAATAGTAATTTATATGGGTTTACTGTCCAGCACCTTCCCAGATGTTATACTTGGTGGAGTGGGAATAGTAATTTATATGGGTTTACTGTCCAGCACTATCCCTGAGTTTATACTTGGTGGAGTGGGAATAGTAATTTATATGGGTTTACTGTCCAGCACCTTCCCAGATGTTATACTTGGTGGAGTGGGAATAGTAATTTATATGGGTTTACTGTCCAGCACGTTCCCTGAGTTTATACTTGGTGAAGTGGGAATAGTAATTTTAATGGGTTTACTGTCCAGCACCTTCCCTGAGTTTATACTTGGTGAAGTGGGAATAGTAATTTATATGGGTTTACTGTCCAGCACCTTCCCTGAGTTTATACTTGGTGGAGTGGGAATAGTAATTTATATGGGTTTACTGTCCAGCACCTTCCCAGATTTTATACTTGGTGGAGTGGGAATAGTAATTTATGTGGGTTTACTGTCCAGCACCTTCCCAGATGTTATACTTGGTGGAGTGGGAATAGTAATTTATATGGGTTTACTGTCCAGCACCTTCCCTGACTTTATACTTGGTGGAGTGGGAATAGTAGTTTATATGGGTTGAATGTCCAGCACCTTCCCTGAGTTTATACTTGGTGGAGTAAGAATAGTAATTTATATGGGTTTACTGTCCAGCACCTTCTTTGACTTTATACTTGGTGGAGTGGGAATAGTAATTTATATGGGTTTACTGTCCAGCACCTTCCCTGAGTTTATACTTGGTGGAGTGGGAATAGTAATTTATGTGGGTTTACTGTCCAGCACCTTCCCTGAGTTTATACTTGGTGGAGTGGGAATAGTAATTTATATGGGTTTACAGACCAGCACCTTCCCAGATTTTATACTTGGTGGAGTGGGAATAGTAATTTATTTGGGTTTACTGTCCAGCACCTTCCCTGAGTTTATACTTGGTGGAGTGGGAATAGTAATTTATATGGGTTTACTGTCCAGCACCTTCCCCGATGTTATACTTGGTGGAGTTGGAATAGTAATTTATATGGGTTTACTGTCCAGCACTGTCCCTGAGTTTATACTTGGTGGAGTGGGAATACTAATTTATATGGGTTTACTGTACAGCACCTTCCCGGATGTTATACTTGGTAGAGTGGGAACAGTAATTTATATGGGTTTACTGTCCAGCACCGTCCCTGAGTTTATACTTGGTGGAGTGGGAATAGTAATTTATATGGGTTTACAGACCAGCACCTTCCCGGATGTTATACTTGGTGGAGTGGGAACAGTAATTTATATGGGTTTACTGTCCAGCACCGTCCCTGAGTTTATACTTGGTGGAGTGGGAATAGTAGTTTATATGGGTTGAATGTCCATCACCTTCTATGAGTTTATACTTGGTGGAGTGGGAATAGTAATTTATATGGGTTGAATGTCCAGCACCTTCCCAGATGTTATACTTGGTGGAGTGGGAATAGTAATTTATATGGGTTTACTGTCCCGCACCTTCCCTGACTTTATACTTGGTGGAGTGGGAATAGTAGTATATATGGGTTGAATGTCCAGCACCTTCCCTGAGTTTATACTTGGTGGAGTAAGAATAGTAATTTATATGGGTTTACTGTCCAGCACCTTCTTTGACTTTATACTTGGTGGAGTGGGAATAGTAATTTATATGGGTTTACTGTCCAGCACCTTCCCTGAGTTTATACTTGGTGGAGTGGGAATAGTAATTTATGTGGGTTTACTGTCCAGCACCTTCCCTGAGTTTATACTTGGTGGAGTGGGAATAGTAATTTATATGGGTTTACAGACCAGCACCTTCCCAGATTTTATACTTGGTGGAGTGGGAATAGTAATTTATTTGGGTTTACTGTCCAGCACCTTCCCTGAGTTTATACTTGGTGGAGTGGGAATAGTAATTTATATGGGTTTACTGTCCAGCACCTTCCCAGATGTTATACTTGGTGGAGTTGGAATAGTAATTTATATGGGTTTACTGTCCAGCACTGTCCCTGAGTTTATACTTGGTGGAGTGGGAATACTAATTTATATGGGTTTACTGTACAGCACCTTCCCGGATGTTATACTTGGTGGAGTGGGAACAGTAATTTATATGGGTTTACTATCCAGCACCGTCCCTGAGTTTATACTTGGTGGAGTGGGAATAGTAATTAATATGGGTTTACAGACCAGCACCTTCCCGGATGTTATACTTGGTGGAGTGGGAACAGTAATTTATATGGGTTTACTGTCCAGCACCGTCCCTGAGTTTATACTTGGTGGAGTGGGAATAGTACTTTATATGGGTTGAATGTCCATCACCTTCTCTGAGTTTATACTTGCTGGAGTGGGAATAGTAATTTATATGGGTTGAATGTCCAGCACCTTCCCTGAGTTTATACTTGGTGGAGTAAGATTAGTAATTTATAGGGGTTTACTGTCCAGCACCTTCTTTGACTTTATATTTGGTGGAGTGGGAATAGTAATTTATATGGGTCTACTGTCCAGGACCTTCCCTGAGTTTATACTTGGTGGAGTGGGAATAGTAATTTATATGGGTTTACTGTCCAGCACCTTCCCTGAGTTTATACTTGGTGGAGTAAGATTAGTAAATTATATGGGTTTACTGTCCAGCACCTTCCCTGAGTTTATACTTGGTGGAGTGGGAATAGTAATTTATATGGGTTTACTGTCCAGCACCTTCCCAGATGTTATACTTGGTGGAGTGGGAATAGTAATTTATATGGGTTTACTGTCCAGCACTATCCCTGAGTTTATACTTGGTGGAGTGGGAATAGTAATTTATATGGGTTTACTGTCCAGCACCTTCCCAGATGTTATACTTGGTGGAGTGGGAATAGTAATTTATATGGGTTTACTGTCCAGCACGTTCCCTGAGTTTATACTTGGTGAAGTGGGAATAGTAATTTTAATGGGTTTACTGTCCAGCACCTTCCCTGAGTTTATACTTGGTGAAGTGGGAATAGTAATTTATATGGGTTTACTGTCCAGCACCTTCCCTGAGTTTATACTTGGTGGAGTGGGAATAGTAATTTATATGGGTTTACTGTCCAGCACCTTCCCAGATTTTATACTTGGTGGAGTGGGAATAGTAATTTATGTGGGTTTACTGTCCAGCACCTTCCCAGATGTTATACTTGGTGGAGTGGGAATAGTAATTTATATGGGTTTACTGTCCAGCACCTTCCCTGACTTTATACTTGGTGGAGTGGGAATAGTAGTTTAAATGGGTTGAATGTCCAGCACCTTCCCTGAGTTTATACTTGGTGGAGTAAGAATAGTAATTTATATGGGTTTACTGTCCAGCACCTTCTTTGACTTTATACTTGGTGGAGTGGGAATAGTAATTTATATGGGTTTACTGTCCAGCACCTTCCCTGAGTTTATACTTGGTGGAGTGGGAATAGTAATTTATGTGGGTTTACTGTCCAGCACCTTCCCTGAGTTTATACTTGGTGGAGTGGGAATAGTAATTTATATGGGTTTACAGACCAGCACCTTCCCAGATTTTATACTTGGTGGAGTGGGAATAGTAATTTATTTGGGTTTACTGTCCAGCACCTTCCCTGAGTTTATATTTGGTGGAGTGGGAATAGTAATTTATATGGGTTTACTGTCCAGCACCTTCCCCGATGTTATACTTGGTGGAGTTGGAATAGTAATTTATATGGGTTTACTGTCCAGCACTGTCCCTGAGTTTATACTTGGTGGAGTGGGAATACTAATTTATATGGGTTTACTGTACAGCACCTTCCCGGATGTTATACTTGGTAGAGTGGGAACAGTAATTTATATGGGTTTACTGTCCAGCACCGTCCCTGAGTTTATACTTGGTGGAGTGGGAATAGTAATTTATATGGGTTTACAGACCAGCACCTTCCCGGATGTTATACTTGGTGGAGTGGGAACAGTAATTTATATGGGTTTACTGTCCAGCACCGTCCCTGAGTTTATACTTGGTGGAGTGGGAATAGTAGTTTATATGGGTTGAATGTCCATCACCTTCTATGAGTTTATACTTGGTGGAGTGGGAATAGTAATTTATATGGGTTGAATGTCCAGCACCTTCCCTGAGTTTATACTTGGTGGAGTAAGATTAGTAATTTATAGGGGTTTACTGTCCAGCACCTTCTTTGACTTTATATTTGGTGGAGTGGGAATAGTAATTTATATGGGTCTACTGTCCAGGACCTTCCCTGAGTTTATACTTGGTGGAGTGGGAATAGTAATTTATATGGGTTTACTGTCCAGCACCTTCCCTGAGTTTATACTTGGTGGAGTGGGAATAGTAATTTATATGGGTTTACTGTCCAGCACCTTCCCTGAGTTTATACTTGGTGGAGTGGGAATAGTAATTTATATGGGTTTACAGTCCAGCACCTTCCCTGAGTTTATACTTGGTGGAGTGGGAATAGTAATTTATATGGGTTTACTATCCAGCACCTTCTTTGACTTTATACTTGGTGGTGTGGGAATAGTAATTTATATGTGTTTACTGTCCAGCACCTTCCCTGAGTTTATACTTGGTGGAGTGGGAATAGTAATTTATATGGGTTTACTGTCCAGCACCTTCCCTGACTTTATACTTGGTGGAGTGGGAATAGTAATTTATAATGGTTGAATATCCAGCACCTTCCCTGAGATTATACTTGTGAAGTGAGAATAGTAATTTATATGGGTTTACTGTCCAGCACCTTCTTTGATTTATACTTGGTGGAGTGGGAATAGTAATTTATATGGGTTTACTGTCCAGCACCTTCCCTGAGTTTATACTTGGTGGAGTGGGAATAGTCATTTATATGGGTTGAATGTCCAGCACCTTCCCTGAGTTTTACTTGGTGGAGTGGTAATGGTAATTTATACGGGTTTACTGTCCAGCACCTTCTCTGAGTTTATACTTGGTGGAGTGGGAATAGTAATTTATATGGGTTTACTGTCCAGCACCTTCCCAGATTTCATACTTGGTGGAGTGGGAATAGTAATCTATATAGGTTGAATGTTCAGCACCTTCCCTGAGTTTATACTTGGTGGAGTAAGAATAGTAATTTATATGGGTGTACTGTCCAGCACATTCTTAGACGTTATACTTGGTGGAGTGGGAATAGTAATTTATATGGGTTTTCTGTCCAGCACCTTCCCTGAGTTTATACTTGGTGGAGTGGGAATAGTAATTTATATGGGTTTACTGTCCAGCACCTTCCCTGAGTTTATACTTGGTGGAGTGGGAATAGTAATTTATATGGGTTTACTGTCCAGCACCTTCCCTGAGTTTATACTTGGTGGAGTGGGAATAGTAATTTATATGGGTTTACTGTCCAGCACCTTCCAAGATTTTATACTTGGTGGAGTGGGAATAGTAATTTATGTGGGTTTACTGTCCAGCGCTGTCCCTGAGTTTATACTTGGTGGAGTGGGAATAATCATTTATATCGGTTTACTGTCCAGCACCGTCTCTCAGTTTATACTTGGTGGAGTGGGAATAGTAATTTATATGGGTTTACTGTCCAGCACCTTCCCTGACGTTATATTTGGTGGAGTGGGAATAGCAAAAACTTTTTAGAAAGATATATTTTGGTTGGTAGAATATTAACATTATTATTTCTTTGTAAATTAATTAACTATAGTAGTAATTTTAATTATTGTTAAATTAGTAGTAGATTGATAAAGATCTCACCATGTTTATAATTTAATAAAAATATGTATTGAATTATTTAAAAAATATTTACATTATATTTTATTTAGAAAATTAAAAAAGGAGACACACACATGTTTAAGTGAAAACATTTACAAACTGTTTATTAAGATGTAAAAAGAAATGCCAATAGAGGAAATGTTTTTATTTGTACTTTAATTTTGTAAGTGAATAGTTTAAAAAAACACAAATAAATTACACGTAAATTTTGGTATATAAAAAATATTAAATTACAATGAAACAATTTTTATGTTAATTCACATATATTGCAAATGTCAATTTGTAATGCAAATATCATTACATAGTGTACAATTTATTTTTTAACAATAATTTAAAATCACATACAAAATAGAAATATTAAAATAGTAAACATGTTGAAAATAATTGTTATATTTGTTGTACATACGTTTTTTAGTATTTTATAGTACAAATTATTGATACATAACTTTTTTACAGATCTCAAAATAGTAACATTTTTGTTGATTACAAAAGGATAATATTTATTCTATAAATTAATAAAACTAATATTGAAAATATTATTATTAATTTTTACAAAAGTGAATAATGAGAAAATATTTTTAAATTGTACATACATTTTATAATCACATTCACATATTTATAAGCACAAGGTTTAGCAGAAGGTGAATGATGAAAGTAATTTCAACATTATAATTAATTACAAATTGTACATATAAATAATATTTTCTTTTTCATTCTTTATTAAATAATGTAAAAAATGTTTTTAAATAAATATATATTTATAATTCTTTAAAAAAATTATTAGGAGAAATAATATATAATGTAAGCCTATATTTTTAATTTTAAAGTGTAACAAAATAGAAAATAAATAGGCTTTTCAGTTATACAGGGACTATTTTTTAACCGCGTAATGTTATTTTATTTGATTCGGTACTGGAACAGCTCGCCGTTGGATGCTGCGTCGCGTTGGAGAGGGTAAGTTTGTTTTTGTTGTATTTTATAAGCTGGGAAATTTAATTTAGGTGTATGTGTGGTGTATTTACTTTGAGTAGGATTGTAATATATATCCTAAATTGTGTTTTAGGTGTAAGCTTGAGTGTACGCTATTTAGGGCTCCATTATGATGTCGGGCGGATCGCCACCGCCATGGTGGCCGTGGCGATCCGCCCGACAGAAATGCCCGCATCCCTTTCCCCCCGCCCCATTACAATGGCGGGGGGACGGCAGCGGGAGGCAACCACCACCCGCCACTTTTCCACCCCGGTAGCCTTGTGGCCGGGGCGGAAAAGCGTTCATATGGTGGCGGTGTCTATCAGACACCGCCAGCCATATTTGCATGCGTGTGCATAGGTGCCTTTCCGCGGCGGCGATCCCGCCAATGAATGGCAGGCAGTCGCTATTGGGGGCCCCTGCATTTTATCAAGATATAAAGGTGGGAGTACTTACTTTAGATAGGTGTAGCAGCTTTTTAGTAGAAGTAAATCTGTTTTCTTTCAGCAAACTGGCAGAATTTCGCCTTCCTTTTTTTTGGTGTTTTAGATTGCGATTTTAGCAGGTGTAATTTGTCTTTTTATAGGGTGTGTTAAATTGTTTGTGAAAGTTTATTGGTTATCCACTTTGATACCTTGTTCTTATTGGTTTATTTGAATTTTTTTACTTGTTTTCGTAATTGTTGTCCTTAAATGGTGGACGCCAATTAGTGTTTTTTTTTTATGGGTAAAGCAATTTTTTTCAATGTTTAATGGCGTTTTGTTATATTTAAAGAGAAAGAATATTTATTATGTGTATTAAGCAATGTATAATTATTTGCAATGTTTTATATGTATTCTAAAAAGTATATTTGATGTAAATGTTATTTTTTTTAATTTTAGAAATGTTTATTGTATGTAGTATCCTTTTAAAAAAATATAATATGTATAATTGCGAAGTGTATAATATTTTTTTTAATTAGAAAGCGTATTTTGTATGTATTTTGTAAAGTCGATAATATTTTTTTTCTCGATATTATAGTATTCTAAATAGTGATGGTCGATATTTTGACTGTGTTTAATGTTAAGGAATGCCGGTCGGTGTTTTTTACATTTGATAATATAGTTGGTCGATAATTTTGTAGTCGATATTTTTTTAATCGATATCGTTGTTTGGATATATTTGTTATTTCTTGCTTAAGTATTGGGAGTCGATATTTTTGTAGTCGATAATTTGACATCGATATTTTGTCTAGTCGATATTCGGTCTGTCGGGGTTATATCAGTGATTCCCTTCTCCTTTCTGGCTGCACAGGACTGGAAATGTCTCAGTCTTGAGCTATAGTGCATCTCAAATCTTATGGGGAAAAATGTAAAACTGGCCTTTCCATACATTAGTATAGCCTGTACCCTTTCCTTGGAAATCCCATAGCGCCAGGATACCCTCTTGGTGTGGTATTTTCATTCATCTCTTTCAATAGAACAATAACTAAAGAAATTTGCATTGTCTGCACAATTTTGTGTAACTTGACATAACACCCTGAGGAAAGGAGAAGGGGGAGAAGCTCAAATATTTTGTGAAAAGTAGCTTGAAGGCATATTATGTATCTGCTTCAACGTATTTTAAAGTTTATCATTTGTGGGGTGTGGGGGCGCTAGAGGGTGCACAAGCGGAATGGCCGCCATTTGGTGAGGCTCCCGCAGCCCGGACCATATATCCTGCAATTATCCTACTTAAATAGTTAGCCAACTGGAAGAAATGAAGCATGCACATGAAAGAACTTGATCCCCGGCAAATATTTGGGATCGATTCGATGCCTACAGCCTGAGAACTGCCGCGTGACAGATTCCCCCGGGAGAGGCGCTGGAGCAGAGTGGAGTGTGGCGAGCGGCGTGAATTGCTAGACTAGTCCGCTGCTTACCATGAGGGATGTAGGCCCGGTGGGCTGGAGGCGGATGAATGAGAGTTACAACACAATGTCCCTACGCCGCTCAGAGCAGCTTAAGGAGGCACGCTGAAAGCGGACCACGCGTGGATACCCCACATATGAGCGGAATGTTGAAATGTGGCCACTGAGACAGCGGTAAGCGCCTGGAGCTCCCAGCGACCGGAAATACGGGTGCGGAGGATGCATATTTGTGGACATATTGAAGGGCGTACTGCGGAGCCTATAATGCAAGAGGAAGGGTCGAATAGTGCTAACGCCCTAGAACATAGCGCTGCATAACCCACAACAAATCTGCGCTCTACCACTGTGGTCCCACCATATGGCAATGTGGGCGAATAGCGGATGCTCAGGAGTGGCATGGTAGGACTGATTGTAGTCTTCCACACACTTGTTATTACATTGGCTGGGGGCTAATATTGCACGACACGAGGTGAAAGGCGCAAAGTGCTGCGAGGAGGTTAATTATAGGAATCAGCACCAGATCAGCGGCTGTGGGCAGAAAGAGGACGGATGTGGCAGTGAAAACGGCCTCAGTTGATCTTAATAATTCACTAGAGAGCTGCCATGTATGGTCCCCTCTGCCAATTGACCCTTGAGTACACTGGGCAGCAAATCGAATATACAGGGCGGGAGTGGAAAGCCCTGTAATTGGCGCATAGAGGTCCAGAAAGTTGATGACCACTGTATACAAGCCTGTAGTCACAGTGGGCGTCCCTAATATAATGACGCCAGAACATCCTTGCTGACCAGCCCTTGAGCGTCAGAAGTAGACCTGAGATAACTCCTAATACTAGATATTATGGGGAAACTGGACACTAGCCAGTCGAAGATCAATTTTGAGGTGCCAAAAAGGGGACCCAAGCCAGAAGCGACTGCAGCTGCATCGCAGGGAGCGGACATGGCGAGCTGCGGGGCACCGTCTGCAGATTTGGATATGCGCCGAATACTGCAGGAAATGAGGCAAGGATTCGCCACTGTGGTTGATAAGGTGGATCGTATGTCCTCCAGAATGGACGCAATAGTGCACAAAGTAGATCAGCACGAGGAACGGCTAAAAGAGGCAGAAAGGCGCATCTCCGATGCCGATGATGCCACTGCAGTCATACGTCGCAACTGGCGAGGATGAACAACCTGCTACGGTTAATAGCGGCGAAAAATGAGGATTTAGAAGCCCGTAGTAGGCGCAACAACATCGGCATGACCAACATTCCGGAGTCCACAAACACGGGGCATCTGGAGGACTATATTGAAAAACTTCTTCTGACCGCAATTGGAGCTGAAGCCTTCTCTACACAATTCACCGTAGAGCGTGCACACAGGTCTCTAGGCCCTCAACCGAAACCTGGACAGCCACCAAGACCCATAATTGCGAGATTGTTGAACTATCGCGACCACGATGTAGCCCTGCATGCTGCATGCACGAAGCAAAATTTAAACTACGAAGGTGTATCATTCTCGTTTTTCCCGGACTTCACACCACTAGTGCAAGAACAGCGCCACAAGTTTATAGAGGTTAAAAAGAAACTGTGAGAAGCGCAGATTGATTATGCGCTACTTTATCCTGCAAGACTTCGCGTGACGCACCAAGGCAAACAACGATTTTTCACCAACCCGCAACACGTGGAGGACTATCTCTGACAATGGAAGCGAACGCAGCGAGGGGCGAATGTTCGAGACCCGGCACAGCGCGACAACATGAAAGAAGAGGATGAGGACGCTTGACTTTTCACAACTAAGCTTGGACTATCATCAATAGCCAGCTCAGGTGATGCTGGTACATCCCAAAGGAGCTGAGTGGCTGGGGCACTTCATAGTGCACAATATAAAGACGATTTAGGGCGATCCAGTGGTAACGTAATCCGGGCAACACTGCCCCTCCTCAGATAAGGCCCAGTGGTCGTACAGGTTTCGGGGCCTGAGGAGAGACGGTGGCTGTGTGACTGTCTAATGCTGTTCCCTTATGTGTGTACCCCTATGTCATCGGGAATGCGTTGATGTTTTAGGTTGGGGGGATGGATGGGGGAGGGAAAAATGTTCTGGCAAGTTGGGGTTGCTTCAGTGGGAGGGGGGATGGGCAGAGGAGGGGACAATGGAATGCTGGTGTATATTTCCTGCAATCGTGAGGGGAGGGATGGGGTGTTTGTTCTGGGGATGGTTGGAAGATGATGTTTGCTGTTGGTCAAAGACATTGCCGGGGGGAGGTGGGCGGGAGAGGGAACTGTTGACAAGTTGGGGGACCTCAGAGTGGGTGGGGGAGGGAGGATGCTGTTGCAAGATGAACTGTTGTTGTTGGATGCATGGGAAAACTTATTGAGCAGTGATGGAGGCTGGTGGATGGAGGTGCCTTTCCGGACATTGAGGTTATATGTTGCACACATAATATATCATCCTGAAGGGTGACCACCCCACAGACACATTAACGATACTCTCCTGGAATATCAGGGAACTTAAGGATGCTCGAAAGTGTAGACAAGTATTGGCCTACCTAGATAGATATAAGGTACACATGGTGTTGTTGCAGGAGCCGCATATACCCCCTTGGACTAATCCCTCTTTTGCAGGCAAATGGGTGGGAGTCAGAGTTTTTTAAAATTATTCCTCATATGCTAGGGGTACCGCCATACTGATACACCGTGCGGTTCCCCTCACACTCCTTGGGCAGCGGGTAGACAAGGCAGGACGATATGTGATACTGTGGGGGAGGTTGGGAAGTGATACAATTGCTATTGTCAACTGTTATGCTTAATAATACAGACGCACCAGAATTTTTCACACTACTATGGGGGCAGATATTGGATATCGGTGCTAGGCATATCATTTGGGGAGGCGACTTTAATGTAGCGGAGAAACCCACATTAGATAGAACGGATGGTCAGGTACAATATCATCCCAGGATGAGAGAGGCATTACAGGGCATAGTGGAGGAGGGCAGCATGGTAGACAGTTGAAGGCACATGCATCCCACGCAACGGGAGGGTACACACTTCACCTCTTATACAGGTACATGGGCGCGACTCGATTACTGTTTTTTTCCAGGGACCTGGCCCTCGGTATCACTGAGGCCAGGCATTTAGCCAGAACTCAGTCAGATCATTGTCCTTTGTTAATCACACTGGCCATACCTGGATATGACTGTCCCAGGCGCACCTGGCGGCTTCAGTCAACTGCCCTACTAGATATGGTTTTCCGCGAAGAACTGAGGGAAGACATAAAGTACTTTTATCCTCATAATAAAGACATGGTAGATAGTGTTGAGACGGTGTGGGAAGCCTTTAAGGTCACGGTCCGGGGATGGTGTATTACAAAGAGCTTTGGGGTATTCACTGCACCCTATACAAATTATAGGGAGAGTTAAGGACTGTGGAGAGACAGAATCCGGGCCGGGCCGGGAGGGAGGGATTGTACACCAACAAGTTTGTACTAAATTGTCAGAATATGAGGAGGAGGCGCAACACGAAACGAAATTCAGAAGTAAATACTGGGTGGTCCGCAAATATAGTGAGGGAGAGAGACCAGGGAAAGCTTTGTCAGAGATAGTGAAGACTGACAGGGGCTCCAACACTATACTAGAATTTATAGATCAAGGGGGGGAGACCTGCAGGGATAATGACAGGATTTTGGATACACTTCAAACACACTATATGCACTTATATACTACGCAATCCATGGGGGAAATAGACTTAGACGGCTTTTTAGGTGAGGTGGCATTATGCTGGCTGAGCGACGTACACAGAAGGTTTTTGAGCGCTCCGTTGTAACTGGATGAAATTAAGGAAGCCATAATGTCCCTGGGAAATGGAAAGGCACCAGGTTTTGATGGGATTCCGGCTGAATTCTACAAATGTTATATCGACATTATGGCGCCAGTATTGAAGGAGGTGTTTGAAGACTCCCTTGAGGTGGGGATAATGCCCCAGTCTATGCGTGAAGTGGTGATCACATCCCTGCTGAACCCGGGCAAAAACCCTACGCAATGTGTCTCCTACAGGCCATTGTCGTTGATCAATTGTGACCCTGAATTCTTGGCCAAAGTATTGGCCACACGGCTATCATTCCTGATTACTACAATAATACTTCCTGATCAATCAAGTTTTGTCCCGACGAGAGCGACATCACATAATCTACGCACTCTCTTTACTCTCATACGGTTGCCCCGAGTTCCCACTCGCTGCAGTATTTTTAGACGCGTCTAAGGCGTTTGATTCTGTTGAGTGGAACTACCTTTTTACTGTTTTACGCAAAATGGGCTTTCCGCCAGTTTTTCTGGCATGGGTGCAATTGTTGTACACGGAGCCCTTGTCCCCCCTGCTGTTCGTAATAGCGATTGAACCATTAGCATGTCGCATAAGGCAGTTACATCAGGACAGTGCTTTCAGTTGCTTCCAGCGCCAGATATCCATATCATTATATGCAGATGTCACTCTGTATGTCACAGACCCTCAAAATAAATTAAATGCTTTGTTACACTAGTTTGTTGTCTTTGGTAGACTATCCGGAGTCACAACTAACTGGGGAAAGTCACAGTTTTTTTCTGCTAACCCCGGCGATGATAGAGTTTCCATTGGCCTTCCCCCTGGAATGGTGCCACTTTGATCTGAGATATTTGGGGATTCAGGTCTCTAGAGACAGGGAAGAGACATTGCGGCTCAATTATGGAACGGCCATTACTAAATTTATAGATACAGTCACGCGATGGATTTCTCTCCCTTTGTCGATGGCTGGCAGAGTCTCCCTTATTAAAATGATCATCTTACTCCGCTTTTTGTATTACTTTCTGAACATCCCTTATTATCCAGGTGCTTTCTTCTTCAAGACCTTGAAATCTGGACTGATTAGGTTAGTGTGTGGGGGGGTGGCAACCAAGGCTCAAATGGGCTGTTATGACACAACCATATGACAAGGGGGGCTTTGATGTACCGGACCTTGAGGCATACTACCTTAGTGCTCAGGCCCATTATTTATATCACTGGATTAAACCCACACGATATATGTCCCAGATTGCGAACGAAGACTGGATCGCACAACCCATACCCCTAAATGGAATTATATATGGGCCTGCTAGTGCTCTGGACACTCCCCTGACCACGGTATCCTGCACGATTGATGCCTGGCAAAGAATTTTGCGTAGAGTGCAGTCGCCAATGCTGTATGCGCCACGTATGCCGCTCACATATCATCCCCGAGTTGCACTGTTGCAAGAAGTAGGATTTCAGAAAATGTGCCGCATACTTTGCATAACTTCATGGGATGACTTATTTACTGAAGGTGAATTTCGTACTCAAGAAAGTTTTTTGGTGAACATACCCCCAATCCCCTGGAAGTATTTTGCTATATACGACTGAAAGAAAGTATGAGGGCTCTGCTCCCTGAGTACCCGAAAGAACCTGACGGTGTTGGCTCCCTAAATAATGTATTGAACAGTAAGGATGGCACACACATCGTCTCACACATGTATAACAGCCTTCGCACAAACACCCCGGGGGTGACGGGCACGGCACGGGGACATTGGAATGAGGATCTAGGCAAGGAAATAACTGATGAGCAATTGGAAAATTGCTGTGGACTTACGAGGCAAATAACGTCCAGCTGTTGCTTCAAAAACATATATTATAAATTCCTACATAGAATCTATTACACCCCAGTGCGCAAACACAGGTTTCACCTAGCTGACACGGACTGTTGTGAAAGATATAGACAACCTGGGGCCAGCTTCTTACACCAGACATGGGAATGCCCTCAAGTGGGGCAATATTGTTAGCAAGTGCACGACGCAATAGAACAGATGCTAGTGTCTAGGGTTCCTAAAGACCCACTGATATTGCTATTAGGCTACACAGCACAGATGCCGAAAAGCAGCAGGAAATTCTTGGATGTAGCATTGTTGATGGCCAAACGATGTCTTGCCTGTAGATGGGGGAGAGGCCGTGCCCCTAAATTTAAGGAATGGGTTCAGGACATGGTATATTGCCAAGACCAGAGTAGGATTCATGCAGAGTCTCAACCCATGACCTCTAAGCCTAAGGATATTTGGGGTCCACTACAATCCTACTTGCTATGCCAAGGGGAAACGCTAGATGAGGTACACACCCCTGAAATGCAGAGGCCGAAAGAGGTTACTGAGGGAAATGCTACCTGCCAATGATACGGTCATAATGTTGATACATGATAACACCTGTAGGATATGTGCTGCCATGACAGCCTTGAGTTGGCTATGATATTGTGGGTGATTGGTATGTCCCTTGTTTACATAATGTAACAGACTATTTATTAATGATGTTGGACATGCTGATGTGCTTCTCTTGTGTAGCCTTCATGTACCGCTGGTTTCTGATCCGCCTGCTGTGATTGAAGTATGCATCCAATGCAATGTATGATTGTATGTTTTTCCAAAATTTCCCAAAAAAGTTAAAAAAAAAAGTTTATCATTTGTAGAAGTGACACAGTGAAATCTATGTGATTTCACTGCGTCACTTCTAGGACGCCGTTGCGTCAAAATCTTGCGCCGGCCTCACAGCAGGCGTAAGACTGATGCAGGCACTTTCATATGTGGCTTGCCCCATGTGAAAGGATGCATTGCTGGAGTTGCGTCACTTTTGTGACACACTCCAGCAATGCGTCACTTTTGCGCTTACAGATACGTCAGAAATACTGACGTATCTGTAACTCCTTGCGACATGATGCGTCATACAGTAAATATGACGCATCAGGTATGTCGCAAGGAGTGCGCGCTGAGAAGTGATGCATCTCTACTTTCACGCAGCGATGCATCATTTCTCATAAAGGGTTACCAGCAAGACACACCAGTTTGCCAGACTAGCATGAAGATGATAACCAGAGAACGTAAAACAAGGAAAAGAATTAGAGCAACAATGAAAAGATAAAGCAGGAATGAAAACTCCCCCCTGTTGTACTTTGAAAATAAGTCCAACATGACAGTAAAAAGGTGTGAAATCACGCACAGGTACCATGTGAAAAAGTGAAAAACACACTGTCAGAAATACATAGCAGTAGCTCTTACCCGCAGTGGATTTGTAAATCCAGCAACTGCCTTGGTGAGCCTCAGCTAGGTCTACAAGTGCTAGGGGTTCGCCTTTCTCTGCACAAGTCCTCAGACCAATAGAATAGAAGTTGGCACAGAAACTGGAATATAAAACAAAGTGTTTATTAAACCTCAAGAGGTGGAACTACATTCACAACCTTCTGTAGTGTATGAAGTAGCATACTGAACAGAAGGAACATGGTCCTTTTATACCCACACAGGGGCTCAGAAGAAAGTAGTACAAGTACAGAAGAGAAGGTTTACATACATAAAATGTCTTACAGAAATGCACAGTCGACAGTAGGGCGGAGCTTAGCAGTTTGCTAATTGTGGTAAAAATGCCCGCACAGTTACAGACTAAGAAGTATGTGAACAGTTGTAGTGTCTTCTGTGCAAGTGTAGAGTAGCAGAACCTAAATATAGTCTGTCCATAAGCAGAGTACAAGAGTAAATGACAGCAAGGAAGGACAGAGCACATGGTGAGCACATGGCAGACAAGATGGCTGCCGAAAAAAAGATGGCTTCAGCTAAATGCTAACCCCCATCTCTGCCAAATTACAACAGACGACGACCCTTTTAGCATTAGCTTAAGACATTCGTTCATTTGGGGTAATCTGGATTCAGATCTTGTACATTTATTTTCATCATTTAAGTAATCTCTTTATTCAGCATGTGTTGGGCTTTTATTTCTGCAACATTTTGCTTGGTAGGTGTACAGGCAGTAATGCAGACAGAGCAAAGCATTGGACCACATTCTAGACATACACAGTATGGAAATAGTATCACTAGTATTACACATAGGATGGTCAATAGCTTCCAGCCCCAGGCAACAATCAATGTCCAAAACCAGTTAGAAAAAGTCCTGGAGCCAGTCTCTGGGTGAATTTCAGCAGCAATCTTATGCAGTTTGGAGATTGCATCAAACACTGAAGGCGAGTGATCCGGAATGTAGACGCAACAACTACTACCCATGATGCGACATGCACCACCTTGATCAGCTAAAACTGCATCTAAAGCCATACGATTTTGGAGTGCTACAATCCTCGCAACTTGCAGCTCTTCTGTAAGGTTCCCAAGCACCATAGCTATCTGATTCGTAACAGCTTCCACAACACGAGTCAATCGTCTTATCTTTCTGCTGTTTAATGCAGCACCCACAAAGAAAAACAAGCCTAAATTGAAATCAGTGTATTGTTGCAAGGTGGTGTCAGTCTGGTCCACCTCATCAGTGCTTGTTGTCCTCTTATATCTGTTCTTAGAAATATCATTGTACAGTTTGAAATCCTTGTGATGCGATGCAGGTGCCAGAAACACAGGGGGCAACAGAAAGGACACATAGCATACTCCAGACCATCCAACAGGTAGTTGGTAATATCCCTTGTTACCATAGACAAAGTAGGTATAATGCTTTATCGAGCTGATAATTAATCCATACTACTGTCCTCCTTGAAATGTTAGCCTTTTCGGAGGCAAACAAAAGCGCAAACCAGGCTTGGCAAGAACCATTATGCAAGAAAGGTAGAGGAATAAAAGGTGTTCCTCCCTTCTTCTGATGAGCAGGTATCCTCCCACACACCCAACAGTAAGTAGTATTTGTGGCATTGTGAGTATGATGTAACATCTGAATAAACGTATTGTTCAGGTAGGATTGTCAATGCTTTTGCTCATGGTATGGAAGCGTAAAGTAATGATGCTCAGCTGGTACTGGAGTAGTGGTGATCAGAAGCTGCTGAGCAGGAAACGCTTTCTCAACAAACCCGGTTGTCACTGTTACAACTACAATAGCAACAACAAATCCTACAACACATATGCCTTTTTATCATAGATCTTAGCAGCAGTTGATCTATCTGCAGACATATTCACTTCGTTGTTGAATCAATCATTGGAGCTCTAAAGTCCTGGGCAGCCGTTGGTTTCTTCACCGAGGGTCAAGACGGTTATCACTATGAATGACTGATCCGCCCCCTGCCACATCAGCTCCGTTTCACAAACCTAGGACGGTAGCTCAACCAGTCTTTTTTAACAATGCAGACTCTTTTCGTGGTCTCAGTTGGTACCGGGATACTCCAAGGATCATGTTGTCCAGGAAGACTTCCTCAGATTCATCAGGTGATATGGTGTGGCGTTTCTCTGTTTTCAGAATCTCTCGATGGTAAGTCAGCACACAGGTTCCACCAAGGTAGGTGACACTCACTTGCAGTGAGAGCTGTGGACCCAGTTCTTCCTGTTCGTCACTCGAACCGCTTTCCTCATAGCTAGGTGCACCTGCTCCGGTCCTCACCACCTGAGCTCCAAGCTGTTCGACCTCTCGAAGACCTTTATCATCACGTGGTCGCCAGGCCGGAGTTCATGGGCCTCACCTGTGGACCTGTCAGGAAGAGCTTCTCGAACCTGTTGATGAATAGAAATCAAACTATCAGGCAACTGTGCTAAATAGTCACTCATCAGAACACATGGTACATCATGTATGGGGCATGGTTTAGGAACTCCCCAAAAGTTCATCGGTCTCCCAAATACCACCTCATATGGTGTAAGCCCAGATCGGGAATATGGCACTGTTCGAATAGACAACAATTCCAAGGGCACCGCATCAGGCCATTTCAAAGATGTGGAAGCTAGTATTTTCGCTAATTTAAATTTTAAAGTAGCGTTATACCTTGCCACCAATCCTGCTGATTGTGAGTTAAAGACTGCATGGAATTTCTGTTTGATCCCTAAACCTTTCAGGATATACTCAACAACTTGCCCAATAAAATGAAGCCCGTTGTCACTCCACAAAAGTTTGCAAACACCAAATCTAGGGAAAAATTTGTTTAAAAGCACCTTTGCTGTGGTGAGAGCCGTATTATCCTTTGTAGGGCATGCCTCTATCCATTTACTGAAGGCACATCCCACCACTATAACATATTTCAAGGTATTGCAATGTTCAAGTTGGATATAATCCATTTGCAAAATGTCAAAAGGTGCGGTTGGTGTAGCAAACCCTCCTGTAGGAGTCCGTGTCCCTTCACCAGGATTGTACTGCCACAGATCAAACAGGTCTGACTATCCTCTTAGCTGTGCCGACAATTTCTGGATGGTTCCCAAACTTGCGTAAGCAATTTCGTTATTGCTGAAGCTTTAACATGTGCCAGCCCATGTGCCATCTGAACCAAAGGCTGTAAATAGGCTATAGGCAGTTTCCACTTATCCATTTCTTTATTGCGCCAACAGCCCTCATCATCCAACATTCCCTTTTTAGACCATTGCTCAAGTTCTTCCACAGAAGCAGATCTCTGTATGTCTAGCACTTCTTGTTTAGCATCATGCCAACGTTCAGCTTGTGACTTCACTACATACATAGATGTAGTGCTCTGTTGCATTACTGTCTCACGGGCTGTGCGATCTGCAAAGGCATTGCCTTGTCCTGTCTTATCAGTCACTTTCTTGTGTGCGCTACACTTAACAATAGCTATTTTCTTCGGATATGTCAGTGCAGTCAAAAGATTATGCACTAGTTCTCCATGCATTATCATCCTGTGGGATGTAAGAAAGCCTCTTTCCTTCCAAAGTAGGCCAAAATCATGGGCCACTCCAAAAGCATAGCAGCTATCTTTATAGATGCTTACACACAAGTCAGTACTAAGCTCACACGCTCGTGTCAAGGCTATTAGCTCAGCTGCTTGAGCTGACTTCTGTGGTATAGGAGCTGTCTCCACTATCGTCTGAAGTGTCGTTTTTGCATGTGCGGCTGAAGTAGTGCCATCTGGTAACTTCAAACACCCATAGTTCCCCATCTACATCTGAAAGAGGCGTATCTTGCAAATCGATGCGACCCTTTGTCTGTTCCTCAGTAAGGAATATATGAATGAGACTCCTGTGACTGAGTCTGAGTCGCTGGATATAGCAACAAAGTAGCTGGGTTCAAAGTTGCACATCTCCTCAGTAATATGAGGGGCCAACATTGTCAATTTGTATCCTGTCAAATGAGCACTAGTCAAGTGTTGCGTCTTAGTCTGGTTCAAAAGGGCATCAACCGCATGGGGGACTAGCACCAACAGTTTAAGTGACAAAACAATCCCTTCACTATGACGTATGGACACAGCTGCTGCTGCAACTGAACGGAAGCACCCAGGCAATGCACGAGCAACGGGATCTAGAACAGCTGAAAAATATGCACAGGGACACTGCTTGTCACTGTGTGTCTGTACTAAAACTGATAATGCACACTCATCTAGTGCACATCCCTCCTTAGACAGAAGGTGACCTAAGTAGGTAACCTTCGGTATACAATATTGCAATTTCTTCTGTGGCACTTTGTGGTGGTGTGAAACAAGAAAGGAAAGCAAAGAAAAAGTACATTTTTCACACTGTTCAGGCTTATCAGCTGCCAACAAGATGTCATTGACATATTTTATGCGAGCCACTCCTTCAGGCAAAGTGAAAGAATCAAGTTGTCTTTTCAATTCTTGACTGTAAATACTAGGACTCTCAGTATACCCTTGAGGAATTCTACAAAATCTGCACGCTCGATTATTCAAAGTGAAGCAGAAAAAATATTGGCTATCAGGATAAATAGGAAATGAAAAGAAAGCATTCTTGAGGTTAATCACAGTGAATGTAGTTGCTGTTGGAGGAACTAAGGTAAGAAGTGTCGTTATGTCAGAAACCACAGGGTATTGTGGTACTACATTCTTGTTAACTTCTCGCAAATAAATGATGAATCTGTAAATCCTAGTGCCAGTATCTTTTTTAAAAATGGGAAGAATAGGACTGTTGCAAATGTTATAAGGAACTTCTTCCACAACCCCCACTTCAATTAAATCATGGACAATGCATACAAGTGCTTCTTCGCCTTCTTGAGAAATATTGTATTGAGGCAAGCGTGGCAATGAAGCAGCCTCCTTGACACTAATATGTACTGGTTGAATAACCATTTGACCTACATTTGTGTCCGAAGTAGCCCACAAAGTACTAGGGAGTGAAGCTAATGCAATGTCCTCTTTAACAAGACAAGATCTCTCAATCACTGGGTAGTTGTCATTCAAAATAACATGTACACCTTCTGGAGAACATCGCATCGAAGCCCTAAAATACTTGAGCATATCAAGACCCACAATATTGTCAGGAGTGTTTGGAGAAAGCAAAAATGGACATGGAGCAGTAAATTTGTTAACATGAAATGCAAGTTGTTGTGACAGTGGGCTTAGGGAAGGTGTTCCATCGAAACCTATTGATGTAATGCTTAAGCCAGACAGGGGAGTCCTTGGAACCAATTGTTTAGATAAGGCGCTACGAGTAGCTCCTGTATCAATCAGAAACCGATCAGTAGAACCCAAAGCATGTGCTGTAACATAGGGACCCTTCTGATCTACCGGAACTTCAACTGATTCCTTACCCCATCCTAGGCAGTCCTATGCATAAGCAGAATCCTTCAAATCAGACAGCAAATATTCAGACATTTGATATTGGTTCCGTCTATCGAAAGTGTTAAAACTATTCTGTCCACGCGTATCAGTATCAAACCTAGCACGATCATCTGTGCTTCCTCTCAGCCCTGAATATCCTGAACAATTTCTCCTTTGTCCCCGTCCACGTGGATATTGCTGAGCCCGCAATCAGCAGCCCAATGCCAAAATTTCTTACAGTACGCACACTGGTCCGAAGACAAAGTCGGACAAGCATAAGAAAGAAAAGACGGACCATAAGACACACGTCCACCCCTGTCAACACCTCTAGAAGGTGGACCATAAGCCTGAGCTAACATAACCTTCTTTTTTAACTCCTTAGTCTTCTTATCCTCATTAACCTTCGCTTCTAATTCCTGCCATTCATAATACTGAGCCATAGTCAAAAGAGAAACCGGAGAAGAGGTGGTCCATGAACTCTCATTGGCCTTTAGGTGACTAGCTATTCCTCGCAACAGGTTCGCAACATATTTCTCGACAAACAGATGCCTGCCCCTGTCATCTGTCAATGACTGCCCACTAAAATCGTGAAATGCCTCCTCAAAACGTGTAAAGAAGTCAGAAACCGATTCATATGTCTTTTGCTTACAGGATGCTAATACAGTCCAGTCTATCTTTTTAGGGGGAATAATCGTCTTTAACTTAACTAATATAGCTTCTGGAAGATCTGAAATTAGCTGACATGGTTTCTGTGTGGGTTCCCTTTCTACGTCCATTTGTTCTAAATCTTTCCATCTCACCCCAAAAGTTGCATGATCATCAACTTTACAAACAGTTCTCCACATATCAGGTGGTTATATTAATCCAAAAAACATGTCGATATCAGGCAGAGTCATGGTACAAGAGCTAATGGCACCCTCAACTTCCTCATAAAAAGCGGCTGGATTTCCCGCAGATCAGGCAATGCAGTTTTAAGAGCCAAACCATCTGCTCTATTCCAAGAAGTGTAAACCCAATTATAAATAAAATAACCCTTTGCATCAGTGGAATTCTTATCATCATCTGTTCCCGTAATTCTAGAAGGAACCTACAAAGGTGCGGCTTCCTGCATGGGTCTCACATGAACTACTACATTCTTATCTGTTTCAGAGGTAGAAGCCTGCGTCCCACTTGTCTGGGATGTTTGTGCAGCTGAGTCAAATGCCTCTTTCTCGTCTCGCAAATGGACTGCCTCAGCAGGCAATTTAACGAAACATCTGATTGAGTCAGCCAACTGAGAGAAGACAAAAAGACCATCACGCATTTGTTACAATCATCTGCTATATCATCGGGCTCCAATTCATCAGAATGTTTCCTAAACCGCTCAATGATCTATGCAGCAAATACGTCCGTAAAATATATTTGCTCCCTTTTCTGCAAGTTTTTCATGTAATCTATAAGTTCAGAAGCAGGAGCAATACCACGAACGGCTTTGCGAGCAGAGGATCTAAGGTCAGCAGCACGTTCAGCGGTCAACATAGAACGTGTTTCCCGTAATTTCTCTTGCTCTGTAGTAGAGTCCTCATCTGACTCATGAGGAGCAGAAGGAAAAGTATAAGGAGGTGGAGAATGGTATAGCAAAAGGGAATCATCTTGTGGTTTATTAAGGATAGGATAAAGGGGTCGACGAACAGCGTATAGGCCAGTTACCTGCAAATGAAGCTCCCTATCTTCTCTCTCTTTTATTTCTTTCAATTCTTTATTTTTCATTTCTAATGCTTTCGCATGAATACTTTTTTGTTCTATTTCGATCAAGGCTTGCTCTCGCTTCATTCGTTCACACACTTCTTTCTCCCACATTCGTACAGTCAAATATATCTTGCCTAGTCTTTTGCTTAAACATACATTGTTCCACATACTGAATCTTTTGTAAATCAAATGGCCCATGCATAGGCCAACGTAACTCAGGATCCTTACTAGTATATTTATTCCATTACGTGCTGTACATTATAGAAGAAATGCCATATTTGATAAACATATCCCTATTAGGCGTCCCCTCTGGGGGGGTCGGTTGTGTCTCATTGAGTCTTAAACTGGTACCACCACAAAAGCAACACATTCTACGAAGTGTGGTAGAAACAGGCATGCCAAAAATAGTGCAATATATGCAGTATTATACGCAAAGTAGCACTTAAATCACGTTGTGCCGTTCAAATCTTATACAAAGTAGAGAAAATTCTCCTCATTACCTGCTTATATAAATTGCAATTTATATATTCCCAATTCTCAAAATCCCAAAATTGGCCAATACAAATGCTAAACCAAACAGCAAGCGTTGCATCAAACGACCTTACCAATCCCAAATGTCCAGATTCCAACTTCGAAGTTCTTTACTCAACCAAATGGTCACTGCACGGCGAATCAACAGAAGAGATCTCAGTCCAGGACCAGCACCACCTGGAGGGTCATATCAGAAAGAGAGGAAAAATGCTGTGGTTGCCAAGATGCGGGTCTCCTCGGGCAGCGATCGCCCGCAGCGAGATCCCAATCCTTCGTTTCGACCACTCCTTCGGGCATCCGAGTCGCCGATGAGCCCCACTGGTTGGGCGCCAATTTGTCGTGGCGAGCCTCAGCTGGCCTACCAGTTCTATGGGTTCGCCATTCTCTGCACAAGTCCTAAGACCAATAGAATAGAAGTTGGCACAGAAACTGGAATATAAAACAAAGTATTTATTAAACCTTATGAGGTGGAACTACATTCACACAACACTCTTCGGTAGTGTATGAAGTAGTACTCTGAACAGAAGGAACATGGGGACTTATGTAGGTAAATCCATATTTGTTGCGATTCTGCAAATGCGATTTTCAGCGAATCGCACTTTTCACAATCGCAAAACGCGATGTAGATAAAAAATAGCAATAAAATGTCGATAACCAAAAAATCGCAGAAGCAATGTGCGATTGCTCAAATAGTGATTCCTTATTAGCGAATTCGCTAATAAGGAATCGCAAAAACGGGAGAAAGCAATTCAGATGCAGAATGTTGACATCACAACCAGAAGGTGTGACTGCCCATGCTGCACCTGATTGCCTGCACCTGTTCCTGGGTCAGTTGCTGCCTGAGAGACAGTGAGGAGGGAGTGAGGTTTTGTCTCTGCAACTCATACAAGCTGAAATGGAATCCCAGGGTGGGGACAAGCAGGCTGAGGAACACAGCAGGAAAAGAAAGCAAAAGTTCTCAGAGAGGGAGCTCGAGGTGTTCACTGAGGAGGTATGAGGCAACATGACCTCCTGTATGGGAAAGCCTCACTCCGTGTTTCCTGAGGCCAGGAAAAGAAAAATTTGGAGTGACATTCAAGAAAAGGTCAATGCCATAGGCGTAACCCAGCGTACCACTGAGGACTTAAGGAAGAGGTGGTACGACATGAGGCAGAGATCAAAGCAGAGGGTGGCCACCAGATTGGCAGAGGCAAAGACGACTGAAGGTGGGACCTCAACTGCTCCAGGTCCGACGCCCATGGAGGAGTTGGTGGAGGGCACACTTATGCCTTAGTCAGTGACGGGTGTGGCTGATCTTGACAGCTCCGAAAATAGAGACACCAGAGAAGGTAAGATGCATGCCAATATCCCCAAAACATACCCATCTCACTCACAGCCCAAAATACCCGTGCATGATGGAAATCCAGTCCATGTGTTGAGGGTCACCCAGAAGTGCATTATGGGAAATGTAGTCCCATGCACTGAAACTTGGTCCTGTCACACATTCAAAGGGTACATAGGGAACAGTCATACTAGCAATGTGCAAAATAGACAAGTAGGAATGTCATTAGTAGTATCAAGAACTTTAATGTCTTGAAAACTGACACACAACTCGTGTGCTAATATTTTTTCAGCTGGACCAACAACACAGGACACAGTGGCTGCAGTGGGGGAGACAGCAACAGATGATGAATGGGCAGGGCAGGAGAGGCAGGGTGCCACAAGGGACACACCATCAGCGCCACCCAAACTGCGCAGAATTGTTCCTGCACTACAACCAATGGCATCAGAGTCTACGGATGCTGATGAGGACACACAGGCTGCTCTAACCCAAATCCCAAGGCAGGGCATAACACAATCCTGCGCACCAACTGCAACCGGCAACCACCACCAGCAATGCCTCCTCGGGTACAGACTCGGTCTTCGCAGGCCTGGAGGGGAACATGTTGCGTTTACAGCGCCTGCAAAGCAAAGGGACAATGTCAATCCATGGCCAGCTAGCAAAACATAACCGCCACATGTCAGAGCTGAGACTTGGGGTGACAACCATCGCACAAGCTTCGGAGACCAATATTAGGGAGAACAGAAGGGATAGGCAGGCCAGGCCAGGGAACAACATCGGCTACACATCCTCCTGGACCATTTCACTAGGGCTGTCAGCCGCCAATCAACTGCAATCTCCATGCTAGCACAGAGATGCATAAGCATGCAACATGAGATGGCACACTGCTGCCAGGATGTTGCCAGGGCCTGGTGCAGGTCACACATGCACCAGATCAACTGTGGGCTGTCGTCATCAGGGGAATTGGAACACCAGGGAGCTTGGACACTGATGAGCAGTCCAGCACGAGCATACCGACTCCACCAATTCCTGCTGAAAGGCGCAGGAGTGGGCGTCAGGCCAGAGCTGTGGATGACAACAGTGAGGCAAGTGCGCAGGCTGAAGGGGGGGCATCAGGGCGTGCACGCCAGAGGTGAAGGGGGGCATGCATCTATGGCATCTTGTGAGGCAACACGTGCCATGAGGACTAAATGACTCACTTCTATGATAGCACAGTGAGGTCAATAACATGTGCTACCAACATAGTTACAGTCACACTGTGTGACTTTTCACATCCTGCAGTTAAGGGAATGAACCTATTTTCTATGCATCAACATTTGGCATTGTGGTCTTTTTTCTCACCTAGAAGTAGTTCTGTGTGATGTCATCACGTCTCAGGCGCCTGGCAGCTGCCCTGGCTCCACCTGCACGTCAGCGTTGGGGAGCTGGATCCTCCTCATCTGATGTCCCTGCATCTGTCAGATTCACTGGGGTGCCCTTTTTGGTAGCGATCTTGTGTAGCATTGCACAGGCCACCACAATCTTGCAACACGTCTCCGGGCTGTACTGTAGGGTACCTCCACTCTTATGGAGGCACCGGAAATGGCTTTTGAGGATTCCAAAAGTTCTCTCAATGGTGTATCTTGTGACTCTGTGGGCAGTGTTGTACCTCCGCTCTGCTGCTGTGGATGGATTGAGGTAGGGTGCGAGAATGTAGTCCCGCACAGCAAATGCACTGTCTCCTGCAGGGATGAAGAATGTTGATGTTTAGTGATTTACTGCCAGTTCAGACATTACATACTAGTGTTTGTGTGTGCCATACAATTACCTAGCAGGTATCCCTCTCCAAACTCGCCATTTGTGAGCCTACAATGTAAACCACTGTGTCGGAAAATTAAGGAATCATGAGTGCTTCCTGGGAATTTTGCTACAATATCTGTGATTATATGTTTAGAATTGCAGACTACCTGGATGTTTAAAGAATGGTTTGATTTCCGGTTTCTGGATACATTCTCATTGTGTGATGGGGGAGACAGTGCGACATGGGTTTCGTCTACGCAGCCAATCACATGGGGAAATTGAGCAATTTGGTAAACATCTTGTTTTGTCTGGTCAAGTTCCTGCTGTGTGTTTGGGAATGTGATGTGGTTATGCATCCTCTGCATCATAGCATTGTTGTGTACCATTGCAGGTCACCACAATATTGCAACACGTCTCGGGGCTATACTGTAGGTTACCTCCACTCTTATGGAGGCACCAGAAATGGCTTTTAAGGATTCCAAAGGTCCTCTCAATGGTGTTTCTTGTGGCTCTGTGGGCAGTGTTGTACCTCTGCTCTGCTGCTGTGGATGGATTGAGGTAGGGTGCGAGGATGTAGTCCCGCACAGCATATGCACTGTCTCCTGCAGGGATGAAGGATGCTGATGTTTAGTGATTTACTGCCGATTTTTTAACGAATCACCTATGCACATAACAATTGTATTGTGTAACCAAATTGACTCATTGCCCTTTTGGTTGTTGTCTCTTTGTATGTTTCTGGATGGGTACTGTATCTCCCCTGGGACCATTTGGATATCACGGAAGTAAGGAGAATGATGAACTACTAAAATACCCAGGTGATAGCTTTTCATTTTTTCACCTTTTTATTGAGCAGTCGCGATTATGATCCTGAAGAAAGCAGCCGTATACCTTTTAGGCTCCAAATTCAGTCTGCAGAAACATGTTGACCGTATATAGGGATTAGTGGGTATTTGGTAAAAACACTATTATCGCACGCATTTTATTAACTTGGGAGTATTAAGGTGTTTAATAAAGTTGTCTATCCTTTCTACTACCCAATTTTATTTGATTGTATCACAGTTCACTCTTTTTTTCACTTCACACATGCACTGCTCTACAGTTGCCTATCCACACCCTGACTTATGGAAACATCTAAAAGGTTCTACTATCATTTTTCATCATTTGCATTGTTTGAAACCTACCTTCCCGGTGTGATGGAAACCCAAATGATGAATAGGGCGTCCAGGATCGACAACTGATGGGTATTTTTCCACACAGGAAAGATACTTACCATTAATTAGTATTAGGTACACATAGTTGAGTTCTACCTTCAGGGACCCTCTGTTCCAGATACATACTTGAGTTAACGAATCACTGACCCACTGCTACTTTCAGTTGTTATATTATGGTAAAAATACCCTGACAGTTACAGACTAAGACATATGTAAACAGTTGCAGTGTCTTCTGTGCAAGTGCAGAGTAGCAGAACCTAAATTTAGTCTGTCCATAAGCAGAGTACAAGAGTAAACAACAGCAAGAAAGGACAGAGCACATGGTGAGCACATGGCAGACAAGATGGCTGCCGAAAACAAGATGGCTTCAGCTAAATGCTAAATCCGATCGCTGCCAAATTACAACACAAAGTAAAGTAAAATAACAAGTAGAAACACTGAGCAATCAATCAATCAATCATTGAATTTATATAGCGCACTACTTACCCAGAGGGTCTCAAGGCGCTGGGGGGGGGGTCTGCTACTGCTCGAACAACCAGGTCTTGAGTTGCTTCCTGAAGGCGAGGTGGTCCTGGGTCAGGCGGAGGTGGGTGGGGAGGGAGTTCCAAGTCTTGGCGGCGAGGTAGGAGAAGGACCGTCCCCCTGTGGTGGTTCTACGGATGCGGGGGACGGTGGCGAGGGCGTGGCTGGTCGAACGAAGCTGGCGTTTGGGAGCATAGAAGTTGAGGCGGCTGTTGAGGTATCCTGGGCCTTGGCTGTGTAGGGCTTTGTGTGCGTGGGTGAGGAGACGGAAGGTGATTCTCTTGTTGACCGGGAGCCAGTGCAGATCTCTCAGGTGTCCGGAGATGTGGCTGCGATGGGGGATGTCCAGGATGAGTCGTGCTGAGGCGTTCTGGATCCGCTGGAGTCTCTTCTGGAGTTTGGCGGTGGTTCCGGCGTAGAGGGTGTTGCCGTAGTCCAGACGGCTGGTGACGAGGGCCTGGGTGACTGTCTTCCTGGTCTCAGTGGTGATATTTCAACGCACAAGTGAATATCACATAGCCTATAGGCTATTTTAACGTATACTTTAACCAATGACAGTGCCCTTGCTAAAACTTGCAAAAAAAAACACTGTAAGGAATCATGTAAAAACAAATAGGTGACAAATCCACATAGCGGTGGAAGGTCACATAGCCAGAAAGCTATTACAACATAAACCTTGTAGAACAATAAAGGTGACAAAACCACTACCAGGGGAAAGCCACATAGCCAGAAGGCTATTACAACATAAACCTTGAACTAATCCACACACAGTAAATATGCACAGGTGGAGTCAATAAAGATAATCTCGCACCAATAACTCTTGAAATAAGCAGTTCAAATGTAAACTGTTACATTTTGAAATAGACATTAGAATAAACAAGATGGGCATCATCAAGAAGAAAGTAAGATACAGGTTAGCAATGAGGATTACATGAAACACATTCCAAAGGCAAACTAGTAAACAAATTAATTCCTTATGAGGAAGAAAATGCATGTTAGAAATAAATAACTTTCTTATTGAATAACATGCCCAGTAGATCGTGCTTTAAGCACAGTATAAAGAACATAAGTGACTCTCACGATATTGAATGAGAAACCACTTTGTAGATGACTGAATAAACCCTTGATGTATGACCCAGTTCTAAAGTATTTCCCTCAGTATTGCCATTTTTTGAAGTGTTCAACATTTGTTTACTTCGTTTGTTGGCTAACAAATGTTACTTGGAGTCCTGTAAAGCTGCTGTAACATTTGATGGCTAACAATAGAATGTTACAGCAAGCAAGTCCTTTACGAAGCACACTCACCACGAAGCAGTGACCTTGACACCTGTGCGATGGAGTGAGAAAACCAAAATCAGTCACTTACTCTTTTAAACAAACGTCGCAGAAGTGACATTATTGTGGCTGACAATGGATGCAAAGTAACAGATTGACCCCAGAGAAGAGATCGTGCCTCCAAACGCAAGATGGCAGCACGTAATGTGAAGACGTGCCGGATGGCTCCAGGCAGGTTGAAGCATGCAGGCGTCCAGAGGAAGCAAAGCAGGATGAGAGAAATCACAAGGAAATGAAGAAAGGGCTTGAAAGGTGAAATGATAATGGTAAGAGCGCAAGCCCGGTCTGTGCGCACATGTGAAAATATTTAAAAGTAATACAGTGGCGATTCAACTGTCTTATTGTTGAAAATGGCACTGGCACATTAAAACTTTAAAAAAAACACACTGAGGCAAAGCGCCAATGCAAAAATTGTAAATGTACTCACGGCATCAGCAAAGAATTATCCAGATTAATTCCTACAGCAAGCACGCAGATGGCTATACGTTATTTGCACAATGCATCTGATGTGATATGCTGACTCTTTCTGCTTCGTAATTTGCAAAGCGCTGCTTGAGCTATTATCATATCAAGCCCGTTGTGCCCAGCTATCCCCACGGAAATACTCAACCAACACTGGCATATTAAGTGAAACGATGATCAGGTGCTGACATCTTCTGTAATAAGCTGGCTTGGGACCCCCCCAAAATACAAGCATGTTAATCTGTAGATCTCAGCTAGCCCCAAGCAATTAACTCCACACAACTCTCTCTTATTAGCCAAATGATTCGAGTATGTTAGGGGCCTGTGCTTTTGATTTCTTTGCCCAATTTCAACCCAGAAAATCCTAGAATCCAAAGTACAGTTGGCTGAAAGACAGATGTGTATGGGGTCACTCTAGAGACACAGGGCCATTTGTCATTCATGGCAATGTTTCAGGCAGGAAAAAGAACGGAAAACATATCTCCAATATCAGCAGAAGAAGCAGGCATCAAGGCAGGCAGCTCGCAGAACAGGGAAGTAGCAGGACACACATTTCAGTTGTGGGCGACGGGTGTCACAGGAAATGGTAGATAGCAGGTCTGCAGGTAGAAACGGGCACATTACAGTTGTGGGCGACCACGGGAGGTCATTGGTGGGGCTCCAGGTTGCCAAGTTTCTTTAAAATCCGTAGCTTAAAGTTTCAGGAGGTTCATGTAGTTACCTTGTAGTTTCTTCAGAAATCAAAATTTGTAATTCATGAAAAGGTACATGTAGATTCTTTCCAGAACGTCGCTAAATGTAATAAGTCCATGTATTCGAGGTGTAAGATGCTTTACTGTTAAAGTTCTTAGTTGTAGGTAAGTATCAAGCATAGAGTACAGAACCAGATATATAATAGATCTTCAGTACAGAGTAAAGTAGAGAGCCCCACCAGGAGCAGCTTCCTTGCTGCTCAGCCCATCTTCTCAACGGACACACCACACTCAGGCATACCAACATTCAATTACCTCACCACACACCAACATTCCACAGTACATCTATACTGGCTGAGCAGCAAGGCAGAGAAGCAGGAACGGTTCATTACACTAAAGACCAGTATACTACAGTACCAAACCATAACAACACTTGAGGACATAGGTACCTTAATTGAGGAGGTCACAATACTATTAGGTGAGGCTACTGCAAATGGAGCTGGGGTAAAGCACCTGACAAAGTTGCTCTGTTAGACGGGGACCCGGAGGGTCGGCCGAGCAAGGGGGAGAGGCCTCCTGGCGAGGGCCCTCTCCTTAGATCGTACGGATGAGCAACTTCCCCCCTACAGATGGACGCCACACAAAGATAGGTTCTGTACACTTTTATAGGTATTCTTAGGCAGGTTAACTTGACGATACAGCAGGACCAGGATGCGATGATCCCTTCACTTCTAGTCTCTGGGGGAAAAGGGGGTAGCGGGTCAGTCTCCGTACCGGTCCGGTACAAGGGTAGCGGGGGTATAGCTCTCAATCCTCGAGCTGGAGGGTTCACAAGTAGGGACCACGGCAGCGCCAGCAGGCTTTCAGAGTTGGTTCACGAGGATGAGCCGCGGCAGCGCCAGCAGGCCTTCAAAGATGGTTCACGAAGATGAGCCGCGGCAGCGCCAGCAGGCCTTCAAAGATGGTTCACGAGGATGAGCCGCGGCAGCGTCAGCAGGCCTTCAAAGATGGTTCACGAGGATGAGCCGAGGCAGCGCCAGCAGGCCTTTAAGGATGGTTCACGAAGATGAGCCGCGGCAGCGCCAGCAGGCCTTCAAAGATGGTTCACGAGGATGAGCCGCAGCAGCGCCAGCAGGCCTTCAAAGATGGTTCACGAGGATGAGCCGCGGCAGCGCCAGCAGGCCTTCAAAGATGGTTCACTAAGAGGAGCCGCAGCAGCGCCAGCAGGCCTCCAAGGATGAGTTTGTATCGGTGTCTCTCGACTCCAGGATACAACTGACTTCCTGCTCTGGAGCTGCCCCAGTTATAGGTCTGGTGCCCTTTGATGTCCGGACCCTCGCACTTGGAGGTCGGGGGGGGTGCGGGATGAGGGAGTCCAGACACCCAGCAGGGGGGTGGAGCCAGCGCCCAGGGAGGCTGGGGGCGATCGAAACCAGGCGGAGGGGAGCCATCAACACTCCTTCTCCCATTGACTCGCCAAGTGGTCTCTTTACCCCCTGGGTGGATGGTGGTGCCTCGATGTCGGGGCTTGGCTGGGCCGGAGGCTGAGGTCGACACGTGGCCATGGGGCCTGGTCGTGGAGGGTCCAAGATGGCGGCTGGGCCGGGAATGGTGGCTCAGGAAAGGCCCCGGGCCAGCCGAGAATGTTGTAGTTACGGGTCTGGGTTCCGTCGGGGAAGAGCTGGGGGTTGACCCGGAGGGCTGCAGGTGTGGGTCTTGTCCGGGGAACAGGTGTAACAGTAGTCCGAGGCCCGTCATGCGGGGAGGGGACGGGCATGCCACGAGGCCTGTCCAACTTGCGTCACCCCCAGCTGAAGGCAGGGAGAGTCACCCATCCTCTTGGGTAATCTCCTCGCCGAGGCGGAAGAAGCGGGACAGGCCATCTGCGTTGGCGTGATCTTGGCCTGGGCGATGCTCCACAGTGAAGTCCATCCCTTGCAGGGAAATGGACCAATGTAACAGCTTTGGATTCTCTCCCCGCATCTGCATCAGCCATTGCAGAGGTCGGTGGTCTGTTTGCACCCGGAAGTGGGTACCGAAGAGATAGGGTCGGAGCTTCTTGAGCGCCCACACCACGGCGAAGGCCTCTCGCTCTATGGTGCGCCAGCGCTGTTCTCGGGCCAGCAGGCGTCGGCTGATGAAGGCCACTGGCTGGTCAACTCCCTCGGTGTTGATTTGGGAGAGGACGGCCCCAACGCCGTGATCGGAGGCATCTGTCTGTACTATAAATTCCCGGCTGTAGTCAGGGGCTTGGAGCACTGGGGCAGTGCACATTGTGGACTTGAGGTTCTCGAAGGCGGCCTGACACTCAGGGGTCCAGTGCACTTTCAGGGGGTTCTTCTTGGACGTGAGTTCTGTGAGGGCCCCACGATGCTGCCATAGTCCCTCACGAAGCGCCGGTAGTATCTGGTGAGCCCTAGGAAGGCTCGGACCTCTGTTTGGGTGACCGGGGGCTCCCACGCCTGGATGGCTGCGATCTTGAGTTGGAGAGGGGCCACCTGGCCACTTCCTACCTGGTGCCCCAGGTAGGTCACGGACCCTTGGCCGATTTGGCACTTGCTGGCCTTGATTGTTAGTCCTGCCCGCTGGAGGGCGGTCTGGACCTCCCGGAGGTGTTGGAGGTGTTCTGCCTAGTGGCGACTGTACACGGCAATATCGTCCAGATAGGCGGCGCTGAACTCCTCCAGCCCCGCCAATACTTTGTTCACGAGCCTCTGGAAGGTGGTGGGGGCATTTTTCATTCTGAAGGGCATCACTTTGAAGTGATATTGGCCATCCGGGGTGGAGAAGGCCGATCGCTTCTGGGCGCCTGGGGTGAGGCCGATCTGCCAATAGCGCGCAGTCAAGTCAAAGATGCTCAGGTAGCGGGCGGCCCCCAGACGGTCAATCAGTTCATCAGCTCGGGGGATGGGGTGAGCGTCTGTTCAGGTGACGGCGTTCAAGCCCCGGTAGTCCACATAAAATCTGAGTTCTGGGGCGACGCCAGGGGCAGCGGCCTTGGGGACCAGCACGACTGGACTGGCCCAGGGACTGTTGGAGGGCTCGATTACTCCTAGGGCCAGCATCTTGGAGACCTCTGATTGGATGCAGGCGCGTACCCGATCGGGAACTCTGTAGGCCTGGTGCCGGATAGGGGGGCTATCCCCGGTGTCGACATCGAGGAGACACCAGGGGGTGACCCCGGGCGTGAAGGAGAATAAATAGGCGAATTGTTGCAACCAGTCTTTGCAGTGGTGGCCTTGTGCTGGGGTCAAGGTAGAAGAGAGGTTGACCCCTTCCACGTAGCCGTCTTGGGCTAGAGTTTTCAGGAGGTCGGGGAGGGGCTCGGAGTCCTCTTCAGCCCCACTGTCGGTAGCCATCAGGAGGCTAAGTTCTGATCACACAAAGTGCGGCTTAAGTCTATTGGCACGGAGGACCCGGAGGGGGTTCCTGCGGACTCCATGTCCACCAGGTAGGTGACGGGGCCCTTGCGTTCCACCACCTTGAAGGGCCCAGTCCATTTGTCCTGGAGGGCGTAAGGTTCGACCGGAGACATGACCCAGACCTGTTGTCCCGGCTCGAACTCAATGGACGAGGCGTTTTGATCATACCAGCGTTTCATGTCCTCTTGGCTGGCTTCGAGGTTGGCCTTGGTGAGTTCCCGGAACCTTTGGGTCTGATTCCGGAGGGTCAAGAGGTACCTGTACACATTGGGGGGAGCCTTTTAGGTGGTCACCTCCTACCCTTCCTTGACCAGGCTGAGGGGACCCCGGACGGGGTCCCCATACAGGAGCTCGAAAGGGCTGAATCCCAGGGACTTCTGTGGGACCTCCCTGTAGGCGAACAGGAGGCAGGGTAGCAGCACATCCCATTGGTGGCGTAGGGGCTCTTCCAGGCCCATGATCATACCCTTGAGGGTGCGATTGAATCGTTCCACTAGTCCGTTTCCTTGCAGGTGGTAGGGGGTCGTAAATTTGTAGGTGATCCCACACTGTTGCCATAGGGACTTCATGTATCTGGAGATGAAGTTCGTGCCCCGATCACTGACGACCTCTCGGGGGAAGCCCACCCGCGAGAAGATCCCCATCAGGGCTCGGCCCACCACGGGTGCTGTCACGGTCCGGAGAGGGATGGCCTCGGGATAGCGGGTGGCATGGTCCACCAGGACGAGAATGAACCGGTGACCTTGCGCTGTCCGGGGCTCCAAGGGCCCCACGATGTCGATTCCCATCCGCTCAAAGGGAGTGGTGACGATTGGAAAGGGTTGCAGGGGGACTTTTAGTTTACAGCCGCTCTTCCCGCTGGCCTGGCAGGTGGGGCAGGCCTGGCAGTGGTTTATCACATCGTTCCGCATCTTCACTCACTCACTCTGCACTCACAGTGATCACTCTGTACTCAAAATGCACTTGCGCTGTTCACCCTGTACCTCACACTGCAGTCACACTACTCATCTTCACTCATCCTGCACTCATGTGACACCTCTTTCACCTGCCCCCCTCACTGCTCAATTTGCAACTCACTCAAACAAGCCCATCATTAACCATGCTTTCATTCGTCCTACTCTGCACTTACATCCACACCCAAATTTATATGGTCAACTCACTCACCCTGCAGTCACTCCTCTTTCCCTACTCTCACACTGTTGTATTGTTCACCGCGGACTCACATAGGCACTCTTGTCATCCACAGAGTGCAGAGGGTTAATGTGACTGTTACAAAGAATGTGTACTCTGCAGATCACAGAACTGCGGGCCCGATTCACAGAACTAACTTAAGACAAAATCCTAAACTTACTACCATTTTGGTATTCACAGAAGGCACTTACTCATTTTGGTATTCACAGAAGTTAGGAGTCCTAACTTTAGGAATCCTAAATGCCTTCTTTGAATACCGAAAGTCTTAAAGTTAGGAATATTCTCAGTTTAGGAGTGGTAAAGTTAGGACTCCTAACTTTAGGACTCCTAAATGCCTTCTGTGAATACCGAAAGTCTTAAAGTTAGGATTTTTCTCAGTTTAGGAGAGTTTAGGTGAGCTTGTTGTAGTATTCCATGTTAGAATTATTATTGTACATTCCCACTGTGACATTCTTTATGTGTTCAATAGAACAGTCTCTACTGGTATTCTGCTGAAGGTGGTTGTTCAAGCTGTCTCTCTCAATAAACCTCTTAACCTCTACCTGGACTGCTTGAGGTATTTACTACATAAATTTGGCGACAATCGGGATCTATGATCTAAAAGGTCTAGAAAAGAACCTCGCATTCCCAAGGATTTCCTTTGAAGAAGTCAAGAGATAGAGACAGCGTTCACTTTCACAGCTCAAGAAAATTCAAGGTATTATCTGTTTCTTTAATATGTGTATGGAGATTGCACCAGCGGCAGCCTTCTTTGTTCATGTGCTTTGATCGAACCAGCGAGAGTTGAACTTCAACCCCAATTAATTTATTTTTTTTCATCTCTCTTTCCTTACTTCTTTTATACGGAGGAGTATTGGATTTTGCTGACATACTGTCCCTCTGGCTGGCGAAAGCGCTTTTTCTTTGGTTTTAACCTTTTGCTATTTTTCATCGCGCTACAAACTTGATTTGCATCATTTAAAACTCACCGAAGTTTTAGAACGCACGCTACTGCCTGTGCCTCACCAACGCCGATCTGGAGTGAAGTGTCACTACACGCGTCATCTCCACAGCGTCATCACACGCATCACGTCCTTGTGTGTGCGTTTCAGCGGCCATCTTTGTTGCTCACCGTTTCCATAGCAACAACTACGATCGTATCCTGGCTAACTAACCTGATATAACTCTTATTTTCCCTCGTTTTCATCAGAGATTACGATATTTAACAGCGCTATTTGCCTATTTAACACAAAGTAAAGTAAAATAACAAGTAGAAACACTGAGCAATCAATCAATCAATCATTGAATTTATATAGCGCACTACTTACCCAGAGGGTCTCAAGGCGCTGGGGGGGGGGGTCTGCTACTGCTCGAACAACCAGGTCTTGAGTTGCTTCCTGAAGGCGAGGTGGTCCTGGGTCAGGCGGAGGTGGGTGGGGAGGGAGTTCCAAGTCTTGGCGGCGAGGTAGGAGAAGGGCCGTCCCCCTGTGGTGGTTCTACGGATGCGGGGGACGGTGGCGAGGGCGTGGCTGGTCGAACGAAGCTGGCGTTTGGGAGCGTAGAAGTTGAGGCGGCTGTTGAGGTATCCTGGGCCTTGGCTGTGTAGGGCTTTGTGTGCGTGGGTGAGGAGACGGAAGGTGATTCTCTTGTTGACCGGGAGCCAGTGCAGATCTCTCAGGTGTCCGGAGATGTGGCTGCGACGGGGGATGTCCAGGATGAGTCGTGCTGAGGCGTTCTGGATCCGCTGGAGTCTCTTCTGGAGTTTGGCGGTGGTTCCGGCGTAGAGGGTGTTGCCGTAGTCCAGACGGCAGGTGACGAGGGCCTGGGTGACTGTCTTCCTGGTCTCGGTGGTGATATTTCAACGCACAAGTGAATATCACATAGCCTATAGGCTATTTTAACGTATACTTTAACCAATGACAGTGCCCTTGCTAAAACTTGCAAAAAAAAACACTGTAAGGAATCATGTAAAAACAAATAGGTGACAAATCCACGTAGCGGTGGAAGGTCACATAGCCAGAAAGCTATTACAACATAAACCTTGTAGAACAATAAAGGTGACAAAACCACTACCAGGGGAAAGCCACATAGCCAGAAGGCTATTACAACATAAACCTTGAACTAATCCACACACAGTAAATATGCACAGGTGGAGTCAATAAAGATAATCTCGCACCAATAACTCTTGAAATAAGCAGTGCAAATGTAAACTGTTACATTTTGAAATAGACATTAGAATAAACAAGATGGGCATCATCAAGAAGAAAGTAAGATACAGGTTAGCAATGAGGATTACATGAAACACATTCCAAAGGCAAACTAGTAAACAAATTAATTCCTTATGAGGAAGAAAATGCATGTTAGAAATAAATAACTTTCTTATTGAATAACATGCCCAGTAGATCGTGCTTTAAGCACAGTATAAAGAACATAAGTGACTCTCATGATATTGAATGAGAAACCACTTTGTAGATGACTGAATAAACCCTTGATGTATGACCCAGTTCTAAAGTATTTCCCTCAGTATTGCCATTTTTTGAAGTGTTCAACATTTGTTTACTTCGTTTGTTGGCTAACAAATGTTACTTGGAGTCCTGTAAAGCTGCTGTAACATTTGATGGCTAACAATAGAATGTTACAGCAAGCAAGTCCTTTACGAAGCACACTCACCACGAAGCAGTGACCTTGACACCTGTGCGATGGAGTGAGAAAACCAAAATCAGTCACTTACTCTTTTAAACAAACGTCGCAGAAGTGACATTATTGTGGCTGACAAAGGATGCAAAGTAACAGATTGACCCCAGAGAAGAGATCGTGCCTCCAAACGCAAGATGGCAGCACGTAATGTGAAGACGTGCCGGATGGCTCCAGGCAGGTTGAAGCATGCAGGCGTCCAGAGGAAGCAAAGCAGGATGAGAGAAATCACAAGGAAATGAAGAAAGGGCTTGAAAGGTGGAATGATAATGGTAAGAGCGCAAGCCGGGTCTGTGCGCACATGTGAAAATATTTAAAAGTGATACAGTGGCGATTCAACTGTCTTATTGTTGAAAATGGCACTGCCACATTAAAACTTTTAAAAAAAACACACTGATGCAAAGCGCCAATGCAAAAATTGTAAATGTACTCACGGCATCAGCAAAGAATTATCCAGATTAATTCCTACAGCAAGCACGCAGATGGCTATACGTTATTTGCACAATGCATCTGATGTGATATGCTGACTCTTTCTGCTTCGTAATTTGCAAAGCGCTGCTTGAGCTATTATCATATCAAGCCCGTTGTGCCCAGCTATCCCCACGGAAATACTCAACCAACACTGGCATATTAAGTGAAACGATGATCAGGTGCTGACGTCTTCTGCAATAAGCTGGCTTGGGACCCCCCAAAAATACAAGCATGTTAATCTGTAGATCTCAGCTAGCCCCAAGCAATTAACTCCACACAACTCTCTCTTATTAGCCAAATGATTCGAGTATGTTAGGGGCCTGTGCTTTTGATTTCTTTGCCCAATTTCAACCCAGAAAATCCTAGAATCCAAAGTACAGTTGGCTGAAAGACAGATGTGTATGGGGTCACTCTAGAGACACAGGGCCATTTGTCATTCATGGCAATGTTTCAGGCAGGAAAAAGAACGGAAAACATATCTCCAATATCAGCAGAAGAAGCAGGCATCAAGGCAGGCAGCTCGCAGAACAGGGAAGTAGCAGGACACACATTTCAGTTGTGGGCGACAGGTGTCACAGGAAATGGCAGATAGCAGGTCTGCAGGTAGAAACAGCAGGTAGAAACGGGCACATTATAGATGTGGGTGACCACGGGAGGTCATTGGTGGGGCTCCAGGTTGCCAAGTTTCTTTAAAATCCGTAGCTTAAAGTTTCAGGAGGTTCATGTAGTTACCTTGTAGTTTCTTCAGAAATCAAAATTTGTAATTCATGAAAAGGTACATGTAGATTCTTTCCAGAACGTCGCTAAATGTAATAAGTCCATGTATTCGAGGTGTAAGATGCTTTACTGTTAAAGTTCTTAGTTGTAGGTAAGTATCAAGCATAGAGTACAGAACCAGATATATAATAGATCTTCAGTACAGAGTAAAGTAGAGAGCCCCACCAGGAGCAGCTTCCTTGCTGCTCAGCCCATCTTCTCAACGGACACACCACACTCAGGCATACCAACATTCAATTACCTCACCACACACCAACATTCCACAGTACATCTATACTGGCTGAGCAGCAAGGCAGAGAAGCAGGAACGGTTCATTACACTAAAGACCAGTATACTACAGTACCAAACCATAACAACACTTGAGGACATAGGTACCTTAATTGAGGAGGTCACAATACTATTAGGTGAGGCTACTGCAAATGGAGCTGGGGTAAAGCACCTGACAAAGTTGCTCTGTTAGACGGGGACCCGGAGGGTCGGCCGAGCAAGGGGGAGAGGCCTCCTGGCGAGGGCCCATTCCTTAGATCGTACGGATGAGCAACTTCCCCCCCACAGATGGACGCCACACAAAGATAGGTTCTGTACACTTTTATAGGTATTCTTAGGCAGGTTAACTTGACGATACAGCAGGACCAGGATGCGATGATCCCTTCACTTCTAGTCTCTGGGGGAAAAGGGGGTAGCGGGACAGTCTCCGTACCGGTCCGGTACAAGGGTAGCGGGGGTATAGCTCTCAATCCACGAGCTGGAGGGTTCACAAGTAGGGACCACGGCAGCGCCAGCAGGCTTTCGAGTTGGTTCACGAGGATGAGCCGCGGCAGCGCCAGCAGGCCTTCGAAGATGGTTCACGAAGATGAGCCGCGGCAGCGCCAGCAGGCCTTCAAAGATGGTTCACGAGGATGAGCCGCGGCAGCGCCAGCAGGCCTTCAAAGATGGTTCACGAGGATGAGCCGAGGCAGCGCCAGCAGGCCTTCAAAGATGGTTCACGAAGATGAGCTACGGCAGCGCCAGCAGGCCTTCAAACATGGTTCACGAGGATGAGCCGCAGCAGCGCCAGCAGGCCTTCAAAGATGGTTCACGAGGATGAGCCGCGGCAGCGCCAGCAGGCCTTCAAAGATCGTTCACTAAGAGGAGCCGCGGCAGCGCCAGCAGGCCTCCAAGGATGAGTTTGTATCGGTGTTTCTCGACTCCAGGATACAACTGACTTCCTGCTCTAGAGCTGCCCCAGTTATAGGACTGGTGCCCTTTGATGTCCGGACCCTCGCACTTGGAGGTCGGGGGGTGCGGGATGAGGGAGTCCAGACACCCAGCAGGGGGGTGGAGCCAGCGCCCAGGGAGGCTGGGGGCGATCGAAACCAGGCGGAGGGGAGCCATCAACACTCCTTCTCCCATTGACTCGCCAAGTGGTCTCTTTACCCCCTGGGTGGATGGTGGTGCCTCGATGTCGGGGCTTGGCTGGGCCGGAGGCTGAGGTCGACACGTGGCCACGGGGCCTGGTCGTGGAGGGTCCAAGATGGCGGCTGGGCCGGGAATGGTGGCTCGGGAAAGGCCCCGGGCCAGCCGAGAATGTTGTAGTTACAGGTCTGGGTTCCGTCGGGGAAGAGCTGGGGGTTGACCCGGAGGGCTGCAGGTGTGGGTCTTGTCCGGGGAACAGGGGTAACAGTAGTCCGAGGCCCGCCATGCGGGGAGGGGACGGGCATGCCACGAGGCCTGTCCAACATGCGTCCCCCCCAGCTGAAGGCAGGGAGAGTCACCCATCCTCTTGGGTAATCTCCTCGCCGAGGCGGAAGAAGCGGTACAGGCCATCTGCGTTGGCGTGATCTTGGCCTGGGCGATGCTCCACAGTGAAGTCCATCCCTTGCAGGGAAATGGACCAATGTAACAGCTTCGGATTCTCTCCCCGCATCTGCATCAGCCATTGCAGAGGTCGGTGGTCTGTTTGCACCCGGAAGTGGGTACCGAAGAGATAGGGTCGGAGCTTCTTGAGCGCCCACACCACGGCGAAGGCCTCTCGCTCTATGGTGCACCAGCGCTGTTCTCGGGCCAGCAGGCGTCGGCTGATGAAGGCCACTGGCTGGTCAACTCCCTCGGTGTTGATTTGGGAGAGGACGGCCCCAACGCCGTGATCGGAGGCATCTGTCTGTACTATAAATTCCCGGCTGTAGTCGGGGGCTTGGAGCACTGGGGCAGTGCACATTGCGGACTTGAGGTTCTCGAAGGCGGCCTGACACTCAGGGGTCCAGTGCACTTTCAGGGGGTTCTTCTTGGACGTGAGTTCTGTGAGGGGCCCCACGATGCTGCCATAGTCCCTCACGAAGCGCCAGTAGTATCCGGTGAGCCCTAGGAAGGCTCGGAGCTCTGTTTGGGTGACCGGGGGCTCCCACGCCTGGATGGCTGCGATCTTGAGTTGGAGAGGGGCCACCTGGCCACTTCCTACCTGGTGCCCCAGGTAGGTCACGGACCTTTGGCCGATTTGGCACTTGCTGGCCTTGATTGTTAGTCCTGCCCGCTGGAGGGCGGTCTGGACCTCCCGGAGGTGTTGGAGGTGTTCTGCCGCGTGGCGACTGTACACGGCAATATCGTCCAGATAGGCGGCGCTGAACTCCTCCAGCCCCGCCAATACTTTGTTCACGAGCCTCTGGAAGGTGGTGGGGGCATTTTTCATTCTGAGGGGCATCACTTTGAAGTGGTATTGGCCATCCGGGGGGGAGAAGGCCGATCGCTTCTGGGCGCCTGGGGTGAGGCCGATCTGCCAATAGCCCGCGGTCAAGTCAAAGATGCTCAGGTAGCGGGCGGCCCCCAGACGGTCAATCAGTTCATCAGCTCGGGGGATGGGGTGAGCGTCTGTTCAGGTGACGGCGTTCAAGCCCCGGTAGTCCACACAAAATCTGAGTTCTGGGGCGACGCCAGGGGCAGCGGCCTTGGGGACCAGCACGACTGGACTGGCCCAGGGACTGTTGGAGGGCTCGATTACTCCTAGGGCCAGCATCTTGGAGACCTCTGATTGGATGCAGGCGCGTACCCGATCGGGAACTCTGTAGGCCCGGTGCCGGATAGGGGGGCTATCCCCGGTGTCGACATCGTGGAGACACCAGGGGGTGACCCCGGGCGTGAGGGAGAATAAATAGGCGAATTGTTGCAACAAGTCTTTGCAGTGGTGGCGTTGTGCTGGGGTCAAGGTAGAAGAGAAGTTGACCCCTTCCACGTAGCCGTCTTGGGCTAGAGTTTTCAGGAGGTCGGGGAGGGGCTCGGAGTCCTCTTCAGCCCCACTGTTGGTAGCCATCAGGAGGCTAAGTTCTGATCGCACAAAGTGCGGCTTAAGTCTATTGGCACGGAGGACCCGGAGGGGGTTCCTGGGGACTCCATGTCCACCAGGTAGGTGACGGGGCCCTTGCGTTCCACCACCTTGAAGGGCCCGGTCCATTTGTCCAGGAGGGCGCAAGGTTCGACCGGAGACATGACCCAGACCTGTTGTCCCGGCTCGAACTCAATGGACGAGGCGTTTTGATCATACCAGCGTTTCATGTCCTCTTGGCTGGCTTCGAGGTTGGCCTTGGCGAGTTCCCGGAACCTTTGGGTCTAATTCCGGAGGGTCAAGAGGTACCTGTACACATCGGGGGGAGCCTTTTAGGTGGTCACCTCCTACCCTTCCTTGACCAGGCTGAGGGGACCCCGGACGGGGTCCCCATACAGGAGCTCGAAAGGGCTGAATCCCAGGGACTTCTGTGGGACCTCCCTGTAGGCGAACAGGAGGCAGGGTAGCAGCACATCCCATTGGTGGCGTAGGGGCTCTTCCAGGCCCATGATCATACCCTTGAGGGTGCGATTGAATCGTTCCACTAGTCCGTTTCCTTGCGGGTGGTAGGGGGTCGTAAATTTGTAGGTGATCCCACACTGTTGCCATAGGGACTTCATGTATCTGGAGATGAAGTTCGTGCCCCGATCACTGACGACCTCTCGGGGGAAGCCCACCCGCGAGAAGATCCCCATCAGGGCTCGGCCCACCACGGGTGCTGTCACGGTCCGGAGAGGGATGGCCTCGGGATAGCGGGTGGCATGGTCCACCAGGACGAGAATGAACCGGTGACCTTGCGCTGTCCGGGGCTCCAAGGGCCCCACGATGTCGATTCCCACCCGCTCAAAGGGAGTGGTGACGATTGGAAAGGGTTGCAGGGGGACTTTTAGTTTACAGCCGCTCTTCCCGCTGGCCTGGCAGGTGGGGCAGGACCGGCAGTGGTTTATCACATCGTTCCGCATCTTCACTCACTCACTCTGCACTCACAGTGATCACTCTGTACTCAAAATGCACTTGCGCTGTTCACCCTGTACCTCACACTGCAGTCACACTACTCATCTTCACTCATCCTGCACTCATGTGACACCTCTTTCACCTGCCCCCCTCACTGCTCAATTTGCAACTCACTCAAACAAGCCCATCATTAACCATGCTTTCATTCGTCCTACTCTGCACTTACATCCACACCCAAATTTATATGGTCAACTCACTCACCCTGCAGTCACTCCTCTTTCCCTACTCTCACACTGTTGTATTGTTCACCGCGGACTCACATAGGCACTCTTGTCATCCACAGAGTGCAGAGCGTTAATGTGACTGTTACAAAGAATGTGTACTCTGCAGATCACAGAACTGCGGGCCCGATTCACAGAACTAACTTAAGACAAAATCCTAAACTTACTACCATTTTGGTATTCACAGAAGGCACTTACTCATTTTGGTATTTACAGAAGTTAGGAGTCCTAACTTTAGGAATCCTAAATGCCTTCTTTGAATACCGAAAGTCTTAAAGTTAGGAATATTCTCAGTTTAGGAGTGGTAAAGTTAGGACTCCTAACTTTAGGACTCCTAAATGCCTTCTGTGAATACCGAAAGTCTTAAAGTTAGGATTTTTCTCAGTTTAGGAGAGTTTAGGTGAGCTTGTTGTAGTATTCCATGTTAGAATTATTATTGTACATTCCCACTGTAACATTCTTTATGTGTTCAATAGAACAGTCTCTACTGGTATTCTGCTGAAGGTGGTTGTTCAAGCTGTCTCTCTCAATAAACCTCTTAACCTCTACCTGGACTGCTTGAGGTATTTACTACATAAATTTGGCGACAATCGGGATCTATGATCTAAAAGGTCTAGAAAAGAACCTCGCATTCCCAAGGATTTCCTTTGAAGAAGTCAAGAGATAGAGACAGCGTTCACTTTCACAGCTCAAGAAAATTCAAGGTATTATCTGTTTCTTTAATATGTGTATGGAGATTGCACCAGCAGCAGCCTTCTTTGTTCATGTGCTTTGATCGAACCAGCGGGAGTTGAACTTCAACCCCAATTAAATTTTTTTTTTTCATCTCTCTTCCCTTACTTCTTTTATACGGAGGAGTATTGGATTTTGCTGACATACTGTCCCTCTGGCTGGCGAAAGCGCTTTTTCTTTGGTTTTAACCTTTTGCTATTTCTCATCACGCTACAAACTTGATTTGCATCATTTAAAACTCACCGAAGTTTTAGAACGCGCGCTACTGCCCGTGCCTCACCAACGCCGATCTGGAGTGAAGTGTCACTACACGCGTCATCTCCACAGCGTCATCACACGCATCACGTCCTTGTGTGTGCGTTTCAGCGGCCATCTTTGTTGCTCACCGTTTCCATAGCAACAACTACGATCGTATCCTGGCTAACTAACCTGATATAACTCTTATTTTCCCTCGTTTTCATCAGAGATTACGATATTTAACAGCGCTATTTGCCTATTTATTTAACATATAAACTTTAAAAAAAAAAAAGACTTCTTAATGGATGTCCTCTGCTGCACTTCCTGCTCTTCTCCACAGACCACGGTGACTACTTTTATTATTTTGTGGAACCATTTTTTTTGTATACTTATTATCTTCTTTTTCCTTGGCTCACACCTTGGACATCGGGGTCTCTCCAGCCTACAACATCATCTGAATCGCTCAATGTGGATCCCATTGCCATATCCGACATTGAGTCAACGCCCCAGTGGACTGCGTCAGGTGTAGTATCGGCGGCGCTGAGTATTTAGGGCAATTCTACCTCAGACCCTATTTGGTCTTTCTGGTTATCCTGCTGGAAATGCTTGTTTTGCAGACTGTGCGGAGGATGTGGAGCAAACTTATTCGGGTGCTCTTGACCCATCTTCCTTGGAAGATACTTGGCTGGCTGATCTGGGGGGGCGCTAGGGGCCTGCAGTCCTTAACAGCTTCAGATTTGCTTTCTCCTCTGGACATTGCAACAGATCCTCTTCATCAGAGGTTTTGAATGGAAAAAGGTGGCTACAATGCTAAATTGACAATTTATTTTTGTGTAGTTATCCACAGATCCCTTGATGCAGGATATCCAACAGCGTATATATAATTGTAGCGGGAATTCCGTTCTCCTACAGAACTGTGCGTAGAGACCTGGAACCTCGGTGAATTAGGATGGCCCAAAACTCACCTCAGTACCCAAAATCCCCTTACCGAGCTAGCTACAGTGTCTCATTGGTCATAACAAACTCCCAATGCTTAGACAAACCAGAACATGAACTTAGATTACCTCAGGCATCGTGGAACACATGAACACTCTTTCGCTATATAATCATTTCAAACCAGAACATGGAGTAAATGAGGACACGTGCATATTTGAAATATTTATTTACTAATGCAGGGTTCTCAAATGCAGTATCTTAAACAATACTAGCAAACATATTATTATAAGCAACAACGTTATCAGCATAGTTACTAGTCCATAAAAGGAGAATCGTGACAGCATACTAAGATGCTGAAATGAATAGGAATTAACAACATCTAATTCTCATCCTCCCTATTTAGCATAGTATTTTATATCTATGAAGGTCTCATTTGGGTTTTAGCAGGGCGGGCCCATACCTCAAAATCTCAGTGGCAGAGGATCACATCATCTTCCACCAGCTCTCTGCATGCGAAGCACCATCAAGTGTGTTATGTGTGTGTTCAGCACAACAATACAAAACCCGCTTAGAGCCAGATTTTGGCAGCAGCATGTGTGTTATGTCTATGGAGGTGCGAAGATCAGACCTCACAACAACACTGAGTCAAGTTATCCTTGGAACCTTCAGCACTCACTGTGCAGACAGTGTACCAAGCAAAACTGATAGCAGAGCAATAACATATTATTTCTCAAGTAAATCACGAAGCTCTTCTGGGTTGAAAGCTAAAACAACAATTATGTGTCGTGTGCAAAATGAAGCAAAAGGAAAAATGGCGTTTAAACATTTAATAAGCTCATGCTAACTTAACACAGTATATAGAAAAGAATTAGCTATATGACACCCCCCCAAATGATCTGAGCACGGTCAAAAAATCAAGGTAAGGTAAGACCAGAACAGGGGCATAATATGAAAGCAGAGTTCAATAATAATGAGCTAAGCTAATTTCCAAAAGCAGATATGATGGCCTACAGCGGCCAAATGAAATGGTCTAAACTTTTCAACACAAGGCCCCTTTCGGACAAGTCAATAGGCCTGGGGCGTGTAAAAAGAATTGTTTGTAAGAAAAAAGGCACCTTCCAAAAAATACAATCAGGTACGTGCTCAATAGCAAAAGTCTCCAAGGATCCTCAGGATAGGACTGAATATGCAAAATATGCAGCAACAGCCTCCAACATGAAATCACTGTCATCATCTGAAAACAGTTCAGCCATCCAATTAAGTAGTGGGAAAGAACATATGTGCTCCTCCAGCACTGGATCCTCTAGCATCATCAGAGAACAACTCGGTGGGTTCTCAAGAAAGCTCTGTGCCAAGAACTCATGCGCCGCTGCGAGTATGTCCCAATGACCCATTAGTCCATGCATCGCTGCCAAGGCCATAATCCTTTTGCCAGAACAAACCAACTCGTGAGCAACTACGGGGCTCATCAGATGATTAAAATCGACGTCAGGAGACACCGTCAAGCAGAGACACAAATCAAGGGCCCAGTCGAAATCGCAGCTCAGGCAATGAAACACAGGCTGGACACATGTGAAATAGGAAAATCGAAACGATAATCCAAATGCCGTGCTTAAAGTCGCAAGCGGCAGGGTGCCAAAGTAATCAAGCATCCGATTGCAAAACAGTGGCAGGAGGGGCTCTGCGGCTTCTAACGCAGGACGGGCATCCATGTTTAATAAAACAAAATATCACCAAAACACCTGCAGCCAATGCTAGCAAAACAGGGAAGCCACCAAACAGACTTGAAAATATAGAATGAAAGAAGGTAGGGATGACTCCAAATATTTTCTCGAATGAAGTCACGAGACCACTGCTAACTAATTTAAAAAAGTGAGCAAGGCCAGAAGTGAAGAAGAGGCATTAAAGATTTGATGAACCAGCTCCCTGAAATGTAACGGCAAATCAGTATTTAAAAGCGCCTGCACCTCTGTGCGCGTGTTAGCTATGTGAAGGACAAATGTTTCTCGGGCTGAACTCAGGGCCACCTCTTTTTGAGACAAAAGGGCTCTTATTCTACTCATACCATTGAACTCTGCCTTCAAGGTTGGGATGCGCGGCCAGATGGAAACATCTGAATTACCATGTGTAGGGGGATACAGAACGTTTTTGCAACAGACAACACTTTCTGATACAGTTACCACATAAGCGATACCTTTAATTAACCCACAACATTCCTCGTTATTCAACAGTAAATAACTACCGTTTGCCAGTAATGTGAAAGTGGGAACGATTGCGGGAACCGGAGTGCCTTTCAAAACACAGGCCAAATTAGGCCGGTCCTGATTACAAGAACCATGTAACTGGATGTGCCTGCATATCAATGAATGGTCAGGGGACTCTGTACATTCTTCCCCATTAAGATATACTTCTTTCTCGTCTTTCAGGCACCTATAAGTGAATGGAAGCGACCATGCCTCATGGAGGAATGAGCTACCTAATGGTTCATATCTCCCTATCGCAATATATCGCATACAATTAGTAAACTTGTACAAGGCAAATGGTAATGTGATTAATCCGTGGCTAAGCCACGTTGCAGCAGTGGCCTCAGCTACAGAGAACGGTAAAGATTCCAACCTCTCAATGTGTAACATGAAAAAGGATGCGTCATGCATTGAAAGCATGCGCTGTTTGTCAGTCAAATTAAATGGGGCAAAGAGGGAGGACACGTTCATGTAATTCCAAGGGACTCTACCAGCCTTAAGCGTCTGCAGGGTCCACGCAAATTGCATTATAGAACGCAATTGATTTTGACCATGGTATAACACCGACACTTCATCATTTACAATATCAACAACAGAGGATACAATATTATTCAACGTGTAGATGCGGGAAGAAAGCATGTTAATACTGTTATCAACAACTGCAAGCCCCTTTTCCAAATTCGCTTGATCAATAGCTCTATGGCGCTTGGCAGCCTCAATTTGTGAAAATTTCCAGATTTCATTGTAAACTGCATAAATCCACCGTTTAGATCTACCACTAGTCGGGCCCTTTATAAAATCATTTAAATCCACCTTATCAGTTAACTGGGATAGATGTAATTTACCAGCAGCTAATGTAGAATGTTGTAGCCAATTCTGACATAATTTGCCAACTGAGTAAGTGGTGACAGTATGATCTGTATCAAAACGGGGATCAGGCCTGACTTGTATAAAACCTTCAGTTAAACCCAAAAAGTGGCGTTGGCAAGAATAAGAGCTTCTGTGCCACATCAGCCAACCCTTCGGATCCAAACTGGATACATTAAAGGATGAATTGTGCTTTAATGTTTGCAATTCTCAATGGAAAACTGTGTGAAATTATACCAACCGGAATATTCTTCCAAATCAGGAATAGTAAGGGTATTTAATGTTTTTGAAGTAGCCAAACCAAAGCATGTCGTCTGGAAAATGGTAGAATTTAAAAACAACATATGATTCGGGATGAGACATGCACGATACAAAGCCTCAGTGCCTTGTACCTGCCAAGTTTTAGAACCCCAAACCGATTTAAGGTCAACGGTTTCCTTCCATAGCTCGTAGCCCTCAACAGCTAATTTGTCTAGAAAGGACTTCGAATACAACAATTTAGTATCGGTAAGTCTAACTTTGGACATGGATTTTTGTGTCATCTTAAAATAAAAGGACACAGGACTTGACTGATTAAAGTCGGTAAAATAAGTGTACTTTTTCAAAACTGTACTGGAGCTGCCTTGTAATGGTACTGGGCAATGTTCCCACTGTGTGTAATTTACAGTACCCCTTCTGGAACTCGATTTATGCAGAAAATGGTTACCAAAATGTTGAAAGCAAAATAATTCACCATAATTAGCAGATTCTAAATATAAATCTTCAGCATCAAAGGCAGCATAATATTTTAAATCAGAGAATAATGATTCTACGGCCTGAACATCCCAATTATCAGAACCTATGGTATGTTTCACCACATCCCCCATGTTCACTCTGAGTAATTTAGGGACATTAACCACTTCAGTAGGGCCATGGATTTGATATTTAACTGCACCCCACACAATCCCATCAAGAACAGGCCAAGCAGTGATGTTAACAAAATTCAAGTCTCTCCTCAGTCTATGTGCTGAATGCGACGAGGAAAAGGGGGCCAAAGTTCAATTAAGATGCCGAATGCATGTTCTCTCATCGACATAGTGTCCGTCGATGAGACGGAAAAAATAAAACACAAAACCAATTGACATAAAAAGGTAAACCGAAAAAAGCACCAGCCAAATATATGTCCAAGGAGGGATCAAAAAATCTCTTTTAAACAATGTAGCATAAACTGCAAAACGTGAGGGTTTTTTCGAATTAACTGAAACAGAGTCAAATGAGAATTGGGATTCTGTGGCCAAACAAGTTCATAAATCAGGCATCGACAAATCAGCAGGATAGGCGTAGTCTAGGTCATCAATGTTATTAACTGGAAAAGTTCTTAATAAAGGATTATGAACAGCAGGCATCTCGAGGGCCACTTCTGGCTCAGCATTAGAATTAGTGGCCAAAACAGAATTTCTCCCAATCGAAGGACAGGAGACTGCCGGTGTCATAATATGAAGAATCGGCCACCCTGTGTATCTTGACATTGTCAATAGAGATAAACCTGTTTTCCTTACGACCTGGAAGTGGTGGTAAAATGACTGTTCTTGTGCCCTTCACTCCAAGAACGGGAACCAGTGCTCGATAGGAAGGACCAAACTCTTTCTTGTTATCAATCTTCTCTCGAACCAGTTCTCCAACTTTGGGTAGCCAGCCAACTACCAGGATCTGCAACGCATCATCCGATGTGGAGGGCAAATGTTCATTTGCAAGACTGTCTCTGATCTTTTGTAGATCCTGTAAAACATTGCAATGTTCATCTATGTCAAAGGCCGTGGCTTGGGCCACGCAGTCTAGACCGTCGAGGTCAGGGACATACATCTTGATACCAAAGAGCATTTTGTACGGGGTCTGCCCAACCAGAGACCTTCTAGGGAGATAATTTAGAGCACGCTGCACGCCATTGAGATGGGCCAACCAGTTTCTGCCAGTGCCTATAACTAGTGCTGTCAAAGATTTCTTTAAGTCACGGTCCATTCATTCCACTACAGTATTACCCTCAGGTCTGTATGGAGACGAAAACTTGACTTGGACCCCCAACAAAATCATAGCATCCTTATACGCCTTAGAGGCGAAAGCCGGACCCTGATCCGAATGGAAGGTACCACAGGCAAAAATCCCTACAAAGACACGCAAATCTCTTATGACAGTCCGTGAATCAGCGCTGCGATGGGGCCAGACCCACACAAAGCGTTTGCATGAATCAACTGCTACTAAAATGTACTTATACGCAGTATCAGAAGAAAATGGACCGCAGTGATCTAAATAAACACAACCCAGTGATTTATTAGATATGTACAACTGTGTCTGAGGCGGACGCGCAGCAGTCAAAGGCTTAATCTGCTGGCAAATGTCTCATTAAAGGACATAATTGTGAGTCTGTTAATACAGTCCCCGTGCCAGAAACGTTGTTATAGCTGAGTTACAGTTGCTGAGACGCCGGCATGGGCAGACGCCACACCTTCATGCGCCACTGTAATCAACGTAGCCCTGCGATCCAAGTTGGGAATCAACCGTTCCCCAACATGAGGAATTTTCACATAAGGAACCTTATCGGGACTTAAGTGGTATGTGTACTTCGAAGGGAAACCCGCAGGATATTTACCTCCCTTCTCAGTGGCAGCTACAGCCGCCAAGATGTCATCATCTATTTTACTTTTGGACCGTGTAACTGCTGCAACTAAATATTTTGATACTGCAGATTTCGCCGCTTCATCAGCAAGCGAGTTACCGACAGCGTGAACTCCAACACGCTGATGGCCGAGAGTATGAATCACAAACACAACTGGCAACTGCTCTTTAAGCTCAGCCACTCGGACCCAGATCATCTTATGTTTTATTGTGCTACCCTTGGAATCACGAAAGTCATCCTGAATCCAAAAGAACAAGTTCTCATTGTAAGACTGGACACAGTAGTAAGAATCACTTACGATAAGAGTTGTCACACTAGGATCAACGTACTCCAATGCAAGCATCAGAGCACGAAGTTCTGCTAATTGTGCGGTGCAGTCCCCTTGTGTCTGCGTGTGCACGACAATGGACTTGAACTCATCGTTCACCATGGCACCGACCACAATGGCGCATGCGTAAACGTAGGCATGTTTAGAGCCATGCGCAACCTGCGCCGAACCATCAGTGTAAATGATGCAATGGAAATCCTCCAAGGGTCGCATTGCTAAAGGAGCCGGATGAACAAATTCATACTGTAAGTACTCCTGCGACCGTAATGAGGCGTCAAAAATAAACTTGACATCCTGGGATGTCAAGGATGCAGCCCATTGAATCCACCGAGGGTGCAAAGCTTTGGAATTTGGTACACTGGCTTTCGTGACTGCCTCCAAGGCAGGACACGGGGTAACAACCAACATGCGCTTTACCTGCGACAGGGCACGTTCTTTAAGAATTGCCATCTGCACAGCCGTCAAAACCTTCTCCACAGTGGAAAAGCGCAAGTCAGCCGAAGTGTACAAGTGTGACTTGTAAGCAATAGGTACTGTGTCTCCTTCATTAAAAGTCAGGTACGTGAAACCCACCGTCCCAGGGATAATTCTTATCACCAGGTTGGTCTGGTTATCACGAGTCAGTAAGAAATTAGACGCGAGCAGATCAGCTTGCAAAGATTGCAGAATAGCTGAATGCTCAGGCAGCCAGCATGATTTGGAAAAAGATGGTTGTATCAAAGCATACAAAGGCTTGATACGCTGGGCATATTCCGGAATGTATGTTCTCCCGAAATTCAAGAAGCCCAGTAAAGACTGTAATTTCTTTAGTGTTGTCGGAGAGCGCAGTTGTGCGCATTTCTCCAGGAAGTGAGGAGCCAAACCATTTCCATCATTGTTGAGCTCGTAGCCCAGAAACAGCACTGTGTACTCCGCAATGTGCGATTTTGCAAAGTTACATTTGTAACCCATATTTGCAATGCTACAAATTATTCCGTTGACTCGACACAGATGCTCCCAAAGTTCGTCGTCCGTGAGATATATGTCATCCACATACGAACAAGCATCCAGGTCGATTCTATCCAAAAGAGAGACTATGCGGGCAGTAAAAATCCCAGGACTATTCTAATAGTCCATCGGCAAACGCCAAAACTGTTTTCTGAACACTGCCGCAAGTAAAGGAGGTCCATTGGGAAATTAGACCATCCAATCGATGGGCAAAAAAAACATTGGAAATGTCAAGCGTGGTTTTAAACCGCTTACGCACAATACTATTCACTAAGGCAGAGCCGTGAGTATTCTGTACTGCACAGTTACGGCAATGCAAGTTTAAATGTCGGTAATCCAATAACAAACAATACGAACTGTCTGGCTTGTTTACAGTAAAAAGAGAGTTATTCATTGGTGGCAAACATGTTTCAATTACACCTTGATATTCCAATTGTTCAAGGATAGCCGCAACGGAAGCCTTGCCTTCACGTCGTATGGGATATTGAGGTTGAGGCTGCGGCTGAGACCGTAGAGGAATCTCGTGGCTTGGGGACAATTTATCCCAACCACATTGATTACGGTACACAGCCGACGCAAGAGCCAGAGCCCACTCTTCTGCAAAATGCAGCGCATCCTCTCTCGAGACTGTGTTCGCGAAACTGGGGAGGATTACCTCCTCCCCTCGCGGAGCTGCGAGAACAAAAGGTGGGGGCTAGTCAGCCTCCTAAAGCAAAATGTCATACGAAGACGAAAGATTTTCCCAAAATACCCCTTTTATGGTACGCTGTATGTCACCTTCGATTAACAGGACAATTTCAAAAAGTCTATCAGGGGGAGCAACTCTTGTATCAACTGTTTCGATCACAACATAAGTATCAGTCGCTGTCACCTTCAGTAGTGGACGCAGGGCCTCTCTCACTATGGTAATCTCCACCGCGCTGTCCAGCAAGGTCAGAGCCCACGTCAGATTCCGAAGCCCCGTTCTCACCATCTGTGGCATATCGATGCGCTGTTAAGGCTGCGACTTTCTTCCTAGCAAACTGCGGTCTCTTCGGTGTCGAGCCTTCCTGCCTTTCTGCACCGTTTTTCGGGAGGGGCTGGTCACGTCCTTGTTGGCCACCCGACCCCTGCCGCCCCCTCCACCACCGGTTGTCGGGGCCGATGAGTCCTAAAAGGAACGAGCAGAGCATTGTTCAGAAGCCTGAAATCGATCAGGAGATTTAATCATCGCGCAATCGCACAAGTCATAAACACGTTCCGACTGCGCAGGCAACGGAGATGCAGGGCGAGAAACCTGTGTTTGTTGTTGTTGCTGTTGCTTTCCCTGTTTCTGTTTTTTAGGCCAATTCTGTTTCTTGGACTTTGGCTGAACTTCCGTTTCCGAAGCTTGTCCCTGGGGCTGCTTTTTCTCCTTAACAGAAAAATGCTAAAGACCTTTACTATTGCGACCCAGAGTTTTATAAGCCGCCACAATAATTTTTGCTAACTGTCGGGGTTTCTCGGCATCGGGAATCGCCGCTAAAGCGTTTGCAACCTGAAAGTTCACTGCATCCCCCTTGACATTAGCAAGGATTAGATCGCAAACTACATCAAAGGTGCCACACAGGCGCATACCCAACTCAACCGCAGACTCCGGTCCGTGATCATCTTGAACACGTTTAAGGACCGTAGGCAGCACTGCCATAGACGGGGTGCCGTAGCACCTTGCATAGAGCGCTGCAAAAGTCTTACCCCAGGTCTCACAGTCAACGAGCTCAGGGGCCAAATCCTTCGGAAAACTAAGAGTAAGAATCCGGTGTTTTTCACCAGGAGTCGTATTAGGAAATACAGCTTCCAGCTGGTCAAATTTGTCGGCAAGCCAGAAAGGAAAATCATCCTTATCCTGGGGTTTCTTTCCCATTACGGCATTGACCATGACGGGACTGAGTTTCAAACCACCCTGTCCGGCCGGAAGCGCTGCACCCCTCGGGGCTCCACCCAGAAGATTACGGCCCATGTAATGCACCAAGGCTCTAATCACAGCAATAGAGACTACATGTAGTCATCGAAGTTCAGCTAGGTTACAATTGCTGTGTAGAGGATGAGGAGTAAATCCAGCCAAAACAGGCCAACTTGCGCCTGGAATGGACAAAGGACCTAACCTCGGAGAGGTCAAAGTGTGGGGTAGGGCGCCACCAAACCAAACTCGATGCTGCCAAACGTCAATAGGAACTTCCTGTGCCCTGTACGGAGTATACTCATTAGGTACAGCCGTGGGAGTGTATGTGTGGAACACACCAGAATTATCGTCCACCGCCGGAAATGTCACCCACGAATGAACAGTTCGTATGGGTAAGCAGCATCCGCACTCACCACCATAATCACAGCCAAGCCTTCCAAAGGCACATTGTACACCTGCAAATGATTACGCACCGCAATGCTACTATGCTGCGGAATGTCAACGGCAGGCATGACAGCACAGGAAATACGAAAAACAAAGTAAACTTTGTAGCACAACTGGGTAGTAATTCAAGGAAACCGTTTTAGAAAGATTCAAGCTTGAAAACACCTATTTCAAAAATAGGTAGGTTTTTTCCGACACCACCGTTTTCCGGAAACAACAGTGAAGGGGTTAAGGATTAAATGATATACTACTCGAGTGTCATGATATAAGGCCAACAACGTATGGGCGCCATGTAGCGGGAATTCCGTTCTCCTAGAGAACTGTGCATAGAGACCTGGAACTTCGGTGAATTAGGATGGCCCAAAACTCACCTCAGTACCCAAAATCCCCTCACCGAGCTAGCTACAGTGTCTCATTGGTCATAACAAACTCCTAATGCTTAGACAAACCAGAACATGAACTTAGATCACCTCAGGCATCGTGGAACACGAACACTCTTTCGCTATATAATCATTTCAAACCAGAATGTGGAGTAAATGAGGATACGTGCATATTTGAAATATTTATTTACTAATGCAGGGTTCTCAAACGCAATATCTTATACAATACTAGCAAACATATTATAAGCAACAAAGTTATCAGCATAGTTACAAGTCCATAAAAGCGAATGGTGACAGCATACTAAGATGCTGAAATGAATAGGAATTACCAACACCTAATTCTCACCCTCCCTATTTAGCATAGTATTTTATATCTATGAAGGTCTCATTTGGGTTTTAGCAGGGCGGGCCCATACCTCAAAATCTCAGTGGCAGAGGATCACATCATCTTCCACCAGCACTCTGCATGCGAAGAACCATCAAGTGTGTTACGTGTGTGTTCAGCACAACAATATAAAACCCGCTTACAGACAGATTTTGGCAGCAGCATGTGTGTTATGTCTATGGAGGTGCGAAGATCAGACCTCACAACAACACTGTGTCAAGTTATCCTTGGAGCCTTCAGCACTCACTGTGCAGACAGTGTACCAAGCAAAACTGATATCAGAGCAATAACATATTTTTTCTCAAGTAAATCACGAAGCTCTTCTGGGTTGAAAGCTAAAACAACAATTATGTGTTGTGTGGAAAATGAAGCAAAAGGAAAAATGGCGTTTAAACATTTAATAAGCTCATGCTAATTTAACACAGTATATAGAAAAGAATTAGCTATATGACATAATGACTTAGTGCAAAATCTATTAGAGGACTAGTGCCCGTTCTAGTAGCAACGTCATAATGTCTCACACTCAAGTTTACGCAGAGTTGCCTAATCCATGCCCTCCTTGTCCTTTTATACATTGCACAAAAAAAAATGATCACCATCCTCAACCGTATTGCTGCAAAACATACAAAGAAGAGATTTATATGAGTTAAGCTTCCAATTACTGGTAAACTTACCAAACATTAACATACCCAGCCTGAACTTGATAAACAATGTTCTAGTGTGGCAAGGTGTAATGGCATCCATGTACGGTTCCAGGGTTTATGGGGCAAAACATAATTTGTAATTTCCACCATGTTTGGTGATTCCATGGTAGGAAATAATCGTAAGATTCCAGAATGCCTCTTTTACAGTATCCTTAGTCATTAAATTTATTATTGTAGCATCGCTCCAGCAATTTCCCATTCCCAAATCATAGGTGCCATTTTATATGTAAAAACCAAAAAATTGAGTATGTCTTCCCCATATTCATGATTTCTGTTACGGCTAACCTATCATGTAGTAACTCGGGGGGTTGACCACCACCTAACCCCAAAAAAGGAAAGGTTTTAAGGTGGGTATATTACCAACCCTTTTGAGTCCCATGTCAAAGAATGAAGGGATAGATGGAGTGCTTTGAGGCAGACTAAATAAGGATCTTAAAAAGTTGTTCTCCTAAATGGTAAACTCAGAAATATCCCCTATTCCTTAGATTTCTGCCCAGTAAAGAGCTGCATTTTGGATGATTACCTACGCTGATGACACACAATTGGTGGTTGGGCTAAATCAAGCAGATCTAACAACCTATGCCATCTACTCCTGCCTAAATGACATCTCAAACTGGATGGATGCCTCCCAGCTTAAGCTTAACAGAGGAAAAATGGAGATTATGAGTTTGGGCAACACCCTTAATTTCAATACCAGCCTGATGTGGCCCCCTAGCATGGGTCCTGCCCTGGTGCCGAAAGCAGAAATTAAGAGCCTCGGTGTATGGCTGGACCAGGATCTGAGCCTCAGGACTCAGGCCAGGAAAATGACAGCTCTCTGCTATGGTCTTCCTAGAATGACCCGAAAGGTCCTGCCCCTCCTTCCCTTCTAGGCCAGGAAAGTACTGGTCCAATCATTAATACTCTCAAGGCTGGACTATGGAAATGCCTTGTATTTGGGCACCTCCATCTCCGCATTCACAAAACTTCAGTCAGTACAAAATAGTGCTGCGAGACTCTTGATGGAAATTGCCAATAGACTTGGCTAAACTGGCCCTCTGTTCCCTTCTCTGGCTTCCGGTTCAGGAACGGTTAAGGTTCAAGGCCTTGTGCTTAGTACATAAGGCAAGGCAGGGACTTGGTCCTCCCGCCATTTCTGCCATGATTCGTCCTTATAAAGTAACCGGTATCTTCGTTCAGACGATCTGTACCTGGCAGAGATCCCTAAGATAAAGAGGTCTAGGGGTGGCGGAAGGCTTTTTTCCTATAACGCCTCCAAACTCTGGAATTCCTTTCCTCTCCACCTTCGTACAATCCCTAACTATTTGACCTTTCGGAAGCAATTAAAGACCATGCTTTTCCCTTAGCCCTCTGTAGCTCTCTGTCTCCCCCATGTCAGGTACTAGCGCTGGGATGCTTCCGGTAGCCATGCGCTCTACAAATGTCTTTCCATTTCATTTCAATTTGTGCCTTTGCATGATAAACCTCAATGGCCGGGGAGACGAATCTGGGAATAATAGCTTTGTATCTCTTGATGACAGCAAAGGCTATGTGTAATAAAGTGATTTCATTTTTTTGTATTTAGTACTTCCAAGAATACAATATATCTATTTTGACCCCCAAGTAATCAAAACTGACATTTAGGTTAAAAGTTGCCAGAGGGTGTTTTCAAAGATGTTAGCACCATTATGGCATGGGCCTGACTGTTTATCCATACCTGGTCAATTGGCTACTTCATGCTACAACAATACAGGAGTTAAATAATTTGGAGATCATGAAGGTATGTTTAAGAAAACATGGGTTTCTGTTGAATGTCAAGAAATTTCAACTAATTCCGTCACTGGACGTGACATCAAGAGGACCCCGGTTAGGAACAAATCTTCTCAAAGTATTTCTACATCAGGAAAGTGCAGTAAATACAAGATCTCTGAGTCGGGATGTTTATGTGTTGAAGGTAGCTCCAGGTTAATTTTGGCGAAAGATTCGCAGTGATATGGCAGCATGTATTTTACAGAACCTTGCATAGTATTCGAACATCGTGACACTCTCTCTCCACACCAATCACTTCCCATCAATCTTCTGTGCCCCGACCGTACCATGCCCAATAAACAAAAGCCCAAGAAATTTTAAGGCAAGGAAATATTGTCCAAAGCGTTGAATTTATTCACATCATATTATAAAATTCTCCACATTCTGATAGGAGAGTACCATTATCCCTTCTTGGGTATATATACATGATTATACAAAGCTTCACACTGCGTATCCTACTTGGATATATATATGATTATACTTTACATCACGCTCTAGTCTCAGCATCATGACAAGGCAGTAAGGAATTCAAATTCACTTTATAATTGACCATTGACTCAAGTTGACCATACACTTGAATGCTCAGCAGCACACATTTCGCCGTCAGGCCCCATGCACTACCGCAAACAGTTAAACAATTTTAGAGATTCCATCTTGAAATCCAGGGCACCGCATAGCGCACCGGCCCTCCGGGTTACCTGCTCATAGTATGCGCACAACGTGACACTCTCTCTCCACACCACCACATCCCAATTGTAGAACCGGCTTTTTGGAGACCTCTCCCCCACTAGGAGAGTCAAAGCCAGTGATGCAGGGGACACCTAGGGGCATATTACCAACAACTAGCGATAATTATCGCTATGTTGGTTTAGCGGCGATATTTTTATCGCTGAGTTGCGGTGATTTTTATCGCTTAGGAGCCTTGCTATTATCAAGGTTTATCTCCTAAGCGATAAAAATCGGCCAAAATGCATGAATATCGCTGTAAAGTCATCGATATTCATGCATTACTGAGTTAATGCTCTTAGTCATGTTATCCACCTACCATTGGATAACATGGCTAAGAACTGCTTAGGGGTAGGTGTTAGCTTTTGGAGATAATCGCGCTTAGCGAGAATATCTCCAAAAGTTGGTAATAGGAGACAGCGATGTTAGCGACTGTTTTCAGTCGCTAACATCTTGGCACGCCCACTTTGCATGTCATTAGTGATAAATATCACTGACATGCAAAGCGGGGCCCAGGATGGTCGCTATCTCCTACTAGCTGTCGCTAACTGGTGTTAGCGACAGCTAGGTAATAGGGAGATAATTTTATCTCCGCTTTCTTGGCTTTTAAAGCCAAAAAAGCGAGATAAACCCCCTTGATAATATGCCCCCTAGAATCTATGAGTTTTTCTTGCTTAAATCATACATTACCAAAGAGACCTGGACAACCAGCCGTGGAGGGAAGTAAGTTATTTATTAGCTCGAGCTAAGGACAGGGTCCCAGAATGGTACAAAGACAATTCTAAGGAGACTGCTGCTTTGCTCCACAGCGTACACATATTTATAGCGCTAGCCACGCCCATTTGCACAGTACAAGTTCCTTATTGCGGTAAGTTCCTCATCTGACAAGTTCTTCATCAGTCTCGTGTGGTGCAATCGCGGCCAGGGACATCTGTCTCTGATTGCACAATGTATGCAGCCCGTGCTTCCTTGCCCAACTTGTGTGGTCATGGGGCACAGCCTTGTGCTTCCTCTATTATTTGGTGTGGTCACAGTACACAGCCTCGTGCTTCCTCTATCAGTTGCTGTGGTCACAGGGCACAGCCTTGTGCTTCCTCTATCAGTTGGTGTGGTCACAGGGCAGCTGGTCGTGGCAGGCTAAGTTACCACCAATGGACAGGATGTGGCTGAGTCTCTGGCATAACTAAGGAGTTGAGGCACACGGGCAGCTTCTCGGAATCGGCTCGACCACAAGGAGCAGGGAGGGTTGAGCAAGTTTCAACAGGGACGTGGAAAGCAAATTCTTCATCAGGTTGCCGAGAGCATGGCAACACAAAATGGAGTCATGTGGGTCATTTTAAAATACAGTTCAACACATCAAACTTCTTCACCTGACCCTACCGTGCCCAATAAGCATAAGTCCAAGGAATTTCAAGGCAAGGAAATATTGTCCAAGGTATAGAATTCGTTCACATCACATTATAAACTTCTCCACAATCTGCTAGGAGAGTACCATTATCCCTTTTTGGATATATATACATGATTATACATAGCTTCACACTACGTATCCTACTTGGGTATATATATGATTATACTTTACATCACAGTCTGGTGGCAGCATCATAACGAGGTAGTAAGGAATTCAAATTCACTTTATAATTGACCATGGATTAAGTTGACCATACACTTGAACGCTCAGCAGCACACATTGCGTAGTCAGGCCCCAATGCGTTACCACAAACAGTTAAACAACTTTAGCGATTCCATCTTAAAATCCAGAGCAGTGTATAGCCCACCCGCCCTCCGGATTACCTGCACAAAGGCAGCCACACCAATATATACCTCAGTCCATAAGTGGCAGGTTAGGGCAGTAGAGTTGAGGACCACCGTCAGGCCAGTCCCCTTCCCCACTAACCTAAAGCACACTGCAGTTTGCCCCTACTGAGGTCCCTCCAGTCACCGAACCAACATTGTTGTGTCTCCCCCTTTATTGTTAACTGTCAGCGCTCCACTACAGGGTGAGAAGCCCTCCGGCACACTCGCCCCCCGATGCTGACTGTGCTGAGAAATAGCCCCCATATTGTATTGATAAATAACTTCACCCCTTATCTGACAGATGCACCCCATCAGGATGGAATAACTCAGTTCGTCCTGGATTGAGCAACCTGTGTCGAATAGTACCTATGGAAGAGGACCCCCTCAATAACATATGAATCAATCCATTCAACTTCTGCACCGATTTGTTCAAGGCTCGCACGGACCCCCCTCCAACCCATGCCCCGCGGTATCACTTCAGACCATAATATGCAAGCAGCTGGTAAGTAATTTTTAATCTCTGCCAAGACCATAAACAAGGCTTCCTGCACCTCCTGCCTGCCTAGCGGTGGCATATCATTCACACCAGCATGAATAACGATGATATCTGGGGGCGACATTGAATTTGACTCAATCGCTTGCAGAAGCCTGCTGAACAGATCTTGTAATGTAAGGCCCGGGACCCCTATCCAATGGTGTACAAACCCAGCAGACCTTTGCGTTGACTCCAAACTGGACCCACAAAATTGCTGCTCCGCACTGCAAATCAAGGAATGCCCACACCAACACACATGCACAGGTTCACCGGAAGCAACTGCAACAGAGAAAGAATCACTGTTAAGGCATGATAGATGGGCACCCTGGGCATCCTTCCGCCCCCTACACCAAACTAGGCCAAACATACCGTTCAAAACATGTCAACTGCCATGACCCCCATGATTGATTGCATATGCAGGCATCCCCATAGCCGCTGCTGTGGTGGCCACCCCAACCGAAAGGAATGGGAGCTAAACTGCGTAAAGTCCTCTCCCAGATAGCCCATCGCTTTCCTACACACTATAGTAAACTGATATCTTGTCATTGGTATCCCATCCAAATGGACAAGAAGCCTAGAAGAGGCCACCCCGGGGCACTCATTCAGATAATCCCTGGCCAGCATTACTAGACAACTGCGGCATAATGCGGCGTAATGCACCGCACGCAAAGTGACCCATGTGCCCCTCCCTATCGAGTCAGTTTTTGAGCGCCGGATCCTCAGATGAATAGCTCCACTTTCCAGAAGGACATCAGCTAAGCCTAGCCCCCATTCCCCATTTTTTGATGCAGACACCAATTCAGATATACGCAACACCCTGAAGAATGCCAGTACATATGCCAGACTAAACCATTTCATCTCATATTGAGACTGGCACACCTGTGGAAGGGAGTGCAAAATTCTACCCAGCCTCTCCACGTTATTAGGTCACCTAGTGTCCTGAACTCCCGGCACCATGTGTTCCCAAACCCTGATGGCTTTGCGCACCTTAAAGTCTTTGGTAGGATCCCTGCCTCCACTTAACTCAGAAAAGAAGGCTATAGTCTGCGCACCAACGCCAGTGACTTCCCTTGATCTTTCTGCTTAACCAAAAACTGCAGCACCCCTTCAGGTGTGAATCTATCCTGCTCATCTCCTGAACTTAAAGTTGCACTATGCACCCCGCAAGCCTTCTCATACATATGTTTAGTCTGAGGTGCCAGTGCTGCTGCAATTAGGTCTGCTGAAATGGGGCACCAAGCCATCACAGCTTCTCTGGAAGCACAACTCCATTACAACGCTAACACCCTCATCGCCCTCAACCACGGACAGACCACCAACTGCAAGGCCACCCCCAAGCGCACCCATGGCCCCTTCACCTGCCGAAATTGCAACTTCGCCTGCACCAACGACACTGATGCACCCACAATGACGGAACCCAACCACCTTGGATGCATCCTGCTCAACACCCGCTCCGCACGCAAGCACAACGTCGAGCTCTGGGACCTACTCACCCCCACATCACTAGACATCGCCTTCCTGACCGAGACCTGGCTGAACGAAACCTCCTCCCCAGACATCGCAGTGGCCATCCCCACCGGATACAAAATCTCCTGCAGACATCGCACCAACGGATTCGGAGGAGGAATCGCTATCATCCACAAGAACACCATCAAGGTATCAACAAACACCGACGACACCCTCACCACCACTGAACACCTGCACTTCAAGATTCACATGGACCCCAAGACCACCCTCAGATGCATCCTTGTCTACAGACCACTCGGCCCACGTCCCCAATTCTGCAACTCCATCACCAACTTCGTCAGCTCGCATGCACTGACCTCCACTAACTACATCCTGCTCGGTGACCTGAACTACCATCTGGAAAACAACAACGACAGCAACTCCTTCACCCTGATCGACAACCTCGCCACCCTCGGAATGAAACAGACCATCACCACCCGACCAACATCGCTGGCCACACGCTCAATGCCATCTTCTCCTCCAGCCCCCACGTTGCCTTCAGCCATGCTTCCGAGCTCACCTGGACCGACCACCACTGCATCCACTTCACCTTCCAGAAACACGTCACCCACGACCGCACCCTACAGTTCCCCGCCGACGCTGGGGCAAAGTCACCAAAGAACTACTAGAAACACACGTCGCACTCAATCCACCGACCAGCCCCACCGACCCCTTTGAGGGGACCTGCACCCTCAGACTCTGGATGGAAGACTGCCCAAACACCGTAACACCAGTGACACAACCCACCGACAGAGACACCAGCCAGAGAGCCAGCTGGTTCACGCCGGACCTCCCGGCCTCCAAACGCACCTGCCGGAAATTCGAAAACTTCTGGCTCAGCGATAGAATGCCCGCCAACTGCGCAGCCCACAAATACGCCATCCGCAACCATCACCACCTCACCAGGACCACCAAAAGAGCCTCGTTCAAAGACCGCCTTGACAACAATGCCCACAACAGCAAAGAGCTCTTCAACATCGTGAAAGAACTCTCCAATCCTAGCTCCTGCACCAACGACATCCCGCCGTCACAAGCCCTGTGCGACACCCTCGCTGCGTTTTTCCACCGCAAGATCACCGACATTCACAACAGCACCAACCCCCGGCTGAACCCTGCGGATACCGCTACGATGAACACTCCGAACCCCACCTACTGCGACCATCTGACCACCTGGACCAACGTTAAGCACCGAAGACATAATCAAGACCATGAACACCATCCACTCAGGCTCCCCGTCTGATCCCCTTCCGCACCACATCGCCAAAAAAGCCGACAGCCTCATCGTGCCTCACCTGCGCAACATCATCAACCTCTCCTTCGGATCCGCCACCTTCCCTGAGAGCTGGAAACACGCTGAGATCAACGCCCTACTAAAGAAACCCAAGGCGGACCCGAGCGACCTCAAGAACTTCCAGCCCATCTCCCTGCTTCCGTTCCCAGCGAAAGTCATCGAAAAGATCGTCAACACCCAGCTCACCCGCTACCTAGAAGACAACAGCATCCTGGACCCCTCCCAGTCAGGATTCCGCAGCAACCACAGCACCGAGACCACCCTCATCGCCACCACAGACGACATCAGAATACTACTCAACAACGGCGAGACAGCGGCCCTCATCCTCCTGGACCTCTCTGCCGCCTTCGATACCGTTTGCCACCACATACTTTGCACACACCTCCACGACGCAGGGATCCGAGGCAAGGCCCTGGATTGGACCTCCTCCTTCCTCACCGACAGAACCCAGAGAGTCCCCCACCCCTGTTCCAATCAGGAACCACCAAAACCATCTGCGGCGTCCCGCAGGGATACTCCCTCAGCCCGACGCTGTTTAACGTCTACATGGCGCCCCTCGCCCGCATCACCAGACTACACGACCTCAACATAATCTCCTACGCCAATGACACCCAGCTGATTCTCTCCCTCACCAAGGACCCCCTCACCGCCAAATCTAACCTGCACCAGGGTATGAAAGCCATCACCGATTGAATGGAGGCAAGCCGGCTCAAACTGAACACTGACAAAACAGAGATCCTCATCTTCGGGCCCAACCCCTCAGTGTGTGATGACTCCTGGTGGCCAGCATCACTGGGAACCCCCCTGGCACCAACCAACCATGCACGCAACCTAGGGGTCATCCTCGTTTCCAAGCTCTGCATGACCAACCAAGTCAACGCAGTCTCCTCCTCCTGCTTCCACACCCTCCGTATGCTGAGCAAGATCTACAGATGGATCCCGGCGGACACACGAAAACCGGCATCCACGCCCTCGTAAGCAGCCCACTCGACTACGGTAACGCCCTCTACACCGGAGCCCCGTCCAAACTCATCAACAGACTCCAAAGAATCCAGAACACCTCCGCACGCCTGATCCTAGAAGTCCCACGACGGGACCACATCACCCCGCACCTGAGAGACCTGCACTAGCTCCCCGTCGACAAAAGAATCACATTTAAAATCATGAACCACACACACAAAGCTCACCATATGACCGGCCCAGCCTACCTCAACAACAGACTCCCCTTCTATATACCCAACAGGAAACTCCACTCCACCGACCTGTCCCTGGCCGCCGTCCCGTGCCTCCACAGAACCACTTCCGGGGGCAGATCATTCTCCTACCGCGCTGCCAAGAACTGGAACGCCCTCCCCCTACACCTACGACAGACCGCAGACCTCCCAGCCTTCAGAAGACTGCTTAAGACATTGCTCTTCGACCACTAGCTGCAGCACCTCCCCCCCTCCAGCCCCCCCCAGCGCCTTGAGACCCTAGCGGGTAAGCAGCGCGCTCTACAAATCCCCTGATTGATTGATTGATTGGAAACTCCACCATCAAGTCGTACGCTTGTGGCCACCACGCCTTGAACTCTGCCACCTTAAATCGAGACAAAGAGTCAGCCACTGTGTAGAAGAGTAGGGTCTCCTTCCTATGGTCACCCCCACTTTTTTCTGTGATTATCTGGTTTTTCGACTTTAGTGTGGGTGTGGGCCTGCTAATCAGACCCACAGCCCAGCTGTTCTCTCTCTAAATTGATACCATGTACTTTAGGTACATACCTGATTGGGTATTGGGTCACCTTTGTGAGCCCCTGTATAGTGTACCATACGTACCCAGGGCATAGGTGCATCCAAGTCCCTACCAGTGGCTGAAGCATGTATTATGCCACCCCTGGCTGGCCATTTAAACTGACACCACAGGCTGATCACTTACCTTGGGTAAGGTAGTGTAATCACCCCTTACTTAGATATAGTATATCTATATCTACCTTATATATAGACACATAGTAACCTATAAGTCACTCCTATGGCAGACCTTAACAATCCTGGAGGCAGAGTGCTTGGTTTTATGTGAGAGGGTGCCCTAGCATGAGCTGAGCACATCTGCAGCTTTTGGAACCATCTCCTTATAGCTGATCTATGATATAGCCATACCATATGATATACTCTTAAGTGCATTATAATCCTTGCGGTTAATGCTAACTTTGGTTTGGCTTTACCAAAACATGTTGTGTAAGGTGTCAAACACTTTGGAATACTACCCCCCCCCCACCAGTTCTGGTGGTGGGGGTAGCATTCCACCCTTCTAGAGGGAAAAGACATGTAGTTACTGCTTTACCCAGTTAAAGTTAAACAGAGCCTCAGCATCACAAAATGGATGCTGCTGCCACAGACACGTGTCTGACCTCCAGCTGCTGGGGGAAACTCTGGAAAGGGAGGCCTTGACAATAGGTTTCCTGTCGAGGGAGGTGCTAGCATCCTGTAGTGTATTGGGGCAGGGTGGGTTGAATGGAAAGATGCTTTTCCAGACACTGACTGGGGCACACAAGGTGCTCCATGCATAGCCCAGTTCAAATCCAGTTGCTGCGGCACTCCAGCCTCGCTCTGGCGCAAAACTGGACAAAAGGAAAGGGGTGTAACCACCTCATTCCCAGGTCCACCCATAGGAGGGACCTAGCAGGTAATCCAGGCCCTAAAATCAGTATAAAGATAGGAGCTGTGTCTACAGACTTTATATTAATCTGGAATGAAACTCTGATATGAAACTCTTGTACCTTCGATGTTCTATACCAACTAGAAGACTTCTCCCTTGTGGTCAAGGAGTGACCACCCTGTGCAAACAGGCACCACCAGTAACTTGCCGGTTTGCTGTGTCGACGCTCCTGCTGGAACATGAAGACTCAGCGACTCAGGAACTGGACTTCCAAACTTCTCTGACTCCGATCCACATCCACATCAAAGCTGAGACCCGTGGCGGACACGAGAGACGTGGGACCAGACACCCTGGACTTCCTGCATTTTGCTAACTGCTCAACTCCCGAGGTACCGTTGCAGTTGTGCATTGGGGTATGAGAAGCCCCAGACCTGGCCGCCATTTGCACCAAAGCTCAGCCCTCCACACTCCACGAGTGCCGCTTGGGGCCTGCTCCTGCATTTCAGCTCGACACGTCTTCCCGGTTGTCGTAGTCCATCCGGAAGTGCTCTAAATCTATAACTTTGTAACTTTTACGTTCCAATTAAAAGTCAATGGTAACTCGCGACTGTGTTTAGACACTGCACGCATCTCCCCTGGGTCTCCTACTTCCTAACATTTGATCATTTAGTATAGCACCAGCGATTCCCTAGGCTCTAGGCCTATTCACACTTTCTGTAGTGGCTCTTATACCACTATTTTAGTATATGGTTTGTGAGGCCCCAAGGGAAAAAAACTGTATTTGTGCAACTTATAGCATGCTATTTAAGTAACTTGTGATGTTCTTCGATCTCTGACCTCATAAAGAGTTCAGAGGGGTTGTGTTAGAAATAAATACATATATATTTGATATATACCTTGTGTGGTGTCCTTTCATTTGGTATTCAAGGGATTATAATTGGTAAAACAAACAGCTTCACATGCGATTTGGAGTTTAGCCTAAGTCTGCTGGTCCATGCTACCACTAGGATAGCTTGTCTATAAGGTTGACTTTACAACCACCATCAATAAGAGTCGTTTAGACTGACGCAAAGGCTAACTTCTCACACACCGTATTTTCCACACTGGGTACATGCTTGGCAGAAAAATGCACGTTATGTAAGAGACATAGGTGAATTAGAGACTTCAGCAGATGTAGCACAAAACCACATTTTGCAGTCTGATAATTAATGACCACGACTGCCGACATACTGTCAGACCAAAAAACACTCTGGAGTTTGCTAATGAGGCCCCCCAGATGTGTAAGGCAACAATAATGGGAAACAATTCCAGAAAAGTAATGTTGCGTGTGAGCCCAGACAATACCCATTCCACTGGCCAGCGCTTGATGCACCACCTAGATTCCAACACAGCACCGAAACCAACGCTGCCCGCTGCATCGGTGTAGAGAGCGACCTCTCTGTTGCTCCCGCCGGTTGTTGCCATAACAGTGTCCCATTGAAATTATCCAAGAACCCCCTCCATGTTTCCAGATCCTCTCTGACCTCCGCCGACAACCTTGTGTGGTGGTGCTTAGCCCGTAGGCCAAACATTGCTCTTGCTATGTTTCTTGAAAAAACTCTTCCTATTTTAATCACTCTCAGGGTGAAATTAAATTGGCCAATCAAAACCTACAGCTGATGGAGGGTGACCTTCTTGGCCGATATGCAACCGCTCACTGCATCCCTAAATGCTATTACCTTGTCCTGTGGCAACCTGCACTCCCCAGCTACCGAGTCAATCTCAATCCCAAAGAAACACAAACAGGTCGTGGGGACTTCTGTTTTTTCCTCAGCCAGTGAAACACCCAGTGCCTTCTCTAGCTGACAGAAACCTTGTAGCGCCCTTCCGCAAACCCGATCACCTGGGGGAGCCATAAACAGGAAGTCATCTAGGTAATGCACCACATAGTCTGACTGCAACCAAATATTTTACCCCCCATTCCAGGAATCTGCTGAAGGTCTCAAATACTGAACAGTCTATGGAAAAACCCCATAGGCATACACAAGTCAATGTAGTACAACCCTTCAAATGTGAAACCCAGCAAATTAGTATCCTCCGGATGGACAGGGAGAAGGCAGAAAGCCGACTGTATGTCAGACTTGGCCATGAGAGCCCCTTTACCTAATCGCTGGAATTTTGCAATCGCTTCGTCAAAGGTGGTGAACCGTACTGTGCTCAGTGCCTGTTCCAACCCATCATTGACCGATGACCCCGCGGGGAAAGAGAGGTTATGTATTAAACAGAATTTCCCAGGCTATTTTTTGGGAACCAACCCCAGAGAAGAACACACCAGTGATTCACACGGTGGGGCCACAGAAGGACCCACTGCCCTCCACGCTTCCACCTCCTTCGCTATCTTGTCCCGGACCAAGTTCCGTTGTTGCAGAATTGAATGTTGATTCTTTGGAGGGTCCAATGAAGGGGCTGCACAGGAAGTGATGCAAAAACCATCCCTGAAACATTGAAACAGCATGTAAGCTTCCTCGTCGTTATTGTATTTACTGAGCAGGTGTGTGAGGATGTGCATGCTAATTGGGGACGGGCACTTATTGTTGTTGTTTTGGCACTGTGCTATTGAAGGGCATATGCTCCCTCTGCTTGCCTTGCCTTCTGAAACACTTGAACTCAGGATGTCCTTGCCCCCCACAGAAAGAGCAGATGTGTTTAAAATGACAGACTCCCCCTTTGCTGCATTCCTTCTTGTTGTACTGCCAACAGGCTGGTTTTTTGTCTCCCATACTTCTTTTGAATCAAAAGGATTTAACTGCCTTCCCAGGAGCAGTAGGCATATCAAACTCTGAATGTCAAATATTGATCTCCCTCTGGTCCCAAGCTATCTCAGGTCTAACCGCCTTCATCTGCCTAAACTTGGTGTCATACTGCATCCATACCGACCCTTGGAATTCCGATTTCGCCCCGTGAATAAGAGACATGCACCCAAGCAACTGTAGGGCTAACAATGGTATTTTTTCAGACAGAATAGCTACATAAATGGAAAACTCAGTTACCCAGTTCCGCAATGACCACTCAACCCACACCGTTTTAGGCTTCAAATCGCAGTCCTTCACTGTTCTAGGCCCACTTGGGACCACCTCCGCATTGATCAAGTCAAAAACATTTACAAATTCTCCCCTATGGATTTTTTCCCTTGTGTCTGCCGGGAAGTGCCATGAAATTTCTGAAGAGGATGCCAAAACCAGAGATGTAGACCCAAATATCAATGGAGTCACTGCTGGAGGCGAATGGACTGCACCCGCCCCGCAGTCGTCAGAGTGGCGGCAGGTATGGAAGGCTGCGTTACTCCCAGCCCCACCGACCGCGGCCTCACTCCAGTATTCACCCATACTTGTGCCGCCACCGCTCCCTGTGGCCCTGTTGCTGCGAGTGGTGCAAGAGGTGGTGGTACTGACACCCCCCTATGACTACAGCGGCCTGTTGGCCAACAGAAGCCCCATTCGCTTGCACCCCACCTTATCTCCTAGTGGTGCTCCCAGTCCTTGTGTTGACTGCCTTGTCGTACCCCCCATAGGCAGCGGGAGCACAGCGCTACTTGCTGCTTGGGTCACAACGGGTGCTACCTCCACCTGTGAAGTCCCCTTTGAAGCTGTTGTTGTTGAGATTGACATAATGCTTTGCCCCACTGTGCCCACCGCCAAAGTGAGTACCAGTCCCGGCACTGTGCGAGCTACCACGCCCTGCACAATGGACTCTCCCCATACAGTGGCTACTGCTACTGGCTGAGAACGCAGCGTGTCCTGTTGTCCCTCCCTGAATCGAATGGGGACCTTCCACTGCCACTTTGGTGCCCTACCCTCTGGCTGCTTCCACACCATGCCGCTAAGCCACCTTCCAAAGCTCGCTTAGGGTTTGGAAATCCTCCTTGGTCACCGACTTCCCAGGCTTGGGGCGTGCACGCTTAGGTGCCGTGCTTCGAACCTGCTGGCCAGAGACAAAGGACAACATGTTAAACAACATCTCAACCCATTGCAGAAATGTCCCCTCAACCTCCCTCCTTCTCCCCAACACACCCCGAATGGGCAGCCGCCCGGCATCCATATCCACTCTCCTCCTGCCCTGTACTGCACCATCCGTGAATTGTGAATAGAGGTGTGTTGCATTAATCATAGTACATAATAGCACAGTACCAAACAAAGGCATCACTGGAAGAACCATAGAGACTCCCAGTATCACCCGATCAGTTTCCCATATGCAGGTGTTGGAAGAACACTGTAACAGCACACGAAGACTGTAACCCCTGCATCCCCTTATATATGTTCACGATATGCAGGTATTAGTAGCAAGCTGCCACAGCATACGAAGACTGTAGCCCACGCACCCCTCCATATCACACCATTTAATTATAATAAGCGGCAAGACCGTGCTAACCACTCGCACTGTAGCCTGAGTGGAATATTTCTTTCTTTCTTTCTTTCTTTCTTTCTTACTTTTTGCCTAGGTACTCTGTATTGCTCCCGCCATCAAAACCATGCGGGTGCCCAGCCCACTGCAACTGCCGAATTGCCGTTAGTGCTTGCATGCATGGATTGCCCTTCCAGAACAAGAAATTCACTGCCAATATGGCGCTGCCACAAATGACCCGGAAGTGAAGAGGTCACGGATGGAGCTAATCGCAACCTGACGTCCATCCGGTTGGGAATCGCGCATGCCGCTGAAATTCTATGGCAATCCATGGAGGCTCAATTTATGCTTCTCTATCTTTACTGAACAAACAGCAGCAAAGGGATAAACTTTAAACAGCATACCCCAGAAGGACAACCCCCTCGACGTCTGCACCAATCATATTACAGTAGTATGCACAAATGTCCACAATGACGTAATCACTTCCTCTTTCTTTCCTGCTGCAGCAGCGAGATAAGTAACTCTCTATTTGTTGTTTCTTGTTGTGCTTTATTGCCTGTTAATTCACTGTTTATATATATATTTGGTATATGCACGCTGTGTCGCTTTGTTTATAATTATCCTTGCGCCTATTTTTAGCTCGTTTGGGGTTTTAATGCTTTGTTACCAGTGCGCTTTTATTCTCATGGTTTCATGCGTTCCCTGAAGTCGCGCTGCACTCTCTGTGCAAACGGGACTTCCTACACGGAGTCGGAGGCTTCAGTGCCCCTCCGTTATCAGTTTTATTTGTTGGCTGTGGTGAGGGAGCAGAGCTGCGCACTTCGGTGCGCGAGGGAAACAGGCTAGTTCCAGCCCGTATTCTTCACATTTTAGACATTCTGCGCATGCGCGAAGAGCCGGTTTTCATTTTCTATTATCGGCTCTTCGCGCAATAGCACCTGTGTTGCCTGGCTAATATTTCCTGCTCTACGAACGCTTACCGGAGGTTTGACGATTAGTGCTGGGCACTAGGGGAGTTTTGGGCAAGCTCCTGCCACAATTGAATATATTGACATTTTTATACTGTTTTCTATAGTTTCTATATATTTTTTCTCCTTACTTCATTAAGACCCAGGTTATTTCGTTTAAGGAAAACCTTCTGAAGGTCTAATTTGCCCTTGGGGTACTCCCCCCTTTTGAATCTCCTTCCCACCATTTGTAGTTTATTATGGCGTATTACGATGAGGAAGAGGAAGACAAGTGGATTGAATATAACAAATATGAGGAATATGAGGAGCCTTATGAACATCATTTGGAGGAGCACCCTGTTGAAGCCCGGTATTCCCACATCCAGGGTTTGTTGAGTAAGGTGCTTATTCAGGCCTTAACGCCCCTTTCGAAACCCCAGAAGTCCTCTGGCAAAAGAAAGTTTAAGTCTTCTAGTTAGCATTCTTCATCCACACAGGCTTCGGCTGAAGCTCTGCTTAATGTGGCGAAAAGTGTTTTAAAAGACCATGGTTCCTTAGCGGGCAGAGATACACAAGGAGAGTCTTCTCCAGATACCCAGGATTCCACAGATTCCGATGAATCGGTGCAGCCCAAGAAGAAGGTCAAAAAGACCAAACATTTATTTTATGATGCACAGGACGAGGTGACACCCAAGAATTTACTTTTTAATCCTCAGAATTTAATACATCCTAGGTCTACTGAGTGGGTTCCCTGTATGGAAGTGGCACACTATGTTCAGACTAACTTAAGACAGAGCTTTGAGAGTCAGGTTAGGGCCACCTTGCGCTCCAAATGTCCCCGACCATTGTTGTTGGGTAAAGTGCCGGATATGCCAGAATTAGATCCTAATATGGCCACTTTTATGCGCAAATTTTCCAAAGATCCCAAGAAAGGACTGGATCGGGCCTGGAAAGGGTGCCAAGACAAAGTATTAGATGTCTCGGGTCCGCTGACTAAGATTTTAGATGCCGCAGTCACTGCGAAAGATAAGGGTATTCCCCTGGACTCTTCTGAGATTATGGAATGGGAATGTGTTTTCTTGTTAATGCCAATGTGGTGTTATCTACAGAGAGACAAAGATCCTTTCTCATACGGATAGACCCTCAACTGGCTGAGATGGCTACTACGGAACCGGGTTCCTTGGCCAATGGCATGTTGTTTGGCGATGACTTCATCAAACAGATGGGAAAATATGTGGCAACATTTTTGTTAAGGCGCAGGCCAATATCAAGCGTGTTTTCCACCCAGGTGTTTTTAACATTAAAGAGGTCGAGGGTCCGTCCGAGGAGGTAATCAGACCTCTAGAGGTGCAGACCAATGGGGCAGAGGAGGTTCCCAAAGGTCGAAATTCTATCCAACCTGTAACAGAGGTGACAGAGGTCATGGACAACGTGGAAACTACAGAGGCCAGCAGTTCCAGTCTGGAGATTCCTCTTATTCAGGTACCCATTTTAAATTGCAGGGATCATATGGTGGGAGGTCGTATTGCACAGTTCCTTCCCAGGTGGGGGGCCCTGTCTCCCGACCCATTGATACGTCAGACAGCTCGAGGTTATCATCTTGAGTTTTATGTGACCCCCAGGCAATTGGTGGCTCCCAGGCCCCTAAGTTTTTCCCCCATAGAGATGAGTTTCATCGACAAGGAAGTTCAGTCGTTGCTGAACAAAGGGGCTATATTGCAGACGGATCCTCATCCGCATGGTTTTGTTAGTACAATCTTCTTGGTGCCCAAGAAGGATCTTGGGTTTCGTCTGGTTCTGAACTTGAAAGAGTTCAATGTGGGAGTAGTATACCGTCATTTCAAAATGGAAGGTATTCATCTCTTGAGGGACATGTTGTTAAGCCAGAATTGGATGGTTCGATTGGATCTAAAAGATGCATATCTGACGGTCGCCATTTTTCCGCCTCACCGGCGCTTTCTCCAATTCCTTTGGCGCAGTCAGTAGTTTGAGTTTTCGGCCATGCCCTTCGGTCTCTCGTCCGCTCCATGGTGTTTCACAAAACTCATGAGACCGGTAGTTCAATGGTTACGGCAGAGAGGAGTCAGACTCATAATCTATCTGGACGATATTCTGATCATGGGTCAGTCAGTAGAAGTGGTGCAACTCCATCTGTCTTGGACTATCCAACTCCTCCAGGAGTTAGGATTTCTCCTCAATGTTCCCAAATCTCTTCTCATTCCTTCGCAAGTGATCACATTTTTAGGTTTTCAAGTAAATTCCTTGACATCTCAACTGCTTTTGCCTCTCAAAAAGAGAACAGCGATCAAGAAGGAGTTGAGGAGAGCGCTTGCCTCTCAGACTATATCATTGAGGATGTTAGCCTGCCTCGTGGGGTTGTTGGCGGCATCCATTCAGGTGATTTTTCCAGGTCCCTTACATTACAGGGCCATACATAGGTTAAAGATTCTGCATCTCCGCAGAGGCTTACATTATGCAGAGCAAATTGCGATTTCAAGGGAGGCTCGTCTGGAAAAGAATTGGTGGTTGGAGCACCTGGACGCTTGGAATGGCAAGGCCATCTTTGCAGCGACTCCGGATGCCATCATAGAGTCTGACACCAGCCGGTGGGGCTGGGGTTCTCGTTGTGGGACATTGGAGACCGGGGGTCGATGGTCCCAAGAGGAGTTACAACTCCATATCAACTGCCTAGAACTATTGGCAGGGTCATTTGCGATTCGAATTCTGTCTTCTCAGCGAGCGAGTTGTTGCATTCTTCTGCTTCTGGACAATGTGTCCGCAGTACGTTATATCAATCACCTGGGCGGGACCAGATCCCGACTTCTAGCAAAAATTGCCAAGGATTTCTGGCATTACTGCCTGGATCACCACATTTCAGTGACGGCAGAATACATTCCGGGTTCGTCGAATATGGTGGCAGATTGGAATTCCAGATTTCTGAGCAACTCCAACGATTGGAGACTCCATCCCAGTGTGTTTCAAGCATTGAATTCCAAATGGGGTCCGTGTGTTCTAGATCTGTTTGCGTCCAGACTCAACAGACAACTTCCCCTGTTTTACAGTTGACGTCCGGATCCGTTAGAGATCAGCTCGGACGCCTTCCTTCAATCGTAGACGACGGGCATTCTATATGCCTTTCCACCCTTCGTCATGATTCCGAGGTTGTTAGCTCAGACACACAGGCAGGGGGCGGAAATAATCCTAGTTTCCCCATGTTGGAAAGCACAAGCGTGGTTTCCAGTGGCAATGAGCTTATCCTGTGCCCCTCCGGTTCGGATCAGGTCATTCCCGGATTTGTTGACGGATCCAGTGGGCCTTCAACATCCCTTAGTTCGGCAAGGTCAGTTACCTCTCATGGCGTGGAAACTTTCCGGCGACGTTGTCAAGTGCCGGGAGTTTCACAAGACACTCTCTTTTTTCTCTCCCAGTCTTGAGCTCCTTCCAGGCACAAACGATATGAATCTGCTTGGCGACGATGGGTGCGTTGGTGTGGTGAACGGCAGAGTGATCCCTTGGGATCTAGTATCTCTGTGATTGTAAATTTTGTATCTGATTTGGCAAAATCAGGCATGGCCTATAGGACAATTTTAGATCAGCCATTTCGGCAGGACATCCTCACGTGGATGGTAGACCTGTAGGGGAACATCCCTTGGTTTGTAAGGTAGTACGCAGTATTAGGTTGGTAAACCCTCCTCAACCTAGATATCAGACGTTATGGGATGTTTCTATTGTTCTGAGATACTTGAAAACATGGCCAGCTAATAGAGGGCTGTCGCGCAAACAATTGTCTGCCAAGCTCACGCTTCTATTATGCCTTATTTCATGCAGAAGTGTGTCGGACCTACGTGCTCTGGATTTAGCAGGTAGAGTATTTACTCCGTCTGGAGTTTCTTTCACACTTTCCCGTCGTACTAAGACTAATTATAAATGTATTACTTATCCTGCCTTTCCTCACCATAGCAAACTGTGTGTTGTGCAATGTTTAAAGATCTATGAGGATAGTACCAGAGAGTTCAGAAATGATGTGGCAGGTCAATTATTGATATCGCTTCAAAGACCTTTCCTCCCAGTCTCTTCCGCTACTCTAGCCAGATGGATTACCTGGTTATTGACCCAAGCGGGAATTGATTCTTCCGTTTTTGGTGCTCATTCTGTGAGAGGATCCATGGCTTCCAAAGCCCTAGTGACAGGGTCCAGGTTACAAGATATTATGACTGCGGCAGACTGGTCCTCTGAGTCCACTTTTAAGACCTTTTACCACAAACTTATTGTGGATATTGAGTCTGTTGTAGTGGAGCAACTTTAAACTAGCATAATTTGCGATAATTATATCACCCAGGATGGCTTCCTTTACATGTTACATATCTTCATAATGATTATACTGCTATTTGCTTGCATATTTCAATGCTACTGTTTGCCTTATTATTTTTTCCCACCCGATTTATTAATTTATGACTGTTATTTTCAGTCTGACATGGGTATTTTGTCTATGTTTCTTGTTTCAGGCGACCAAGGAAAACAATCCTGAAGTGTGAGCTGTTCTGACGAAGTTTTGGACCGGCCTTCTACGCTGAAGAAGATTGGTCGCTGACGCGGTTCGACGTCACGTTTGGGTTCAGTCCTTTTTCATTTTATAGACATTTGCAAAGAAAGAGGAAGTGATTACGTCATTGTGGACATTTATGCATACTACTGTAATATGATTGGTGCAGACCTCGAGGGGGTTGTCCTTCCGGGGTATGCTGTTTAAAGTTTAACTCTTTGCTGCTGTTTGTTCAGTAAAGATAGAGAAGCATAATTCTCGCCTCCGTGTACTTAATAGAATTGAAAATTATTTGTCGCATTAGCTAGAAAATTTTTCATCCCTGCACCGGATTCAGCAGGAGCGTATGCGAAGGCGGACTCCAAATCCCAGCACCGGATTCAGTGGGAGCGTATGCGCAGATGGACCCCTTTTGGGAAGAGGAATCCCTGCTTCCCCTAGCCCGTACGCGCCACGACAGGAGCTAGACGTGGGTGCTTGCAGCCCGGTCCCGGAGGATGACTCGCCGGCCGCAATCAATTCACCTGGGATCAGCGGGAGCCTGCAGCTATGACCATACCCGGTCCACCCAGCCCATGCCCATCCTGGCCGAGCGACGGCCTCGACGTGGCAAGGCGGACCCTCACCACAAAAAGTGTTCACGGTGAGTGAGGCTTGTCCGATCCCGACACGTATCACAAACAAATGCTCCGCATCACACGAAATAGTGTGAAGGAGACATGACCTTTCTCAGCCCGCAAATCCCAGACATGTGACCTTTCCCAGGACATATGCCACGCGAGGCTCCACCCAGTGAACGCAAAGCACTCAAAGCCTCGATGAAGGCAAACACAAGAAAGGGAATAAAAGCAGTGCAGCAACCGGAACATCTGCCCCGTGTTGAAGTACTTTTAAGTTACAATATACCAAATCAAGGACTCTCTACACCACGGCCCCCCCGAACCCACCTTGCCACAAGTGCTATGTGTCAGGCCCAAACACCGGTTTGTTGATGTTGTTGACGCTCCTGTAGCTACTTCCAGGGTCCAGGGAGACAAAGAGGAGGACACCCCACCAGTACTGCCTTAAATAACATACTCTTAAGTTTCTGTTTCTATTCCTTGGAGGTCCATCCCCCTCCTCCACGTCACCACAGACCCACCTTCTATGAGCCTCTACTGGGGAGCTTGGTCCCAAGGCGCAACTAAGGGGTCCCCTCCTCTAGGCACTGGGGGGCGCCTGCTCATTCTCCTTCAGTTGTATCCTGTTGTAACTCATATCCAGAGGTACTGGAGACCAGCAACCCTTGAATCCAACAAATTGGTTCTAGTAAAAGAGGGGATAGAGGAGAAGGTGAAGTTATGATTGCATCCAACTTCATTTTAGAAGGGGAAATCTCTTCAAAAATAACCGCAAAAGTCATCTTAACATACCGGTGTGGTGGGGTGGGGTGCATGATTAAATAAGTTGTCAACTCAAACAAAGTGGTCAGAGAAGAGCATAATTAATCCTCCAGTTGTAGGGAATTAAAAGCCATTCTCAATGTATTGCTGCTTTTATTTCCCCAGATAAATCATTGCCATTTGTTGGTTGTATCAAGCAACAGGGTCGCAGCGGCTTATGTGAACCAACGTGGGGAGTGAGATCTGTAAACTAAGATTTCTGTCACTGCAGATCGGAGACCTGGCAAGGAATTACTTTGTTTTCCCTGAAAGAAACCTATGTGACAGGGAAGGACAATACTGAGGCAGACTCCCTGAGCTGAGTTTTTTTCCATCTTTCTGTCCCTATCATTAACTCAGCAGGTATTTAAGCAGATTTGTCTGCTATCTGAAGTTTCCCACATTGATCTAAATGCAGATCGTTTCAAACCTCAGGTCCCCAGATTTTGTTTGAGGACAAGGGTTTAGGGAACCTGATGAATGAATGTAAATTCCATAGAACTACTGCAGGAGTTAATCTATGCATTCCCTAAAATTCCATCAAGGTCAAGGGTTCTAGCCCGACCTCTTACAGTGGTGAATCCAGCAGTTCCATTCTGGCCAAAGAGATCTTGGCTCCTACTTCAAAGACTATTGATAGGTCACTTCTGTAAGATCACAGCCTCTCCCATTACTCTGTGCCAAATGGACACCCTGTTGTACCCCTGAAATATGCATGTGTGCACATGTGACGCACATACATTGCCTAAGGGCATGTATGTATGCCACATGGCACCTAGAAAAATGCAAAAAAGTGCATTTTTCATAGAATTTGCAAATTACCCCCAACTAGAAGTTGGTGGTAATTTCCGATTCCTTAAAGCCAGGTCGTAATTTTTTTTTGCTTCCTGCATTGTATTTAAGGAATCACAAATTGCGATTCCTTAAATGCATTCACAAAATAGATAATCGCAAAATTGCGATTCCCTATTTTGCATATCCATTTTGGGATGATACATCCCAAAAGGCTTCTTCCCATTCGCAAATGGGATACTTCTGGCCAATAGAGCAGAGTGTTGTATTCTGTACATTTAGGGGTCGATTAGGATCGCGCACGGAAACGTGTTCCGTCCGCCAAGGAAGTTGGCAAGATACTCCGGACCGGTCCGCAGATAAACCGCCATAGCGATTAGGATAATATATGAATGAAACACCAATCGCGGTGGATGGAGCACACCAAACTCCGTTCCCGGCGGTCGGAGTACACCTGAGACCGCTGCAAGCGGACAGAACCGAAGAAACACCGGCCGCCGCGTACGCACATGACCGCGTGAACATCCACATCTCCCGCTATACCTGCGTAGGCTCCGTATCCGCGATTAGGATAACTCCGCAAGTACCCCGGTAGGCACCGCAATCCACGTCCGCTGCGGTAACAATGCAACGAGAAACCGTGCTTCACAGCGGAAGGCCAACACGAACAACATCCCTACCGTCAAACCAATGACAAACAGTGCGACGGAAGTAAATACCAAACACAGGAAACTGAACTACCACCCACCTGAAACATCAAAACCAATCACAAGACACAATGACCCACCCCCAAGTACCACATAATGCACACCAGTCAACACACCCACCTAGCACCTGACCGCCAATAACCAGTGAGACAGGACCAAGACACAGACTATAAAAGAACTCCCACCCACTCCCGAAATCCTCTGCATCACAGCATAGCTGCTAGCAAGAGACACAAGAGTACATACAGCACACACCGATAGAATACACACAACCACCACCCAAACACATCCACAACACAAAGACCCACCACACCATTCCTACACACCACACACCTGCACCTCCCAACTCACTCAAAGTCACACCCCGAGCACTACACACCATGGCACCAAAAAAGAACCCCAAATTCACAGACACAGAGTTAAAGGTAATGGTGGATGAAATCATCCGTGTAGAACCCCACTTATTCGGGGCCCTAGTCCAGCAGACCACCGTAGCCAGGAAAAATCACATGTGGGACAGGATAGTTACTAGGGTGAATGCGTCCGGGACCATGCCGAGGACCAAGCAGGAGATACAGAGGCGGTGGCATGACCTCAAAACCCGTGTTAAAGCAATCCGTGCCAAAAACCATCTCCGGGCACATCACACTGGCGGCACACCCCCCCGGAGCCCTTACCCTACACCGACTGGGAGGACAAGGTGCTGAGCATACTGCACCCAGAGACCCTTGAAGGGATTGAGGAAGGAGAAGAGGCTGGTAAGTACAAACCAAGCACCACAAGCACAACAACATGGTGTGCCTCACACAACTCACAAGACACATCTCCCAGACCCCAACCCATGCATGCAGTCCACATACTCACCAACGTCTAAACCACTCCAACAGGCCCCCATGTCCATAGGGAGGGCGGTGGTGGTGGGTGGGGTGTGTGAGAGGTCACTAGTGCAACTCCCAACAGGCCCCCATGTCCATAGGGAGGGTGGCGGTGGTGGGTGGGGTGTGTGAGAGGATGGCACTACAACTCCCAACAGGCCCCCATGTCCATGGGGAGGGCGGTGGTGGTGGGTGGGGTGTGTGAGAGGTCACTAGTACAACTCCCAACAGGCCCCCATGTCCATAGGGAGGGCGGTGGTGGTGGGTGGGATGTGTGAGAGGTCACTAGTACAACTCCCAACAGGCCCCCATGTCCATAGGCAGGGCGGTGGTGGTGGGTGGGGTGTGTGGGAGGATGGCACTACAACTCCCAACAGGCCCCCATATCCATAGGGAGGCGGTGGTGGTGGGTGGGGTGTGTGAGAGGATGGCACTACAACTCCCAACAGGCCCCCATGTCCATAGGGAGGGCGGTGGTGGTGGGTGGGGTGTGTGAGAGGTCACTAGTACAACTCCCAACAGGCCCCCATGTCCATAGGGAGGGCGGTGGTGGTGGGTGGGGTGTGTGAGAGGTCACTAGTACAACTCCCAACAGGCCCCCATGTCCATAGGGAGGGCGGTGGTGGTGGGTGGGGTGTGTGGGAGGATGGCACTACAACTCCCAACAGGCCCCCATATCCATAGGGAGGCAGTGGTGGTGGGTGGGGTGTGCGAGAGGATGGCACTACAACCCCAAACAGGCCCCCATGTCCATAGGGAGGGCGGTGGTGGTGGGTGGGGTGTGTGAGATGATGTCACTAGTACAACTCCCAACAGGCCCCCATGTCCATAGGGAGGGCGGTGGTGGTGGGTGGGGTGTGTGAGAGGTCACTAGTACAACTCCAAACAGGCCCCCATGTCCATAGGGAGGGCGGTGGTGGTGGGTGGGGTGTGTGAGAGGTCACTAGTACAGCTCCCAACAGGCCCCCATGTCCATAGGGAGGGCGGTGGTGGTGGGTGGGGTGTGTGAGAGGATGGCACTACAACTCCCAACAGGCCCCCATGTCCATAGGGAGGGCGGTGGTGGTGGGTGGGGTGTGTGAGAGGTCATTAGTACAACTCCCAACAGGCCCCCATGTCCATAGGGAGGGCAGTGGTGGTGGGTGGGGTGTGTGAGAGGTCACTAGTACAACTCCCAACAGGCCCCCATGTCCATAGGGAGGGCGGTGGTGGTGGGTGGGGTGTGTGAGTGGTCACTAGTACAACTCCCAACAGGCCCCCATGTCCATAGGGAGGGCAGTGGTGGTGGGTGGGGTGTGTGAGAGGATGGCACTACAACTCCCAACAGGCCCCCATATCCATAGGGAGGGCGGTGGTGGTGGGTGGGGTGTGTGAGAGGTCACTAGTACAACTTCCAACAGGCCCCCATGTCCATAGGGAGGGCAGTGGTGGTGGGTGGGGTGAGTGCGACTGGACACTGAAATGTCATCAATTTGAAAATAACACGTAATGTCCACAGTACTTATCTGCACATTTTTATTTTCTAGGTGATCGTAATCTCACTGGTGGAACCACCATCCGGCCTCAAGACTAACCCTGGGTGTAGTTCGCGGAGTCGGACTCCGCGGAGCTACGCGAAGACGTAGTTGCACTCCGCGAACTACGCGTAGCTCCGCAAGCATGCGGAGTTGCTTGCTGGGCCCGTTCGCGCGCCGTTTTTCGTCTTCGGGAGCGCGGTGCGCGTGTTCGGGGCGTTGCCTGCATGCTCGGGATGGCTAGCGCGCTAAATTACCACAGAGGTTTGTCCCGCCTGCTTGCGTTCCCTTATTTCCTGTTCCGGGTCACAATTAACGTGGTCGCGTTGTGCAAGACATGTTCGGGAACTCATCTTCTCGTTCGCACTACAAAAGTGCGTGATCGCGCTAAATATCGCGCGAACCTACCCATGCGGTCCCGATGGGCGCAGCCATCTTGTGGATCACACACTCTGGCTATGGTTTTGGGCCTACTTTTGCATCCTGTTAAAATCTCTTTAATCCTTGTCTTTTTACCCACTTTTTCTAACTTTCTTTAGTTATTACCTATTTCTCTCTGTGCCTAGGTTTATATTTTTCATTTTATTTCTACTTTTACAACTTTTCTATTGCTTTTTACTTCCTTCTTGTTCTTTTACCTTGCTTCTTCTTTCCCCTACCTTTTTGTCTTGAACTTTTAGTTTTCTTCTACCCTCCACCCAGAACCATGGTCAAGGGCGCCAGCAGCAGCGGCGGCTCAAAGGGCAAGGCGCCAGTGCCCCAAAAAACTAGGCTGCCTTGCGGCAGAATGCGCCCCCAAGGGGTGAGGCCCCGCCAACTTTTTGGGGAGGAGGAGGTGGCTGCCCTTGTTTTTTTTATCCAGCGCTACCTCCCCTTGATGTTGGCAGCAGGTGGCAGGCCCGGCTCCGGCTACCAGCATATTGAGGAGCGTCTCCGGCGGTGGGTGAAGGTGCGCCGGGCAGTCTTCCGCTGCTCCGGTATCCGGCGTACCCACCACCAGCTGACCCACCGTTGGGCAGACATTTTGGACCGGGAGCAGGACCTGTTGGACCTGCTTGGCGTCGAGGTCGTGGGTCTTGGTGAGTGGCTACCCAAAAAAAAAGTGTGTGTAATATATCTCTATAGTAGTATAAGTATTGTTGTTGTATCTTTGTAAATCTTGGCTGAATAAGTAACGCAATGACTGGTGCTCCTAGTTACATTTCCGATGTATTCCGTTATTATATCTACTGTAATTGTATGACACTGGTCTATGCTGCGCTTCTTCATCTTCACTGACTCTTGCGTGTTCAATTTGGCGCTAGCTTTTGCTGTTTATTGGTGTGAGATTTTCTTTATTGTAGAGAACTGAAGTTAGTTAATGCTATTAATAGAGTCTTGTCCTTCCTTTGTCCGTCAGTGAAATAGCCGTTGATGGATAATTGTACGTGTTTGCAATGCATATTGTATCTTTTTTTCACGGCCTTCTCTTCTGCATGAATAATACTCCTCTGGCAATGAATGCAAAAGTTACTTTGTTCTTCTTACCTCAGCCAGGGCCGGATTTAGGCATGTTCAAGCTGTGCAACTGCACAGGGCCACCAAACGCCAGGGGCCACCCCACCAATATATATCCTTAATTTAATAATCCTCAGAGGATGGATACATATTTGCGTGGCGGCCCCTGGCAGGGATTTGGTGCCTCCGGCTCTGTTCCACTTCCAAACACCCTGACTCCCCCCTCTTCACTGGCCTCCGTGCTCCGCCCCGACCTCCTCTTCCGGGCCCCCCACCTACGCTCCCTGGCCAGGAGTCCAGGACCACCATGAGCCTATAGCTGCCCCTGCCTCAGCCCTCCATAGAACTGATGTAGTTTGTTTATTGAGTGGGTAGGGCAGCAGTAGCATTCAGTCAGTAGCAAAACAAAATATGATGCCATGAACGTACAATTTCGTGTTAGTTAGTATGCACAAAGTTAAGCTTGTCTCCTCCTTGCGATCTATGTATTTTGCTGGCAAAAAATGAAAAAGAAATGGCTACTTACATTCTTGAATCTGTGGTGTTGTTCAGGTCTTACTGCCTCTGTGTTACTTAGTAATCTGCAATCAGAATGTTTATGGAACATTTGATTTGTTTTCACCAAGTACACTAGTCAGTGAATCATGCAAGGCAGTAGTCATTTGGTAGACCAATGTTTGTTTCTTTTAATGTTGTAGCAGTGGTTTTTGAAATGCTTGCTGTCTATGTTTCACAGCACTCAATGTTTTCTCTTTCTTTATTATTTCTTACATGAACCACAGAACCCAGGGGCAAGCAGAAGGCTGGGACCGAGTCGGCGGGTGAACGTGATTGTGAACCACAGGCACAGAGCTCCTCTACTGAGGATCCTGCTGCTGTCCCTAGTAAGTCCAACAGTGTTTTCTTTTGGAACAATGATATTTCCCTAACTTTCTAACGGAGCTTTTTTTCCAACCGATTAATGACATTTCACCTAACTGTTTAGTTAAGGTATCAATCTTTTCAAAAAATCTGTGATCGAATAGCGGAAGGCACAGGGTCCACTCCTGTCTTATGCTTTTTCCTCTATAATGTCTCTTCTTTGGCAATTGACACCAACCAAGTATGCATGCAGATAATGGTCTACTATTTTGTAAGCGTTAGTAAGAATACCACTACTACTCTTGCGGGTATTCTTCTATGCAGTGACATACATAACTATGTATGCACCCCAAAATTGGATGTTGTTGTTGATAGGCAGGTTGGACCTTACTTACTTACAGTCTTACACCTCAGTCACAGAACTCAGAGGAACCCACAATTCAATGAACGACAACCTATATGGGCTCAGTCATTGGTCAATTATTCAATTACCCCTTTCCTGAACCCCAATATGAAGATGCCAAATGCTTTTTTTATTACACAATCCATAACCTAAGTAACCCCCTTTTTCTCACTCTCTCGTGTAAGTCTACAAGACAACAGACCCTGAAAATATACTCCCGAGTCAATGTGGTACTTCAAAACCTTTATTTTGTTAGAAGTAACTAAGTAAGTAACATCAATGTTTTTAAGTTGTTCTGTCAAATACGTCAAGGGCAGGGCCACCAGAAGAAATCCAGAGTTAAAAAAGGCTCAATAAAAAGTATCCTACATTTGTACAGCTACCAGTGCACGATAGGGAAATGTGGGAAATGTCCGAGACCCCTCACCATTGAACGTATACTGGTTGCATATGCCTCTTGTTGGTAAGCTCTGCAAATCTTTGCTTCGTAGAAGTAAATCTTCTCATCTGCCGAAAGATAATGACAAAAGTGGTGCACGTTAGACAGTATGAAAACATTACATACATTTATTCAACTTTTTAGCTGTCATGCAAAAAAGAAGGTGTAACCTGAGGCTGTAAGGAAACTGGACTCCACAATCCACATTCAAAAAGTAAATACGGGCCTCTATTTTCCAAACTCTTCAGGTGTATGCTTTGAACTATCATGTGGCCTCAAAGGCGTCTCCTCGTACTGCGCAACAAGCTGTGAGGTAGCATGCGCAAAACTGTAGACATGTCATTGATGTACAAAGTAAACTGGTTAGGTTACATGGTTCAGTCTAACTTTCCAAGGACTAGAGTACCAGTATAGAATAGATGAGATGAGCTTGGGTACCATACCATACCAAATAAATGCTGATATGTGTAGTGTGTTACTTACTCTGCTGTACTAGGCAATGTGGACTACTAGTGATTACGTTGTACTTAACTGTTTTGCAGAACTCCGTTCTTGGTGAACAAGTACAATGGGGGCTGTGCATCCATCTAAAAAGGTGTACTTAATTACTTATTTTTATTTTTGCAGAACCGGTACCATCCACCAGTGCCGACGGGGGCAGCGGCGCTGCAACGCCGTCAGCAGAGGCGATCCCGGAGGGGAATGGAGGACCACCAGAGGCACCTACAGCAGCACCGGCAGCAGCGGGGGAGGAGACAACAACGGTGGGCGATGGTAAGTTACATTCAATAGTGATCCGCATTACTTGGTGGGTGGGGAAAACTTCCTCACTGTACTCTGATATTTATAGTGAACTTGAAGTTCTACTGGACAATATATGACGCCACTGTTCTCATTACCAAGCTTAGCAAAAGCATTACCACCGGCCAGAATTGATAAAATTAGTTATACATGCCTCTTCTATGTGACTACAACTCAGCTGTGAAAGGTTGGTGGCAGACTAAAAAAGTCTTATCCACAACATTACATGACCGCGATGGATTAACATGAGATTGATTTTAACTAAAGTATGATGGAAGTTGCAAGGAAAAAGCTCTAATCATATAATATAGAAGGATACTTTGGAATCAGCAATGCAGGTGTTTGAGAGCAGTTGGATGCGTGGGTTGTTGTGGAAGCATAGAAAGTGGAAAACACAGCTGCCTGCGTGGGTGGGAGACACATCCAATATTGGTGGTTGGTGGTTAGTGGATAGTGGATACTAGTGTTGGCAGCGGTGTTTTGGTTAAACACAAAGGCAAGGGAAGGAGGGGACCACTGGATGCATTCTGGGTCGTTGCTGGCGAAACACAAACCACCTAACGTTTGTTGGCGATATAAAGAATGATAGTCTCTAGAGTAGACATTTATTAGTACTAGCTGGCCACTGTTAATTTAATGTTAGTTTGAGACTGTCACTTTTCCCGGAAGCACAGAGTATATGATATAAAAGAACGAGATATGAAAAAGACAGGTGTTCGTATGTGACCGTTCAAGTACACCCATACTATGTTACTAGGGCAGGCATAATGCCGTGCCAAAAAGGCAGACAAATGAAGTATATAAGGCGTAGAATAGAATGTTCAAGATAGATAAAACAACATTTTAGGTACTCAACTTGCTTGCTATTGCTACTGTACTGTGCCGCCCACTATGTGTTGGATCCATTTTGCGTTCTTTATTTGCTGGGATTTTTGATTACAACAATTCTGTCTCTTTCTTTATAGTTACTCCTTCTAAACCAACCAGGAAGGAGCTGGCAGTCCGGGCCCGTCAGCGGAAACTGCAGGCCATCGTTGAGGCCTACCGCCGGCTGGTGGCTCAGGCCGAGGAGGAGGAGGAGGAGGCGGCGGCAGCAGCTGCTGCCTCTTCCAATGCCCCGGCCCCCAAGCCTGCAGGAGTACGTCGGCGTGCTCAGGCAGCCGCCCGCCGCCAGATTTTCCCTGCATCGTCCACCCCCCCACAACAACATGGCTGCCAATGTAGGTGCCGCCAGTTCCAGCGAAAAATTCTCCTCCGGGTAGCCAGGCTGGAGGCTCAAAGCAGTCAGACTAAAAAACAGATAGAGGAGCGTGTCAAGATCCTGGTGGATCAACACTTAAAAGCCCGCCGGCTATGAGATGGACCCTGTTTGCCCCTTTTTCAATCCTTTTGTTGGTGGGTGGGAATTGGGTGTTGGGTTTTTACTTTTTTTTTACATGACATTGAGCGTGGGAATTTGGTTGGGGTTAGGGGAGGTGGGTAGGGGGACAGCTTGGTGTAGGATTTATATATATTTTATTTTTGTATCATCTTTAGTTATATATATATTACATTATGTTAAAATAAACGAGACAAAGTTATTGTAAAAAGAAAACATTTGAAGTTCATTTGCGTTTCTTGTGGGGTTGGAGGGGGGAGTGTTTCACCAAATAATGTACGTTGTGCAACCTCGCAAGGTTTAATTTGGCCATGCAGGTCGGCGGACAGTGCTTTTTAATAATAAAATATATTGCCCACATCTTTAACATGCAAACAGATAGATGCAGTAAACCCTCACCGAGTTATATTGGTAGTATTAGAAGAACGACCAGTCTGTCTTGCGTTATACCTCACTGCAAACTTATCTTACCTGTGATTGCTGATGAGATGATGATGATTTATCATGAAGTGTGGCACTGCAAGGGCTGCATTTGATTTCCAAGACAATGGCGAAGAATCTGTGGTTCAGAATCAGAACTTCTGTGATAGTAGACAGACCCTGCCAGTAGCGACAAAAAGAAAGAGACAGTCATTCGCGTGACAGACAATGTGGGGGTAGTATAAGTAAGTACAGTACATTGCATGGGTGACCCAATATTGCAACTGCTAAACTGAAACAAAACAATGGTTTTGGGGACTGGAAACAAAGTGCAAGAGAAGATAAGAAGTTCAACGTTACTTGTAGTACTCACGGCAACGTCAAACTTTTCTAAATCATAAATGCTTTACACTTTAAACCCAAAAAATAAATTACGCCAATTCATTAGATGCATTCGTTGTTTGATGTTAAATGGTAAATTATTTGGCGTTATACACAGAGCTTGAGTTGGGAAGCCGCAGAAGATCCTGGCCATGCCTTGTTGACATTTCACTATTGTTGCTTTGACCACATCTGCCCCAGCAAGCGCGTGATCAAATTGTTGGTGTATATTTAATGTAAGAAACATCACACCTCAATGTAACCACGCAGCCCGGGGGAAGAGGGTTAGGGATTGTTTAATGGATGGGTACGGGGGTTTTGGGAAAGGTTTGAGAAAGAAAAACAGTACGCATGGAGATTGGAGACAACAAAAGCAAAACAATGAAGACGATGATTTATGATGTTGATCAGCTAGCTAATGATTGTAAGCAATGGACGTAAGAAAAGGACACGCTGAATATGATTCTTGGTTTCCCGCAATCCAATTGCTTGATGATGAGGATCTGTGGTAAGGATGAGAGTTGATGCTCATACTATAAAGCAGTGGGTGAACCGTGAAAGATGTCCAGCCTGAAAAAGAAAAGGCAAATACAAAAGAATGTGAATGACCTAAACAAATTGTAATACAGTGAAGATAAAAAAACAATACAAAACAAGAGGAGTAGTCGTATGAGAGGACTTTCAGACTGAGGCGGCTTGGATACAATTTGTATAAGTCTACTAGTTGCATATCATTTTTAATGTAGAAGTACAAAAAAAGACAGGAGCAAGCACACAACAACAGGCCCACGACGACACAGGTTTGGCCGTTATACAAACTGCATTTCCCTAAAAATTTCAGACCCACAGAAAGGTGAATGAAATTGAAAAAGCAACCTAGCATTTACAAAATTAATCAACAAAATCAATGCGTCATTCTCAGTCATCAATCATACCACTATTGTACTCTACCACAGCACTGTGCACAAACATGTAGTAGCCTGGGTCTACTGTGCTGTGACTCTTATTTGTATTTTATTTATTACCTTGTATTCCACTCCAAGAAACATCGTGCATCAATCAGCTCAGATCCAACCGCCGGACAGCAAAGATAAATTAAGTCCTGACTGCATCTGTAGTAGTAGGAACACAAGTGCGTAAATAATTTCTATTATTAGTAAATAACATGGAAGAATTGGCTATCACGTGAGTCTGAACTGAAGTTACTAATATACTTCAACTCCATGCACATTAGCTCAGAGTCAGCCAAAAAATACATCCCATGCAATGCATGGCATTCATTTTTATACCTGTTTTGCTCTTCTTCTCTTTCACTGTCAGAAGATTGATCACAGATGCTGCCGAGCCTTTGTAATGCGAGTCATCATCACAACAAGTTGACTTCAGTTGTGGATGCCTGCTCAAGTTTCTTTTGACACAGAAGAGTCGTCTCTGAATGCCTGCAGACAGAGGTGGTAGCCTTAACAGTAAGACTCAGCAAGGCAGTTATTATGAGTTGCAGATTTCAAATGAAATAGAGGATGGCTGTAGTCATGTACGGTTCACTTATTATGGAGGGACTGTTAGAGGCTACATTATTGTTATTGTACTATACTCCATCTACAACATCAAATGTATGGCTGCCAAGATGGAATTGTATTGACTTGAGTGGGAGTCAAGAAGATGCAGCAAGACTCTGAGGAGTGCAGTCAACATGGAACATAAATGCACAGGCGTGCAACTCCAGGAGGTAACTAAAAAAGATACAGCGAAAATAAAATGCACAGGTGTGCAACTCCAGTAGGTACATTAAAAGAATGAGTGGTGGGGATGGATTTGGTTGAGCTTTTTATTTTAAGATTAGCAGTTATGCACCAGAAAGTCATTTTTAATAAGAAAATAAATAACACAAATAAAAGAAGGGAAAAAGTCACAATTTAACAGCCTATTGGTCAGGGAAGAGGTGCTCGTCCTCAAACTCTGCGGGTCCGGACAGCAGTAGGTCATGTAACCCAGCAGTGATAAATTCTTCGGGCTCGCTTTCTTCATCCTGCTCTGATTCACGTACAGTATAGTCTGGTGGTATGAAGTGTTGATTCATTTTTATCATTGTCAGCCTCTCGACGCTTTTGGGGGAGAGACTGGTCCTTTTCGATGTCACAATGGCACCAGCAGCACTGAAAACCCGCTCAGAGGCGACACTGGCTACAGGACAAGCCAAATACTTTATCGCCAGCCTGCTCAGCACTGGCCACTGTCTCCTTCTTTCATACCAATAGACCAATGGGCTTTGCTCCATGAACACCTCTGTTGTGTCATCCAGATAGGCCTGAACCATCCGCTCAGTGTTCAATGGTGCTCGGCTTTGCTGCTCATCTTTCCCCTTTGCAACAGCAACGGACTTACCCATTCCCTTCTGTAGAAAAAAAGCAGTTATGCTTTTGGTTGTGTCTGCTGAATCAGATCGTGCAGGTGCTGCTTTTGGTACTGTTGGTGCCTGCTGGGAAGCGGACGCACCGCTCTCATGCTGTGATGAACTTGCCAGAGTTGCCTCAGGAGGATGGCCTGGAGTACTTTGACTGTCCTGGGCTGGCACTGTCAGGCCTTTAAGTAACAGCCGTTCAGTTTCGAAATCATTAGCTTCCACAGCTATGGAACTTTTGTAATTGGCAACATCCCCATCTGAAAAAGGAATGACTGCGCTACTGCTGACAAACAATTTGTACCGTGGATCCAAGATTGTTGCAGTTATGTAATTTGGATCTGACACAATCATTTTAAGCCTTGCATTTACAGATAAGCGGTTGCGTAAGGCCTTGGCCAAGGTACATGCATCAACTTTTTCTTCGTCACCTTCGTATGCTTCACAGACCTCCTTCAGCTGTTGCTCGAGCATGTACAACAATGGGATGGCTTGGCCCATAGTACAGTCCTCCCTGCTAACTGCACGTGTGAACACCTCAAAAGGTTGTAGCATCTCTGTCAAGCATTTAATGATGTCCCACTGCCACATCTCAACGGTCAGGCTTTTAAGATTAACAGTAGGATCCACTAATCTTCTTGACATTACATAAGCATTCAGTGGTATGTACTGCTCAAAGAGACGCTCAAGCATGAAATAAGTCGAGTTCCAACGTGTTGGGACCTCCTGGATCAGTGCTTTGACTGGCAAATTATGCTCCCGCTGAATGACGCGTAGCAGCTTCCGCGCTTTGAAAGAATGGTTAAAATGCGTGCATATTCTTCTGCAGATGGTCAGTATGTTGCTGACTTGTTGTTCATGTTTCAGAAAGTCTTGCACGACTAAGTTAATGCAGTGTGCCAAACAGGGTACCCTGAAATACTGTCCATCTTTCATTGCCCTCACTACATTACTGCCATTGTCGGTGGCAACAAAACCAATCTTAAGGCCTCTTGGTTTCAGCCATTCAAAGACCTTGCTGTTAAAGTCAGACAAAATGTTGTCAGCAGTATGAGTTTTCTCCATACCAAACATGGCTACAGTTGCATGTTTGCGAGTGTCATTGAAAATCCCAGCAACATCAAGAAGGCCTGATGTTAACTTGTCTTTCACACCTGCAAAAGAGATCCAGTGTGCGGTGATGCACATGTAATCTGCTGTGGCTTCGCGACTGCTCCACATGTCGGTTGTCAGGTGGATACAATGGACAACACTCTGTTGTAAGGCTTTCCCAATCAATCCCAGCACGTCGTGGTGTAGTGCTGGAATAGCAACTCTTGCAAAATAGTAGCGACTGGGAACGTCCCATTTTGGGGCGAGTGTTGCCACTAATTGCCGAAATCCCACTGCCTCAACAAATGAAAATGGGAGAAGGTCCAGTGCCAACATTTTTGCAAGTTTCGCATTGTACAAACGTGCTGTTGGGTGGTTCCGCTCGTACTTTCCCTCCTGCCTAAACATGCCAGTAATGGTAAGCTGCTTGGTAATTCTGTCTGTTCTGCTAGACGGACCACCTTTCAACGCAGACTTTTCACTCCTTGCCCTTGGTGTCTCCGGCTGACTCTGGTGCCACTGAGAAGTTGCTGATGCTGAGGATTTGGACTGCACCACTCCAGTGCTGGCGACAGGGCTCATTGGTGTACCACTCCCAGATAGAAGGTCATCGTCTCCCTCTTCTTCCATGAGTGGACCTTGTAGTACTGTATCCTCCCCACCAACACCAGTGCTTACATCTTTTTGTAAGCTTGCAAGGTGGTTCTCCCATACAATTGTGTGTGTTTTTTTCATATGGGTCGTTGGGCCTCCAGTACCATAGTTTGTACCAATCTTACCACGACTAACATTGGTGTGACAAATGGAGCATATAGCAATGTTCTCCTGATGTGGGTGAACCGTAAAAAAATCCCAGACTGGGGAGCTAAACTTTTGTCTCCTGCCATAGGAAGAGGAGGACCCACTTCCAATCCCGGATGAACTGGAGCCTTTTGGTTGCATTTCCCTATGTGACAGTTCAGTACTAGTACTGCCACTACCTCCTTCTGTTGAGGTGGCGCTTGCGCTGGATGTCGCACGCTGCCGGGCCTTCGCTGATGCAAAAATGGGAGCTGGTGTTACTTTGGGCGCTGAGTGTGTAGGAGTTACACGTGCTACCTGCTCATCACTAATCACAGCCCTTCTAGATAGGGTGAAAATGCTGGTCTCTACATCCTCTGCACCAGGAATAACGCTTGTGATGATGACATTGTCAGTGTCAGACCCGTCTTTATCACCATCAGTATCCTGTTCACCTACATCGAACTCCGGAAGTTCAAGCCTTGACGGATCCTTCCTTTTTCCCAGCCTGGTCTTTTGATGCCTCTCCTTTGAATGCTCAGTTCTTCGTCGTGGATGATAATCCTTATCAAGGTCATCTGAAGGGATGCTATGCGAAGAACTCGATGCACTGCCACTAACCCTCCTTTCCTTTCGTAAATTTAAAGACAGTAGATCACCTCCAGAAGTGGCTTCCTCTTCTTCTTGCTCGGAATGAGGCTCTACTTCCTGAACTGCCCCGACATCGGGAGGAACAACTTCCACTATTGCGTGTGGAGACGGTGGTTGTTGTTCTTGAGGAAGTACTATAGCGTGCTGTGGTTCTTCAACAACTACTACTGTGGGATTTGGTTGTTGTTGTTGAACAACTATTGCGGGCGGTGGTTGTGGTTTTTCAACAACTATTGCGGGAAGTGGTTGTGGTTGTTGAACATCTACTGCTGGCGGCGGTTGGTCAGCACTTTCAGCTTGCATAGATTGTGTGCTACTTTGAGACAGCGATAAGTTAAGTTCAGGCTCAGTATCACTGCTTTGTAACACTAGGTCGGCTACCTCTTCGACCCTCATGTGCTTGGCCCTGGGTTGGTGGCTTGCCCCCGCTAATGCCGATGTGCTGGCTCCAGCTTGCACCATGGACACCGCTGCTGCAGGCGTACGTTTTGGGGGCCCAAAAAAGGTTTGGGGGTCCATACCAGCCTTAAGTGACACTTCCTTTTTCTGTACCTTCTTCTCAGCAACTTTCTTGGTGGTGGAGGACCTGGTAACTGCTCTCTTAGGACCCATCTTCTTCTGATGTCAGCAGCACACAGCAGCACTCAGTAGCACAAATTGCAGAGATGTGTGGTCAGATGAGTCACACCCCACACGTGGCGTACAATTGAAGGACGTCCGTCTGGCAGTTGAACGGGCGATGGATGAAAACAGCCAGCACCTCCTCAGTCTTTTTCTGTGCACCTACAAGCAAAGAAGACAGAAAACGTCAGTCAAACAAGCAGTAAGCCAACAACACATGAACAATTGAAAGACACACAGGGCAATGTATAAAACACAAAAAAGAAGACTAATAGTACGAGCACCACAGCTCCCAGCTAGAAATAACCAATAATAAAGTCAAGCAGGCCTATCATATACCAACATGGACAGAAAAAGGAGGTTGCCTGCTACACATGAGTCATGACAGGTTAATGCAAGGAAAATCAAAATACACCATGGCTAAGAGTTTGTAAAACTTCACGGCAAAAACACATACAAGTCATAAAATTATTCCACACACAAAAAAGTTACCTACCCCCCTGCCCAGACAACCAACTTGGAAATGCAATGGCATACACACATGCCGTAATGATGGTAATTAAATAGACCAAATAGAAACAGCTACATAAAGCAGCCCCGCTCACTAGTAACTAACTACCACCTCTGGGAGTCTGTCCTACTATCAGATCAGACCAAAAGCAGGGAGGCCAATGATAAATGCACAAAGGAAGTACCTACAAAATGGCCGCCACCACATGGCCTGTCCAGGAAGACAAAGCTACAACCAAAGAAGTAAATAACACAAAAAATGAGGACTTTTTGGTAGCACAGGGGACACATTAAACATTTTCGAGGAACTTTTATGCAACTCGGGACATATTGTTCGCGAGAATGCAAAATCGGCGTGTTCGGCAACGCGAATCGAGTAAAAAGTCGTTATCGCGTTCCCGAGCCAGTACATTGAGCGCGCGAAAAAGACAAAAAAGGTAAGGTCGCGTTCCCACACGGCGCGACGTTACCAAAACTACCCGAGCTGTATTCCTAGGGTTACCTAATGGCAGGGAGTGCCATAATAGCTACACACAAGCAACCAAAAAACTAAAAGTACCACCATTACAAAAAAATGTGAAGCAATCCAAAGCCATACACGGTGTAATTAAAGTTACACCACAAAAATAGTTGATTAACTTGAATGCACCTATGGCTTTGAGTGGTAGTACCTACAAAAGCCTTGGATGGCTATGGCAAAAGAAGAGGACCAGGGAAGGACACAGAAAATGGCCGCCTCCATAGGGCCAGGAGGACAGGGACACCCAAAGACAACATGGAAAGGGGATGCACCCAAAATGGCCTCCACCACATGGCAAAATCAGTCACAAAGGAAGTACACACAAAATGGCCGCCACCACATAGCCTGCCCACCAACAACAACATAGCAGAATCATCACAAAGGAAGTACACACAAAATGGCCCTCACCACTACATGAAAAGAAAGAGAGGACAGACAATAAATGCCTATGCCAAAGGGACAATGCTTTGCTTCACAAAATGAACACACCAGACACCACCCCCCAAATTGGTCACCCCAACCATAAACAAGAAATCATTACATAGAGGACAGAAAGGAACTGGGAGTGGCCCATGCTCCAGGAAGACAAAACTACAACCAAAGAAGTAAATAACACAAAAAATGAGGACTTTTTGGTAGCACAGGGGACACATTAAACATTTTCGAGGAACTTTTATGCAACTCGGGACATATTGTTCGCGAGAATGCAAAATCGGCGTGTTCGGCAACGCGAATCGAGTAAAAAGTCGTTATCGCGTTCCCGAGCCAGTACTTTGAGCGCGCGAAAAAGACAAAAAAGGTAAGGTCGCGTTCCCACACGGCGCGACGTTACCAAAACTACCCGAGCTGTATTCCTAGGGTTACCTAATGGCAGGGAGTGCCATAATAGCTACACACAAGCAACCAAAAAACTAAAAGTACCACCATTACAAAAAAATGTGAAGCAATCCAAAGCCATACACGGTGTAATTAAAGTTACACCACAAAAATAGTTGATTAACTTGAATGCACCTATGGCTTTGAGTGGTAGTACCTACAAAAGCCTTGGATGGCTATGGCAAAAGAAGAGGACCAGGGAAGGACACAGAAAATGGCCGCCTCCATAGGGCCAGGAGGACAGGGACACCCAAAGACAACATGGAAAGGGGATGCACCCAAAATGGCCTCCACCACATGGCAAAATCAGTCACAAAGGAAGCATACACAAAATGGCCGCCACCACATAGCCTGCCCACCAACAACAACATAGCAGAATCATCACAAAGGAAGTACACACAAAATGGCCCTCACCACTACATGAAAAGAAAGAGAGGACAGACAATAAATGCCTATGCCAAAGGGACAATGCTTTGCTTCACAAAATGAACACACCAGACACCACCCCCCAAATTGGTCACCCCAACCATAAACAAGAAATCATTACATAGAGGACAGAAAGGAACTGGGAGTGGCCCATGCTCCAGGAAGACAAAACTACAACCAAAGAAGTAAATAACACAAAAAATGAGGACTTTTTGGTAGCACAGGGGACACATTAAACATTTTCGAGGAACTTTTATGCAACTCGGGACATATTGTTCGCGAGAATGCAAAATCGGCGTGTTCGGCAACGCGAATCTAGTAAAAAGTCGTTATCGCGTTCCCGAGCCAGTACATTGAGCGCGCGAAAAAGACAAAAAAGGTAAGGTCGCGTTCCCACACGGCGCGACGTTACCAAAACTACCCGAGCTGTATTCCTAGGGTTACCTAATGGCAGGGAGTGCCATAATAGCTACACACAAGCAACCAAAAAACTAAAAGTACCACCATTACAAAAAAATGTGAAGCAATCCAAAGCCATACACGGTGTAATTAAAGTTACACCACAAAAATAGTTGATTAACTTGAATGCACCTATGGCTTTGAGTGGTAGTACCTACAAAAGCCTTGGATGGCTATGGCAAAAGAAGAGGACCAGGGAAGGACACAGAAAATGGCCGCCTCCATAGGGCCAGGAGGACAGGGACACCCAAAGACAACATGGAAAGGGGATGCACCCAAAATGGCCTCCACCACATGGCAAAATCAGTCACAAAGGAAGCATACACAAAATGGCCGCCACCACATAGCCTGCCCACCAACAACAACATAGCAGAATCATCACAAAGGAAGTACACACAAAATGGCCCTCACCACTACATGAAAAGAAAGAGAGGACAGACAATAAATGCCTATGCCAAAGGGACAATGCTTTGCTTCACAAAATGAACACACCAGACACCACCCCCCAAATTGGTCACCCCAACCATAAACAAGAAATCATTACATAGAGGACAGAAAGGAACTGGGAGTGGCCCATGCTCCAGGAAGACAAAACTACAACCAAAGAAGTAAATAACACAAAAAATGAGGACTTTTTGGTAGCACAGGGGACACATTAAACATTTTCGAGGAACTTTTATGCAACTCGGGACATATTGTTCGCGAGAATGCAAAATCGGCGTGTTCGGCAACGCGAATCGAGTAAAAAGTCGTTATCGCGTTCCCGAGCCAGTACATTGAGCGCGCGAAAAAGACAAAAAAGGTAAGGTCGCGTTCCCACACGGCGCGACGTTACCAAAACTACCCGAGTTGTATTCCTAGGGTTACCTAATGGCAGAAATTGACAGACACCCGAAACCTGACATACCCCACACATAAACATAAGATTTTCTAAATCAATCCAGTCCATCCATGATTTCCTAATTAGAGGTACACCAGAAAAACAGTTGATTACCTTTCATGACCCTATGACTAGTACCTCTGGCCTACTGGAAGAGTAGGCCACAAGTTTGGAGGCCTATGGCAAGACCAAAGTGGCTGGGAAACATAAAATGGCCGCCAACAACACATGGCCAGGCCAACCACAGAAAGTTATTACAATGAACTCAAACATGCCTACACACTAACTACATGGAGTACTAGGGTCAGCTATTGGCTTAAAAAAATAAAAAAACTTTTTCATTACACAAACAGAAATTCCACAGCAGACATTGCTATTGCATAATGATGACCATAATCCAATGCCAGTGTAAACAATTGGCTAATAATATACATACATCAGGGAAGAACAGTAAAAAAGACACCAAACCAATAATTAAAAAAGTATGAAATTTCATTTAATTGATCCACCCAAAATCTATGTTTAAAAACAATTAATAAAATACAAAAATAATACACAGTGAATATGTTAAAAACAACTAACTAATGCAGTATTCAGTACATCCCATACAAAATTATTTTTGTAACATAACATCTATATTGTGGCAAACAGGTAGTTCGACGCGCGTTTCGGCGTTGTTTAGAAAGCCTTCTTCAGGAACCACAATGTTATCTGAAAGATATATTAATACAATAGAAAAACAAGGATCAGTTTATTGTACAAAAAATATACACAAAAGCATATTTTAAAAAAACATGAATACAAATTTCTCAGTCAATTAAGGTGTCTAGATTACTAAAGCTCCCTGCTTGTCCGGCAGAATATTGCTGAACAAGGAACAAACTAACAACCTATCTTTTGAGCAGCAAGCAATTCCAACAGACATGGAATCGAAAAAATAGGAAAGGTAGAGGTATGAAAAGCTAAAATAGCAAAAGTGTAGTGTATGGGCTCTGTCAGTAAATGTGTAAACGGCCCATGAGGCTAGAGATTTCTTTAAGATGTTTAAGATGTTTAAACTACTAGTAGTAATTCCTCGTGTCAATCCTAAAGTTCACTTACCAACAAGATAGGAAGTAGTGAGCGCAGAGGATAAAGCCCATGTAGATTACAGTCTTGAAGAAACAATGTAAGTTTCTATTGAGAACACACAATGGTGAAAAAATGTATTAGAATAAAATAACTGATAAGGGTATCAACAAGTGAGCAGAGGCGCGGTATATAGTCACAGTGTCTACCAATACTCTGTGTTATACTCCAATGGTCCTTATCAAATGCATACATATACTATCTGGATGAGCGGGTCTATCTGTCTGGGCTTCACACTAATGTGATTATAGAGGAACAGGTGTGCGAGAAGCCTCACCTAATATTTCGTATTTATAATTCTATATTCTGGTGGAGCACCATAATGTCAGATACAAATATTTATCTACCTATCGAGACCAATAAAACTACAACAATATGAAGGTAGAAAGGTCAAAAGTGCTTACCAGGACCGTCAGAAAATGACTTTCATAATATGGATTGCTTCTTATGCGATTAGCCTGGATAGATGATGTGTCTATCTAGCATGTAATGCCTCCATATTCAATCTCTAGAAATGGATGAACCATATTACAAAATTATTAATTGCACAGTATTAGATGACAAAGTCCTAAACATTTGGATGGACTTACATACTGCATCCTATAATTATTTATAAGCAACGTTTTTGATGTTGTTAATAAAAGGCTCCTGTATAAAGTGCATTGCAGATTATGATTTGGGAATTTACCAGTAAAAAGTCTCAAGTAGGGCGTCCTTTAATCTATTTTATAGAGTTCTTATGTTCCACCAGATAATTAAAGGATCCTATCTGCACATCTTACCGGAAGAAACTGCTAGCTGTACTCTCGCAGCGTGAATAAAGAAGCCGGTAAATTAGGTGTTCGTAAGTAAAATGTCATCAGACTGTGGAAAAACATGTAAGGAAAAAAACGCCTTAATAGATGCGCTATAGCCACACAAACAGTAAGCCAGTTATGAATGGTCAATAATCCGTGTGTGGTCTTACCGGGTTTAAAAACAAAGGCTTCTTTCAGGGCGGTTCATAATTATTTCAATGAAACGGGACTGCCGCTTTCAGTATCCCATAGGTGCCGATCGCACTCAGAGTAGGAAGGATAATTCCTGTTCTCTCTGTATTTGGGGCAAAGGAATTATTTTAAATAAAGGTGAAGGGGCATTCTGACAATGCCGTCTCGGCACCACTAATGGACAGAGTCAGGGAAGCAGCGAGCTTCTTACCTTAACGGTATGAATAAATCCGTTGACTGCAACCTGCGGGACCCGCGCTGAAACAGACTGCTGGCGTCCCGCAGCCGTTGTGAAAAGTGGATAACTCGAGGAAAGCTTTGGCGGGTGTATTTGAATACACCTGTATGTGATAAAGTAGTGACGTAGATGTAGGAAAGTCACGCCCCATTAAAGGTATATACAGATAAATGTTGGCACGAGCACACCCATCTGTACCACGTGGGTATTGGGGAGTTTCTAAATCGGCAGTCCTACGGGTGCAACGAAATGAAAATAATGCACCAAACATTATGTGGACGTAAAAAACGAAGCTATGAGAGCTAACGGGCTTATAGGGCAAAGAATGAGGGGGAACAGATGGCAGGTGGTAGAGGTCCGAATGTATCTGGTTGCACTATGAAAAATGTTCCCCCAACTTTTTTGAAGGCAAGTTTGGTCATGAGATAGATAGCAAAATAACATGAAAATAATATTGATACGAATGAAATAAAAATAAGTGTAAAATAAGTGCACAGGAATATGAAAATTGTGTAGTTGCAAGGACCAAAGTGATGGTGGATGTAACATGACATCCAGAGGGTGAAGAATATTACCTATTCTGAATGTAAGTGGTAATGAACCCACAATCAATAGATTTGTGTTGCTCATGTTGGTGTCAGCAATTGAAGTACTTGTGTGGGGATCAAATAATCTAACATCAGTTGCGACGTTGGAGGCTTAGGATCTACAATAGTATATTAAAACTTGTGTAAACATATATCCGACCTACCTAGTGTATTTAGCTCGCAAAAGAGGAAGGGGTCTCTAGTTTCTATGGTAACAACATGTGTTAGCAAGGGAGATTGATTGCAGAGGTTCAGCGACTGGGATGTGAATATTATTGCAGAGCGTTTTCCCAGGGTATCTCGCTATTAAGTCCTCTCTTGTAAGTGTCCAAGACGAAAATCCAAAACACTTCTCTTTTTTTACGGATGGCACAACCTCCATTGTTGTCCGCGGTTTTAATTTTTTCCAGTACTCGCCAATTGAGGTCTTCTGGTTTATGGCTATGGTCAATGTAATGTTTGACCAGAGGGGCATTAGTTTTCTTTGTTTTTATGGCCGATCTGTGTTCGGTAAGTCGAGTTTGGATCGATCTACAAGTTTCACCGACGTAACCGAGGCCGCAGGGGCAGCTAATGAAGTAGACCACATTGGTCGTTTTACAGTTCCATAGATCTGTGGCTTTTGTTACATAGCCATTGTGGGTCAATGTTTCACCACCCAAGATCGTAGCACATGATTTACACGAAGAGCACGGGATAGTGCCTCGAATAGGTAGATTGGTCAGCAATGATCTTTGGGAGCAGGTGGTATCAATGCCAGTGAATTTTGAGCGAATAATTTTATCTTTTAAATTTCTGTTTCTTTTGTAGGCATACAATGGTTTGGGCAAAGAAGATTCGCAGGTGGGGTTACAGTTTAGGATATGCCAGTTGGCATTAATAATCTGTCTGACTCGGTCGTTCAAAGTCGAGTGGGTGGTTATACATACTAGTTGGGCGTTTGTTGAACGTTCTTTGGGGTTCAACAAAGCATCTCGATCAAAGAAACGGGCCCGTTTGTACGAGTTTCTTATGAGCCTGTGTGGATATCCACGTTCTAAAAATTTCTTGCGCATTATTGCTGCCTGCTTGTCATAATCCGTTAGGTTTGAACAATTTCTACGTACTCTCAAGAATTGGGAGAACGGAATGCTCTCCCGTTGACATTTAGGATGAAAACTACTAAAATGCAGTAGTGTATTTCGGGCCGTAGGTTTAACAAAAAGGTCAACTTCTAATTTTCTGTTATTGACTCTGATTAATAGGTCCAAAAATTCCACTTGATTTTCATCAAATTGAGCGGTAAACTTGAGGTTGCTATCAGTTAGGTTGATCCATTCTAGGAACTCCAAGAGGGAGTCTTTCCCATTGGTCCAGATAAAGAAGATGTCGTCTATGTATCTGGACCAATGGGAAATGGATTCGAAGAAGGGGGCTATCTCGTTGTCTATAAACTGCTCTTCGAAACGGGACATGTAAATATTGGCTATTAACGGAGCCACAGAGGCCCCCATACTGACTCCCCTCAGTTGGCGGTATAAATCTTCACCAAATTGGAAAACATTCTCTGTGAGAACAATAAAAAGACAATCAATCAAGAATTTTTTAGGGCACGTAATATGGTGTTTGTCAATGAACCAATCTGTCGCTCTGATGGCCTCATCTAGAGGGATGTTGCTATATAAGGATTCAATGTCAAGGGTAACTAATATATCTCTACCTGGCAGAATATCGAGATCTTCCACTATGTTAATCATATGGCTAGTGTCTTTCACATATGATTTGATGTTAGGGATGAAGGGTCTAAGGAAATGGTCCACAAATTTGGAGAGGGGTTCAGTTGGAGTGCCTATGGTGGACACAATAGGTCTATACGGGGGATCCTCCAAGTTCTTGTGTATTTTGGGGAGACCGTAGATACAGGCTGTTTTATTTTTGTGATGATTCAAGAAGTCAAAATCTTTTTGGTTGATGTCCCCATTAGATAAGGCTTCATAGGTTAAAGTACTAATTTTCTTTTTTGTGGTGGTTATGGGGTTAAAATTAATCTTGGTATAAGTAGTACTGTCATTCAACATTTTATTCATGTTGCGCTCATAGTCAGTGGAGTTTAAGACAACAATTCCTCCACCTTTGTCTGCTCCTTTAATAGTTAATTGCTTGTTGTCAGAGAGCTTCTTCAGTGCCAGGGATTCATTTCTGCTCAAATTGTAAGGTGGTTTAGGAATAAATTTAAGTGATCTTTCAAGTTTTTTCATAACGACCAATTCGAAAGTGGCCACCTCTGGCCCTAGTTGCTCTAGCCCAGGGGTAAAGGAAGAAGGAAGCGCAATCTCATTCAGTCTTTGTTTGGTTATGTCAAAAGTGCTATCTTCTTTATCCTGGAAATATTTTCTCAATCTAATTTTTCTGAAAAAAGAGATAACATCTCTATACAGCTCAAAGATGTTGACAAATGTGTGTGGTACGAATGAGAGGCCTTTAGATAGGAGAGCTTCACTAGATTTATCTAATTTGCTAGAGGACAAATTGAAGATGGGAATTATGTTCCCTGTCCCCAATACTGCCTGTTTCGTGTCTCTCTTATGAACTGGGGTTCCTGTTGATGTTGTTGCTGTTGGTGCTGCTGATGTTGGGCTTGATGTCTGAGTTGGTTCATCTGGAAATTCCCTCTGGATTGCCCCTGATTTTGGAATCTCAGTCTCGGGCGTCCCCGTTGAGGCCCACGGTTCGATAAAAAAGGCCGCCTTTGTGCTCTGGAATTTGTATACGAGTTGAAACCTCCATCTGATTCATAGTAGGTTCCAGAAGAACCTTCACCTTCAGAATCTGATGAGTCGGTGAAGTTATTTACTCTCTGTTGAGTATTCCTAGATTCATCTGTGTAGTGGTTTTGTTGATAGAAATCCTTATTTAAAAAGGGATATGCTACTTCTTCTGTGTAAAATCTTTTGTCCTTGTTAAGTTTGTCTGTTTTACGTTTGTTTAAGTAGTTACTAAATGATTCCAGTTCTCTATTATATTCTTCTATCTTCTTAATGGCTTCGTCTGTACCAGCCAGTTGTTTTAATTTTTCTTCTATTTCGTCTATTTCTTTTTTAATGTCTAGGGCTAATTCTTTTGATGTTGCAACGATTAAGATCATTAAATCACGGGAGCATCTGTTAGCTATAAAACTCCATTTTTCTAGGAAAGGTCTATGGTGGACGAAAAGACCAGGCACATTTCGCACGCGTAGGCCATTAGGGATGACTCCTGTTTTTAAATATGCTAACATAAACTCACCGTGGGCCTCCATACGGATGAGTTTTTTCTTTAGTTCTAATAATTTTTTACCTTCGTCGTTGCCCTTGGTGGATGTAATGGGATTATTAATTGGAACTGAAGTGCCAACTAACGTGGCAAATTCTTCGTCGGTGAAACCGAATGTTTTCATGTTAGCCATCGCTAAAGAATAGAAAGAAAGAAGAAGAATAGACGTAAAGTTAAGGATAATAGACAGCTGCTCAAAAAATATTACAATGTAATTCAGACACAATCGTCGAGGTGAAGCCCTGCACAGACAAGCTGTGGGAATAGCAGTGTAAATAACAAGGACCCCCTGTTCAGAAACTTAATTCGCAGTACAGGGAAATAGACAGTGTAAACAATTGGCTAATAATATACATACATCAGGGAAGAACAGTAAAAAAGACACCAAACCAATAATTAAAAAAGTATGAAATTTCATTTAATTGATCCACCCAAAATCTATGTTTAAAAACAATTAATAAAATACAAAAATAATACACAGTGAATATGTTAAAAACAACTAACTAATGCAGTATTCAGTACATCCCATACAAAATTATTTTTGTAACATAACATCTATATTGTGGCAAACAGGTAGTTCGACGCGCGTTTCGGCGTTGTTTAGAACGCCTTCTTCAGGAACCACAATGTTATCTGAAAGATATATTAATACAATAGAAAAACAAGGATCAGTTTATTGTACAAAAAATATACACAAAAGCATATTTTAAAAAAACATGAATACAAATTTCTCAGTCAATTAAGGTGTCTAGATTACTAAAGCTCCCTGCTTGTCCGGCAGAATATTGCTGAACAAGGAACAAACTAACAACCTATCTTTTGAGCAGCAAGCAATTCCAACAGACATGGAATCGAAAAAATAGGAAAGGTAGAGGTATGAAAAGCTAAAATAGCAAAAGTGTAGTGTATGGGCTCTGTCAGTAAATGTGTAAACGGCCCATGAGGCTAGAGATTTCTTTAAGATGTTTAAGATGTTTAAACTACTAGTAGTAATTCCTCGTGTCAATCCTAAAGTTCACTTACCAACAAGATAGGAAGTAGTGAGCGCAGAGGATAAAGCCCATGTAGATTACAGTCTTGAAGAAACAATGTAAGTTTCTATTGAGAACACACAATGGTGAAAAAATGTATTAGAATAAAATAACTGATAAGGGTATCAACAAGTGAGCAGAGGCGCGGTATATAGTCACAGTGTCTACCAATACTCTGTGTTATACTCCAATGGTCCTTATCAAATGCATACATATACTATCTGGCTAACATGAAAACATTCGGTTTCACCGACGAAGAATTTGCCACGTTAGTTGGCACTTCAGTTCCAATTAATAATCCCATTACATCCACCAAGGGCAACGACGAAGGTAAAAAATTATTAGAACTAAAGAAAAAACTCATCCGTATGGAGGCCCACGGTGAGTTTATGTTAGCATATTTAAAAACAGGAGTCATCCCTAATGGCCTACGCGTGCGAAATGTGCCTGGTCTTTTCGTCCACCATAGACCTTTCCTAGAAAAATGGAGTTTTATAGCTAACAGATGCTCCCGTGATTTAATGATCTTAATCGTTGCAACATCAAAAGAATTAGCCCTAGACATTAAAAAAGAAATAGACGAAATAGAAGAAAAATTAAAACAACTGGCTGGTACAGACGAAGCCATTAAGAAGATAGAAGAATATAATAGAGAACTGGAATCATTTAGTAACTACTTAAACAAACGTAAAACAGACAAACTTAACAAGGACAAAAGATTTTACACAGAAGAAGTAGCATATCCCTTTTTAAATAAGGATTTCTATCAACAAAACCACTACACAGATGAATCTAGGAATACTCAACAGAGAGTAAATAACTTCACCGACTCATCAGATTCTGAAGGTGAAGGTTCTTCTGGAACCTACTATGAATCAGATGGAGGTTTCAACTCGTATACAAATTCCAGAGCACAAAGGCGGCCTTTTTTATCGAACCGTGGGCCTCAACGGGGACGCCCGAGAGTGAGATTCCAAAATCAGGGGCAATCCAGAAGGAATTTCCAGATGAACCAACTCAGACATCAAGCCCAACATCAGCAGCACCAACAGCAACAACATCAACAGGAACCCCAGTTCATAAGAGAGACACGAAACAGGTAGACACTGTGACTATATACCGCGCCTCTGCTCACTTGTTGATACCCTTATCAGTTATTTTATTCTAATACATTTTTTCACCATTGTGTGTTCTCAATAGAAACTTACATTGTTTCTTCAAGACTGTAATCTACATGGGCTTTATCCTCTGCGCTCACTACTTCCTATCTTGTTGGTAAGTGAACTTTAGGATTGACACGAGGAATTACTACTAGTAGTTTAAACATCTTAAACATCTTAAAGAAATCTCTAGCCTCATGGGCCGTTTACACATTTACTGACAGAGCCCATACACTACACTTTTGCTATTTTAGCTTTTCATACCTCTACCTTTCCTATTTTTTCGATTCCATGTCTGTTGGAATTGCTTGCTGCTCAAAAGATAGGTTGTTAGTTTGTTCCTTGTTCAGCAATATTCTGCCGGACAAGCAGGGAGCTTTAGTAATCTAGACACCTTAATTGACTGAGAAATTTGTATTCATGTTTTTTTAAAATATGCTTTTGTGTATATTTTTTGTACAATAAACTGATCCTTGTTTTTCTATTGTATTAATATATCTTTCAGATAACATTGTGGTTCCTGAAGAAGGCGTTCTAAACAACGCCGAAACGCGCGTCGAACTACCTGTTTGCCACAATATAGATGTTATGTTACAAAAATAATTTTGTATGGGATGTACTGAATACTGCATTAGTTAGTTGTTTTTAACATATTCACTGTGTATTATTTTTGTATTTTATTAATTGTTTTTAAACATAGATTTTGGGTGGATCAATTAAATGAAATTTCATACTTTTTTAATTATTGGTTTGGTGTCTTTTTTACTGTTCTTCCCTGATGTATGTATATTATTAGCCAATTGTTTACACTGTCTATTTCCCTGTACTGCGAATTAAGTTTCTGAACAGGGGGTCCTTGTTATTTACACTGCATAATCCAATGCCAGCCATGATGTTTGTTTACAAACTTGAATAAAAATTTAAACACAGAATTATGATTTTACCCATGGGTACCTCTCTATGTAGCCTGGATGAAATTTAAAAAGAAATACAAGTTGGGACCTCATAAAAGTAGGCACCCATCAATAATTTAAATCAAGGAATGAATCATGTAGTTAAAATATTTTAAATCAAACAAACACAAGTCTACAACATCATACTCACTCATACATTACTGAACTTACTTGAAAAAGAGAATTCAAAATCCAAAAGTCCTCAGTAAGATTCAAAAAAAGCAGTAATGCAGCCAACACACACAGAAAGTGATCCTGCCAGCTCAAAATCCAAATGAAAGTGACCACCTCATGGACAAAGCACTGGGAGGAGCCTGGTCGACAGGAACAGGAAGTTGTAAACTCCAGAGCCCTTCCTCCTTAATATTCAAAAATACAGTAGAAACAGAAAGAGGACTCCTTCCCCCCAAAAAATACATCCAAAGGTACAACTTTGAGGGGTTTCTCACTTGTTTGCTAACCAAAATGGTAATTTATTATTATGGTTTAACTTTTAACATGCTCGCGAGTTATTCTGTGCAAGATTGCAGGTTCTGCGTGTTCGGCAACTCGATCTTACCAACAAACATACTCGCGCGTCCTTATGGCTTTATCGCGCTTCCAATGACGTTATCGCGTTCGCACAGCTGCACGGAAGGGTTTACAAACATGGTGGCCGACGCGACCGGGAAAAAGCGAACGCAGAACCAAGGTAAGCCATTGCCGCGCACGCGATAATGTTATTTAGCGCGCGACAATGTTATTTAGCGCGCGACAACTACGCTCCGCACCGGATAGCGGAGTTATCGGCAGCTACGCGAACTCCGCGGAACGCGGAGTTGCCAAAACTCCGCAAACTCCGCAAACGGAGCGTAGTGCTTCGCCCAGGGTTTCGCCTCACTCAGGACTCTCTGGGGACGATTCCACAGCCAGCTCCGGTGCGGAGGATGGTGCGGGCACAAGCAATCTGCCAGGGCCATCTGGCTCCCAGGTGATTCCAGCACCGACTACTATGGCCTGTGCATTTCCCGCTACACCGACCACTGTGACCTGCACAGCCACCACCACCACCACCACCAGTACTACCACTCCTGCCTCTGCCACCCTGCCTAACCCACCGCACGACGCCGGGCCGGCGCTATCCCAGCCACGCAGGGAGAGTGTGTGGCAAACCAGGGCGCCCCGGCCACATCAGGGAGGCAGGAGCACAAAGCAAAAACGTGCACAGGAAGGACACCCACCCAATCCCGTGGCACAGTCATTGGAAGCCCTAGCCAGGGTCCAGGCAAACTACGAGCGTGGGCAGGCACAGGCAGATCATGCCCACCAGGACTCGGTGGAGAACACCGACATGTTGCGGGCCATTGAGAGCCGGCTTGGCCAAATTGTAGACATCATGTCCCAGAACACAACCATGTGGAGGGGATGGATAGCCCGCAACACCCCCACCCCCCTCAACCAATGCCACGGGCAGCAACACCACCGCCACCGCCACCTGCGCCCCTGGCGACAGATGTGGAACCACCACAAGTGTGGCAGGGTATACTCAGACATGAGTCCCTTGCTCACTGCACCACCAGGATTCAAGCAACCCGGGCCGACGACGGCTGAAATGCCAGAAACCGGTCCCCAGAAGCTAGTGTCCTTTCCGGTGAAGAATTGGCTTGGTAGTTTGGTCTGCCCTGTTCCCATGAGGCACTGGGTCAGACTAATTTGCATATAGCCAGGTTCTGAACTGGGGTGATGCAGTGAGCTAAATAACGGTGATGGATCAAGCCCTGATCTCTTGACTGGGTAAGAGTGGTCTGTTTAATTCAGACACTCTGTTCATCACCACCCCCTTTTTTGAAGATGTGGAACCAGAGCAGCCTGCGCCCCCAGCTGACTCCGTCCCGCCTCCAAGACGGAGGGGCCGTCCGAGGCTGGAAGTGGGCGAGAACAGTGTGGATGCTCTTTCCACACGCTCCAAGAGGGGCCGTCAATGACTGAGACACTGCCAGAGCCAGCCATTCACCCAGCAAACTATCCTGTCCCACCCAGCCAATCATTGGCACAGGTCTGCTGGACTAGGCAGACACCACCCAATGTGGTGTCAGCACGGACATTTCATCTACCATTACCTTTAACTCACACTCCCCCACCCCACACTTATTTGTAAATATGCACCAGCACCAATGCACAATCTGTAAATAAATACCACTTACTCACTCAATGATGTGTTGCCTCCATGTTTATTCACATGATTGAATCTGAAACAGACGTTACCAGGTTCAGGGTCCAAGTCGTGCATAATCATGCCACAGCGGGAGTGACCTAGGGAAAAACAGAAACAGCAAAGGAACATCAGGAAACAGAATCACACTCATCACAACACACTGCAGTGCAACATTCCACAAACCACACTCATCCGAAAATGATTGGATGAGAGGACACACATCATGGAGAGTTGCCTGTCCAAATCAATAAACACACACACACATGCATACATCACATAGCAGAACACACAGATGATGCACACCACAATGACACAACACCAGCAAACATACACAGGGCATACACAACCAGCACAAGAGGTGCACACTCACATCCAAGGGAAGTAGCGATCAATGAGCTGGCGCCTCTGGTCCACACCTTCCTCCTCACCACTATCCTCATCAGTCAACATGGGTGGGTTGGGAGGGCGAGGAACTTGCTGTTCATCAGGGTCCAAGAGCAGTTCAATGTTATTGCGCACAGCCAGGTTGTGAAGCATGCAGCAGGCAATCACGATCCTGCATACTTTGCCTGGTGAGTAAGGCAGGGCCCCTCCGGTCTTATCCAGGCACCGAAACCTAGACTTCAGCAGGCCAAAAGTACGTGCTACCACTCAACGTGTCCTTCCATGGCCATCATTGTATCGCATTTCACCCGCTGTAGTTGGATTACGTATGGGACTCAGCAGCCAAGGCCTGTTTGGGTAAGCCGAGTCGCCTATGTTGGGGGAAGAGAGAGACAGAAACATCACTAACAGAATTGGTGGGCACACCATGCCACACAGATATCACTCCTGTCACCACAGCATACTCACCAACAAGCCACGCTTGTGCAGGATGCAGATTTGCCATCAGTTGGGGGACAATGCTGCTCCGCATGATGTGGGCGTCATGTGCAGATCCAGGAAATCTTGCACACACATGGGATATGATGTTATTGGCCTGGCACACCACCTGCACGTTGAGGGAATGGAAGTGCTTCCGATTCCTATACACCTGCTCACGTGCCCGTGGTGGAATGATAGCGATATGTGTGCCATCAATAGAACCCACTATGTGTGGTATCTGACCCAGTCCATCTTTTAACGTTCCGCAAATCCCTGAAGACATGGCTGTTCCCTTGATTCCCCGCTCCCTCCGGCCCCTTCTTGGAGACCTCGGTGGATTTTGTCAGCGCTGGGACGCTCTCGGGCAGCCATGCGCTCTACAAATCTCCTAAATAAAAAAATAAAATAAAATAGAAGTCTGCTTTGACCGCTGCCAACTCTGCCGGCTGTGGGAAATGTATTTAGTCATCCTTGTACAGCATCATGGCTTTCAGAACATCCCGAAGTACCATGCTGAACGTGGACTATGACATCCCCCCGGCATGTCCAACTGTGTACTGAAAGGTGCCTGTAGCAAAAAAGTGTAATGCCGCCATCACCTTTGCTGTGGGTGTAATGGAAACTGGATAGGTTCTTCGCGGCTGCAGGTGAGGAGACAATTGGTCTACAAGCTCCATCAATCGACGACAATCCAGCCGGAATTTCCTGATCACCTCCTCATCAACCATATCCTCCAGCACAGTGTATGGGCGATGGACATTTGGAGCCCTCCTGTGTGGGAGTAGATGGAATGGAAGTCAATTCACAAACAACGCTTGGCTGTGCAACTCAATCACATGTCAACGAACTGTCCCGACAAGTAAAATGTAGTGTATAATTGTCATATGTGTGACATCTCTGATTGTCACTACAACATGGATTGCCGTAGCAACAATGTGCAGCCACTAGCAACATGATGTGTCTCAACATGTGCAATGCTACTTAGTCTCAGGTCAACATTACTGCCAACAAGACATGTGACATGACCCAAATGTGTAGGAGCCACATCACATACACACATGCAAGTGCATGCACACAAACGATAAAGATACACACACACCATCTCATCATGCACCAATGGCAACACCAATAATGGTGGGCATATGTACATTAGATGCATGTGACACAATAGGCAACACACATGCACTGAACACATGTGTACCTCCACCATAGTCATTAGCTCACATATACCACACACTGACAACTGAATCAGAATGTGCTGATACATCCGGGATGTACTGTGTAGATGTGAAGAACTAGAAACGTGTGTAGGGATATACCCGACGTCGACATGCACATGTGATGCACATTGTTTGCACACCGATGGGCATAGTATGGACACACATGGAATAGAGCATGACATATGAAGTCACCCAATCACGCACACAACCTTCATAAAGCAACTGCAGACAATACAACACGGTGCATCGTCAGAAAAGATACAATCATTGGCGCCGCCATGGCGGTGCACTGCTTCCGCTGTTTACGAATGGGCATACACGGCCCGCGTTCCCTCTTCCTATTGGCTGCATGTGCACGGACCGTCACGGTCACACACCGGCAACCGCATGTGCTAGCCTCCGGGACGGATGCTTCACTTGCAACAATGTTCAATCACTGGCGCCAACATGGCGGGGCACGTATTCGGCAGGGAGGTGCAGGCCAATACATCCTTTAGCTGATGTCAATGGACATGGCAGGTCATGACCCCCCTTACAGCAAGACCACTGACTCATTGTCAGTGAAATTGCTCTCCCACCCTCACAGCTCCACCATTAAGTGAGGTGCCCCTGCCCCTGCACTCTTCAGTGTTGGTGATCGAGGCCCTCCTCCACCCGCAGGTTTCCCTGCGACTCATCCCTGGTGGTCCAGTGGACCTCTGTCTCCTTTCTTTCTTTCTGCTCCTTCACTCGTTTTTCTCCCCTTTCTATCTTTCACCTTTCTGCACCTCTGCTCTTTTGCGCCTTATTTCTGCCCATTCTCCCTTTCTCTCCCTCTGCTCCTTCACTCGTTTTCACTCGTTTTTTCCCCTTTCTATCTTTCACCTTTCTGCACCTCTGCTCTTTTGTGCCTTATTTCTGCCCATTTTCCCTTTCTCTCCCTCTGCTCCTTCACTCGTTTTTTTACCCTTTCTATCTTTCACCTTTCTGCTCTTTTCTGCATCTCTGCTCTTTTGTGCCTTATTTCTGCTTATTTTCCCTTTTTTCTTTATCCCTTCTTTCCTCCCTTCACCTTTCCCCGCCGCTGCTGCCCCCGCGGCCCCTCCCCCCCCAGCACGACCGGCCCAATCCAGCTCCCCTCCCCGCCTCCCAGCTGTCCAGCCCTCCCCGACCCCTACCTAATGGCGGCCACTGCGGGGACAGGCGAGCAAGACCACTGACTCATTGTCAGTGAAATTGCTCTCCCACCCTCGCAGCTCCACCATTAAGTGAGGTGCCCCTGCCCCTGCACTCTTCAGTGTTGGTGATCGAGGCCCTCCTCCACCCGCAGGTTTCCCTGTGCCTCATCCCTGGTGGTCCAGTGGACCTCTGTCTCCTTTCTTTCTTTCTGCTCCTTCACTCGTTTTTCTCCCCTTTCTATCTTTCACCTTTCTGCACCTCTGCTCTTTTGCGCCTTATTTCTGCCCATTCTCCCTTTCTCTCCCTCTGCTCCTTCACTCGTTTTCACCGTTTTTTTCCCCTTTCTATCTTTCACCTTTCTGCACCTCTGCTCTTTTGTGCCTTATTTCTGCCCATTTTCCCTTTCTCTCCCTCTGCTCCCTCACTCGTTTTAACTCGTTTTTTTACCCTTTCTATCTTACACCTTTCTGCTCTTTTCTGCATCTCTGCTCTTTTGTGCCTTATTTTTGCTTATTTTCCCTTTTTTCTTTATCCCTTCTTTCCTCCCTTTACCTTTCCCCGCCACTGCTGCCCCCGCGGCCCCTCCCCCCCAGCACGACCGGCCCAATCCAGCTCCCCTCCCCGCCTCCCAGCTGTCCAGCCCTCCCCGACCCCTACTTAATGGCGGCCACTGCGGGGACAGGCGAACAAGACCACTGGCTCATTGTCAGTGAAATTGCTCTCCCACCCTCGCAGCTCCACCATTAAGTGAGGTGCCCCTGCCCCTGCACTCTTCAGTGTTGGTGATCGAGGCCCTCCTCCACCCGCAGGTTTCCCCGTGCCTCAACCCTGGTGGTCCAGTGGACCTCTGTCTCCTTTCTTTCTTTCTGCTCCTTCACTCGTTTTTCTCCCCTTTCTATCTTTCACCTTTCTGCACCTCTGCTCTTTTGCGCCTTATTTCTGCCCATTCTCCCTTCCTCTCCCTCTGCTCCTTCACTCGTTTTCACTCGTTTTTCCCCCCTTTCTATCTTTCACCTTTCTGCACCTCTGCTCTTTTGTGCCTTATTTCTGCCCATTTTCCCTTTCTCTCCCTCTGCTCCTTCACTCGTTTTCACTCGTTTTTTTACCCTTTCTATCTTTCACCTTTCTGCTCTTTTCTGCATCTCTGCTCTTTTGTGCCTTATTTCTGCTTATTTTCCCTTTTTTCTTTATCCCTTCTTTCCTCCCTTTACCTTTCCCCGCCGCTGCTGCCCCCGCGGCCCCTCCCCCAGCACGACCGGCCAATCCAGCTCCCCTCCCTGCCTCCCAGCTGTCCAGCCCTCCCCGACCCCTACTTAATGGCGGCCACTGCGGGGCCGCGTAGCGGCCGCGGGCTGCGGGCGCGCCGCTGGTGCACCGAAGGCGCGTCAAAGGCAAGCACGTCTGCGCCCGTCTGCGACCCGTCTGCAACCAGCACCAGGAACCCTGGACCTCCGCCCCGCCAACGCTACGACCCAGCAGAACTCCACGCACTCAACCCAGGCTGCAACAACAACTGCAAGCTAGCATCACCAGCCTACACCCACGGACCCTTCAGCTGTCACCGCTGCCGGCACACCTGCAGCACCGCCAAGAACACGGAACCAGCACAACCCGCCCACAAGAACACAACCAAACCGAAGACCCTGCAATGCATCCTCCTCAACGTCCGATCCCTCCACAAACACGCAACAGAAATCTGGGACCTCCTCGACAGCACCACCCCAGACGTAGCATTCTTCACCGAAACCTGGACAAACACCACCTCGGGACCAGACATTGCCATCACCATCCCCCAAGGATACAAGATCTCCAAGAAGGACCGCCCCATCCACCCAGGAGGATGAATCGCCATCGTCCACAAATCCAGCCTCCGCCTGAGCACACTCCCTGACGAGTCCAGAGAACTGATGGAACACCTTCACTTCAAGATACTGGCCGGCCCCACCGCCGCCCTCCGAGGAACCCTCATCTACCGACCCCCTGGACCCCGCGGACCCTTCTCCAACTCTATCACGGACATTATCTCCCCGCAGGCCATCGCATCCACCAACTACACCCTGCTGGGAGACCTCAACTTCCACCTCGACAATCAACTGGACCCCAACACCACATCCCTCCTGGACAACCTCCACAACATTGGACTCCGCCAGATTGTGACCGAGCCCACGCACTCAGCAGGACACGCCCTCGACCCCCTCTTCACTACAGGAAACTCCATCACCTTCAGCCACACCACCAAACTCCCATGGACCGACCATCGTTGCGTCCACTTCACCTTCAGAACACCCACCATCCACAGACACCAGCACCTGCTTCCACAAAGAAACTGGACCAAAATCACAGATGACCAGCTCACCTCCTCACTCAACAACTCCACCCCAACCATTGCGGAAAATGACAACCCCAACACCGCAGCCCGAACCCTGCATAGATGGATCTCGGACAGCACCAACACCATACCCCCCTCAAGAAAAACAATACCCGTGCCAAGAAAGCCAGATGGTTTACCACCGAACTTCGAGAGTCCAGGCGCACATGCCGCCGCCTTGAAAAGGCCTTTAGAAACAGAAAATCCACAGAAGCCCACAACAACTTCAGAGCCGCCACCAACGCCCACCATCAACTCATCAGAGAAACGAGGAAAAAAGCGATTGAAGACAGAATCTCCACCCACGCACACAACAGCAAGGAACTCTTCAGCATCATCAAGGAGTTCGCCCAACCCACCAGCGAGTCTACCAACATCCCTCCCTCACAAGACCTCTGCGACAAACTCAGCATCTTTTTCCACCACAAAATCAAGAGCATCTACGACAACTTCGACGAAGACAACCAACACACTGAACCCTCACCAACCACCCCCAACACCCGGAAACCAGCGATTGATGACTGGACAGCCCTCACCACCGAAGACACACTGAAGACAATGAAGTCAATCCACTCAGGGGCCCCCACGGACCCCTGCCCCCACCACATCTTCAACAGAGCCGCCAACACCATCGCACCCATGCTCCGCCAAACCATCAACCGCTCCCTGGCGACCGCCTCGTTCCCCGATGACTGGAAACACGCCGAGGTCAACCACCTCCTAAAGAAACCCTCAGCGGACCCCACCAACCTCAAAAACTACAGACCCATCTCCCTGCTCCCGTTCCCAGCGAAAGTCATCGAAAAAACCATCAACAGTCAACTCGCCACATTCATTGAAGAACACAACATCCTCGACTCCTCCCAATCCGGCTGCAGAAAAAACCACAGTACGGAAACCGCCCTCCTCGCCGCAACAGATGACATCCGCATCTTACTGGACAAAGGAGAAACAGTTGCCCTCATCCTCCTCGACCTATCAGCGGCTTTCGACACAGTCTCCCACCGCACCCTAATACGCAGACTCTACGATGCAGGAATCCAGGACAAGGCCCTCGACTGGATCTGCTCCTTCCTCTCCGGCAGGACGCAGCGGGTCAGACTCCCCCCTTTCCTCTTGGACCCCAAACCGATCACCTGCGGAGTCCCCCAGGGCTCCTCCCTCAGTCCGACGCTCTTCAACGTCTACATGGCTCCACTTGCCCCCATCATCAGAACCTACGGACTCAACATCGTGTCATATGCAGACGACACCCAGCTCATCCTCTCCCTATCCAACGAGCCCAACACCGCCAGACGCAACTTTCGAGAAGGCATGGAAGCCGTCGCCAAATGGATGAAAAACAGCTGCCTTCAACTAAACACCAACAAAACAAAAGTACTCATCATGGGCCCAAACCCCGACGCCTGGAGCGACACCTGGTGGCCCACCGCCCTCGGAAACCCGCCAACCCCCACAGACCACGCACGCAACCTGGGAATCATCCTGGACTCCGAGCTCAAAATGGACCGCCAGATCAACTCTGTCTCATCTTCCTGCTTCCACACCCTCCGCCTCCCTCGTAAGACCTTCAAATGGATCCCCCTCGAACACCGAAAGACAGTCACTCACGCCCTGGTCACCAGCAGACTTGACTACGGCAACGCACTCTACGCCGGAATAAACAAAAACCTCATCCGCAAGCTACAGAACATCCAGAACGCCGCCGCAAGACTGGTCCTCAACCTGCCAAAACACTGTCACATCTCCCAGCACCTGCGCACACTCCACTGGCTCCCCGTCGAGGTGAGAATCACCTTTAAGATGCTCACCCACGCACACAAGGCCCTCCACGGCACCGGACCAGCATACCTGAACAGCCGACTCAAATTCCACGCACCCCAAAGGACCCTACGATCAGCCCAGCTTTCCTACGCCGTGGTCCCCCGCACCAGAAAGACCAGATCGGGAGGCCGCTCCTTCTCCTTCCTCGCGGCCAAAGCATGGAACGCCCTTCTGCTCCACCTCAGACAGACAACATCGCTCCCCATCTTCGCAAGAAACCTCAAAACCTGGCTCTTCGACAGACCCCCTCCTTGATGGAATGGAACCTGCACCCCCCTACCCCCCCCACCCCTAGCACCTTGAGACCCTTACGGGTGAGTAGTCGCGCTTTAACAAACTCCTGATTGATTGATTGACAGTCACATTGCATCATCCACCGTACACCGGCTGGCCCAGCCCGGCCCAGGACCGGCGTGCCGGCCATGTCAACCAGGGCTGGCACGGCGGTAGTGGACGGGGCCTGGCACGGCGGTAGTGGCCGGGGCCTGGCACGGCGGTGGTTGACAGGGCCGGCACACCGGTCCTGGGCCGGGCTGGGCTGGCCGGTGTATGGTGGATGATGCAATGTGACTGTAAGTGGGGTCATGACCTGCCATGTCCATTGACATCAGCTAAAGGATGTGTTGGCCTGCACCTCCCCCACCGAATACCTGCCCCGCCATGTTGGCGCCAGTGAATGAACATTGTAGCAAGAGAAGGATCCGTCCCGGAAGCTTCCACATGCGGTTGCCGGTGTGTGACCGTGACGGTCTGTGCACGTGCAGCCAATGGGAAGTGTGAACAAGGCCCGCGTATGCCCAATCGAATGTAGCGTATGCTGTGCACCGCAACACCAGGGCCAGTCATTGGCCCTTTTCCAAACACGCATCCAGGGCTGACCAATGGCTGGCGACGTATGCCACTGACATGGCTTCAGGGCCCTATATATGTGTGATTTGCAAAAGCACACATTTTACGATGACCACCGACTGCTGCCTGTGACCATCACCTCGACCTGCTGCTGCGGAGCTGACCACCGACTGCTGCCTGTGACCATCACCTCGACCTGCTGCTGCGGAGCTGACCACCGACTGCTGCCTGTGACCATCACCTCGACCTGCTGCTGTGGAGCTGACCACCGACTGCTGCTCTAGTGCCATACTCCGTGAACTTGCCATGTCGAGAGTCAAAGAGATCCGGTCTCGTCCCTTCACCGCCGCGGAGCTGGATGTCCTCGTGGACGGTGTGCTCCGCAACTTCGGACAGCTGTACGGCTCACCCGGACAGGTGGTAAGTGCAGTGGGGGACATGTTGGTGTGCATGAGGTGGTCCATTACACCTGGCCTCTGCAATCTTGGCGGTGTGCTGCGGGCCCAACACGATTGTCGGAATGTGCATGTCTGCTGAAAGATACGTGTTGTCCCTATCTGTGTGACTGGCCAACTGTCCACTGACTTGCACCCTTTTGTCTCCCATCATGGTAGGTGAAGCTGCACCTTCGCAAGGACGTGTGTAGGAGCATTGCACGTGATGTACGGGCAGTGGGGGTGTCCAATAGATGACATACACACTGCCACAAACGCTGGGACGACATTTCCAGGCTGAGCAAGAATGTAGCGGAAGTGACAGTAGGGATGATTCCAAGAATGCCACGTCTGGCCCGACGCTCAATGACCCCTCTCATGCACCGTATCATTGCTGTGATGCATCCTGACCTGTCCGACCGGCTGCGTGTGGATCAACAGCAAAGTAGCGGTAAGCATACTGTCTGTGTATGTTGCATGGGAGTGCAATGCATGTATTGTTGCCCAGACACATTAGTGACTCCAGTGTAGCGTATGTATCGTTGCAATGGCATGTGGGTGCCATTGGCGGAGTCAAATGTCACTTCCAGGTCCGGCATGTTAATACGCCACTCGCTAAGCAGTTGAGTGTTGATGCACATGCTGTAGTGGTCCGTCGCCCCATGGCAAGACATGTGTGCAGATGTACGTGCTCCTGCCCTGTCCGCATGCTGTACAGGTTTCACTGCCAACAGTGCTTATTTCATGTGAGGATGACTGGTAGGGGTGGGCCGTGTGCAGGTTGGGGGCTAGATGTACTTTGTCAGCTATTGCATTAGGGATTCCTTGGCCTACTGTACGTGAGTGTGCCCATGACTTACACCTCTTTTCTGTGCTTTTCAGCTTTGGCAGAGGCCACTCAGCCGCAGACGGCGGAGATGATTGGAGGCAATGCATCAGGATCAGACTTCACGCACACGCAGACTGACACAGAAGAGGGCAGCGCCGGAGAGGGGGACAGGACCGTCCCTGAGGACTCACATGTGGAGACAACATCGTCCTCATCTTCCGACAGTGTTGGTAAGTCTGCACTGTTGTCACAGACTGGGAGTGGCCAATCTACACCTTCGGTCGGGACACAGCACACAGGGCCCACACTGCCACCAACTGCACCATGTACTGTTCGTGCACGCAGGAGTAGGGGGAGCAGAGTGGCGTTCGGTGTCGGCCCCAGCCTCGGTGAGCCAAAATGCACTTTGTGCTGAGGCTGTTGATCTGCTGCGACAGCTGTGTGTGGGGCAGACCAATATGATAAATGCATTCCAAGACCACGATAGGAAGTTGGGGCAGGTGGTGGCATTCATGGAAGGGATACATGGAGATCTTGCTGGTCTACACAGGACAGTTCAGTCATTGGCTAGCAGTGTTTTGTCTGCCATTGTACAGTCGCATGGACTGGGTGCTACTTCTGTTTCCCCATCTACCACACTGGATGTGTCAGGGGGGAGTGTACATTCTGACCAGGACTCCAATGCAGGGTATTGCACTAGAAGCAGCGTCAGCCAGCACGTCAGGGCACGGAGGGCTCAGACACCATCCCCTAGGTCAGCAAAATCTGTTCACAAAGAAAACGTCACATACACTGGAGTACACACACGGGATTCATAAGTGGTGTTGGGGGAAATGCCTCCACATGCTACACAGGCATCCCACACAAAAGGTACTCCCAAGACAAGGGTTTCTCCCAGTTCCATGGACACTACCTTGGACAAGGACAGTCAGAAGACAAAGGCACCTCATTTGAGCAGGGACACTCCCAAGGACAGGGACACTAGTAAGGAAGGGGCCACTCCCAAGGGCAGGGAAAAGGACAGTCAGAAGACAAAGGCACCTCATAAGAGCAGGGCCACTCCCAAGGACAGGGACACTAGTAAGGAAGGGGCCACTCCCAAGGGCAGGGACAAGGACAGTCATAAGACAAAGGCACCTCATAAGAGCTGGGACACTCCCAAGAACAGGGACACTAGTAAGGAAGGGGCCACTCCCAAGGGCAGGGACAAGGACAGTCAGGAGACAAAGGCACCTCATAAGAGCAGGGACACTCCCAAGTCAGGGACACTAGTAAGGAAGGGGCCAATCCCAAGGGCAGGGACAAGGACAGTCAGAAGACAAAGGCACCTCTGGAGAGCAGGGACACTCCCAAGGGCAGGGACACTAGTAAGGAAGGAGCCACTCCCAAGGGCAGGGACAAGCTCAGTCAAAAGACAAAGGCACCTAAGAAGAGCAGGGACACTCCCAAGGGCATGGACACACACAGGGAGAAGGTGTGTTCAGGAGACAGGTACACCAGAGACGACAAGTCTGCTGCCAGGAACAGAGCAACATCCAGTGAACAGGGAAAGTCCAGAGACAACATTCCTCCTACGGAAAACGAACTTCCAAGGGACAAGGCTTCTCCCATGGACACTGGCGCTATCAAGGACAGGCATACATCACCCCTTGCTGCACTATGGCTGATGTTGTTGAGGGAACGGAATACAGGTGTTTCCGCGGTGGTGTCACCCCTTACCTCCACTCCCCTCAGGGCCCATCAGGAGCAGAGGAATGTGGGCCCTGTTGTAGCATCCCCCACGACACATGTTGCAGAGGCCAGAAGGCAGCCACACAGCAAACGACAAGCATGCTCCAGCACGTCCCCGGAGAGCATACCCCCGGCAGCAGATGCACCACCCATGGTGGGTGACATTTCATTTCCGTCCGAACCACTTGGCAGTCCTGTCCTGTCCAGGGCGCACTCACATATCCCCAAGAGACGTAGACACACACCATTGACACATGCCCACCCCGATGTCAGTCAAGTCCAACTATTACCAGCTCCCAGAGCCACCCTGCCTCCTGGCCCATACAGCCCTGTGGCTCATCATTTCAGTGGTCCCAGTGGCGCAGCTGCAGTTGACTCTCATGTGTCAGATAGTGGCACTGTGTCTGTTGTTTGCTGTCATGCATCATGTAGTAGCACTGTATCAGTTGTGCCCTCTTCTGTTGCTGGTGCTGGCAGTGTGTCTGGGTCTGTGGCGCATGTGTCAGTCACTCGAGCTGTGGCTGTGTCTCACACTCCTGTATCAGGTGCTGGCAGTGTGCCTGGGTCTGTGGCGCATGTGTCAGTCACTCGAGCTGTGGCTGTGTCTCACACTCCTGCATCTGGTGCTGTCAGGGTGTTTGGGTCTGTAGCTCACGTGTCATTCACTGCATCTGTGTGTCACACTCCTGTGTCTGGTGCTGGCAGTGTGTCTGGGTCTGTGGCCCATGTGTCAGTTACTCGAGCTGTGGCTGTGTCTCACACTCCAATTTCTGGTGCTGGCAGTCTGTCCGATGCAGGTACCTCACGCAATCCACATGATAGTGTGATGTGAGGTGCTGTTCACTTCACTCACATGTCATGGCACATGGTGTGTACATTGTCCATTGTGTACAGACTTCCACAGTTGTGGTCCTTGGGACGGGTTGCTTGGAATAAATACTTGTACTGCCTCTGATGTACCTGCTCTGATGTCGACTATGCCCTGTTGGTGTTCTGATACTGCAGTCTGCCCTCTCATGTACTGCCTCTGATGGACCTGTTCAGTGCAATGGACTGTTGATGCACTTAGCCCCTCTCATGTACTGCCTCTGATGGACCTGTTCAGTGCATTGGACTGTTGATGCACTTAGCCCCTCTCATGTACTGCCTCTGATGTACCTGCTCTGGTATCCACAATGCCCTGTTGGTGTTCTGATACTGCAGTCTGCCCTCTCATGTACTGCCTCAGATGTACCTGCTCTCGTGTCCAATATGGCCTGTTGGTGTTCTGATACTGCAGTCTGCCCTCTCATGTACTGCCTCTGATGTACCTGCTCTGATGTCGACTATGCCCTGTTGGTGTCCTGATACTGCAGTCTGCCCTCTCATGTGCTGCCTCTGATGTACCTGCTCCGGTGTCCACAATGCCCTGTTGGTGTTCTGATACTGCAGTCTGCCCTCTCATGTACTGCCTCTGATGGACCTGTTCAGTGCAATGGACTGTTGATGCACTTAGCCCCTCTCATGTACTGCCTCTGATGTACTTGCTCAGGTGTCCACAATGCCCTGTAGGTGTTCTAATACTGCAGTCTGCCCTCTCATGTACTGCCTCTGATGTACCTGCTCTGGTGTCCACAATGCCCTGTTGGTGTTCTGATACTGCAGTCTGCCCTCTCATGTACTGCCTCTGATGTACCTGCTCTGGTGTCCACAATGCCCTGTTGGTGTTCTGATACTGCAGTCTACCTTCTCATGTACTGCCTCTGATGTACCTGCTCTGATGTCAACTATGCCCTGTTGGTGTTCTGATACTGCAGTCTGCCCTGTCATGTACTGTCTCTGATGTACCTGCTCTGGTGTCCACAATGCCCTGTTGGTGTTCTGATACTGCAGTCTGCCCTGTCATGTACTGTCTCTGATGTACCTGCTCTGGTGTCCACAATGCCCTGTTGGTGTTCTGATACTGCAGTCTGCCCTCTCATGTACTGCCTCTGATGGACCTGTTCAGTGCAATGGACTGTTGATGCACTTAGCCCCTCTCATGTACTGCCTCTGATGTACCTGCTCTGTTGGCCACAATGCCCTGTTGGTGTCCTGATACTGCAGTCTGCCCTCTCATGTACTGCCTCTGATGGACCTGTTCAGTGCAATGGACTGTTGATGCACTTAGCCCCTCTCATGTACTGCCTCTGATGGACGTGTTCAGTGTAATGGACTGTTGATGCACTTAGCCCCTCTCATGTACTGCCTCTGATGTACCTGCTCTGTTGTCCACAATGCCCTGTTGGTGTCCTGATACCGCAGTCTGCCCTCTCATGTACTGCCTCTGATGGACCTGTTCAGTGCAATGGACTGTTGATGCACTTAGCCCCTCTCATGTACAGCCTCTGATGTACCTGCTCTGGTGTCCACAATGCCCTGTTGGTGTTCTGATACTGCAGTCTGCCCTCTCATGTACTGCCTCTGATGGACCTGTTCAGTGCAATGGACAATTGATGCACTTAGCCCCTCTCATGTACTGCCTCTGATGTACCTGCTCTGGTGTCCACAATGCCCTGTTGGTGTTCTGATACTGCAGTCTGCCCTCTCATGTACTGCCTCTGATGGACCTGTTCAATGCAATGGACTGTTGATGCACTTAGCCCCTCTCATGTACTGCCTCTGATGGACCTGTTCAGTGCAATTGACTGTTGATGCACTTAGCCTCTCTCATGTACTGCCTCTGATGAACCTGTTCCGTGCAATGGACTGTTGATGCACTTAGCCCCTCTCATGTATTGCCTCCGATGGACCTGTTCAGTGCAATGGACTGTTGATGCACTTAGCCCCTCTCATGTACTGCCTCTGATGGACCTGTTCAGTGCAATGGACTGTTGATGCACTTAGCCCCTCTCATGTACTGCCTCTGATGGACCTGTCCAGTGCAATGGACTGTTGATGCACTTAGCCCCTCTCATGTACTGCCTCAGATGTACCTGCTCTGATGTCGACTATGCCCTGTTGGTGTCCTGATACTGTAGTCTGCCCTCTCATGTACTGCCTCTGATGTACCTGCTCTGGTGTCCACAATGCCCTGTTGGTGTTCTAATACTGCAGTCTGCCCTCTCATGTACTGCCTCTGATGGACCTGTTCAGTGCAATGGACTGTTGATGCACTTAGCCCCTCTCATGTACTGCCTCTGATGTACCTGCTCTGTTGGCCACAATGCCCTGTTGGTGTTCTAATACTGCAGTCTGCTCTCTCATGTACTGCCTCTGATGTACGTGCTCTGATGTCGACTATGCCCTGTTGGTGTCCTGATACTGTAGTCTGCCCTCTCATGTACTGCCTCTGATGTACCTGCTCTGGTGTCCACAATGCCCTGTTGGTGTTCTGATACTGCAGTCTGCCCTCTCATGTACTGCCTCTGATGTACCTGCTCTGGTGTCCACAATGCCCTGTTGGTGTTCTGATACTGCAGTCTGCCTTCTCATGTACTGCCTCTGATGTACCTGCTCTGATGTCGACTATGCCCTGTTGGTGTCCTGATACTGTAGTCTGCCCTCATGTACTGCCTATGATGTACCTGCTCTGGTGTCCACAATGCCCTGTTGGTGTTCTGATACTGCAGTCTGCCTTCTCATGTACTGCCTCTGATGTACCTGCTCTGATGTCGACTATGCCCTGTTGGTGTCCTGATACTGTAGTCTGCCCTCTCATGTACTGCCTCTGATGTACCTACTCTGGTGTCCACAATGCCCTGATGGTGTTCTGATACTGCAGTCTGCCCTCTCATGTACTGCCTCTGATGTACCTTCTCTCATGTCCACAATGCCCTGTTAGTGTTCTGATACTGCAGTCTGCCCTGTCATGTACTGTCTCTGATGGACCTGTTCAGTGCAATGGACTGTTGATGCACTTAGCCCCTCTCATGTACTGCCTCTGATGTACCTGCTCTGGTGTCCACAATGCCCTGTTGGTGTTCTGATACTGTAGTCTGCCCTCTCATGTACTGCCTCTGATGTACCTGCTCTGGTGTCCACAATGCCCTGTTGGTGTTCTGAAACTGCAGTCTGCCCTCTCATGTACTGCCTCTGATGTACCTTCCCTGATGTCAACTATGCCCTGTTGGTGTCCTGATACTGCAGTCTGCCCTCTCATGTACTTCCTCTGATGGACCTGTTCAGTGGAATGGACTGTTGATGCACTTAGCCCCTCTCATGTACTGCCTCTGATGTACCTGCTCTGGTGTCCACAATGCCCTGTTGGTGTTCTGATACTGCAGTCTGCCCTCTCATGTACTGCCTCTGATGTACCTGCTCTGGTGTCCACAATGTCCTGTTGGTGTCCTGATACTGTAGTCTGCCCTCTCATGTACTGCCTCTGATGTACCTGCTCTGGTGTCCACAATGCCCTGTTGGGGTTCTGATACTGCAGTCTGCCCTCTCATGTACTGCCTCTGATGTACCTGCTCTGATGTCGACTATGCCCTGTTGGTGTCCTGATACTGTAGTCTGCCCTCTCATGTACTGCCTCTGATGGACCTGCTCTGGTGTCCACAATGCCCTGTTCGGGTTCTGATACTGCAGCCTGCCCTCTCATGTACTGCCTCTGATGGACCTGTTCAGTGTAATGGACTGTTGATGCACTTAGCCCCACTCATGTACTGCCTCTGATGTACCTGCTCTGGTGTCCACAATGCCCTGTTGGTGTTCTGATACTGCAGTCTGCCCTCTCATGTACTGCCTCAGATGTACCTGCTCTCGTGTCCAATATGGCCTGTTGGTGTTCTGATACTGCAGTCTGCCCTCTCATGTACTGCCTCTGATGTACCTGCTCTGATGTCGACTATGCCCTGTTGGTGTCCTGATACTGCAGTCTGCCCTCTCATGTACTGCCTCTGATGTACCTGCTCCGGTGTCCACAATGCCCTGTTGGTGTTCTGATACTGCAGTCTGCCCTCTCATGTACTGCCTCTGATGGACCTGTTCAGTGCAATGGACTGTTGATGCACTTAGCCCCTCTCATGTACTGCCTCTGATGTACTTGCTCAGGTGTCCACAATGCCCTGTAGGTGTTCTAATACTGCAGTCTGCCCTCTCATGTACTGCCTCTGATGTACCTGCTCTGGTGTCCACAATGCCCTGTTGGTGTTCTGATACTGCAGTCTGCCCTCTCATGTACTGCCTCTGGTGTACCTGCTCTGGTGTCCACAATGCCCTGTTGGTGTTCTGATACTGCAGTCTGCCTTCTCATGTACTGCCTCTGATGTACCTGCTCTGATGTCAACTATGCCCTGTTGGTGTCCTGATACTGTAGTCTGCCCTCTCATGTACTGCCTCTGATGTACCTGCTCTGGTGTCCACAATGCCCTGATGGTGTTCTGATACTGCAGTCTTCCCTCTCATGTACTGCCTCTGATGTACCTTCTCTCGTGACCACAATGCCCTGTTGGTGTTCTGATACTGCAGTCTGCCCTGTCATGTACTGTCTCTGATGTACCTGCTCTGGTGTCCACAATGCCCTGTTGGTGTTCTGATACTGCAGTCTGCCCTCTCATGTACTGCCTCTGATGGACCTGTTCAGTGCAATGGACTGTTGATGCACTTAGCCCCTCTCATGTACTGCCTCTGATGTACCTGCTCTGTTGGCCACAATGCCCTGTTGGTGTCCTGATACTGCAGTCTGCCCTCTCATGTACTGCCTCTGATGGACCTGTTCAGTGCAATGGACTGTTGATGCACTTAGCCCCTCTCATGTACTGCCTCTGATGGACGTGTTCAGTGTAATGGACTGTTGATGCACTTAGCCCCTCTCATGTACTGCCTCTGATGTACCTGCTCTGTTGTCCACAATGCCCTGTTGGTGTCCTGATACCGCAGTCTGCCCTCTCATGTACTGCCTCTGATGGACCTGTTCAGTGCAATGGACTGTTGATGCACTTAGCCCCTCTCATGTACAGCCTCTGATGTACCTGCTCTGGTGTCCACAATGCCCTGTTGGTGTTCTGATACTGCAGTCTGCCCTCTCATGTACTGCCTCTGATGGACCTGTTCAGTGCAATGGACAATTGATGCACTTAGCCCCTCTCATGTACTGCCTCTGATGTACCTGCTCTGGTGTCCACAATGCCCTGTTGGTGTTCTGATACTGCAGTCTGCCCTCTCATGTACTGCCTCTGATGGACCTGTTCAATGCAATGGACTGTTGATGCACTTAGCCCCTCTCATGTACTGCCTCTGATGGACCTGTTCAGTGCAATTGACTGTTGATGCACTTAGCCTCTCTCATGTACTGCCTCTGATGAACCTGTTCCATGCAATGGACTGTTGATGCACTTAGCCCCTCTCATGTATTGCCTCCGATGGACCTGTTCAGTGCAATGGACTGTTGATGCACTTAGCCCCTCTCATGTACTGCCTCTGATGGACCTGTTCAGTGCAATGGACTGTTGATGCACTTAGCCCCTCTCATGTACTGCCTCTGATGGACCTGTTCAGTGCAATGGACTGTTGATGCACTTAGCCCCTCTCATGTACTGCCTCAGATGTACCTGCTCTGATGTCGACTATGCCCTGTTGGTGTCCTGATACTGTAGTCTGCCCTCTCATGTACTGCCTCTGATGTACCTGCTCTGGTGTCCACAATGCCCTGTTGGTGTTCTAATACTGCAGTCTGCCCTCTCATGTACTGCCTCTGATGGACCTGTTCAGTGCAATGGACTGTTGATGCACTTAGCCCCTCTCATGTACTGCCTCTGATGTACCTGCTCTGTTGGCCACAATGCCCTGTTGGTGTTCTAATACTGCAGTCTGCTCTCTCATGTACTGCCTCTGATGTACGTGCTCTGATGTCGACTATGCCCTGTTGGTGTCCTGATACTGTAGTCTGCCCTCTCATGTACTGCCTCTGATGTACCTGCTCTGGTGTCCACAATGCCCTGTTGGTGTTCTGATACTGCAGTCTGCCCTCTCATGTACTGCCTCTGATGTACCTGCTCTGGTGTCCACAATGCCCTGTTGGTGTTCTGATACTGCAGTCTGCCTTCTCATGTACTGCCTCTGATGTACCTGCTCTGATGTCGACTATGCCCTGTTGGTGTCCTGATACTGTAGTCTGCCCTCATGTACTGCCTATGATGTACCTGCTCTGGTGTCCACAATGCCCTGTTGGTGTTCTGATACTGCAGTCTGCCTTCTCATGTACTGCCTCTGATGTACCTGCTCTGATGTCGACTATGCCCTGTTGGTGTCCTGATACTGTAGTCTGCCCTCTCATGTACTGCCTCTGATGTACCTACTCTGGTGTCCACAATGCCCTGATGGTGTTCTGATACTGCAGTCTGCCCTCTCATGTACTGCCTCTGATGTACCTTCTCTCATGTCCACAATGCCCTGTTGGTGTCCTGATACCGCAGTCTGCCCTCTCATGTACTGCCTCTGATGGACCTGTTCAGTGCAATGGACTGTTGATGCACTTAGCCCCTCTCATGTACAGCCTCTGATGTACCTGCTCTGGTGTCCACAATGCCCTGTTGGTGTTCTGATACTGCAGTCTGCCCTCTCATGTACTGCCTCTGATGGACCTGTTCAGTGCAATGGACAATTGATGCACTTAGCCCCTCTCATGTACTGCCTCTGATGTACCTGCTCTGGTGTCCACAATGCCCTGTTGGTGTTCTGATACTGCAGTCTGCCCTCTCATGTACTGCCTCTGATGGACCTGTTCAATGCAATGGACTGTTGATGCACTTAGCCCCTCTCATGTACTGCCTCTGATGGACCTGTTCAGTGCAATTGACTGTTGATGCACTTAGCCTCTCTCATGTACTGCCTCTGATGAACCTGTTCCATGCAATGGACTGTTGATGCACTTAGCCCCTCTCATGTATTGCCTCCGATGGACCTGTTCAGTGCAATGGACTGTTGATGCACTTAGCCCCTCTCATGTACTGCCTCTGATGGACCTGTTCAGTGCAATGGACTGTTGATGCACTTAGCCCCTCTCATGTACTGCCTCTGATGGACCTGTTCAGTGCAATGGACTGTTGATGCACTTAGCCCCTCTCATGTACTGCCTCAGATGTACCTGCTCTGATGTCGACTATGCCCTGTTGGTGTCCTGATACTGTAGTCTGCCCTCTCATGTACTGCCTCTGATGTACCTGCTCTGGTGTCCACAATGCCCTGTTGGTGTTCTAATACTGCAGTCTGCCCTCTCATGTACTGCCTCTGATGGACCTGTTCAGTGCAATGGACTGTTGATGCACTTAGCCCCTCTCATGTACTGCCTCTGATGTACCTGCTCTGTTGGCCACAATGCCCTGTTGGTATTCTAATACTGCAGTCTGACCTCTCATGTACTGCCTCTGATGTACGTGCTCTGATGTCGACTATGCCCTGTTGGTGTCCTGATACTGTAGTCTGCCCTCTCATGTACTGCCTCTGATGTACCTGCTCTGGTGTCCACAATGCCCTGTTTGTGTTCTGATACTGCAGTCTGCCCTCTCATGTACTTCCTCTGATGGACCTGGTCAGTGGAATGGACTGTTGATGCACTTAGCCCCTCTCATGTACTGCCTCTGATGTACCTGCTCTGGTGTCCACAATGCCCTGTTGGTGTTTTGATACTGCAGTCTGCCCTCTCATGTACTGCCTCTGATGTACCTGCTCTAGTGTCTACAATGCCCTGTTGGTGTTCTGATACTGCAGTCTGCCCTCTCATGTACTGCCTCTGATGTACCTGCTCTGGTGTCCACAATGTCCTGTTGGTGTCCTGATACTGTAGTCTGCCCTCTCATGTACTGCCTCTGATGTACCTGCTCTGGTGTCCACAATGTCCTGTTGGTGTCCTGATACTGTAGTCTGCCCTCTCATGTACTGCCTCTGATGTACCTGCTCTGGTGTCCACAATGCCCTGTTGGGGTTCTGATACTGCAGTCTGCCCTCTAATGTACTGCCTCTGATGGACCTGCTCTGGTGTCCACAATGCCCTGTTCGGGTTCTGATACTGCAGTCTGCCCTCTCATGTACTGCCTCTGATGGACCTGTTCAGTGTAATGGACTGTTGATGCAATTAGCCCCACTCATGTACTGCCTCTGATGTACCTGCTCTGGTGTCCACAATGCCCTGTTGGTGTTCTGATACTGCAGTCTGCCCTCTCATGTACTGCCTCTGATGTACCTGCTCTGGTGTCCACAATGCCCTGTTGGTGTCCTGATACTGTAGTCTGCCCTCTCATGTACTGCCTCTGATGTACCTGCTCTGGTGTCCACAATGCCCTGTTGGTGTTCTGATACTGCAGTCTTCCCTCTCATGTACTGCCTCTGATGTACCTGCTCTGATCTCGACTATGCCCTGTTGGTGTCCTGATACTGTAGTCTGCCCTCTCATGTACTGCCTCTGATGTACCTGCTCTGGTGTCCACAATGCCCTGTTGGTGTTCTGATACTGCAGTCTGCCCTCTCATGTACTGCCTCTGATGGACCTGTTCAGTTCAATGGACTGTTGATGCACTTAGCCCCTCTCATGTACCGCCTCTGATGGACCTGTTCAGTGTAATGGACTGATGATGCACTTAGCCCCTCTCATGTACTGCCTCTGATGGACCTGTTCAGTGCAATGGACTGTTGATGCACTTAGCCCCTCTCATGTACTGCCTCTGATGTACCTGCTCTGGTGTCCACAATGCCCTGTTGGTGTTCTGATACTGCAGTCTGCCCTCTCATGTACTGCCTCTGATGTACCTGCTCTGATGTCGACTATGCCCTGTTGGTGTCCTGATACTGTAGTCTGCCCTCTCACGTACTGCCTCTGATGTACCTGCTCCGGTGTCCACAATGCCCTGTTGGTGTTCTGATACTGCAGTCTGCCCTCTCATGTACAGCCTCTGATGGACCTGTTCAGTGCAATGGACTGTTGATGCACTTAGCCCCTCTCATGTACTGCCTCTGATGTACTTGCTCAGGTGTCCACAATGCCCTGTAGGTATTCTAATACTGCAGTCTGCCCTCTCATGTACTGCCTCTGATGTACCTGCTCTGGTGTCCACAATGCCCTGTTGGTGTTCTGATACTGCAGTCTGCCCTCTCATGTACTGCCTCTGATGTACCTGCTCTGGTGTCCACAATGCCCTGTTGGTGTTCTGATACTGCAGTCTGCCTTCTCATGTACTGCCTCTGATGTACCTGCTCTGATGTCGACTATGCCCTGTTGGTGTCCTGATACTGTAGTCTGCCCTCATGTACTGCCTATGATGTACCTGCTCTGGTGTCCACAATGCCCTGTTGGTGTTCTGATACTGCAGTCTGCCTTCTCATGTACTGCCTCTGATGTACCTGCTCTGAGGTCGACTATGCCCTGTTGGTGTCCTGATACTGTAGTCTGCCCTCTCATGTACTGCCTCTGATGTACCTGCTCTGGTGTCCACAATGCCCTGATGGTGTTCTGATGCTGCAGTCTGCCCTCTCATGTACTGCCTCTGATGTACCTTCTCTCATGTCCACAATGCCCTGTTGGTGTTCTGATACTGCAGTCTGCCCTGTCATGTACTGTCTCTGATGGACCTGTTCAGTGCAATGGACTGTTGATGCACTTAGCCCCTCTCATGTACTGCCTCTGATGTACCTGCTCTGGTGTCCACAATGCCCTGTTGGTGTTCTGATACTGTAGTCTGCCCTCTCATGTACTGCCTCTGATGTACCTGCTCTGGTGTCCACAATGCCCTGTTGGTGTTCTGAAACTGCAGTCTGCCCTCTCATGTACTGCCTCTGATGTACCTTCCCTGATGTCAACTATGCCCTGTTGGTGTCCTGATACTGCAGTCTGCCCTCTCATGTACTTCCTCTGATGGACCTGTTCAGTGGAATGGACTGTTGATGCACTTAGCCCCTCTCATGTACTGCCTCTGATGTACCTGCTCTGGTGTCCACAATGCCCTGTTGGTGTTCTGATACTGCAGTCTGCCCTCTCATGTACTGCCTCTGATGTACCTGCTCTGGTGTCCACAATGCCCTGTTGGGGTTCTGATACTGCAGTCTGCCCTCTCATGTACTGCCTCTGATGTACCTGCTCTGATGTCGACTATGCCCTGTTGGTGTCCTGATACTGTAGTCTGCCCTCTCATGTACTGCCTCTGATGGACCTGCTCTGGTGTCCACAATGCCCTGTTCGGGTTCTGATACTGCAGCCTGCCCTCTCATGTACTGCCTCTGATGGACCTGTTCAGTGTAATGGACTGTTGATGCACTTAGCCCCACTCATGTACTGCCTCTGATGTACCTGCTCTGGTGTCCACAATGCCCTGTTGGTGTTCTGATACTGCAGTCTTCCCTCTCATGTACTGCCTCTGATGTACCTGCTCTGATCTCGACTATGCCCTGTTGGTGTCCTGATACTGTAGTCTGCCCTCTCAGGTACTGCCTCTGATGTACCTGCTCTGGTGTCCACAATGCCCTGTTGGTGTTCTGATACTGCAGTCTGCCCTCTCATGTACTGCCTCTGATGGACCTGTTCAGTTCAATGGACTGTTGATGCACTTAGCCCCTCTCATGTACCGCCTCTGATGGACCTGTTCAGTGTAATGGACTGATGATGCACTTAGCCCCTCTCATGTACTGCCTCTGATGGACCTGTTCAGTGCAATGGACTGTTGATGCACTTAGCCCCTCTCATGTACTGCCTCAGATGTACCTGCTCTAGTGTCCACAATGCCCTGTTGGTGTCCTGATACTGTAGTCTGCCCTCTCATGTACTGCCTCTGATGTACCTGCTCTGGTGTCCACAATGCCCTGTTGGTGTCCTGATACTGTAGTCTGCCCTCTCATGTACTGCCTCTGATGTACCTGCTCTGGTGTCCACAATGCCCTGTTGGTGTTCTGATACTGCAGTCTGCCCTCTCATGTACTGCCTCTGATGGACCTGTTCAGTGCAATGGACTGTTGATGCACTTAGCCCCTCTCATGTACTGCCTCTGATGTACCTGCTCTGTTGGCCACAATGCCCTGTTGGTGTCCTGATACTGCAGTCTGCCCTCTCATGTACTGCCTCTGATGGACCTGTTCAGTGCAATGGACTGTTGATGCACTTAGCCCCTCTCATGTACTGCCTCTGATGGACGTGTTCAGTGCAATGGACTGTTGATGCACTTAGCCCCTCTCATGTACTGCCTCTGATGGACCTGTTCAGTGCAATGGACTGTTGATGCACTTAGCCCCTCTCATGTACTGCCTCTGATGTACCTGCTCTGTTGTCCACAATGCCCTGTTGGTGTCCTGATACCGCAGTCTGCCCTCTCATGTACTGCCTCTGATGGACCTGTTCAGTGCAGTGGACTGTTGATGCACTTAGCCCCTCTCATGTACAGCCTCTGATGTACCTGCTCTGGTGTCCACAATGCCCTGTTGGTGTTCTGATACTGCAGTCTGCCCTCTCATGTACTGCCTCTGATGGACCTGTTCAATGCAATGGACTGTTGATGCACTTAGCCCCTCTCATGTACTGCCTCTGATGGACCTGTTCAGTGCAATTGACTGTTGATGCACTTAGCCTCTCTCATGTACTGCCTCTTATGAACCTGTTCCGTGCAATGGACTGTTGATGCACTTAGCCCCTCTCATGTATTGCCTCCGATGGACCTGTTCAGTGCAATGGACTGTTGATGAACTTAGCCCCTCTCATGTACTGCTTCTGATGTACCTGCTCTAATGTCGACTATGCCCTGTTGGTGTCCTGATACTGTAGTCTGCCCTCTCATGTACTGCCTCTGATGTACCTGCTCTGGTGTCCAAAATGCCCTGTTGGTGTTCTGATACTGCAGTCTGCCCTCTCATGTACTGCCTCTGATGGACCTGTTCAGTGCAATGGACTGTTGATGCACTTAGCCCCTCTCATGTACTGCCTCTGATGGACCTGTTCAGTGCAATGGACTGTTGATGCACTTAGCCCCTCTCATGGACTGCCTCTGATGGACCTGTTCAGTGCAATGGACTGTTGATGCACTTAGCCCCTCTCATGTACTGCCTCAGATGTACCTGCTCTAGTGTCCAATATGCCCTGTTGGTGTTCTGATACTGCAGTCTGCCCTCTCATGTACTGCCTCTGATGTACCTGCTCTGGTGTCCACAATGCCCTGTTGGTGTTCTGATACTGCAGTCTGCCCTCTCATGTACTGCCTCTGATGTACCTGCTCTGATGTCGACTATGCCCTGTTGGTGTCCTGATACTGTAGTCTGCCCTCTCTTGTACTGCCTCTGATGTACCTGCTCTGGTGTCCACAATGCCCTGTTGGTGTTCTGATACTGCAGTCTGCCCTCTCATGTACTGCCTCTGACGTACCTGCTCTGGTGTCCACAATTCCCTGTTGGTGTTCTGATACTGCAGTCCGCCCTCTCATTTACTGTCTCTGATGGACCTGTTCAGTGCAATGGACTGTTGATGCACTTAGCCCCTCTCATGTACTGCCTCTGATGTACCTGCTCTGGTGTCCACAATGCCCTGTTGGTGTTCTGATACTGCAGTCTGCCCTCTCATGTACTGCCTCTGATGTACCTGCTCTGATGTCGACTATGCCCTGTTGGTGTCCTGATACTGTAGTCTACCCTCTCATGTACTGCCTCTGATGTACCTGCTCTGGTGTCCACAATGCCCTGTTGGTGTTCTGATACTGCAGTCTGCCCTCTCATGTACTTCCTCTGATGGACCTGGTCAGTGGAATGGACTGTTGATGCACTTAGCCCCTCTCCTGTACTGCCTCTGATGTGCTGCTCTGGTGTCCACAATGCCCTGTTGGTGTTCTGATACTGCAGTCTGCCCTCTCATGTACTGCCTCTGATGTACCTGCTCTGGTGTCCACAATGCCCTGTTGGTGTTCTGATACTGCAGTCTGCCCTCTCATGTACTGCCTCTGATGTACCTGCTCTGATGTTGACTATGCCCTGTTGGTGTCCTGATACTGTAGTCTGCCCTCTCATGTACTGCCTCTGATGTACCTGCTCTGGTGTCCACAATGTCCTGTTGGTGTCCTGATACTGTAGTCTGCCCTCTCATGTACTGCCTCTGATGTACCTGCTCTGGTGTCCACAATGCCCTGTTGGGGTTCTGATACTGCAGTCTGCCCTCTAATGTACTGCCTCTGATGGACCTGCTCTGGTGTTCACAATGCCCTGTTCGGGTTCTGATACTGCAGTCTGCCCTCTCATGTACTGCCTCTGATGGACCTGTGCAGTGTAATGGACTGTTGATGCACTTAGCCCCACTCATGTACTGCCTCTGATGTACCTGCTCTGATCTCGACTATGCCCTGTTGGTGTCCTGATACTGTAGTCTGCCCTCTCATGTACTGCCTCTGATGTACCTGCTCTGGTGTCCACAATGCCCTGTTGGTGTTCTGATACTGCAGTCTGCCCTCTCATGTACTGCCTCTGATGGACCTGTTCAGTTCAATGGACTGTTGATGCACTTAGCCCCTCTCATGTACCGCCTCTGATGGACCTGTTCAGTGTAATGGACTGATGATGCACTTAGCCCCTCTCATGTACTGCCTCTGATGGACCTGTTCAGTGCAATGGACTGTTGATGCACTTAGCCCCTCTCATGTACTGCCTCTGATGTACCTGCTCTGGTGTCCACAATGCCCTGTTGGTGTTCTGATACTGCAGTCTGCAATCTCATGTACTGCCTCTGATGGACCTGTTCAGTGCAATGGACTGTTGATGCACTTAGCCCCTCTCATGTACTGCCTCTGATGGACGTGTTCAGTGCAATGGACTGTTGATGCACTTAGCCCCTCTCATGTACTGCCTCTGATGGACCTGTTCAGTGCAATGGACTGTTGATGCACTTAGCCCCTCTCATGTACTGCCTCTGATGTACCTGCTCTGGTGTCCACAATGCCCTGTTGGTGTTCTGATACTGCAGTCTGCCCTCTCATATACTGCCTCTGATGGACCTGTTCAGTGCAATGGACAATTGATGCACTTAGCCCCTCTCATGTACAGCCTCTGATGTACCTGCTCTGGTGTCCACAATGCCCTGTTGGTGTTCTGATACTGCAGTCTGCCCTCTCATGTACTGCCTCTGATGGACCTGTTCAATGCAATGGACCGTTGATGCACTTAGCCCCTCTCATGTACTGCCTCTGATGGACCTGTTCAGTGCAATGGACTGTTGATGCACTTAGCCTCTCTCATGTACTGCCTCTGATGAACCTGTTCCGTGCAATGGACTGTTGATGAACTTAGCCCCTCTCATGTACTGCCTCAGATGTACCTGCTCTGATGTCGACTATGCCCTGTTGGTGTCCTGATACTGTAGTCTGCCCTCTCATGTACTGCCTCTGATGTACCTGCTCTGGTGTCCAAAATGCCCTGTTGGTGTTCTGATACTGCAGTCTGCCCTCTCATGTACTGCCTCTGATGGACCTGTTCAGTGCAATGGACTGTTGATGCATTTAGCCCCTCTCATGTACTGCCTCTGATGGACCTCTTCAGTGCAATGGACTGTTGATGCACTTAGCCCCTCTCATGGACTGCCTCTGATGGACCTGTTCAGTGCAATGGACTGTTGATGCACTTAGCCCCTCTCATGTACTGCCTCTGATGTACCTGCTCTGGTGTCCACAATGCCCTGTTGGTGTTCTGATACTGCAGTCTGCCCTCTCATATACTGCCTCTGATGTACCTGCTCTGATGTCGACTATGCCCTGTTGGTGTCCTGATACTGTAGTCTGCCCTCTGATGTACTGCCTCTGATGTACCTGCTCTGGTGTCCACAATGCCCTGTTGGTGTTCTGATACTGCAGTCTGCCCTCTCATGTACTGCCTCTGATGGACCTGTTCAGTGCAATGGACTGTTGATGCACTTAGCCCCTCTCATGTACTGCCTCTGATGTACCTGCTCTGTTGGCCACAATGCCCTGTTGGTGGTCTAATACTGCAGTCTGCCCTCTCATGTACTGCCTCTGATGTACCTGCTCTGGTGTCCACAATGCCCTGTTGGTGTTCTGATACTGCAGTCTGCCCTCTCATGTACTGCCTCTGATGGACCTGTTCAGTGCAATGGACTGTTGATGCACTTAGCCCCTCTCATGTACTGCCTCTGATGTACCTGCTCTGTTGGCCACAATGCCCTGTTGGTGGTCTAATACTGCAGTCTGCCCTCTCATGTACTGCCTCTGATGTACCTGCTCTGGTGTCCACAATGCCCGGTTGGTGTTCTAATACTGCAGTCTGCCCTCTCATGTACTGCCTCTGATGTACCTGCTCTGATGTCGACTATGCCCTGTTGGTGTCCTGAGACTGTAGTCTGCCCTCTCACATACTGCCTCTGATGTACCTGCTCTGGTGTCCACAATGCCCTGTTGGTGTCCTGATACTGCAGTCTGCCCTCTCATGTACTCGCTCTGACGTACCTGCTCTGGTGTCCACAATTCCTTGTTGGTGTTCTGATACTGCAGTCTGCCATCTCATGTACTGCCTCTGATGTACCTGCTCTGATGTCGACTATGCCCTGTTGGTGTCCTGATACTGTATTCTGCCCTCTCATGTACTGCCTCTGATGTACCTGCTCTGGTGTCCACAATGCCCTGTTGGGGTTCTGATACTGCAGTCTGCCCTCTAATGTACTGCCTCTGATGTACCTGCTCTGGGGTCCACAATGCCCTGTTGGTGTTCTGATACTGCAGTCTGCCCTATCATGTACTGCCTCTGATGTACCTGCTCTGGTGTCCACAATGCCCTGTTGGTGTCCTGATACTGTAGTCTGCCCTCTCATGTACTGCCTCTGATGGACCTGCTCTGGTGTCCACAATGCCCTGTTCTGGTTCTGATACTGCAGTCTGCCCTCTCATGTACTGCCTCTGATGGACCTGTTCAGTGCAATGGACTGTTGATGCACTTAGCCCCTCTCATGTACTGCCTCTGATGTACCTGCTCTGATCTCGACTATGCCCTGTTGGTGTCCTGATACTGTAATCTGCCCTCTCATGTACTGCCTCTGATGTACCTGCTCTGGTGTCCACAATGCCCTGTTGGTGTTCTGATACTGCAGTCTGCCCTCTCATGTACTGCCTCTGATGTACCTGCTCTGATGTCAACTATGCCCTGTTGGTGTCCTGATACTGCAGTCTGCCATCTCATGTACTGCCTCTGATGGACCTGTTCAGTTCAATGGACTGTTGATGCACTTAGCCCCTCTCATGTACTGCCTCCGATGGACCTGTTCAGTGTAATGGACTGATGATGCACTTAGCCCCTCTCATGTACTGCCTCTGATGGACCTGTTCAGTGCAATGGACTGTTGATGCACTTAGCCCCTCTCATGTACTGCCTCTGATGGACCTGTTCAGTGCAATGGACTGTTGATGCACTTAGCCCCTTTCATGTACTGCCTCTGATGTACCTGCTCTGGTGTCCACAATGCCCTGTTGGTGTCCTGATACCGCAATCTGCCCTCTCATGTACTGCCTCTGATGGACCTGTTCAGTGCAATGGACTGTTGATGCACTTAGCCCCTCTCATGTACTGCCTCGGATGTACCTGCTCTGGTGTCCACAATGCCCTGTTGGTGTTCTGATACTGCAGTCTGCCCTCTCATGTACTGCCTCTGATGGACCTGTTCAGTGCAATGGACAATTGATGCACTTAGCCCCTCTCATGTACAGCCTCTGATGTACCTGCTCTGGTGTCCACAATGCCCTGTTGGTGTTCTGATACTGCAGTCTGCCCTCTCATGTACTGCCTCTGATGGACCTGTTCAGTGCAATGGACTGTTGATGCACTTAGCCCCTCTCATGTACTGCCTCTGATGGACCTGTTCAGTGCAATGGACTGTTGATGCACTTAGCCTCTCTCATGTACTGCCTCTGATGGACCTGTTCAGTGCAATGGACTGTTGATGCACTTAGCCCCTCTCATGTACTGCCTCTGATGGACCTATTCAGTGCAATGGACTGTTGATGCACTTAGCCCCTCTCATGTACTGCCTCTGATGTACCTGCTCTGTTGGCCACAATGCCCTGTTGGTGTTCTAATACTGCAGTCTGCTCTCTCATGTACTGCCTCTGATGTACGTGCTCTGATGTCGACTATGCCCTGTTGGTGTCCTGATACTGTAGTCTGCCCTCTCATGTACTGCCTCTGATGTACCTGCTCTGGTGTCCACAATGCCCTGTTGGTGTTCTGATACTGCAGTCTGCCCTCTCATGTACTGCCTCTGATGTACCTGCTCTGGTGTCCACAATGCCCTGTTGGTGTTCTGATACTGCAGTCTGCCTTCTCATGTACTGCCTCTGATGTACCTGCTCTGATGTCGACTATGCCCTGTTGGTGTCCTGATACTGTAGTCTGCCCTCATGTACTGCCTATGATGTACCTGCTCTGGTGTCCACAATGCCCTGTTGGTGTTCTGATACTGCAGTCTGCCTTCTCATGTACTGCCTCTGATGTACCTGCTCTGATGTCGACTATGCCCTGTTGGTGTCCTGATACTGTAGTCTGCCCTCTCATGTACTGCCTCTGATGTACCTACTCTGGTGTCCACAATGCCCTGATGGTGTTCTGATACTGCAGTCTGCCCTCTCATGTACTGCCTCTGATGTACCTTCTCTCATGTCCACAATGCCCTGTTAGTGTTCTGATACTGCAGTCTGCCCTGTCATGTACTGTCTCTGATGGACCTGTTCAGTGCAATGGACTGTTGATGCACTTAGCCCCTCTCATGTACTGCCTCTGATGTACCTGCTCTGGTGTCCACAATGCCCTGTTGGTGTTCTGATACTGTAGTCTGCCCTCTCATGTACTGCCTCTGATGTACCTGCTCTGGTGTCCACAATGCCCTGTTGGTGTTCTGAAACTGCAGTCTGCCCTCTCATGTACTGCCTCTGATGTACCTTCCCTGATGTCAACTATGCCCTGTTGGTGTCCTGATACTGCAGTCTGCCCTCTCATGTACTTCCTCTGATGGACCTGTTCAGTGGAATGGACTGTTGATGCACTTAGCCCCTCTCATGTACTGCCTCTGATGTACCTGCTCTGGTGTCCACAATGCCCTGTTGGTGTTCTGATACTGCAGTCTGCCCTCTCATGTACTGCCTCTGATGTACCTGCTCTGGTGTCCACAATGTCCTGTTGGTGTCCTGATACTGTAGTCTGCCCTCTCATGTACTGCCTCTGATGTACCTGCTCTGGTGTCCACAATGCCCTGTTGGGGTTCTGATACTGCAGTCTGCCCTCTCATGTACTGCCTCTGATGTACCTGCTCTGATGTCGACTATGCCCTGTTGGTGTCCTGATACTGTAGTCTGCCCTCTCATGTACTGCCTCTGATGGACCTGCTCTGGTGTCCACAATGCCCTGTTCGGGTTCTGATACTGCAGCCTGCCCTCTCATGTACTGCCTCTGATGGACCTGTTCAGTGTAATGGACTGTTGATGCACTTAGCCCCACTCATGTACTGCCTCTGATGTACCTGCTCTGGTGTCCACAATGCCCTGTTGGTGTTCTGATACTGCAGTCTGCCCTCTCATGTACTGCCTCAGATGTACCTGCTCTCGTGTCCAATATGGCCTGTTGGTGTTCTGATACTGCAGTCTGCCCTCTCATGTACTGCCTCTGATGTACCTGCTCTGATGTCGACTATGCCCTGTTGGTGTCCTGATACTGCAGTCTGCCCTCTCATGTACTGCCTCTGATGTACCTGCTCCGGTGTCCACAATGCCCTGTTGGTGTTCTGATACTGCAGTCTGCCCTCTCATGTACTGCCTCTGATGGACCTGTTCAGTGCAATGGACTGTTGATGCACTTAGCCCCTCTCATGTACTGCCTCTGATGTACTTGCTCAGGTGTCCACAATGCCCTGTAGGTGTTCTAATACTGCAGTCTGCCCTCTCATGTACTGCCTCTGATGTACCTGCTCTGGTGTCCACAATGCCCTGTTGGTGTTCTGATACTGCAGTCTGCCCTCTCATGTACTGCCTCTGGTGTACCTGCTCTGGTGTCCACAATGCCCTGTTGGTGTTCTGATACTGCAGTCTGCCTTCTCATGTACTGCCTCTGATGTACCTGCTCTGATGTCAACTATGCCCTGTTGGTGTCCTGATACTGTAGTCTGCCCTCTCATGTACTGCCTCTGATGTACCTGCTCTGGTGTCCACAATGCCCTGATGGTGTTCTGATACTGCAGTCTGCCCTCTCATGTACTGCCTCTGATGTACCTTCTCTCGTGACCACAATGCCCTGTTGGTGTTCTGATACTGCAGTCTGCCCTGTCATGTACTGTCTCTGATGTACCTGCTCTGGTGTCCACAATGCCCTGTTGGTGTTCTGATACTGCAGTCTGCCCTCTCATGTACTGCCTCTGATGGACCTGTTCAGTGCAATGGACTGTTGATGCACTTAGCCCCTCTCATGTACTGCCTCTGATGTACCTGCTCTGTTGGCCACAATGCCCTGTTGGTGTCCTGATACTGCAGTCTGCCCTCTCATGTACTGCCTCTGATGGACCTGTTCAGTGCAATGGACTGTTGATGCACTTAGCCCCTCTCATGTACTGCCTCTGATGGACGTGTTCAGTGTAATGGACTGTTGATGCACTTAGCCCCTCTCATGTACTGCCTCTGATGTACCTGCTCTGTTGTCCACAATGCCCTGTTGGTGTCCTGATACCGCAGTCTGCCCTCTCATGTACTGCCTCTGATGGACCTGTTCAGTGCAATGGACTGTTGATGCACTTAGCCCCTCTCATGTACAGCCTCTGATGTACCTGCTCTGGTGTCCACAATGCCCTGTTGGTGTTCTGATACTGCAGTCTGCCCTCTCATGTACTGCCTCTGATGGACCTGTTCAGTGCAATGGACAATTGATGCACTTAGCCCCTCTCATGTACTGCCTCTGATGTACCTGCTCTGGTGTCCACAATGCCCTGTTGGTGTTCTGATACTGCAGTCTGCCCTCTCATGTACTGCCTCTGATGGACCTGTTCAATGCAATGGACTGTTGATGCACTTAGCCCCTCTCATGTACTGCCTCTGATGGACCTGTTCAGTGCAATTGACTGTTGATGCACTTAGCCTCTCTCATGTACTGCCTCTGATGAACCTGTTCCGTGCAATGGACTGTTGATGCACTTAGCCCCTCTCATGTATTGCCTCCGATGGACCTGTTCAGTGCAATGGACTGTTGATGCACTTAGCCCCTCTCATGTACTGCCTCTGATGGACCTGTTCAGTGCAATGGACTGTTGATGCACTTAGCCCCTCTCATGTACTGCCTCTGATGGACCTGTTCAGTGCAATGGACTGTTGATGCACTTAGCCCCTCTCATGTACTGCCTCAGATGTACCTGCTCTGATGTCGACTATGCCCTGTTGGTGTCCTGATACTGTAGTCTGCCCTCTCATGTACTGCCTCTGATGTACCTGCTCTGGTGTCCACAATGCCCTGTTGGTGTTCTAATACTGCAGTCTGCCCTCTCATGTACTGCCTCTGATGGACCTGTTCAGTGCAATGGACTGTTGATGCACTTAGCCCCTCTCATGTACTGCCTCTGATGTACCTGCTCTGTTGGCCACAATGCCCTGTTGGTGTTCTAATACTGCAGTCTGCTCTCTCATGTACTGCCTCTGATGTACGTGCTCTGATGTCGACTATGCCCTGTTGGTGTCCTGATACTGTAGTCTGCCCTCTCATGTACTGCCTCTGATGTACCTGCTCTGGTGTCCACAATGCCCTGTTGGTGTTCTGATACTGCAGTCTGCCCTCTCATGTACTGCCTCTGATGTACCTGCTCTGGTGTCCACAATGCCCTGTTGGTGTTCTGATACTGCAGTCTGCCTTCTCATGTACTGCCTCTGATGTACCTGCTCTGATGTCGACTATGCCCTGTTGGTGTCCTGATACTGTAGTCTGCCCTCATGTACTGCCTATGATGTACCTGCTCTGGTGTCCACAATGCCCTGTTGGTGTTCTGATACTGCAGTCTGCCTTCTCATGTACTGCCTCTGATGTACCTGCTCTGATGTCGACTATGCCCTGTTGGTGTCCTGATACTGTAGTCTGCCCTCTCATGTACTGCCTCTGATGTACCTACTCTGGTGTCCACAATGCCCTGATGGTGTTCTGATACTGCAGTCTGCCCTCTCATGTACTGCCTCTGATGTACCTTCTCTCATGTCCACAATGCCCTGTTGGTGTTCTGATACTGCAGTCTGCCCTGTCATGTACTGTCTCTGATGGACCTGTTCAGTGCAATGGACTGTTGATGCACTTAGCCCCTCTCATGTACTGCCTCTGATGTACCTGCTCTGGTGTCCACAATGCCCTGTTGGTGTTCTGATACTGTAGTCTGCCCTCTCATGTACTGCCTCTGATGTACCTGCTCTGGTGTCCACAATGCCCTGTTGGTGTTCTGAAACTGCAGTCTGCCCTCTCATGTACTGCCTCTGATGTACCTTCCCTGATGTCAACTATGCCCTGTTGGTGTCCTGATACTGCAGTCTGCCCTCTCATGTACTTCCTCTGATGGACCTGTTCAGTGGAATGGACTGTTGATGCACTTAGCCCCTCTCATGTACTGCCTCTGATGTACCTGCTCTGGTGTCCACAATGCCCTGTTGGTGTTCTGATACTGCAGTCTGCCCTCTCATGTACTGCCTCTGATGTACCTGCTCTGGTGTCCACAATGTCCTGTTGGTGTCCTGATACTGTAGTCTGCCCTCTCATGTACTGCCTCTGATGTACCTGCTCTGGTGTCCACAATGCCCTGTTGGGGTTCTGATACTGCAGTCTGCCCTCTCATGTACTGCCTCTGATGTACCTGCTCTGATGTCGACTATGCCCTGTTGGTGTCCTGATACTGTAGTCTGCCCTCTCATGTACTGCCTCTGATGGACCTGCTCTGGTGTCCACAATGCCCTGTTCGGGTTCTGATACTGCAGCCTGCCCTCTCATGTACTGCCTCTGATGGACCTGTTCAGTGTAATGGACTGTTGATGCACTTAGCCCCACTCATGTACTGCCTCTGATGTACCTGCTCTGGTGTCCACAATGCCCTGTTGGTGTTCTGATACTGCAGTCTGCCCTCTCATGTACTGCCTCAGATGTACCTGCTCTCGTGTCCAATATGGCCTGTTGGTGTTCTGATACTGCAGTCTGCCCTCTCATGTACTGCCTCTGATGTACCTGCTCTGATGTCGACTATGCCCTGTTGGTGTCCTGATACTGCAGTCTGCCCTCTCATGTACTGCCTCTGATGTACCTGCTCCGGTGTCCACAATGCCCTGTTGGTGTTCTGATACTGCAGTCTGCCCTCTCATGTACTGCCTCTGATGGACCTGTTCAGTGCAATGGACTGTTGATGCACTTAGCCCCTCTCATGTACTGCCTCTGATGTACTTGCTCAGGTGTCCACAATGCCCTGTAGGTGTTCTAATACTGCAGTCTGCCCTCTCATGTACTGCCTCTGATGTACCTGCTCTGGTGTCCACAATGCCCTGTTGGTGTTCTGATACTGCAGTCTGCCCTCTCATGTACTGCCTCTGGTGTACCTGCTCTGGTGTCCACAATGCCCTGTTGGTGTTCTGATACTGCAGTCTGCCTTCTCATGTACTGCCTCTGATGTACCTGCTCTGATGTCAACTATGCCCTGTTGGTGTCCTGATACTGTAGTCTGCCCTCTCATGTACTGCCTCTGATGTACCTGCTCTGGTGTCCACAATGCCCTGATGGTGTTCTGATACTGCAGTCTGCCCTCTCATGTACTGCCTCTGATGTACCTTCTCTCGTGACCACAATGCCCTGTTGGTGTTCTGATACTGCAGTCTGCCCTGTCATGTACTGTCTCTGATGTACCTGCTCTGGTGTCCACAATGCCCTGTTGGTGTTCTGATACTGCAGTCTGCCCTCTCATGTACTGCCTCTGATGGACCTGTTCAGTGCAATGGACTGTTGATGCACTTAGCCCCTCTCATGTACTGCCTCTGATGTACCTGCTCTGTTGGCCACAATGCCCTGTTGGTGTCCTGATACTGCAGTCTGCCCTCTCATGTACTGCCTCTGATGGACCTGTTCAGTGCAATGGACTGTTGATGCACTTAGCCCCTCTCATGTACTGCCTCTGATGGACGTGTTCAGTGTAATGGACTGTTGATGCACTTAGCCCCTCTCATGTACTGCCTCTGATGTACCTGCTCTGTTGTCCACAATGCCCTGTTGGTGTCCTGATACCGCAGTCTGCCCTCTCATGTACTGCCTCTGATGGACCTGTTCAGTGCAATGGACTGTTGATGCACTTAGCCCCTCTCATGTACAGCCTCTGATGTACCTGCTCTGGTGTCCACAATGCCCTGTTGGTGTTCTGATACTGCAGTCTGCCCTCTCATGTACTGCCTCTGATGGACCTGTTCAGTGCAATGGACAATTGATGCACTTAGCCCCTCTCATGTACTGCCTCTGATGTACCTGCTCTGGTGTCCACAATGCCCTGTTGGTGTTCTGATACTGCAGTCTGCCCTCTCATGTACTGCCTCTGATGGACCTGTTCAATGCAATGGACTGTTGATGCACTTAGCCCCTCTCATGTACTGCCTCTGATGGACCTGTTCAGTGCAATTGACTGTTGATGCACTTAGCCTCTCTCATGTACTGCCTCTGATGAACCTGTTCCGTGCAATGGACTGTTGATGCACTTAGCCCCTCTCATGTATTGCCTCCGATGGACCTGTTCAGTGCAATGGACTGTTGATGCACTTAGCCCCTCTCATGTACTGCCTCTGATGGACCTGTTCAGTGCAATGGACTGTTGATGCACTTAGCCCCTCTCATGTACTGCCTCTGATGGACCTGTTCAGTGCAATGGACTGTTGATGCACTTAGCCCCTCTCATGTACTGCCTCAGATGTACCTGCTCTGATGTCGACTATGTCCTGTTGGTGTCCTGATACTGTAGTCTGCCCTCTCATGTACTGCCTCTGATGTACCTGCTCTGGTGTCCACAATGCCCTGTTGGTGTTCTAATACTGCAGTCTGCCCTCTCATGTACTGCCTCTGATGGACCTGTTCAGTGCAATGGACTGTTGATGCACTTAGCCCCTCTCATGTACTGCCTCTGATGTACCTGCTCTGTTGGCCACAATGCCCTGTTGGTATTCTAATACTGCAGTCTGACCTCTCATGTACTGCCTCTGATGTACGTGCTCTGATGTCGACTATGCCCTGTTGGTGTCCTGATACTGTAGTCTGCCCTCTCATGTACTGCCTCTGATGTACCTGCTCTGGTGTCCACAATGCCCTGTTTGTGTTCTGATACTGCAGTCTGCCCTCTCATGTACTTCCTCTGATGGACCTGGTCAGTGGAATGGACTGTTGATGCACTTAGCCCCTCTCATGTACTGCCTCTGATGTACCTGCTCTGGTGTCCACAATGCCCTGTTGGTGTTTTGATACTGCAGTCTGCCCTCTCATGTACTGCCTCTGATGTACCTGCTCTGGTGTCTACAATGCCCTGTTGGTGTTCTGATACTGCAGTCTGCCCTCTCATGTACTGCCTCTGATGTACCTGCTCTGGTGTCCACAATGTCCTGTTGGTGTCCTGATACTGTAGTCTGCCCTCTCATGTACTGCCTCTGATGTACCTGCTCTGGTGTCCACAATGTCCTGTTGGTGTCCTGATACTGTAGTCTGCCCTCTCATGTACTGCCTCTGATGTACCTGCTCTGGTGTCCACAATGCCCTGTTGGGGTTCTGATACTGCAGTCTGCCCTCTAATGTACTGCCTCTGATGGACCTGCTCTGGTGTCCACAATGCCCTGTTCGGGTTCTGATACTGCAGTCTGCCCTCTCATGTACTGCCTCTGATGGACCTGTTCAGTGTAATGGACTGTTGATGCAATTAGCCCCACTCATGTACTGCCTCTGATGTACCTGCTCTGGTGTCCACAATGCCCTGTTGGTGTTCTGATACTGCAGTCTGCCCTCTCATGTACTGCCTCTGATGTACCTGCTCTGGTGTCCACAATGCCCTGTTGGTGTCCTGATACTGTAGTCTGCCCTCTCATGTACTGCCTCTGATGTACCTGCTCTGGTGTCCACAATGCCCTGTTGGTGTTCTGATACTGCAGTCTTCCCTCTCATGTACTGCCTCTGATGTACCTGCTCTGATCTCGACTATGCCCTGTTGGTGTCCTGATACTGTAGTCTGCCCTCTCATGTACTGCCTCTGATGTACCTGCTCTGGTGTCCACAATGCCCTGTTGGTGTTCTGATACTGCAGTCTGCCCTCTCATGTACTGCCTCTGATGGACCTGTTCAGTTCAATGGACTGTTGATGCACTTAGCCCCTCTCATGTACCGCCTCTGATGGACCTGTTCAGTGTAATGGACTGATGATGCACTTAGCCCCTCTCATGTACTGCCTCTGATGGACCTGTTCAGTGCAATGGACTGTTGATGCACTTAGACCCTCTAATGTACTGCCTCTGATGTACCTGCTCTGGTGTCCACAATGCCCTGTTGGTGTTCTGATACTGCAGTCTGCCCTCTCATGTACTGCCTCTGATGTACCTGCTCTGATGTCGACTATGCCCTGTTGGTGTCCTGATACTGTAGTCTGCCCTCTCACGTACTGCCTCTGATGTACCTGCTCCGGTGTCCACAATGCCCTGTTGGTGTTCTGATACTGCAGTCTGCCCTCTCATGTACAGCCTCTGATGGACCTGTTCAGTGCAATGGACTGTTGATGCACTTAGCCCCTCTCATGTACTGCCTCTGATGTACTTGCTCAGGTGTCCACAATGCCCTGTAGGTATTCTAATACTGCAGTCTGCCCTCTCATGTACTGCCTCTGATGTACCTGCTCTGGTGTCCACAATGCCCTGTTGGTGTTCTGATACTGCAGTCTGCCCTCTCATGTACTGCCTCTGATGTACCTGCTCTGGTGTCCACAATGCCCTGTTGGTGTTCTGATACTGCAGTCTGCCTTCTCATGTACTGCCTCTGATGTACCTGCTCTGATGTCGACTATGCCCTGTTGGTGTCCTGATACTGTAGTCTGCCCTCATGTACTGCCTATGATGTACCTGCTCTGGTGTCCACAATGCCCTGTTGGTGTTCTGATACTGCAGTCTGCCTTCTCATGTACTGCCTCTGATGTACCTGCTCTGAGGTCGACTATGCCCTGTTGGTGTCCTGATACTGTAGTCTGCCCTCTCATGTACTGCCTCTGATGTACCTGCTCTGGTGTCCACAATGCCCTGATGGTGTTCTGATACTGCAGTCTGCCCTCTCATGTACTGCCTCTGATGTACCTTCTCTCATGTCCACAATGCCCTGTTGGTGTTCTGATACTGCAGTCTGCCCTGTCATGTACTGTCTCTGATGGACCTGTTCAGTGCAATGGACTGTTGATGCACTTAGCCCCTCTCATGTACTGCCTCTGATGTACCTGCTCTGGTGTCCACAATGCCCTGTTGGTGTTCTGATACTGTAGTCTGCCCTCTCATGTACTGCCTCTGATGTACCTGCTCTGGTGTCCACAATGCCCTGTTGGTGTTCTGAAACTGCAGTCTGCCCTCTCATGTACTGCCTCTGATGTACCTTCCCTGATGTCAACTATGCCCTGTTGGTGTCCTGATACTGCAGTCTGCCCTCTCATGTACTTCCTCTGATGGACCTGTTCAGTGGAATGGACTGTTGATGCACTTAGCCCCTCTCATGTACTGCCTCTGATGTACCTGCTCTGGTGTCCACAATGCCCTGTTGGTGTTCTGATACTGCAGTCTGCCCTCTCATGTACTGCCTCTGATGTACCTGCTCTGGTGTCCACAATGCCCTGTTGGGGTTCTGATACTGCAGTCTGCCCTCTCATGTACTGCCTCTGATGTACCTGCTCTGATGTCGACTATGCCCTGTTGGTGTCCTGATACTGTAGTCTGCCCTCTCATGTACTGCCTCTGATGGACCTGCTCTGGTGTCCACAATGCCCTGTTCGGGTTCTGATACTGCAGCCTGCCCTCTCATGTACTGCCTCTGATGGACCTGTTCAGTGTAATGGACTGTTGATGCACTTAGCCCCACTCATGTACTGCCTCTGATGTACCTGCTCTGGTGTCCACAATGCCCTGTTGGTGTTCTGATACTGCAGTCTTCCCTCTCATGTACTGCCTCTGATGTACCTGCTCTGATCTCGACTATGCCCTGTTGGTGTCCTGATACTGTAGTCTGCCCTCTCAGGTACTGCCTCTGATGTACCTGCTCTGGTGTCCACAATGCCCTGTTGGTGTTCTGATACTGCAGTCTGCCCTCTCATGTACTGCCTCTGATGGACCTGTTCAGTTCAATGGACTGTTGATGCACTTAGCCCCTCTCATGTACCGCCTCTGATGGACCTGTTCAGTGTAATGGACTGATGATGCACTTAGCCCCTCTCATGTACTGCCTCTGATGGACCTGTTCAGTGCAATGGACTGTTGATGCACTTAGCCCCTCTCATGTACTGCCTCAGATGTACCTGCTCTAGTGTCCACAATGCCCTGTTGGTGTCCTGATACTGTAGTCTGCCCTCTCATGTACTGCCTCTGATGTACCTGCTCTGGTGTCCACAATGCCCTGTTGGTGTCCTGATACTGTAGTCTGCCCTCTCATGTACTGCCTCTGATGTACCTGCTCTGGTGTCCACAATGCCCTGTTGGTGTTCTGATACTGCAGTCTGCCCTCTCATGTACTGCCTCTGATGGACCTGTTCAGTGCAATGGACTGTTGATGCACTTAGCCCCTCTCATGTACTGCCTCTGATGTACCTGCTCTGTTGGCCACAATGCCCTGTTGGTGTCCTGATACTGCAGTCTGCCCTCTCATGTACTGCCTCTGATGGACCTGTTCAGTGCAATGGACTGTTGATGCACTTAGCCCCTCTCATGTACTGCCTCTGATGGACGTGTTCAGTGCAATGGACTGTTGATGCACTTAGCCCCTCTCATGTACTGCCTCTGATGGACCTGTTCAGTGCAATGGACTGTTGATGCACTTAGCCCCTCTCATGTACTGCCTCTGATGTACTTGCTCTGTTGTCCACAATGCCCTGTTGGTGTCCTGATACCGCAGTCTGCCCTCTCATGTACTGCCTCTGATGGACCTGTTCAGTGCAGTGGACTGTTGATGCACTTAGCCCCTCTCATGTACAGCCTCTGATGTACCTGCTCTGGTGTCCACAATGCCCTGTTGGTGTTCTGATACTGCAGTCTGCCCTCTCATGTACTGCCTCTGATGGACCTGTTCAATGCAATGGACTGTTGATGCACTTAGCCCCTCTCATGTACTGCCTCTGATGGACCTGTTCAGTGCAATTGACTGTTGATGCACTTAGCCTCTCTCATGTACTGCCTCTTATGAACCTGTTCCGTGCAATGGACTGTTGATGCACTTAGCCCCTCTCATGTATTGCCTCCGATGGACCTGTTCAGTGCAATGGACTGTTGATGAACTTAGCCCCTCTCATGTACTGCTTCTGATGTACCTGCTCTAATGTCGACTATGCCCTGTTGGTGTCCTGATACTGTAGTCTGCCCTCTCATGTACTGCCTCTGATGTACCTGCTCTGGTGTCCAAAATGCCCTGTTGGTGTTCTGATACTGCAGTCTGCCCTCTCATGTACTGCCTCTGATGGACCTGTTCAGTGCAATGGACTGTTGATGCACTTAGCCCCTCTCATGTACTGCCTCTGATGGACCTGTTCAGTGCAATGGACTGTTGATGCACTTAGCCCCTCTCATGGACTGCCTCTGATGGACCTGTTCAGTGCAATGGACTGTTGATGCACTTAGCCCCTCTCATGTACTGCCTCAGATGTACCTGCTCTAGTGTCCAATATGCCCTGTTGGTGTTCTGATACTGCAGTCTGCCCTCTCATGTACTGCCTCTGATGTACCTGCTCTGGTGTCCACAATGCCCTGTTGGTGTTCTGATACTGCAGTCTGCCCTCTCATGTACTGCCTCTGATGTACCTGCTCTGATGTCGACTATGCCCTGTTGGTGTCCTGATACTGTAGTCTGCCCTCTCTTGTACTGCCTCTGATGTACCTGCTCTGGTGTCCACAATGCCCTGTTGGTGTTCTGATACTGCAGTCTGCCCTCTCATGTACTGCCTCTGACGTACCTGCTCTGGTGTCCACAATTCCCTGTTGGTGTTCTGATACTGCAGTCCGCCCTCTCATTTACTGTCTCTGATGGACCTGTTCAGTGCAATGGACTGTTGATGCACTTAGCCCCTCTCATGTACTGTCTCTGATGTACCTGCTCTGGTGTCCACAATGCCCTGTTGGTGTTCTGATACTGCAGTCTGCCCTCTCATGTACTGCCTCTGATGTACCTGCTCTGATGTCGACTATGCCCTGTTGGTGTCCTGATACTGTAGTCTACCCTCTCATGTACTGCCTCTGATGTACCTGCTCTGGTGTCCACAATGCCCTGTTGGTGTTCTGATACTGCAGTCTGCCCTCTCATGTACTTCCTCTGATGGACCTGGTCAGTGGAATGGACTGTTGATGCACTTAGCCCCTCTCCTGTACTGCCTCTGATGTGCTGCTCTGGTGTCCACAATGCCCTGTTGGTGTTCTGATACTGCAGTCTGCCCTCTCATGTACTGCCTCTGATGTACCTGCTCTGGTGTCCACAATGCCCTGTTGGTGTTCTGATACTGCAGTCTGCCCTCTCATGTACTGCCTCTGATGTACCTGCTCTGATGTTGACTATGCCCTGTTGGTGTCCTGATACTGTAGTCTGCCCTCTCATGTACTGCCTCTGATGTACCTGCTCTGGTGTCCACAATGTCCTGTTGGTGTCCTGATACTGTAGTCTGCCCTCTCATGTACTGCCTCTGATGTACCTGCTCTGGTGTCCACAATGCCCTGTTGGGGTTCTGATACTGCAGTCTGCCCTCTAATGTACTGCCTCTGATGGACCTGCTCTGGTGTTCACAATGCCCTGTTCGGGTTCTGATACTGCAGTCTGCCCTCTCATGTACTGCCTCTGATGGACCTGTGCAGTGTAATGGACTGTTGATGCACTTAGCCCCACTCATGTACTGCCTCTGATGTACCTGCTCTGATCTCGACTATGCCCTGTTGGTGTCCTGATACTGTAGTCTGCCCTCTCATGTACTGCCTCTGATGTACCTGCTCTGGTGTCCACAATGCCCTGTTGGTGTTCTGATACTGCAGTCTGCCCTCTCATGTACTGCCTCTGATGGACCTGTTCAGTTCAATGGACTGTTGATGCACTTAGCCACTCTCATGTACCGCCTCTGATGGACCTGTTCAGTGTAATGGACTGATGATGCACTTAGCCCCTCTCATGTACTGCCTCTGATGGACCTGTTCAGTGCAATGGACTGTTGATGCACTTAGCCCCTCTCATGTACTGCCTCTGATGTACCTGCTCTGGTGTCCACAATGCCCTGTTGGTGTTCTGATACTGCAGTCTGCAATCTCATGTACTGCCTCTGATGGACCTGTTCAGTGCAATGGACTGTTGATGCACTTAGCCCCTCTCATGTACTGCCTCTGATGGACGTGTTCAGTGCAATGGACTGTTGATGCACTTAGCCCCTCTCATGTACTGCCTCTGATGGACCTGTTCAGTGCAATGGACTGTTGATGCACTTAGCCCCTCTCATGTACTGCCTCTGATGTACCTGCTCTGGTGTCCACAATGCCCTGTTGGTGTTCTGATACTGCAGTCTGCCCTCTCATATACTGCCTCTGATGGACCTGTTCAGTGCAATGGACAATTGATGCACTTAGCCCCTCTCATGTACAGCCTCTGATGTACCTGCTCTGGTGTCCACAATGCCCTGTTGGTGTTCTGATACTGCAGTCTGCCCTCTCATGTACTGCCTCTGATGGACCTGTTCAATGCAATGGACCGTTGATGCACTTAGCCCCTCTCATGTACTGCCTCTGATGGACCTGTTCAGTGCAATGGACTGTTGATGCACTTAGCCTCTCTCATGTACTGCCTCTGATGAACCTGTTCCGTGCAATGGACTGTTGATGAACTTAGCCCCTCTCATGTACTGCCTCAGATGTACCTGCTCTGATGTCGACTATGCCCTGTTGGTGTCCTGATACTGTAGTCTGCCCTCTCATGTACTGCCTCTGATGTACCTGCTCTGGTGTCCAAAATGCCCTGTTGGTGTTCTGATACTGCAGTCTGCCCTCTCATGTACTGCCTCTGATGGACCTGTTCAGTGCAATGGACTGTTGATGCATTTAGCCCCTCTCATGTACTGCCTCTGATGGACCTCTTCAGTGCAATGGACTGTTGATGCACTTAGCCCCTCTCATGGACTGCCTCTGATGGACCTGTTCAGTGCAATGGACTGTTGATGCACTTAGCCCCTCTCATGTACTGCCTCTGATGTACCTGCTCTGGTGTCCACAATGCCCTGTTGGTGTTCTGATACTGCAGTCTGCCCTCTCATATACTGCCTCTGATGTACCTGCTCTGATGTCGACTATGCCCTGTTGGTGTCCTGATACTGTAGTCTGCCCTCTGATGTACTGCCTCTGATGTACCTGCTCTGGTGTCCACAATGCCCTGTTGGTGTTCTGATACTGCAGTCTGCCCTCTCATGTACTGCCTCTGATGGACCTGTTCAGTGCAATGGACTGTTGATGCACTTAGCCCCTCTCATGTACTGCCTCTGATGTACCTGCTCTGTTGGCCACAATGCCCTGTTGGTGGTCTAATACTGCAGTCTGCCCTCTCATGTACTGCCTCTGATGTACCTGCTCTGGTGTCCACAATGCCCTGTTGGTGTTCTGATACTGCAGTCTGCCCTCTCATGTACTGCCTCTGATGGACCTGTTCAGTGCAATGGACTGTTGATGCACTTAGCCCCTCTCATGTACTGCCTCTGATGTACCTGCTCTGTTGGCCACAATGCCCTGTTGGTGGTCTAATACTGCAGTCTGCCCTCTCATGTACTGCCTCTGATGTACCTGCTCTGGTGTCCACAATGCCCGGTTGGTGTTCTAATACTGCAGTCTGCCCTCTCATGTACTGCCTCTGATGTACCTGCTCTGATGTCGACTATGCCCTGTTGGTGTCCTGAGACTGTAGTCTGCCCTCTCACATACTGCCTCTGATGTACCTGCTCTGGTGTCCACAATGCCCTGTTGGTGTCCTGATACTGCAGTCTGCCCTCTCATGTACTCGCTCTGACGTACCTGCTCTGGTGTCCACAATTCCTTGTTGGTGTTCTGATACTGCAGTCTGCCATCTCATGTACTGCCTCTGATGTACCTGCTCTGATGTCGACTATGCCCTGTTGGTGTCCTGATACTGTATTCTGCCCTCTCATGTACTGCCTCTGATGTACCTGCTCTGGTGTCCACAATGCCCTGTTGGGGTTCTGATACTGCAGTCTGCCCTCTAATGTACTGCCTCTGATGTACCTGCTCTGGGGTCCACAATGCCCTGTTGGTGTTCTGATACTGCAGTCTGCCCTATCATGTACTGCCTCTGATGTACCTGCTCTGGTGTCCACAATGCCCTGTTGGTGTCCTGATACTGTAGTCTGCCCTCTCATGTACTGCCTCTGATGGACCTGCTCTGGTGTCCACAATGCCCTGTTCTGGTTCTGATACTGCAGTCTGCCCTCTCATGTACTGCCTCTGATGGACCTGTTCAGTGCAATGGACTGTTGATGCACTTAGCCCCTCTTATGTACTGCCTCTGATGTACCTGCTCTGATCTCGACTATGCCCTGTTGGTGTCCTGATACTGTAATCTGCCCTCTCATGTACTGCCTCTGATGTACCTGCTCTGGTGTCCACAATGCCCTGTTGGTGTTCTGATACTGCAGTCTGCCCTCTCATGTACTGCCTCTGATGTACCTGCTCTGATGTCAACTATGCCCTGTTGGTGTCCTGATACTGCAGTCTGCCATCTCATGTACTGCCTCTGATGGACCTGTTCAGTTCAATGGACTGTTGATGCACTTAGCCCCTCTCATGTACTGCCTCCGATGGACCTGTTCAGTGTAATGGACTGATGATGCACTTAGCCCCTCTCATGTACTGCCTCTGATGGACCTGTTCAGTGCAATGGACTGTTGATGCACTTAGCCCCTCTCATGTACTGCCTCTGATGGACCTGTTCAGTGCAATGGACTGTTGATGCACTTAGCCCCTTTCATGTACTGCCTCTGATGTACCTGCTCTGGTGTCCACAATGCCCTGTTGGTGTCCTGATACCGCAATCTGCCCTCTCATGTACTGCCTCTGATGGACCTGTTCAGTGCAATGGACTGTTGATGCACTTAGCCCCTCTCATGTACTGCCTCTGATGTACCTGCTCTGGTGTCCACAATGCCCTGTTGGTGTTCTGATACTGCAGTCTGCCCTCTCATGTACTGCCTCTGATGGACCTGTTCAGTGCAATGGACAATTGATGCACTTAGCCCCTCTCATGTACAGCCTCTGATGTACCTGCTCTGGTGTCCACAATGCCCTGTTGGTGTTCTGATACTGCAGTCTGCCCTCTCATGTACTGCCTCTGATGGACCTGTTCAGTGCAATGGACTGTTGATGCACTTAGCCCCTCTCATGTACTGCCTCTGATGGACCTGTTCAGTGCAATGGACTGTTGATGCACTTAGCCTCTCTCATGTACTGCCTCTGATGGACCTGTTCAGTGCAATGGACTGTTGATGCACTTAGCCCCTCTCATGTACTGCCTCTGATGGACCTATTCAGTGCAATGGACTGTTGATGCACTTAGCCTCTCTCATGTACTGCCTCTGATGGACCTGTTCAGTGCAATGGACTGTTGATGAACTTAGCCCCTCTCATGTACTGCCTCTGATGTACCTGCTCTGATGTCCACAATGTCCTGTTGGTGTCCTGATACTGTAGTCTGCCCTCTGATGTACTGCCTCGGATGTACCTGCTCTGGTGTCCACAATGCCCTGTTGGGATTTTGATACTGCAGTCTGTCCTCTCATGTACTGCCTCTGTTGTACCAGCTGTGGTGGCCACCATGCCCATGCTCATGCATACACTGTGATTATACCCCGATTATGTGTAATAAAGCAAGTCAATCATGTGTCTGGCTTTGTCGGAGTTATTCCTGCGTGTGTGATACAGGTGCGTTTTTGTATTTGCTTCTGATCAGTGGGTTCAGATACCTGACACTCCCCCTTCTGACGTCACGGCCCTTGCAGGTACTCCCCTCCAGACAGGGAATGGTTTGTAGCGTACCTGTGTTGTCCTCGGTAGTGGGCCAGGACTAGGACGTGGTGGATCGCGAAGAGTATCGGGTAAGCGTGTAGTGCTGGGTCCATGTCGGCGAGCAGCTCGTGGTGGGTATGCTCGCTGTGGGGCATCCGCAGTGTTCAGGCAGGTTGTTTTTCCGCAGCGCTTTTATGTGTATTTTCCGCCATCTTGATTTGGAGGACGGTCCTAGACGTCAGTCCGTACGGCGGAGTCTCTAGATGGGTTACGTCCGCTGCGTGGTCGGGTGTAGATGGCCCGCGGAGCGTGCTCTTCCGTCGCGGACGGCATTTGGACAATCTTTCCTATCCTGATATGGCGGACGGAGTGACCGGGACAGGCGGACGCAGATCAGGCATGTTCCGCATACCCCAGGGCTGCAGAGGCACTTCCGTCCGCCATCCTAATGAGCCCCTTAGTGTGTATTTATTTATAGTATATATCTTTATATTTACTGTAACATGTTTACTGTAACCTGTATTGTCTTATTATGCTTTACTTTCTGTTGTACTTACTGCTATAAGAATGCTGCTTGAGTGCATCTTCCAGTCCTCCTGTGTTCTCACTCTGGAACTCCAGCTAAGGTTTCGGCAGTTGGCAGTGTGTGCTGGACAGGCTGGATACTGGTTGATGGGCTCGCTTTTCTGGCTTGTTTTCTCAAGTAAAACTCTTCATTCATGACTTCCAAGCTGTGTTGGGGCCCAATTTTGGCAAGGTGTCACTGTAACACAGAAGCAATTCCGAAATTTGAAAGCCCAGGAATTTAAAAATCGTATTTGATTCACAGGGGTTCTTAAAAAAATTTTTTTATAGGGAAATCTTCATCCCCATCACAATGTCAAATTTCTTCTATCATGGAATTTTTATGGAGTGGTTTCCATAAAGGGTTGTCAGTATCAGCGCTGAGAGCTCAATGGTCAGCACTAAGACTTCTTGGCAAACATGGGAGAATCGAAAGGATGGTGAGGAAATGATGAATGGGTTGTTAACGACCTATTGCTGATAAGTTGACCCCTGCATGGGACTTAATGCTAATTATTAAGGGGCATATTACCAACAACTAGCGATAATTTTTGTCTCTAACTTGTTTAGAGACAAAAATTATCGCCGCACATCGGCGATTTTTATCGCAGATAAACCTTGCTATTAACAAGGTTTATCGCAAATGCGATAAAAAACGGCCGAAATGCATGAATATCGCTGAAAAGTCAGCGATATTCATGCATTATCGAGCAAATGCTCTTAGCCATGTTATCCACCTCCCATTGGATAACATGGCTAAGAACTGCTCAGGGCAGGTGTTAGCTTTTGGAGATATTCCCGCTTAGCGCGAATATCTCCAAAAGTTGGTAATAGGAGATAGCGATGTTAGCGACTGTTTTCAGTCTCTAACATCTTGGCACGCCCACTTTGCATCTCATTAGTGATAAATATCACTGACATGCAAAGTGGGGCCCAAGATGGTCGCTATCTCCTACTAGCTGTCGCTAACTGGTGTTAGCGACAGCTTGGTAATAGGGAGATAATTTTATCTCCGCTTTCTTGGCTTTTAAAGCCAAAAAAGCGGAGATAAACCCCCTTGATAATATGCCCCAAGGTCCTTACAGTTACATCCTTCTGAGCCATTGGATTTGGTTGATATAACGTTTTGACAATGATTGTTACCTTTTTGATTGGAATCACTTCAGCCCGAAGGACTGGAGAATTGAGGGAATTAATGTCTAGACCACTTTTTTGCATACTTAATGATGTTTTGTGCTAAGAATGGATAATTTGGTTATCCAAAAGGTGTCTTCTGTTAGTTCTGTAAGTCATGGGGCTTTCTTACCTCTTTTATTTCCTCAGCTATCTACAAAGGAAGAAGAAATGTGGCATTCACTGAATGTCAAGAAAGGTATCTTGATCTGTTTGGAAAGAGCTAAGAATTGTCCTTTACAGATCCTTTAGACGTGCAAGAGTTTAGCAGCCCCTTGGTCCTGAGGTAAAAATAGTTTCCATCACAGAAATATGTAAAGCAGTAGCACGATCCACCGTGAACACTTTTGTTCGACACCACAGACTGAATAAGTGTGATTTAGAGTACAACAAAATGTGTATGTTGTAGTCTTGATTTCTGACATATGATAAAAGCTTGATGCAATACACTTGTGGTTTAATCTTAAGCATACAAATGGCTTAAAACAATTATTTTTGTCGAAGTCCAAGGGAAACTCGTTAATATTCCTCATAATTAATGACTGGGACGAGGTTAAAGGAGGTAGAAGTAATGGCATTTTGAGTATTTGCAGATTTCAGAAAGAGTTTTGATTTGGTTGTGGTGCCTCGAAGCGATCTAAAATACAAATTAAGCAATGTGAAAAAAGAAGAAATAAGCCTCCAAAGTATGCAGGCTCGAAAAATGAGTTACAGAATCATTTTTGACTATCTGAGTCTCAAGAAAATGTAAAGATGCTGGACTGGGGCGCATAAAGGACTTATTTGATGATGTAGCCAGTATGCTTAGCGAGCAAACTATTCCTTGCATACGTGCAGCTAAAGTACGTGTACTTGTCACCAGGTGGCGCTGTTGTAATGGTGAAAGATATATTTTTGAGCTTAATTTCTACCACTGAGCCAGCACAAGTGCACCACTGTGCACCCACCCAGCACAGATGTCACTGGCAGGTGAGACTGATTATAAAAGGGGCCGAGCATACCACCTCGGTATCCAAAATCCCACCACTGTCAGGCCCTATGCCAGTTCCAGTACCACAGTCACAGTGTCCACTTGCCTTATTCAGCAGCATCTGGGCGTAGCGCCCACTACATTACAGACGAATCGTCAGGGGTAGAGTTAGAAATGGGATTTCTGGTTGGCTAAGGCTTGCGCCAAAGCCAGGCAGAAACCACCACTCTAGTCAGGGAAAGGAAGTCACCCGCCAAAGATAACCCCTGCTCACCCCCTTGGTAGCTTGGCACGAGCAGTCAGGCTTATCCCAGAGGCAATGTGTAAAGCATTTACGCACGCACACAGCAACAACATCTCAAGCACACCACAAAAGGAACTTCACACAAGGTATTATAAAAATAACTTTTGTATTGTCAAAACACATCAGATAGTAATCACACAATATATATTGTGCCAACTGGCACGGGAAATATTCACCCGTGCCAGTTGGCACGGGAGCACCTGTTGAAGCCCAGGATTCGCACATCCAGGGTTTGTTGAGTAAGGTGCTTATTCAGGCCTTATCGCCCCTTTCGAAACCCCAGAAGTCCTCTGGCAAAAGAAAGTTTAAGTCTTCTAGTAAGCATTTTTCATCCACATAGGCTTCGGCTGAAGCTCTGCTTAATGTGGTGAAAAGTGTTTTAGTTTCAAAAGTGTTTTTATTGAGGATTTCAACAGGCATATATTGAGACATCTCAGCAAAAAAGACAAGCTCAAGGCACATATAGCGGTCGGGACAGACAAGCATGTCTTCCCTGGTACTCACTGGTTAGAGGCGGCAGACCCGAGAGCAGAGGACGGCCCGGGACCAGGGTTCGATTCCCGGCGCGGCAGGTTTCTGGACCAGGGTCAGCGGACTCGATAATTCTCTCGCCTCGGTGCCCACTCTGATCAGCGATCACACTCGGCAACTCTGGGCATTAGCTTGCCTCATCTTCACTAACGGCCCCACCAGACCGCCGGGGATGCCTGGTCTCACCCTGGAGATACTCATTAAGGGACCATCTCTCAGGGAAGCCAGGAAGGGTTTCGCAGCGGTCGAAGCGCCTTGGGACCCTACGGGTAAGTAGTGCGCTATATAAATGCCAATACATTTACATACATTTACAATAAGCAAGGTGCATATGCCCAAGAAGCTGTTCGACATCATGCGTGTAAAGGCAGAAGAGTGATATAAGGAAAGGAACAAGAACTAGGAACTCCCTCACCCTCCCCCCTAGAACCCTCCACCCCTCTCCCCGACCAGTGTGCTCTTGAGTGTCAGTGTGACCAGTACTGTGCCGCAGAAGTGCAGTGTGACCAAATGTAAAGTCACCAAGAATCATCGGTCGCGCTGGTGAGACGTAGGACTCTAAGGTATTTAGGACAGGCAATTTCATTGAACTCCTTGGACAGGAGAGTCAACAAAGGAAGCCACACCTTCCGGAAGGCGTCGGTTGAGTTAGTGAGAGTGGCATGGATGCGCTCCATGCCAAGGGTGAACCAAAGTTTGTGGAGCCATCCCGTGTGTGTAGGCTTAGTCGTGGACCCCCAAAGTGATAGTGTATGTTGCGTGGCTGCTTGCACGGCAATGCCCATCTGTCGACCACGCAGCGATTTTAAGGGGAACGTTAGTGCGTTGGGCAGGCCTAGCACAGCGTATGCAGGGAACCTCGGGATCTCAGTCTCAAAGGTGGAGTCGATCTCATCCAGGACTAGTTTCCAAAAGTCTCCCAGTTCCAGACAGTCCCAGAGGATATAAGTCAGGGTACCCTTTTCCCCGCACCCCCTCCAGCACAGTTCGCTGCGCGTAGGGTTTCCTTTGTGTAGTCGGACTGGGGTAAGGTGCCAGTATATGGCAAGTTTTACTGCCGTCTCCCTTGCCTGAGTGTTGCGCGTGGTGTGGGAAGCTCTATAGTATATATACCCCCATTCTTTGGGTGACAGGGCCCTCCCCAATTCAGCCTCCCAGCGCCTTCGGCTTGGCGATTTAGCTGGGGCGGGTGGAGGTGCGAGCATTTGACAGAGTTCGGAAATAAGGTGTTTGTCTGTAGTTTTAGTAAGCAGCCATTTCTCAAAGGTCGTCATGGGGCGGTTCACTAAGGCAGAGATGTCAGGGTTAGTGAGCCAGTGTCTGAGTTGAAGGTATTGAAAAAGGTGAGGATGTTCTATACCGTACCCTTGTTTAATGTCCGCAAAGGGAAGAAATCCCTGCAAGTCAAAAAGGTCGCCCGCGGCCCGACATTCCGTGCCTCGCCATTGAGGGAACGCGCCTGTGCCATCGCCTGGGGGGAAGTCAGGGTTGTCCAATATGGGAGTAAAGGGGGAGGGGAAAGTGGTCAACTCATGTTTAAGTGCCACCCGATCCCACACCTGTAAAGTCGTGCGGGTGATAGGGGACCGGGACATGTATTCCGGTCTATGTTGCTTAGCTTGGAATGGAATCCTCCACAGTGACGTTCGCGCCATGGCCCTGTCCTGGAAGACAATAGAGGATTGTGCAGGTGCACACCTAAGTAGCAACCATTATATATGTGATTCTAAGTGTGGGGTAAGTTATTTTGTGAGTTTATAAAGAGGTTGCGTGCTATTCCCTGGATGGAAAACGACCCTAGTTTCCCATGTTATAACAGCAAGAGAAGCTGTGGGAAAGCAGTATTTTCACTGCATATTGTTGTGTAATAGATTCCTGCGGATGCTCATTTGACTGTGAAGATCACCCCATTCATGAAAACCAATTCCCCTGACGAAGGGTTTTGTAATAAACCCGAAATGCATTGGGACTTTTGAAAAGAGAACCATATTCATATGGAGTCACATGTTTATGTATATACCTTTGCGTTTGTTTAGGATTTCTTTAAAAATAGACAGGGTAGTCTATATTGAACTCAAATGTTCTGCGAATGATAACTAGGCATGGGCGGATTTTGCGGATTGGCAATCCGCAAATTTGCGGATTTGTGAATTTGCGGATTGCGAAAATCCGCAAAATCCGCAAATCCTCTCGGATTTTTTTTTTGTGTTCGCACGGGTTTCTGCAAGTTCGCGAGGGTTTTGTACATTTTCGCAAATTGCGAACTTGCAGAAACCCGTGCGAACACAATGTGCCTGCTCATGTATGGGCTCTTGTGTGTATAAAAGGTCAGAGAAAGATCAGTTCAGCAGATGAAGAGAAAGAAGCTCCTGGTCACAGGAACAGCACGGGTATTGCGCTCGTGAAAGTCAAGGATGCAAAGTCTATCCAGCATCACAACTGATTTTCCACGGTAGATTTGGGAAGAAGGCACACCTGTCCAGCCTCGACGACGCTCACGATTGTTTTTGGGCTTATGAATGAGTCACTGAATTTGAGCATCAACTAGTTCGAGCGACCATGTGTGTGTTACTATGCAATCGCCCCGAAGGGCGCAGGGGTCCCTTGAGTGAGCTGTAACTATTTTACAATGGCGCCAGCAAGCTGCCAGCGCCGTTGTAAAATAGTTACAAAGTTAGCTTGCACAGGAAGCACTTAGATAAAATAAAGCAGCACCTGCTTCGTTTTATCTAGTGGTTCCTGTGCAAGCTAACTTTGTAACTATTTTACAACGGCGCTGGCAGCTTGCTGGCGCCATTGTAAAATAGTTACATGAGTGGGGGTTCAACTTTTGAACCCGTTACGTCCGCGGATTTATTTTTGCGGATTTTGCGGGAAATCCGCAAAATTCGTGGATTGCGGATTTCCCAAAAATCCGCAAAATCCGCGGGCGTAACGGATTTCCCGCTCACCCCTAATGATAACAATGTTTTCCTGAATATGATTTGTGTAATGGAACACTAACTAAATTTGATGATCTCAAATGAACTTATTGCCTCTGAGCGTTTCTCACTACTGTTGAAACTGTTTTGATATAATAATTGTTTTGAGACATTTTGTCCTTGAGCTGTGCATTCCCCACACTGTGGGTTTTCCCACAGCTTCTCTTCCTGTCCTGGAAGAGCCATCTCTTCTCCGATTCGGGCCGGTACCATTCCACTAGGTATCGAAGCTGGGATGCCTGAAAATACCGCAAAAGGTTCTGGACGCCGAGACCGCCTTCATCCATGCTCTTATATGTCAGTAGTTTGTGAAGTCGTGCCCTCTTCCCTCCCCAGATAAAGCTTGAAAGCAAGTCCTGTAGGGTTTTCAAAGTGCCTGCTGGGGGCATAATTGGGATCGTATGGAACTAAGCATGGGCGAATTTTGCGAATCTCGCGTTCGCGAATTTTGCGGATTTGCAAACTCGCAATCCGCAAAATCCGCGAATTCTCGCGAATTTGCGGATTTTTTTTTTTGTGTTTGCGCGGGTTTCTGCCAGTTCGCGAGGGTTTTGTACAATGTCGCAAATTGCGAACTTACCTGTCGGGTCGCAAGTTTCGCGAACTTGTTGTTTCTACGTGTCCAGCCTGCTTGGGACACTCTTCTTCATCACTGCCACTCTCTGTCACCACTGCCACTCTCTGACTACTCATGCCACCCTCTGGCCCACCCATGCCACCCTCTGTTTCATCACAGCACCCTCTGGTTGTCCAGTCAGTGTACATTATTTTGTCAACGCAAGCACACCTTCCCTGCCTCAAGTGACCTGAATTAATTTGGGGCTGATTAATGTGTCACAGAATATTTTTTTAGCTGGCACCTGCTTCCTTAGTGCTTCCTGATTAGTGATCTTTTGCACTTGCTAAGTGCTTTCATTGTTGCAAAATTAGTTACAACACCTGACCTGCCCCAACTGACAATAATGAATTAGGGGCTGATTAATGGATTTGAACTTCCAGCCTGGCTCCTGCTTGTCTCCCTTAGCTGTAATTCAGGACCTTTGTGGCATATGTGTAACTATTCTGAGGTTCAGAGCAGGGTCACATAATAGTTTCAACTGGCAACTGAACTCTGGAGGGGCCCCTCAGGAAGCACTACAGGAAATGGCTACTAATGATGAGCCTGAACTTTTGAACCTGGTAAGTAGTTTCAGTTTTGCTAAGATCGTATTTCTGCAATTTTGCACTTATTCGCGGGGCGCGAACTCACGCGAACAGTGCGAACAGTGCGAGCAAAATCCGCTGCTCGCGGATTTGCTGATTTTGCGGGAGATTCGCAAATCTCGCAGATTGCGAATTTACCGAAAATCCGCAAAATCCGCGAGCGAAACGGATTTTCCGCCCATGCTTATATGGAACAGGTATAAAATCAGCTGCAAAATGGACATTTTCACTGCCGCCACTCTCCCCAGTAGAGAAAGAGGTTGTTTGGACCATTTCGCCAGGTCCGATCGGATCTGAGTAGTGAGAGTGGCGTAATTGGTGGAAACTGTGAGATCCGTTGAGGGGGTTAAGGTAATTCCCAAGTATGGTATTTGGGTGGTCAGCTGAAGGCCGCTACCTTGCCCTATTGCCGGGGCCCGTGGGCGTGCATGTTTGCCTAGCGGCAGGATTAGGGACTTGTCGACATTGATGCGGAAGCCAGAGATCGCCCCAAATGAGGCAAGTTCTTCCATAAAGGCGGGTATGGAGGAATCTGGACGGTTCAGGGTGGCTATGACGTCATCTGCGTATAAACTGATAGGGTGGGGTTCGCATCCGAAATCGATGCCCTCGATCCTCGGGTTGTCCCGGATTTTCTAGGCTAGCGGTTCGATATACATCGCAAACAGGAGGGGGGAGAGGGGGCACCCCTGCCTGGTGCCACGCTGGATTTCGAACGGGAGTGAGTGCAGGCTACCTAAGCGGACCTTGGCCTGCGGGCGATGGTAACAGCTCGCTATGCGTGAGCAGAACCTGTCGCCAAGGCAAAACCAGCGGAGTACATGTTGTAAATAGTTCCAGTTCACGCATTCGAACGCCTTTTCTGCGTCGATAGCGAGCAGTGCAGAGTCCGAGGTTTGAAAGTGTGATTTATCGATAAGGTGGAGCACCCGTTTAGTGTTGTCGCTACATTGGCGACCAGGGACAAAGCCAGACTGATCTGGTTCCAAAATACCGGGGAGGCACGGGCCTAGGCCTGCGGCAAGGATACCTGTAAAGAGCTTCAGGTCCAGGTTTAATAACGAGATAGGGCGGAATGCGGAGCAATGTGTGGGTTTCTTCCCGGGTTTGGACAAAACCACCACTTCAGCGGCCAACATGTCCGGAGGTATAGCTCCCACCCCCTCAAAGGAATTGAAAAGGCGGGCAAGCACCGGTGCCAGCTGACGGTTAAAAAGCTTGTAAAAGCCTGCTGAAAAGCCATCCGGCACCGGGGATTTGAGTTGGCGCAGTCTAGATATAGCGGCCAGGACTTCATCCTGGTGGATGGGGGCGTCTAGAGCCTCCGCAGTAGACTCGGGGATTGCAGTGATGGCCGTCGTGGCTAGATAGTTCTCGATATCCCTGGACGAGGTCACCTCCTTCCCATATAGGGAAGCATACCAGGAACGAAATGCTTCGGCTACCTGGGTGTCGTCAGTGAGCACCGCACCGTCGGCACTTACCAAAGTATTGATTTTGGCAAGTTGGGTCTTGGCTTTCAGAGCGTTAGCCAGTAGGCGACCCGTTTTGTTTCCTCCGACATAATAAGCATGTCGCAGGTGGAGAGCTGCGAATTCCGCTCTATCTATATCGAGACTAGCTAGCTGGGCCCGAGCCGCTTTTAGCTGTTTCCACACGCGAGGGGCGCATGTGCGGCTGTGCACTCGCTCCAGTTCCGCTACCTGCGCTGCAAGGTCCTCCCGTTTTTTCTTGCTGTCTTTGGCCTCCGCCGCAGCAATAGCTATAAGTTCGCCCCGTACGACCGATTTCAAAGCTCCCCAAAGAGCTGTCACCGAGATGTCGGGGGTGTCATTGGTGGACAGGTAGGCATCAATGCATTCACCAATACGTTTAGTGACATCAGGTCGCTGTAGCAAGGTTTCGCGGAGGCGCCACGGGCCTCTGGGACGGCGGGGAGCCTTGAGAGTGAGGGAGAGTTCCACTGCGTCTTGGTCAGAAATGGCTGCAGGTACTATGGCAACTTCCTCAAGAATCGTAAGGAGGTCTGAGGGGCCCAAGAAATGGTCAAGCCTGGCGTAGGTACGATGCACATGGGAGTAGAATGTGAACTGTGAGGCGGTCGGGTGTCGGGCTCTCCAGAGATCTATTAAGTCTCTATCTGACAGCCAGTTACGACCGGCGGATGACAAAGCCCCAGTACTCCCGTAGCGGTGTCCAGAGCGATCAGCGTGTGTGTCCATAACGACATTGAGGTCCCCAGCCAGTAGTAGGGACGCATGTGGGGTTTGAAGAGCTTCGGAAATGGCGCTTTTCAGGAAAGTCTCTTGACCTGTGTTTGGGGCGTAAAGGGAGCCAATTGTAAGTGTTGTGTCGCCCAAATAAAAAGTGTGTACTAGGAGGCGGCCCCTGATCTCCCCCACCTTGTTACCCACTTTCCCTCGGAAAGATCTAGAGATTAAAATGGCAAACCCGGCAGTCTTCGTCGGGAGGGAGGAAAAGAATTGCTGTGGGAAGGCTCGCGAGCGCATCCTACGCCAGTCCTTCTGCAGGAGATGCGTCTCCTGTAATAGGCAAACATCCGCTCCAGAGTTTTCCAAGTAGGAGAGAACAGCTCTTCTCTTGATCGGGTTGTTTAGCCCTTTCACATTAAGCGTTATAACCTTAAGGGTACTGTCTGTCATCGTGCAGGGGGCATGTGATACAGAGCAGAGTGGACTGTAGGCGGGCTAAGGGAGCATGCGGTGGTATATGGCAAGGAATGCATGATTCGGCCTCTCAATGTATCTGGTCGTGGACATCGTGCATAGACGCGTGTCCCATGTCGGCATCTGCACACCGGTGAAGAGTCTCTTGGCGCAAGGACAGAACAAACTCGGCACACTGGTCCCCACCCTGGATCCCTCCCCAACCCAACATCCCCCCCAAAACAACCCACGGCCATCAAAGTATGCAAGGCAGTACATATAGATAAGAATAGTTGCAGGCTGTGGCATTAGAACAAAACCCCCAACCCCACTCCCCCCCCACCCAATCCCAACATCCCTGAAACCTGTAGTCCCAATCCTGTCAAGGCACACAGGATCGTGGTAAAGAACATTGAAGGGGTCATCTCCGATGGCGGCCTCTCCGGACCCCCCACCCGACCCACCCGCCGTTGGGGCAGAGCATTTGCGATGTATAGTCTCCCTAGAAAAAGTGGCTATCACTCTGGGGAAGAGGTCTCCTTGACCACCTCCGCCACCGCAGTCTCACGCTCCCGGGAAATGACAGAGGCATCTGGTTTGAGGCGCCGGTAAGGGGATCGTTTGTGGTGTACAGTCTGCCAGCCCCCCCTGGAAGAGCCCTGCGAGCTTCTGAACACCGGCTCAGTGTCAACTTGGTCCAAACCCAGGAGGTCACACATGTCTTTAAGAGAGTGCAGCTGCTGCAGTCGTCCGTTCCACTTAAATATTATCCGGAAGGGATGCCCCCAGGAGTACAGAACCTCTTTTCCCCGCAAAAAGTTAGTCACTGGCTTGAATTCTTTCCTTTTCTGGAGAGTAATGGAAGAAAGATCCTGGTAGAGGGCAATGGGATGGCCCTGAAACTGAATAGGCTGAGCTCGCTGGGCCTCTCGGAGGATCCATTCTTTTAACGGGAAGTCTGGAAGGAAACCAGTATGTCCGGTGGTGGGGCCGGGGCTCTACGGGGCATCCCCACTCGGTGAGCCCTGTCGATGCGGATGGGAAAGTCTTCTGCCTCTCCCAGGATGCTCCTGAAGAGGGCTTGCAGGTATGCGGTGACGTCAGCCCCCTCGTCTTTCTGAGGGACCCCCGGACCCGTATGTTGTTTCGACGGGAGCGGTTTTCAAGGTCCTCAGCATGGGCCTGGAGGTCTAGTTGTTGGTCAGTGAGCCACAGGACTTCTTGCTGGAGTTGTTCGATTTCGGCACTCCTGGTTTGGTCAGCCTCTTCGACTGCGACCACACGCTCACCGAGGTCCTCTACATCGCGCCGGAGTTCTTTGACTTCCCCTGCAACCTCTTGTTTCAAAGATTTGAAGTCCTCGCGGAGCGAATTGAATAGGGTCTCCAAAAAGGATTTGGTGATGGGCATTTGGTCTTCCATGGCCGCCGGCGATGTCTTCCCTGTCCCAGGGGATGGTGGGTGTTTGCTAGTTCTAGGTTGTGATTTAGCCAGTAGCTCGGGGAGTGTCTGCGACCCCTTCTTGCTTCGCTGTCCCGCCATGGCGTGGTAGAGAGTGGGCCCCGGCAGGCAGCAGGTCAATGGAGCCCGGGTAGGTGGGGGGCAGCAAAGCGGCGGCAGAGGGGCAGAGGGTGCGTAGTTGTCCAGGCGGCTGCTGTCTGTGGAGCGTGGGTTAGGATCAGTGCGGCAAGCCAACCACTTGGCAGCCGGGGGGGGTGGAGAGATGGCGCCCACCTAATGAGAAATTGAGGTGTAGGGAGTGTGGCTCTGTCCCTCTGCGGGGTGCGCTTAGGCCAGCTTCCAGTACCATATAGTGCCGGCTGTCTCAGTCAGCCCTTCCCCGGGAGCTCAATTGTGCCCTCCGAGTCCTTCCCCGTGCCCCTGGCCTCTCTCCTCACCTGTAGGAGTCCGGCGCACTCGGGACTTGTCGCTCACCAGGCAGTCTCAGGTGCGGCGCGTTGGGCCCTTCAGAGCTATGCAGTTATGCTCCGGGCTGTTGGGGGCCTCCAGAGGCCGTAGGGGAGCAGTAACAGGGCCCCGCAGGTGTTGGGCCCTCACAGGTGCTCAGGCCAGTCTCCCGGACAAGATGTTCGAGGCGGGCGAGGGATGGGCCTGAAGCCGGGGCCTCGATTTCCACAGCCGCCGGCCAGGCCTCCCCGACATCCACTAGACCGCCCAGACGGTGGTTATTCCTTCTCCCGGTGTTCGTGCTGGCAGGGGGGGGGCGCACAGCGTGCACCCCGCTAGGAACGGCAGTCCGGTCCACAGGACGTCGCACCGGCGGGCCGCGAGAGGGGTGCTGACGCTTCGTTGGTAGGCCTCAAGCCGGGGCCTCGAGTCCCGCAGCCGCCGGCCGGGCCTCTCTGATATCCACTATGCCGCCCGGACGGCGGTCAGCCCTTCCCCCGGTAGTTGTGTTGACAGGGGGGGGCGCATAGCGCGCACTCCGCTGAAATCGGCAGCCCGGTCTACCGCTCGCCGCCCCGGCGGGCCGCGAGGGGGGGTGCAGATGTTTCGCTGGCAGGCCCGAAGCCGGGGCCCCGCGCCTCGCGGCCGCCGGCCAGGGGGCTCCCAGTCCCGGGTGGAAGTGCTGGCGGAGTGGGTGGTGTCCGGAGGCTCCGCAGGCGAAGTGGTGACAGCGGAGCCCGGTAGGGCGCCGCCGAAGGCTCCGGGCCTTCCGCACCTCAGGGAGGATCCGTAGATTGCTGGCAGCCGCTGCCGAATCGTACATCCACCGGCGCGGCCGCCGCCACAGAGCGCGAAGTCCCGGTCTCTCGGTTCCACCACCGCGGACACCGGGGAAGCGGACCCGCCGAGGGGCTCCCGCCGTCAGGCAATCGTCCCCAGCTTCTCTGTGCAGATTAGTGGAAGATTTAGGCAATTTTCTGGTGGGATCGGGCACGGAGCTCCGGAGACCTGCGTCCAATCACGCCGCCATCTTGGACACTCCCCCGTGAAAAGTGTTTTAAAAGACCATGGTTCCTTAGCGGGCAGAGATACGCAAGGAGAGTCTTCTCCAGATACCTAGGATTCCACAGATTCCGATGAATCGGTGCAGCCCAAGAAGAAGGTCAAAAAGACCAAACATTTATTTTATGATGCACAGGACGAGGTGACATCCAAGAATTTACTTTTTAATCCTCAGAATTTAATATATCCTAGGTCTACTGAGTGGGTTCCCTGTTTGGAAGTGGCACACTATGTTCAGACTAACTTAAGACAGAGCTTTGAGAGTCAGGTTAGGGCCACCTTGCGCTCCAAATGTCCCCGACCATCGTTGTTGGGTAAAGTGGCGGATACGCCAGAATTAGATCCTAATATGGCCACTTTTATGCACAAATTTTCCAAAGATCCCAAGAAAGGACTGGATCGGGTCTGGAAAGGGTGCCAAGACAAAGTATTAGATGTCTCGGGTCCACTGAATAAGATTTTAGATGCCGCAGTCACTGCGAAAGATAAGGGTATTCCCCTGGACTCTTGTGAGATTGTGGAATGGGTGCAACGCGCCATGTGTTTTCTTGCTAATGCCAATGTGGCGTTATCTACAGAGAGACAAAGATCCTTTCTCATACGGATAGACCCTCAACTGGCTGAGATGGCTACTACAGAACCGGGTTCCTTGGCCAATGGCATGTTGTTTGGCGATGACTTCGTCAAAAAGATGGGAAAATATGTGGAATCATTTTTGTTAAGGCGCAGGCCAATATCAATCGTGTTTTCCACTCAGGTGTTTTTAACAGGGCCGGCCATTACAGAGTTCGAGGGTCCGGCCGAGGTGGTAATCAGACCTCTAGAGGTGCAGACCAATGGGGCAGAGGAGGTTCCCAAAGGTTGAAATTCTATCCAACCCGTAATAGAGGTGACAGAGGTCATGGACAACGTGGAAACTACAGAGGCCAGCAGTTCCAGTCTGGAGATTCCTCTTATTCACGTACCCATTTTACATTGCGGGGATCATATGGTGGGAGGTCGTATTGCACAGTTCCTTCCCAGGTGGGAGGCCCTGTCTCCCGACCCATTGATACGTCAGACAGTTCGAGGTTATCATCTTGAGTTTTATGCGACCCCCACACAATTGGTGGCTCCCAGGCCCCTAAGTTTTTCCCCCATAGAGATGAGTTTTATTGACAAGGAAGTTCAGTCGTTGCTGCTATATTGCAGTCGGATCCTCATCCGAAATGGTTTTGTGAGTACAATCTTCTTGGTGCCCAAGAAGGATCTTGGGTTTCGTCTGGTTCTGAACTTGAGAGAGTTCAATGTGGGAGTAGTATGCCGTCATTTCAAAATGGAAGGTATTCATCTCTTGAGGGACATGTTGTTAAGCCAGGATTGGATGGTTCGATTGGATCTAAAAGATGCATATCTGACGGGCGCCATTTTTCTGCCTCACCAGCGCTTTCTCCAATTCCTTTGGCGCAGTCAGTAGTTTGAGTTTTCGGCCATGCCCTTCGGTCTCTCGTCCGCTCTATGGTGTTTCACTAAACTCATGAGACCGGTTGTTCAATGGTTACGGCAGAGAGGAGTCAGACTCATAATCTATCTGGACGATATTCTGATCATGGGTCAGTCAGTAGAAGTGGTGCAACTCCATCTGTCTTGGACTATCCAACTCCTCTAGGAGTTAGGATTTCTCCTCAATGTTCCCAAATCTCTTCTCATTCCTTCACAAGTGATCAAATGTTTAGGTTTTCAAGTAAATTCCTTGACATCTCAACTGCTTTTGCCTCTCAAAAAGAGAACAGCGATCAAGAAGGAGTTGAGGAGAGCACTTGCCTCTCAGACTATATCATTGAGGATGCTAGCCTGCCTCGTGGGGTTGTTGGCGGCGTCCATTCAGGTGATTTTTCCCGGTCCCTTACATTACAGGGCCTTACAGAGGTTAAAGATTCTGCATCTCCGCAGAGGCTTACATTATGCAGAGCAAATTGCGATTTCACGGGAGGCTCGTCTGGAAATGAGTTAGTGGTTGGAGCACCTGGACGCTTGGAATGGCAAGGCCATCTTTGCGGCTACTCCGGATGCCATCATAGAGTCTGACGCCAGCCGGTGCGGCTGGGGCTCTCTTTGTGGGACATTGGAAACCGGGGGTCGATGGTCCCAAGAGGAGTTACAACTCCATATGAACTGCCTAGAACTATTGGCAGGGTCATTTGCGATCCGAATTCTGTCTTTTCAGCGAGCAAGTTGTTGTATTCTTCTGCGTCTGGACAATGTGTCCGCAGTACGTTATATCAATCGCCTGGGCGGGACCAGATCCCAACTTCTAGCGAAAATTGCCAAAGATTTCTGGCATTACTGCCTGGATCACCACATTTCAGTGACGGTGGAATACATTCCAGGTTCGTCGAATATTGTGGCAGATTGGAATTCCAGATTTCTGAGCAACTCCAGCGATTGGAGACTCCATCCCAGTGTGTTTCAAGCATTAAATTCCAAATGGGGTCCGTGTGTTCTAGATCTGTTTGCGTCCAGACTCAACAGACAACTTCCCCTGTTTTACAGTTGACGTCCGGATCCGTTAGCGATCAGCTCGGACGCCTTCCTTCAATCGTGGATGATGGGCATTCTACATGCCTTTCCACCCTTCGTCATGATTCCGAGGTTGTTAGCTCAGACACGCAGGCAGGGGGCGGAAATAATCCTAGTTTCCCCATGTTGGAAAGCACAAGCGTGGTTTCCAGTGGCAATGAGCTTATCCTGTGCCCCTCCGGTTCGGATCAGGTCATTCCCGGATTTGTTGACGGATCCAGTGGGCCTTCAACATCCCTTAGTTCTGCAAGGTCAGTTACCTCTCATGGCGTGGAAACTTTCCGGCGACGTTGGCAAGTGCCGGGAGTTTCACAAGACACTCTCTTTTTTCTCTCCCAGTCTTGAGCTCCTTCCAGGCACAAACGATATGAATCCGCTTGGCGACGATGGGTGCGTTGGTGTGGTGAACGGCAGAGTGATCCCTTGGGATCTAGTATCTCTGTGATTGTACATTTTTTATCCGATTTGGCAAAATCAGGCATGGCCTATAGGACAGTAAACAATTTTAGATCAGCCATTTCGGCAGGACATCCTCACGTGGATGGTAGACCTGTAGGGGAACATCCCTTGGTTTGTACGGTAGTACGCAGTATTAGTTTGGTAAACCCTCCTCAACCTAGATATCAGACGTTATGGGATGTTTGCATTGTTCTGAGATACTTGAAAACATGGCCAGCTAATGAAGGGCTGTCGCTCAAACAATTGTCTGCCAAGCTCACGCTTCTATTATGCCTTATTTCATGCAGACGTGTGTCGGACGTACGTGCTCTGGATTTAGCAGGTAGAGTATTTACTCCGTCTGGAGTTTCTTTCACACTTTCCCGTCGTACTAAGACTAATTATAAATGTATTACTTATCCTGCCTTTCCTCACCATAGCAAACTGTGTGTTGTGCAATGTTTAAAGATCTATGAGGATAGTACCAGAGAGTTCAGAAATGATGTGGCAGGTCAATTATTGATATCGCTTCAAAGACCTTTCCTCCAAGTCTCTTCCGCTACTCTAGCCAGGTGGATTACCTGGTTATTGACCCAAGCGGGAATTGATTCTTCCGTTTTTGGTGCTCATTCTGTGAGAGGATCCATGGCTTCCAAAGCCCTAGTGACAGGGTCCAGGTTACAAGATATAGTCCACTTTTTAGACCTTTTACCACAAACTTATTGTGGATATTGCGTCTGTTGTAGTGGAGCAACTTCAAACTAGCATAATTTGAGCCTCCGTGGACTGCCATAGAATGAAAATTTTTCTAGCTAACGCAACAAAGAATTTTCAATTCTATTAAGGACACGGAGGCGATAATTATCCCACCTAGGATGGATTCCTTTATATGTTACATATCTTCATAATGATTATACTGCTATTTGCTTGCATATTTCTATGCTACTGTTTGCCTTCTTATTTTTTCCCACCCGATTTGTTAATTTATGACTGTTATTTTCAGTCTGACATGGGTATTTTGTCTATGTTTCTTGTTTCAGGCGACCAAGGAAAACAATCCTGAAGTGTGAGCTGTTCTGACGAAGTTTTGGACCGGCCTTCTACGTTATTTATTTATTTATTTATTATGCAATTTGTATCGCGCAAACTAAACCCGAAGGTGTCAAGGCGCCTATCAAAAACAGATCAGAAAGTTTGCAGAGCACCACTACAGGTATGCGCGTGTGAAGAGGTGGGTCTTTAAAGCAGATCTGAAGGCTTGTAGAGTGGGACAGGACCTTACTTCCAGAGGGAGAGCATTCCACCATTTAGGGGCCAGATTGGAAAAGGCCTTGCCTCCCCATCTTGTCTTCCTGACACGAGGCACAGAAAGTAGAAGTTTATGTGAGGAACGAAGATTCCTGCCGGGGTTGTACTGAGACAGGATTGATCCAATGCCCGTAGGGCTAGTTGTAGCTAAGGCTTTGTACACCATACACATGGATTTAAAGAGGATGCGATCCCCGACGGGAAGCCAGTGGAGCTGCTTCCGAGCATCGGTGGCAGAGGCACGTTTGAGCAAGTCGAGAACAAATCTCGCTGCCGCGTTCTGGACCACCTGCAAGTGCTGCAGCTGACTCTTATTCAGTCCAGCATACAGCGCATTGCAGTAGTCCAGACGGGAGCCCAAAAGTGCGACGGCTAGTTGCCTGATTTTTCTTAGTATGTGGATGATCCCCCAACAGGTCGAAACAGTCCTGTTGACCTGTTGGCACATTCTAAGGGTGGGATCAATCATAACCCCCAGATTTTTTGCAGAGGAGGTAGGATCGGGGCAGGCACCCAGTGAGTTCGGCCACCACTCAGCAGACCAGATCTCTTCCTTTCCTCCAAATACCATCACCTCCATCTTCTCCCCATTCAGTTTCAATGAATTGTGAATCATCCATTGGCCGACTGCCTCCATACAAGATCTAAAATTGGCGGCAGTCGACGTAACTGACTGGGAGAGAGAGACGAGGATCTGGGTGTCATCCGCGTAGGAAACTACCTCAATCCCAAAAGATCTAATAAGTCTGGCAAGGGGGGTCACATAAATGTTAAAAAGGGTAGGGCTAAGCGCTGATCCTTGAGGGACCCCACATTGCACAGACAGGGATGGAGATAGGAACGGGCCCAGCATTACCCTTTGCTCTCTGTGATCGAGAAAAGAGGAAAGGAGTCCCAGGGCCGACCCCCGGACCCCAATCTCTCTCAGTCGAGATGTTAACACCGAGGGAGATAGGGTATGAAAGGCAGCTGTGAGATCTAAAAGGATCAGGAGGGAGGTCTGTCCCCCATCGACCCTAGTGCGGATGTTATCGAGCACTATGGTGAGGGCAGACTCGGTGCTATGTTCCCTCCTGAATCCATGCTGGGAAAGATCCAAACAGCCCGAGCTCTCCACGAATGCAGCCAGATGTTTATTAAGATGGGCTTCTAACATCTTCGCGGGAGCAGGGAGCAGTGAAATGGGGCGAAAGTTTTTTAATACCCCAGGGTCAAGAGAGGACTTCTTGAGCAGAGGTTTTACCACAGCGTTTTTCCACTGCTGGGGAAAAATGCCGTCCTTCATCGCCCTGTTCATGATGTCAACCAGTGGGGGAAGGAGGGATTCTCTGCACTGCTTAAGGATCTTTAGCGGACAGACATCTAGCGGAGAGCCAGATTTAGTTCTCAAGATCCTGACAAGAGAGAGGAGGAAAGGATTCCAGATCCTGAGGTCGGGATGATTCAGCATCATCAGGCTCCAAGGGAGCGGGCACCGAAGGCACAGCGGTAGAGGATCTTTGAGCTTCCAGGGCAATGTAAATGTCCGCAATTTTGGATTGAAAGAAGGAAGCTATATTGTTGCACGTTGAAGAAGATTGGTCGCTGACGCGGTTCGACGTCACGTTTGGGTTCAGTCCTTTTTCATTTTATAGACATTTGCAAAGAAAGAGGAAGTGATTACGTCATTGTGGACATTTATGCATACTACTGTAATATGATTGGTGCAGACCTCGAGGGGGTTGTCCTTCCGGGGTATGCTGTTTAAAGTTTAACCCTTTGCTGCTGTTTGTTCAGTAAAGATAGAGAAGCATAATTCTCGCCTCCGTGTCCTTAATAGAATTGAAAATTATTTGTCGCATTAGCTAGAAAATTTTTCATCCCTGCACCGGATTCAGCAGGAGCGTATGCGAGGGCGGACCCCAAATCCCTGCACCCGATTCAGTGGGAGCCTATGCGCGGATGGACCCCTTTTGGGAAGAGGAATCCCTGCTTCCCCTAGCCCGTACGCGCCACGACAGGAGCTAGACGTGTGTGCTTGCAGCCCGGTCCCGGAGGACGACTCGCCGGCCACAATCAATTCACCTGGGATCAGCGGGAGCCTGCAGCTATTACCATACCCGGTCCACCCAGCCCACGCCCATCCTGGCCGAGCGACGGCCTCGACGTGGGAAGGCGGACCCTCACCACAAAAAGAGTTCACGATGAGTGAGGCTTGTCCGATCCCGACACGTATCACAAAGAAATGCTCCGCATCACACGAAATAGTGTGAAGGAGACATGACCTTTCGCAGCCCGCAAATCCCAGACATGTGACCTTTCCCAGGACATATGCCACGCGAGGTTCCACCCAGTGAACGCGAAGCACTCAAAGCCTCAATGAAGGCAAACACAAGAAAGGGAATAAAAACAGTGCAGGAACCGGGACATCTGCCCCGTGTTGAAGTACTTTTAAGTTACAATATACCAAATCACGGACTCTCTACGCCACGGCCCCCCCGAACCCACCTTGCCGCAAGTGCTATGTGTCAGGCCCAAACACCGGTTTGTTGATGTTGTTGACGCTCCTGTAGCTACTTCCAGGGTCCAGGGAGACAAAGAGTAGGACACCCCACCAGTACTGCCTTAAATAACGTACTCTTAAGTTTCTGTTTCTATTCCTTGGAGGTCCATCCCCCTCCTCCACGTCACCACAGACCCACCTTCTATGAGCCTCTACTGGGGAGCTTGGTCCCAAGGCACAACTAAGGGGGCCCTTCCTCTAGGCGCTGGGGGGGGCGCCTGCTCATTCTCCTTCAGTTGTATCCTGTTGTATCCTGTTGTAACTCATATCCAGAGGTACTGGAGACCAGCAATCCTGGAATCCAGCAAATTGATTCTAGTAAAAGAGGAGATAGAGGAGAAGGTGAAGTTATGATTGCATCCAACTTCATTTTAGAAGGGGAAATCTCTTCAAACAATAACTGCAAAAGTCATCATAACATACCGGTGTGGTGGGGTGGGGTGCATGATTCAATAAGTTGTCAACTCGAACAAAGTGGTCAGAGAAGAGCAGTAAACAATCCTCCAGTTGTAGGGAATTAAAAGCCATTCTCAATGTATTGCTGCTTTTATTTCCCCAGATAAATCATTGCCATTTGTTGGTTGTATCAAGCAACAGGGTCGCAGCGGCTTATGTGAACCAACGTGGGGAGTGAGATCTGTAAACTAAGATTTCTGTCACTGCAGATCGGAGACCTGGCAAGGAATTACTTTGTTTTCCCTGAAAGAAACCTATGTGACAGGGAAGGACAATACTGAGGCAGACTCCCTGAGCTGAGTTTTTTTCCCATCTTTCTGTCCCTATCATTAACTCAGCAGGTATTTAAGGAGATTTGTCCGCTATCTGAAGTTTCCTACGTTGATCTGAACGCAGATCGTTTCAAACCTCAGGTCCCCAGATTTTGTTTGAGGACAAGGGTTTAGGGAACCTGATGAATGATTGGAAATTCCATAGAACTACTGCAGGAGTTAATCTATGCATTCCCTAAAATTTCATTGAGGTCAAGGGTTCTAGCCCGACCTCTTACAGTGGTGAATCCAGCAGTTCCATTCTGGCCAAAGAGATCTTGGCTCCTACTTCAAAGACTATTGATAGGTCACTTCTGTAAGATCACAGCCTCTACCATTACTCTGTGCCAAATGGACACCCTGTTGTACCCCTGAAATATGCATGTGTGCACATGTGACGCACATACATTGCCTAAGGGCATGTATGTATGCCACATAGCACCTAGAAAAATGCAAAAAAGTGCATTTTTCATAGAATTTGCAAATTACCACCAACTAGAATTTGGTGGTAATTTCCGATTCCTTAAAGCCAGGTCGTCATTTTTTTTGTTTCCTGCATTGTATTTAAGGAATCACAAATTGCGATTCCTTAAATGCATTCACAAAATAGATAATCGCAAAATTGCGATTCCCTATTTTGCATATCCATTTTGGGATGATACATCCCAAAAGGCTTCTTCCCATTCGCAAACGGGATACTTCTAGCCAATAGAGCAGAGTGTTGTATTCTGTACATTTAGTGTGTATTTATTTATAGTATATATTTTTTATATTTACTGTGACATGTTTACTGTAACCTGTATTCGTCTTATTATGCTTTACTTTCTGTTGTACTTACTGCTATAAGAATGCTGCTTGAGTGCATCTTCCAGTCCTCCTGTGTTCTCACTCTGGAACTCCAGCTAAGGTTTCGGCAGTTGGCAGTGTGTACAGGACAGGCTGGATACTGGTTGATGGGCTCGCTTTTCTGGCTTGTTTTCTCAAGTAAAACTCTTCATTCATGACTTCCAAGCTGTGTTGGGGCCCAATTTTGGCAAGGTGTCACTGTAACACAGAAGCAATTCCGAAATTTGAAAGCCCAGGAATTTAAAAATCGTATTTGATTCACAGGGGTTCTTAAAAAAAAATGTTTTACAGGGAAATCTTCATCCCCGTTACAATGTCAAATTTCTTCTTTTATGGAATTTTTATGGAGTGGTTTCCATAAAGGGTTGTCAGTATCAGCGCTGAGAGCTCCATGGTCAGCACTAAGACTTCTTGGCAAACATGGGAGAATCGAAAGGATGGTGAGGAAATGATGAATGGGTTGTTAACGACCTATTGCTGATAAGTTGACGCCTGCATGGGACTTAATGCAAATTATTAAGTCATTACAGTTACATCCTTCTGAGCCATTGGATTTGGTTGATATAACGTTTTGACAATGAATGTTACCTTTTTGATTGGAATCACTTCAGCCCGAAGGACTGGAGAATTGAGGGAATTAATGTCTAGACCACTTTTTTGCATACTTAATGATGTTTTGTGCTAATAATGGATAATTTGGTTATCCAAAAGGTGTCTTCTGTAAGTTCTGTAAGTCATGGGGCTTTCTTACCTCTTTTATTTCCTCAGCTATCTACAAAGGAAGAAGAAATGTGGCATTCACTGAATGTCAAGAAAGGTATCTTGATCTGTTTGGAAAGAGCTAAGAATTGTCCTTTACAGATCCTTTAGACGTGCAAGAGTTTAGCAGCCCCTTGGTCCTGAGGTAAAAATAGTTTCCATCACAGAAATATGTAAAGCAGTAGCACGATCCACCGTGAACACTTTTGTTCGACACCACAGACTGAATAAGTGTGATTTAGAGTACAACAAAATGTGTATGTTGTAGTCTTGATTTCTGACATATGATAAAAGCTTGATGCAATACACTTGTGGTTTAATCTTAAGCATACAAATGGCTTAAAACAATTATTTTTGTCGAAGTCCAAGGGAAACTCGATAATATTCCTCATAATTAATGACTGGGACGAGGTTAAAGGAGGTAGAAGTAATGGCATTTTGAGTATTTGCAGATTTCAGAAAGAGTTTTGATTTGGTTGTGGTGCCTCGAAGAGAACTCAAATAAAAATTAAGCAATGTAAAAAAAGAAGAAATAAGCCTCCCAAGTATGCAGGCTCGAAAAATGAGTTACAGAATCATTTCTGGCTTGCCTGAGTCTCAAGAAAATGTAAAGATGCTGGAGTCGGGTATAAATTACTTATTTGATGATGTAGCCAGTGTGCTTAGCGAGCAAACTATTCCTTGCATACGTGCAGCTAACGTGCGTGTACTTGTCACCAGGTGGCGCTGTAGTAATGGTGAAAGATATATTTTTGAGCTTAATTTCTACCACTGAGCCAGCACAAGTGCACCACTGTGCACCCACCCAGCACAGATGTCACTGGCAGGTGAGACTGATTATAAAAGGGGCCGAGCATACCACCTCGGTATCCAAAAACCCACCACTGTCAGACGGCATCTGACAGACGAAGACAAGACACTCTCAGGCCCTATGCCAGTTCCAGTACCACAGTCACACAGTCAGTGTCCACGTGCCTTATTCAGCAGCATCTGGGCGTAGCACCCACTACATTACAGACGAATCGTCAGGGGTAGTGTTAGAAATGGGATTTCCGGTTGGCTGAGGCTTGCGCCAAAGCCAGGCAGAAACCACCACTCTAGTCAGGGAAAGGAAGTCACCCGCCAAAGATAACCCCTGCTCACCCCCTTGGCAATGTGTAAAGCATTTGCACACGCACATAGCAACAACATCTCAAGCACACCACAAAAGGAACTCCACACAAGGTATTATAAAAATAACTTTTGTATTGTCAAAACACATCAGATAAAAATCACACAATATACATTGTGTCAACTGGCACGGGCAATATTCACAAGGGATTATTTACACCAGGACAGGGCCACGTGGGCCACCGTTAGAATCAGCACTTAGTAGAAGTAGCATTTAGAATAACTGTAGCTCACAATACCAATTGTAGAACACAACCAGTAACCACTGGTAAAAGGTAGGTACACACTACGCAATACTAATCACCATAGGCATAGATCACGCAGGGACACATAACTCACTAGTATAAACTATACTAGGCAAAACAACCTCCTAGGCATGCAAACACATATTGAGGTATCACAGGCATAAAGGCATTGAACATTACGCATAAATCCCATTAGGCCTAACCAGTATAAATATAGTAGGCAATCTCCTCTCTAGTCTAAATACATTAGACCCTACCTTCTAAGTATAACTCACATTTAGGGGCGTAAATCACAGTGAAGTAAAATCTCATTAACACCATCCTCCATAAGTAAAACCCTCTCTAGAGGTATCAACACAGGGTGCATAAAAACATACTAGATGTATTACATTTCCTAGCACCACATTTAAAGCACAAATCACATTTGGCACATAACTCACATCAAGGTCCAGGTTGCGCTACTGCGCCGAAACCTAAATGTAGCAGCTGCCCACTACTTGCTGGGCAGCTGAGAAAAAAACAGGGCCTAAACGCTGCAGCTGGCACTAAGTACTGCGCAGCTGGAGAAGGCCAAGGTAGGGATGAAGGAGTGCATCTCACTCCTAGATGCAAAGTACATGTCCCTAGAAAGAAAAGAACTTAAACTGTGCAGCTGCCCACTACTTGCTGGGCAGCTGGAAATCAAAACTGCGACTGGGGCTCTCACTAGCCCTTTAGAGCAACAATGCGCCAAAACGTGGGAGGGTCTAGGAATACACATTGCGCACAGGGGAGCCCTCTAGGCTCTACAACAGCTGTGCCCCTACAAGGTTGGAGCCTCCTAGGCTCTAAACAAATAGCGTGTATCTCGGGGAGCCCTTTAGGCTGTAGAGCAATTTATGCCCCCTAACAAAACATGGGCCCCTCTGGGCCTGGGTAAATACAGGTGACCGTACGTTGGAGCCACCTAGGCTCAGGGAGCAAGGGGGCGTGAAACGCAGGCATGTCCCTTGGGTCCCTCTAGACCCTTTAACCAATTGGGTGCCCCCTCAGTCCTCACTCACCGGCTATGTGGAAGGTAGGTGTGGGAGCACACTGCTTCACCTCCCAGCAGAGTCGCCCCTAAGCATCATGGTTGATGCAGTCCGACAAGCGAGTACACTTGCAAAGTCATTCGAGTGTTTCACCAGGTGGGTGCAGATTAGTGCTGGCCATCTCTGGACACGTGTTTCTGAATTATTATCCGTCTTCAAAAGAGATTAGGCAAAATGATTTGGGGTTGCTGAGCAGGCTGCCGTATCCTTAGAACGTAGTATCTCTTCTGGCGCACAGGTGCCTCTCCACGAGCTCGTCAGCCCACAGCGGCTCGTGGGCAGCCTTTAAGTAGAAGATAGATGTGGGAGCACACTGCTTCACCTCCCAGCAGAGTCGCCCCTAAGCATCATGGTTGATGCATTCCGACAAGCGAGTACACTTGCAAAGTCATTCTAGTGTTTCACCAGGTGGGTGCAGATTAGTGCTGGCCATCTCTGGACACGTGTTTCTGGAATATTATCCGTCTTCAGCAGAGATTAGGCAAAATGATTTGGGGTTGCTGAGCAGGCTGCCATATCCTTGGAACGTAGTATCTCTCCAGGCGCGCAGGTGCCTCTCCACGAGCTCGTCAGCCCACAGCGGCTCGAGGGCAGCCTTTAAGTAGAAGGTAGGTGTGGGAGCACACTGCTTCACCTCCCAGCAGAGTCGCCCCTAAGCATCATGGTTGATGCAGTCCGACAAGCGAGTACACTTGCAAAGTCATTCGAGTGTTTCACCAGGTGGGTGCAGATTAGTGCTGGCCATCTCTGGACACGTGTTTTTGCGTGTTTCTGGATTATTATCCGTCTTCAGCAGAGATTAGGCAAAATGATTTGGGGTTGCTGAGCAGGCTGCCGTATCCTTGGAACGTAGTATCTCTCCAGGCGCGCAGGTGCCTCTCCATGAGCTCGTCAGCCCACAGCGGCTCGAGGGCAGCCTTTAAGTAGAAGGTAGGTGTGGGAGCACACCGCTTCACCTCCCAGCAGAGTCGCCCCTAAGCATCATGGTTGATGCAGTCCGACAAGCGAGTACACTTGCAAAGTCATTCGAGTGTTTCACCAGGTGGGTGCAGATTAGTGCTGGCCATCTCTGGACACGTGTTTCTAGATTATTATCCGTCTTCAGCAGAGATTAGGTAAAATGATTTGGGGTTGCTGAGCAGGCTGCCGTATCCTTGGAACGTAGTATCTCTCCAGGCGCGCAGGTGCCTCTCCACGAGCTCGTCAGCCCACAGCGGCTCGAGGGCAGGCTTTAAGTAGAAGGTAGGTGTGGGAGCACACTGCTTCACCTCCCAGCAGAGTCGCCCCTAAGCATCATGGTTGATGCAGTCCGACAAGCGAGTACACTTGCAAAGTCATTCGAGTGTTTCACCAGGTGGGTGCAGATTAGTGCTGGCCATCTCTGGACACGTGTTTCTGGATTTTTATCCGTCTTCAGCAGAGATTAGGCAAAACGATTTGGGGTTGCTGAGCAGGCTGCCGTATCCTTGGAACGTAGTATCTCTCCAGGCGCGCAGGTGCCTCTCCACGAGCTCGTCAGCCCACAGTGGCTCGAGGGCAGCCTTTAAGTAGAAGGTAGGTGTGGGAGCACACTGCTTCACCTCCCAGCAGAGTCGCCCCTAAGCATCATGGTTGATGCAGTCCGACAAGCGAGTACACTTGCAAAGTCATTCGAGTGTTTCACCAGGTGGGTGCAGATTAGTGCTGGCCATCTCTGGACACGTGTTTCTGGATTATTATCCGTCTTCAGCAGAGATTAGGCAAAATGATTTGGGGTTGCTGAGCAGGCTGCCGTAACCTTGGAACGTAGTATCTCTCCATGCGCGCAGGTACCTCTCCACGAGCTCGTCAGCCCACAGCGGCTCGAGGGCAGCCTTTAAGTAGAAGGAAGGTGTGGGAGCACACTGCTTCACCTCCCAGCAGAGTCGCCCCTAAGCATCATGGTTGATGCCGTCCGACAAGCGAGTACACTTGCAAAGTCATTCGAGTGTTTCACCAGGTGGGTGCAGATTAGTGCTGGCCATCTCTGGACACGTGTTTCTGGATTATTATCCGTCTTTAACAGAGATTAGGCAAAATGATTTGGGGTTGCTGAGCAGGCTGCGGTATCCTTGGAACGTAGTATCTCTCCAGGCGCGCAGATGCCTCTCCACGAGCTCGTCAGGCCACAGCGGCTCGAGGGCAGCCTTTAAGTAGAAGGAAGGTGTGGGAGCACACTGCTTCACCTCCCAGCAGAGTCGCCCCTAAGCATCATGGTTGATGCGGTCCGACAAGCGAGTACACTTGCAAAGTCATTCAAGTATTTCACCAGGTGGGTGCAGATTAGTGCTGGCCAGTGCTTAATTTGTAAAATATGAAGTGCAGGTGCTCAAATCTTTGTCGGAGGCCACACCTACTTTTCTCTGGCTCCACCCACTTCCTTCATTGGCCCCACCTACTTTCTATATTAGCCCCACCCACTTCCTCAACTGGCACTGCAAAAAGACAGATGCATTTCAGCAAAGGAGCCTTCCTCATAGTAAGGTTTGATAGGAGGTTCCCCTACTACTTCTACTTCTAGGAACATCCAGGCTAGTGTCCGGCGCTCAATATTTCATCAGCCTCAAATCACACATGCAGTCTGTCTTAAAAAAACATTATTACCTAGCTGCAGGCAGGTTAGACAAGCACGACGTTCTGATAATACAGCGCTCTAAATGGGATTTTACAGCCACAAGAAACTCACTAAAAGAGATATCACAGAAATACTCCTCAGTCCTGAAGCAGCACCCAGGCGGTGTAAAATGCACTGAATACATTGGGCTCAAATAATTAACTGTAGGTCATGAGAAGCTGCAGTTAAACATACCTAATGAAGTATTTGCACAAGTCATCCACAGCCCCAGCCTGTGCCTGTACCTCCCTGAGCTGAAGATTCCTAAAATAAGAACCTCTTTCCCAGTACTGCTCTCTCCACAAGCCCAGGCTTAACCTCCTGGCCCTGAATATTCCTGGCATAGGAGCATCTTTCCATAGTCCCAGCCTATCGCCTCCCACAGCACTGCTGTTATCAGAACACCTGTGACCTGTCCACACGCCCGGGTATAGCTCCCTCTGGCAGCTGTCCCTGTTCTATGAACCTCTCTCCACAGTCCCATGCTGCCTCTTTTGTTGCAGCATTGTCTAGTAAGAGCCTCTCTCTGCCTCTCTTCTCCTTCAGACCCTCTGGAGCCTGCTGCACCCCACCAAGGACCCTCCTGCTCGCCTGCCAGAAGTTTGAGGTGAACCTCTTTGCCCAGGGCCGGTGCCAGCACTTCTTCCTTTAGCCTGCTGCCTGAGGTACCACCGGCTGGGCCACGGGGCCCAGCCTGGTAAGGGCTGGCCTCAGCCACCATGACTATTTCAACAGGAGTCTGGGAAGTGGGAACAGACACCGCTGCAGGGGGTGCGTTCTCTCGAATTACGCCACCTCTCTCTGACCTCAGAGTCTCTTACTGTCTGTGACTGTGACCAAAGACCCCTCTGTGCCACCTTAGCCGCCCTCGCACACACTGTGGCTTCGCCGGTGATGCCTCTCTGACACCTGAGTCTAGCACTCTCTGCGACCCTCCAGTGATGTCTCTCTGCGTGCCGTCTGCCCCCTGTGTCTGGTGGTACTGTCTGAGGCTGCGAGGCACCAGTTCTGTCCCCCTGCCCCTGCCCCAAGTGTGGTACTCTGTGGTCTCTGTGATGTCGCTGTGACTCTGCCCCTTGAGGCTGGCACTGTCTGAGGCACCAGTGTGTCCCACTATGAGTGACCCTTTCTTGTGAGCAAAATCAAGCAATGAAGACGAGGGAATCATATAGATATCAGAAATTGCACCCATTTGAGTCTAGCTGCTAATGTTTCAGATTGCTTATGTGTGACATTTTCATACATTCAGTGGATTTATGAGTCATTCAATGACTAAATGTGTGGCACTTTCTTGCGACCAAAATCATGAAATGAATTCAATGGAAATAGACAAATATCAGAAATCACACTCATTTGAGCAACAAGAAATTCGAACTCTGCAGCAGGTGCTTTTAAAGCGATTATTTAATTTCTAAAACATCAGCACCCTCCACCACAAACTCAGCTTCAGTTGTGGCTGAACCACATGTAGCAAAGGGATCTCTGTGACAAAAGCTGCAACCCACTGAGCTATCCACATACAATACAGTTAAATACAATACAATACATTATGCCGGTACCAGTAGTTATATTAACCCCCTGGGCTACTCCATGGTTAAAGTAAAAACTGAAACTGCCACTAGATAAAATTCTGACCTCTCTCCAGCGGGAACATTAATCACCTGCCTCATCTCTGACATAGCAAGTCTCTTTGCACTGGGAAAATAAAGGCTGCTGCTTCATTGTGCCACTGTCAATCACGGATATTTAACACTTTTCATAAAAGCGCTAGTTTAGAGAAAATTTCCACCTTCGATGGCACTGCATTTACAGCACAGAGAAAAGATTAGTGTGCCTATTTTCCAAGGCGCTATGCCGTGCTGGAGCCCCCTCCCCATTCTAGTAACAAACATACCATGTCATCAGACAGTAGCAGATTAATAAATTAATAATATCTGATTTACCCGAATCTCTTTATAGCTGTCGGAATGATCCACGGAGAGGAGCTGCTGGCATGGCACTGTGGAACTATCTTGCCTCTTCAGAGTTTGAGAGCGAGCCATGCTATCTTGCCTCAATCTGTGCCACCTGCTCTCACTATGACCCAGACTCAGCACAAGTTGGGCTCTGCCTGGACAGGGCACAGCAAAGGAACATGTCGAGGTCAGGAAGAAGTGAAGACCGGCTTCCTCCTTTAACTCTGGGCCATGCAGCAGGAGGTTTCCTGGGTGCTTTGGGGCCCGGTTTGCAGACAGGAAATTTAACATCCTGCCACAGAATGCGCGCCGACCGGACATGGCTCCTCTGCAACAGTGTGTCCATGTGGGACCTGACACTACCCGGGGAACAGTAGCAGAAAGCAGGTTTGCTAAAGTTTAAAAAGCGTGGTATTTGATCATGCATTTCATTAGAAACATACTTGTCTCTGCAGAAAGCAGTTAGAGAGCTTGCAGCATTCTCCTCAACAATAGTATTGTCTGGACACCGACCCTCCCGCAAGGAGAAACTACTACTGGAAGTGTGAATCTTCCGCCCTTGCTTGCCCCTGACAACATTTCTACAAATGAAAGCAATACCAAGCATACGCTGCACGGCGCACCCCCTCCTCCTGGGCTCATCAGATCCCATACTGCGGATCAGACTGTAAATCGGTCAATCCCTCCCCGGGGGCTGCTAATGGAAACTTTCAATCGGATCAATCGCCGCTGGGATGTCAGGATGCCCCCCGCCTCCTGGCCCCGTGCATTTATTATTTTAATTAAGTGGAGAGGATCGGATGCCAGAGAGCAGCCCCGCCCTGTAAACTTGACTCTGAAGGGGAAGGGCTGGGGGCTTGGGGGTCCTGAGCAGAGGGGTGCCCTGCCCCCGCACTGTAAACGTGACTCTGAAGGGCTGGGGGCCCAGGGGCGTGTGTGTGTCCCCTCGGCTCAATGATCGATTAGCTCTTGTTAGCAGCACTCAGTGCAGGATATTCAAATGAGCTTGGAGGATTACCCATGACCACGAGACAGGCCTCCTTTATTCTCATGCCACAACAACACCGTTCCCAGGGCCCTTCTGGGCCCTGCCCCCTATCAGCGGGCAATTATCTCGAAATTTGGGTACCACGAGTCTAGGGGCTCTGGCAGCCTATGAGAAATGGCAGAGTTACACAGAGGGGACACCACCGAGAAACACAGACCACGGAACAGTGATCCAGCTTTGTGTAGCGCCTGCCTTATGCCTTGCACACCGTCTGAGGCATAGCAGAGTGTGATCTTCGTGGTCATCCCTGCTGTGACCCCAAATTGTGCTAGATGCTGTAGACCCGGCCCTGTAAATTAAGTGCCGGTGCTAAGCACCGGAAAGCACCGGCACAAATTAAGCACTGGTGCTGGCCATCTCTGGACATGTTTTTCTGGATTATTATCCGTCTTCAGCAGAGATTAGGCAAAATGATTTGGGGTTGCTGAGCAGGCTGCCGTATCCTTGGAACGTAGTATCTCTCCAGGCGCGCAGGTGCCTCTCCACGAGCTCGTCAACCCACAGCGGCTCGAGGGCAGCCTTTAAGTAGAAGGAAGGTGTGGGAGCACACTGCTTCACCTCCCAGCAGAGTCGCCCCTAAGCATCATGGTTGATGCCGTCCGACAAGCGAGTACACTTGCAAAGTCATTCAAGTGTTTCACCAGGTGGGTGCAGATTAGTGCGGGCCATCTCTGGACACGTGTTTCTGGATTATTATCCGTCTTTAACAGAGATTAGGCAAAATGATTTGGGGTTGCTGAGCAGGCTGCGGTATCCTTGGAACGTAGTATCTCTCCAGGCGCGCAGATGCCTCTCCACGAGCTCGTCAGGCCACAGCGGCTCGAGGGCAGCCTTTAAGTAGAAGGAAGGTGTGGGAGCACACTGCTTCACCTCCCAGCAGAGTCGCCCCTAAGCATCATGGTTGATGCGGTCCGACAAGCGAGTACACTTGCAAAGTCATTCAAGTATTTCACCAGGTGGGTGCAGATTAGTGCTGGCCATCTCTGGACATGTTTTTCTGGATTATTATCCGTCTTCAGCAGAGATTAGGCAAAATGATTTGGGGTTGCTGAGCCGGCTGCCGTATCCTTGGAACGTAGTATCTCTCCAGGCGCGCAGGTGCCTCTCCACGAGCTCGTCAACCCACAGCAGCACGAGGGCAGCCTTTAAGTAGAAGGAAGGTGTGGGAGCACACTGCTTCACCTCCCAGCAGAGTCGCCCCTAAGCATCATGGTTGATGCCGTCCGACAAGCGAGTACACTTGCAAAGTCATTCAAGTGTTTCACCAGGTGGGTGCAGATTAGTGCTGGCCATCTCTGGACACGTGTTTCTAGATTATTATCCGTCTTCAGCAGAGATTAGGCAAAATGATTTGGGGATGCTGAGCAGGCTGCCGTATCCTTGGAACGTAGTATCTCTCCAGGCGCGCAGGTGCCTCTCCACGAGCTCGTCAGCCCACAGCGGCTCGAGGGCAGCCTTTAAGTAGAAGGTAGGTGTGGGAGCACACTGCTTCACCTCCCAGCAGAGTTGCCCCTAAGCATCATGGTTGATGCAGTCCGACAAGCGAGTACACTTTCAAAGTCATTCGAGTGTTTCACCAGGTGGGTGCAGATTAGTGCGGGCCATCTCTGGACACGTGTTTCTGGATTATTATCCGTCTTCAGCAGAGATTAGGCAAAATGATTTGGGGTTGCTGAGCAGGCTGCCGTATCCTTGGAACGTAGTATCTCTCCAGGCGCGCAGGTGCCTCTCCATGAGCTCGTCAGCCCACAGCGGCTCGAGGGCAGCCTTTAAGTAGAAAGTAGGTGTGGGAGCACACTGCTTCACCTCCCAGCAGAGTCGCCCCTAAGCATCATGGTTGATGTCACTCACCGGCTATGTGGTCTGCTCTCTGACGACTGGCGCCGGGTGGAACTCTCCCTCATTACTCGTGGTGAGGGCAGGCACCTGCAGTGTTCCCCGAGCTCCCTCCGTGTCACGGCTGTCCTTGGTGGCGCTTGCGGGGCTCTCCCTCCATTCTGGTAGCCCCGCGGTGTCCCCCCTGGCGCTGGTCTCCTTAGCACGGCTTCCAAGCGCAGGGGAAGCCCTCATTGATGGGCCAATCCCTGCGCGGCACCTTTGTGATGCCGCCGGAGTCTCAGCCGTCTGGGACCAATCCCAGCATGGTCCAGAATGACGTCAGCAGCTGCTTGGGGCCGCAACGGCGATTTTCTTCCTCTGGGTGCAACTGAGAGGTAGGCTCCCTCGAGGTGAAAAATAAAAGTAGAAACGGGGTGGGCACCCGTTAAAATAAGCAAATAAGCGGCACGCGAGGTGGGCACCCGCAACAAGGCTTCATGGGGGAACCCCTCACGCCGGGGCTCCACCCAGCAGGACATGCAGCACCACGCTGCACCAGCTCACGCATTTCTCCTCCTTTGGGGAAATATTTGGCATCATAAGCATAGCGCTGGGGAGGTCAATAAAACTACAGCGCTCCCAATGCGCTGGGGAGTCCAATGAGTCCTGGGGCAGGGAAATGGAGCAGGCAGCTCCTATCAAAGAAAAAGTCCTCCAGCCCCCAGGCAAGGCAGAAGGGCCCCACAGGAAGAAAGTTTTCCAGGCATCCAGGGGAGGACATCCAGGGGCTGGGCAGGGCCCAGGGAGGCAAGCCTTCCCCTGGGCCCCAGCAGCAGCACGCCCCTGGTAGAATCAAGTAGGAACACAAGAACATTTAACATTAGGTCGTAGCCTCATTTTATACACAGAAATCCTTTGTCTCCAAAGGTACAGGCAAGGGGCGAACCATTTGCAACTGGTTCCTGAGCACTTTGTTTTGCTCAGCCCCTCTGCCTATTCACAGGGTGCGTCAGGGACTTCAGACACACCATAGGGGGCTGAGCCAGCATTGTGGAGGGAAAGCCCAGCCCAATTCAGGTCCCAGGTGCACTCCTTCCTACCATCAACTTGCAGATCTCTCCATTCACCACCGGGGAAGACCCATCCTGACTCCAGGAGCCAGTCACACCAGCCAGCTCCAGCCAATCACAAGCCAGACAGTCAATTCACATTCACTACACAGACACGTCAACTTCTAGATGTGGCGCTTCCACACTAGACACAATAAATCCACGCACATCATCGCCTGCATTTAATTACATGAGTTTGCACATACCAAACTCGACACTGCACTCCCCACACATCAGGAACTACCATGGACACACACATTCCCCATACATTCCTATGGGAGGGCAGGCCAGTCTCACCACACATACACAGAGAGCGCACGCACTTTACACTGGACCACAGTGAAAAAGTGTGCAGAGGCCTAAAATCACCAACACCAGGTTACAGAAATAGGCTAGGAAAAAGTAAAAAGTTTCGGGGGGAACCTGCCAAAAAGGGCCAGGTCCAACAGGTAGTAAGCGCTAAATAAACAAAATTATAATTGTAGTCCGTGATAATCAATGAATGGGTAAATGTGCGACAGCACGCATATATGGGGAGGGACGCCGCCCAGGGTCTGTTCTGGCCTCACTGCTAATAACCCTAAGAGAGAAGTCTAATGTGACAGCCCTTCATGATGCGGAGGGGGAGCCCCTAACTGACCAACTCAACATAGCCAATAGATTTAAGCAATATTACGCATCACTATATAGCTCTGATTGCTGGAGTGATGGCAAAGCTATTTTAGACTGCCTCACTCATATTAAACTGCCTTGGCTATTGAATGGACACAGGAAATACCTGATGCATCCAATAGAAGTAGAAGAAATAACCTCAGCCGTAGCCGGGATGAAATCCAATTGCGCCTCTGGAGTGGATGGTCTCACTGTCTCAAGTTTCAAGTTTCAATACTTTATTCGACAGCATTGTCATAAAATCATTTTCCCCTATCCTAAACAATTATAAATACTGTGCTAGACTTTAAGATCAACCTAAAATACACATTAAATACAATCAAGTGCAAAAAATGCTGGCGAATATTTACATTTTAAAAGTACATACATTTAAAAAGAGAAGTCAGAGTCACAATACCTAGTTCATGAGAAATGGGGCTAGTCCTAGAATAAATATTATCCATCTTAATTAATCAGTTGCAGTTAAAGTGCGCATGCGAATTATCCAGGCCCATCCCAGGTATTTGGCTAAAGCGATTGCAAGATTAGGAGCACAGTTTGATCTTAGTATTCTCAGTGCTTCTAGGTACTTTCTTGTACCCAGATTCCTGCAAACCGGTTTTAGCCATCTACTTCTTGGGGCAGCATACAATGGGAAAACAAATAAAAAATGTGGGATGTCTTCAACATGTACCTTACAGTAACAACATGTATTTACATTGCCTGGTGACCATTTAAAAGTAAAAGCATTTAAAGGCAGGGAACCAACTCTAAACTGGAAATACAGCTTTCTGTCCATGGTTTTTGTAATCAGATCCCAGTACTGTTCACATTTTGGGATTGTTTTTTGCTCCAAGTACTGGGATACCATCATAGACGAATGATCGGAAATTAAAACAGAATGACATACCTTGTCCCAATACATTTTTTTCAGTATCGCTTTAGATGGAAAGGCGGAGGGGTCAATAGCAGTCCATGAGTGGTCTAAGTGCAACTTTTGAAGCAAGTTCCTAATTTCATTGAGCCAAACTATTTTATGGAACCGATCAGATTTAAAAACGTCCATAAGAGCTTTCGCATAGTGGCTCAATTCTGGCGTAGTCTTTATGCACCTCCAATATAGAAGTGGGCGCAATCGAGCCATATCTTCGATCTTTTTCCTCCCACGGTCGTATAGGAGCGGAATCGATGGAGTACTCTGTGGGACACCGACCAACCGGCGAAGAAATTTGTTCTCTGCAATAGTCAAAGCGCTCAGATTGGTGAAGCCCCATAGCTCGGAACCATAAAGACAGGCGCCCAGCACTTTCATACTATAAATCTCCATTATGGTCTGAATAGGTTTTGTTAATGAGGATTTATATTTTTGCGCTATGGCCCCAGCCAGCTGATGGAACTTTAAGACCACAAAATCCAAATGAGATTTCCAATTCATGTTACCCTGTAAGGAAATACCAAGGTAAGTAAAAACGTTCACTTCTTCCAAAGGACACCCATTAAAATATATTTTTCCCTTGAATTGCTTAGCAGGATTCAAATCCCGTATCCGACAGAATTCTCCAAATGCATCAATTGTCTTTTGTAGACCACTGGGGGTCCGTGAAACCAGTAAAGTGTGATCAGCAAACATTAATACTGGAACCCGCTCCCCATCTAGCAATGGAGCATCTGTTGGAGATTTCTTTAAAAAGTCTACTACGCCATTAATATAGAGAGAGAACAAGGCGGGGGCCAGGACACATCCCTGCCTTACCCCTCGCTCCACGGGGAAGGAGTCTGTGACGTCTCCCTGTTCCCCCCACCTAATTCTTGCGTAGTTATTTTCGTGCATACGAACAAGCAGGGTCAATAATTCGGGGCTAATACCAAGATCACTCAAAACAATCCATAGTTTTTGTCTGGGTACTAAATCAAATGCGGCCTTCAGATCTACGAAGACAGCATATAATGGGCCATTTGTCAAAGACACGTTTTTCCAGTATAGAGTTAAAAAATGGAATACCTGGTCAACAGAGCTGGTTAAGGGTCGGAAGCCGGCTTGGTACGGGGAAAGGATATCCTTATCATCTATCCAGGCTTGTATTTTATTTTGTATCATTCTACCCATCAGTTTTTGTGCTGTATCGATAAGGCTGATGGGCCTGTAATTACTTGGTAAAGCCTTATCCCCTTTTTTAAAAACAGGAATGATCTCCGCACCCTTCCATGAAGATGGTATCATAGCTCCTTGTGCGATAGAATTCGCAAACCATAAAAAATATTGGCACCAGTTAGCCCGGTCAGATAAAAATACATCTGCCGGTATTCCATCAATACCTGGAGCCCTGCCTCTGGTCACCCCGTCCAATGCTACATTAACATCTTTCAAAGAAAATATTTCATGACTGTAAAAGACCATTTTGGGAAGCGGGTGGGGTGTCGGAATCGAGTTATCAGCATATTGTGGTTTAAAAAAATCCACTCATGCTTCTTTTGCAACATGATTTTTCGGACACTCTGCCATTCCCCCCCTACCCCATTTTAAAATGGCCCAAAACTCTTTCTGTTGTTTAGCTGCACAGGCTTTTTTAAGATCTAACCATTGATTCTCATCCCACAACCTTTTTGCCCTAGCTTGTGCTTTCCTATACTCATCCCTGGCCTTCAGCACGCCTTCTTTAGTCCTCAGCGCTAGGCTAAGGTTCTGCTGTGCCTTTCTACAAGAATGGTCATACCATCCTCGATATCTCTGGGGGCCGGCACCTTTCCCCTTATGTGCCTTTTTTAAGAAAAACCCCTGTAACTTAACAAAAAACTTAGGATGTGACTCTTCGATTAATTTGTTTAAATTTAATTCATTAGAGTGAACCTGCAAGCTGCTGACCTCTTTTTCAACAGCCTCCAATAAGTCCTGCATATCCCCTGGCTTATCCATCAATGTTGCCCATTTGATATGTCGGAGGTTGTTGGTTGGGATGACATCTAGCGGGATAACACCCCCTTCCTGAATAGGTGAGCTTTTATTTTGTTCCTGATTAAAGAGCAAACACAATGGATTGTGGTCGCTCTCTAATCTAGACGTCACTTTCATGTCTACAATCTTATTCCAGACTCTGACATCTACAAGGATGTAGTCTATCCGACTACTTGATCTTGTGTTGTCAAAGGTGTGCGCACCCTGTAGGTCTGAGGGGGTGCGGCCGTTTACTGCGCTCAGCCCACTAGCCAAGCACATACTCTTGACTTGTATAGCCACCTCAGTCCATTTCTTTATCACAGGTAAATCCAGTTGAGGGACTCCCCATTTAATATCTTCATCTAGGGACAATTCATTATCCTCACTGCCTAGTGGTTCAAAAGTGGTATTCATGTCTCCCCCCAATATGATGGTGATGTGCGGTGGAAGATTCTCTAGGTCGTTATCTAATACTACTACCACCTCGGCAGCTTTACCCCCTTGAGTTCCCCTGGCGTAGATATTATAAAGGGCCATGTCTTGACCATCGGCCCAAGTTATCACGATTGGGAGTAGATCATAGTTGTTAACTGGTCTCGCTTTGATGGAACATTTTAATGATTGGCGTACCCATATAATTAGTCCCCCTGAGGGCCGCCCTTTACGGTTCTTTTTTGCAGGGACAAAAAAATTTAAAAAGCCCTGTCGATAAACGGGGGTCACTGCCCAGGTCTCCTGGAACATAATAACATCATGGCTATCTATGAATTCTCACCATTCGGGGGACTCTAATTTAGGATGAATTCCCGCCAGATTCCACGAAAGACATTTAAGACCTGTCTTTAACTGCCTATCCCTCCCATGAAGTGGTGTTACATGGGGGGTATTGGTCAGATTGGATGGGGGACTAATTTCGCCTGTGCATTCAATGCTGCGGTGAATCGGTGTCGAATGCCCCACAGTACTATAATGATCCCCTCTAAAGCTAAGTGCCCCCTCATTGCTAGATTTAGTTTCAATAGACTTCATAGCAACACCTATTCCCCTTACTTGGGTCCCTGCAGTATCATCTATACCTATACTCATCCGCCCTTTCAGTCAATCACACTCATTGAGGCCAGAAAGGGCAGAGAATCTGTTCTCTAACGGTACACCCCAGTTATTTGTTGTGAAGAACGGTTTTCCTTTTTTTACTACGGGGTTCCATTTTGTTTTAAGGACTGTGGGGTTTAATAAATTCCCTTTTTTTACATAGAAGAAGTCTAGTGTTAATGGAACTATTTCTGTGGATCTACGCTGTGGGGGATATATATTTGCAAGGATGTTTGGGAGCACCTCGGGGTCAGAAAGGTGTAACACCACGCAGTCCCGTTTACATTTTTTAATACCACCCCCAATCCGTTCTACTCTCCTGGCTTTTACTACTTCTTGAGCCAGCTGGTCCATACCTCCCGGGGTGAAGGCCATATTCTTTGATAACCAATAAAGTGATTTATTTATCAGGGAAGGAGTATTCTCTACTTGCCCGGGTTCTAAAAGAGGTACATTTGCCAGAACGAGTATCAGGGGAGATGCCTCCACGATTAATTCTACATGTCCTTTCTCTACCTTTGGATCTGCCTGGTTATCCCTTTGGCCTGGTCCTTCAGGATCACCAATATTATTATCTGGTCCCCTAGCAAACCTCCCCCTGTATCAGTAGTCAACATAGGGATAAGGGGAGTATTTTCCAATAATTCTATTCTTGGAACTGTCTGCGTAGTTTTGGATTCAACTCTAAGTGTTTTCTGCTTAGTAATGTTGGTAGTTTCTTCTAGAGATTTTTGCAGAAGGCCCCCAAGTCTGTTCACCTCTTCAGTAAGATGATCTATTTTACTTAGGAGAGGTTTAGTGATAGTTTTAATTTTACTATCTAGGGCGTTTAACAATTTCTTGAATTGATCTTCGTCCAAGAGTAGCTTCCCTCCCAGAATTCCCCTTGTTTCTTCTCCAGTATTTTCTAATGAGGATGCATCGGGACGTTTTTTACTTGAGCGAAGCCCGACCCGTTTTGAGAGACTCTTAACCCCCCCCCCCCCTTAACAGCTCTGGGAGCTGGTACCGGAACAGGGGGCTCCTCTTCTAGCAGTATTATTTCTTCCCCAGGTATACTCTCAGAAGCTGAGTCTACGATAGCTACCAGTAGCTGGGTTAGGGGATTAGTCTCAGGTGTCTGAAATACCTCATTGCTAATGTCAAAAGCAGGAGTAGGTAGAGGCGTGTCCTCGAATAGCAAATCAGGAGAAAGGCTCAACCCCAATGAGGATCTCTTGTCGCTATTAATCTTTGCAACCTTCTGGACCATGTAATTTTCAATAGTATTGACTGCTGGGATCGATTTTGCCTTTGACATGGTAAGCAGCAACGTAGGGGATAGCACAGAGGTGATGCAGTGGTAACAGAACTCAAGGAGGCTTTACGGAGAATGCAGATACGTTGTGAATATAATTGACTTACAGACTGATGACGATTTAGGCAGAGTTTCTGGGCCCTGTCCCTGTCTCTTCCTGCCGATGAGGGCCGTAGAGGGCCCGCCCTTTGCCCGGTCTTCGCTCCGGGCGTCCCGCGAAGCGGGGTGCAGCGCTGTTTTTGTGTGCCTCCTGGCGCTCTCTCGGCGTCACAGAGCGAGCCACCGCGTAGGCTGCCGGGAATTGTAGTCCCGGAGCGGCGGCGCGAGTTCTCAGCTGTGGGATGACTCCTGGAGGTGGCGGCGTGCTCACGAGTGCCTGGGTGCCCCTGTGTGACTCCTGGCGATGGCGGCATGCTCACGAGTGCCTGGGTGCCCCTGTGTGACTCCTGGCAGTGGCGGCGTCTCTCCGGTAAGTGGCAGCTTGTTTGCGCAGTTAAACAAAATTATAATTGTAGTCCGTGATAATCAATGAATGGGTAAATGTGCAACAGCACGCATATATGGGGAGGGACACCGCCCAGGGTCTGTTCTGGCCTCACTGCTAATAACCCTAAGAGAGAAGTCTAATGTGACAGCCCTTCATGATGCGGAGGGGGAGCCCCTAACTGACCAACTCAACATAGCCAATAGATTTAAGCAATATTACGCATCACTGTTTAGCTCTGATTGCTGGAGTGATGGCAAAGCTATTTTAGACTGCCTCACTCATATTAAACTGCCTTGGCTATTGAATGGACACAGGAAATACCTGATGCATCCATTAGAAGTAGAAGAAATAACCTCAGCCCTAGCCGGGATGAAATCCAATTGCGCCTCTGGAGTGGATGGTCTCACTGTCTCATTTTACATAGAGTTCAGGGACTTATTGGTCCTGCACTTACAGACACTGCTCGAGAAAATCCTTGAAACAGGCGAAATGTCGCCTTCAATGCAGGAAGCGCTAATTGTTACCATACTTAAACTGGAGAAATCTCCGATCGCCTGCGCCTCTTACCGGCCATTGTCACTCCTCGATGTGGATACCAAAATTTATGCAAAGGTTTTAGAGTCCAGATTATCTCTCCTCGTGCCACTGTGGATATCACCAGAGCAAGCCAGCTTTTTCACTGGAAGAAACCTGACTTATAACTTAAGAACAATATTTGAGGCTATACAACATACCTGTCAGGATACTCAAGGGGTGGCAGTCTTCCTCGACATGGAGAAGGCGTTTGATTCCATTGAGAGGAAGTTCATGAATCATATGCTAACAAGAATGGGGCTCGGGAGTGCCTTCCTGCAAATGGATGGAGTGCTCTACAATGCCCCTACAGCTAGAATTAAGATCGATGACCTGGTTACGGACCCTATTCGCATCACTAGAGTTACACGCAGGGGTGTCCACTCTCCCCATTGCTATACGCCCTGGTTGCTGAACCCCTTGCATGTGCGATGCGTGAATATCATAGCCATAGAGGTATACGATTTCTGAATTATAACTTGATTATATCCACGTATGCAGATGAGAAATTACTATATGTCAGGGACCCTGACCAGAATCTCTTGACGGTACAGCGCAAGGTGATTCTTTTTGGGACCAGGTCCGGCTTCAAGGTGAATTGGAATAAATCACTAATTTTTCCACTGACGGCAGAGATGGCCCAGTTCATGCCAGAATTCCCACTATGCTGGACGACAGAGCCAGTTAGATACTTAGGCATCAGAGTGAATACTGATACAGATGTGGTCTTCAAAGAAAATTATGGGACAGCGGTGTCCAAACTGGAAGACGACGTCGACAGATGGATACGGTTATCCCTCTCCTTAGTGAGTAGAGTATCGATTATGAAAATGGTAGTCCTTCCGCTGTTTTTATTCTATTCACTAATATTCCCATTGTCCTCCCGAGGTTTTTTTTTGGTTACTGACAGCTCTGATGGTGCGGTTTGCCTGGGCTGGGAAACACGCTGGTGTTAAGTGGGAGATTCTCATGCTCCCATACAGCATGGGTGGGCTTGGTGCTCCGGACCTAGAACTGTACTGTAGGCTGCGCAGGGAGCCCATGCGCACCACTGGATGCACGGCCCAACAGATGCTCCCCACTTTCATATTGAGAATGTGGTGGTGGCCACAACCCCATTCCCAGTGCTTCTGTTTAAGCCTCCTGATCACAGGACTGATATCATTGACTCCATGAATGCGACAGCACATGCCTGGCAGTACCTTCTGAAATTACAAGCTGGTGCCATACTTTACACCCCTAAGACCCCGCTGGAGTGGTGCCAATGGTTGCCCCTGTGCAGGGGAAATGGGGGGATTAGGGCCTTAAACGCTATAAATATCCACACGATAGGAGAGATGTTTGTCGAAGGTAAAATGATATCATGGGACGACACAGTACTGGAGGGTCAGATGGCTTCCCCATTGACCCAATTTCATTTTCACAGGGTGAGGCACTCACTAAGGGAGCTCCTGGGCAGCGGGTTAGATGAGCCACCAGAGGTTGCTCCGCTCAAATATGTTATGAAGGCTGAATCACCAGTACGAATTGTCTCAAGGATTTATAACATAGGACAGGGTTACATAGCTAACCACTACACCATGGCTGGCATGGCAGGCAGACCTGGGTCATGTGATTTATAATACAACCTGGAAGTACTGCTGTGACAGTACGAAACGCACTTCATTAAACGAGTGTCGCAGGCTGATACACTTCACATTTTTAAACTGGGTATACTATACACCAGAGAGGCTCTGCAGGTATGATTTACATGACTAGGTGGCATGCGAATGCTGTGGGGTGGTCTCGGCAGATTTTTATCACTTGGCCTGGTTATGTCCAGGGATGGCGACGTTTGGGCATTGACATTCAAGACATTGGGGGACGTCACAGACACCACACTTGAATCGGACCCTATGCCCCCTCTATTGGAATACTCCAAACATTTACCTAAGAGAATCAGATGACTGGTAGATATGGGGCTCCTTGTAGCTAGACGTAGGGTTGCAATTTGCCGGTCTTGGGGCCCGTCCCCCACTGTAACAGGCTGGATACTAGACATGACATATGGCAGTACACAAACTGAATATTATAGCGAGTTATTGCCTCCCCAAAATCGGCCTATAAACTTCTGGGGTCTATACCAGGTCTATTTGGCTGTCAAGGCTAGTGGCTTAAATTGTGATGATTCCCCTGAAACATAGTGCTGCAGAGCTGATTGCATAATATGTGTCCTGTTGCTGGTCTGAGAGAAATGCCTTGACCAATGACCACCCTTAAGTGCCCCAGGTTTAACACCGTGTCCTACATAAGAACAACATTGAATTGTACGGTAAATTATATTGATGTGAATTGAAAGGTGATGACATTGATATTGTATGCCATAACATTCTTACTTTGCCCCACTGTGTTAGACTTTGTGAGCTGTTTATATAGCAGCAAGTATGTTTTGTTTCTGTTTTTTTGTTACCAATAAAAACCTAAAGAAAAAAAATTGGTGGTTAAGGGGTATGGCTGGTGGAAGGAGTTTGTTTTGCTGTGTTGTGTTTTGTTGTTTTGCTTTAGTGCTGTGTTGTTCTAATTTGCTGTGTTCTGTCCAGATTTTTTTTTTGCGTTATGTTTTCCTGTTTTGTAATATGGGCTCTTTTTCAATATTTTTGTAGGATGATGTGAAAAAATCGATAATAAGAACACACACCCACCTAGTGACATTTCTGCCAACAACCAACTTAAACATTCGCTAGTAATTCCTGCCAACGGGTGCCATTATACCACTCAAAGATGTTTGCATAAGATATTGTGCTCTTTAACATCAAGGTAATGCAATAGCACCAACCAAGTGTTCTGCCATGTGATACATGGCTACCTCCTTCACCTAGAAACAGCAACAGAATGAAGGGATTGTGGACCTCATTCACAAAGGTGTACTTACACTTCCGTGTAACTTTACTATATTTTTGATAATTTATATATAGTCCTCAAGTGTTATGTGTGAAGTTCTCCACCCAAACTGCAGAATCTCCGCAGTCCTAAACTTATTATTGACTAGGAGTTTGTGATAAGCAAAAAAATAGTACACTTACACAGAAGTTACCATTGGGAATCAGACCTACATTCGGCCCTAATACGGAAGTACACAGCGCATACAGACTATGGGTTAAAAGCTCCCGATGTAATAATATTAGGTAAGAAAGCCAACCCAAATATTGTTGCAAAATTAAATGAAGTTGAAACTGGCTCACATCAGGGATTGCATTTATCGACTAATGGAAATTCCTGGAATATGTTGGCAGGCGCAATAAGACAAGCTTAAACAAAATGCATAAACAGGTAATGTTACCTTCATAACAGGAAGTTCAGTGTATTTCATAATCAGCAATTGCAGTGATTAAAACTGAGATGCATACTCAGTTAGAGGGAGGCCGCACAGAAATTATCCACATATTTTGTATTCAGTCACATGGCTAACTCAAGCCAAAATGCATCCCTGGCAGGCTGAGACAACCTTTGTTTAATGGCCATGAATCAGAGAGTATCATTCATCTTTACTTGAGGTGTCCGAAATGGACAAACTTAGCTCTGAAGTGAAGAGGGGCTCCCATATATGTACGGATCATCTTACCTATGACAAACTGTACATTTACAGTACTGAGTAGGCGCCCCACTGCGCCTGGGGGAGGGGCGCCCTTAGTAGCGCCACGGAACCTAAATGCCTCGGGGGCGGGTTGAGGAGGGGGAGGAACACTGGTGACCTTACTAGGGATACATAGGGAAACCGAAACCTAAGTGATATGTTATTTCAAGCTTGGTCTCAGACTAGTATTTTTGCTCAAGACAGGTAAATCAAGTGATTATTCAAACTTTCTCTTAATTATGGGACATGTCCAACAGATCAGCCCAATCCATTCAATGTTTTTTTTATACAAAAAAGCAACAGCAACAATTCAAGATTCTGGGGCAATTTTAATTCATTGCATTCATGGCTATCTCAATATAAAAACTTTTGGTTGCCAAAAGAAGAATGTGTAGAAAATTGAAATGTAGAGTGCTTAATAGAGAAGAAGAAAAAGAGCATAGAATAATATTTACAGTTTTGTATATACACGCAGTAAATTCGCACAATAGACAATTTCTTAATGACCTGGCGTGTAGTGTAGATTCTAAACACAATTTACATTAAATGGAGACATTGCTTCCAAACTTATATTGCACTATAAAGTGTGTTACACCATCCAGGACAAAAATTATAAAGCGTTTAAAATTAAGTTTGAATAATTACTTGATTTACCTGTCTTGAGCAAAAATACTAGTCTGAGACCATTGTTTTTGAATAACATTTATCACCCAGGTCTTCTGACTTTTTGGGTTACCCCATTCTCTTAAATATTATTTAAAGCAGCGTCCCAGGGGTCTTGTCCTCTTGGACCCTGGGACAGCCGCAGGAGCGTCATCAACTAGGAGCGAGGGATAGTGTGGCACTGTGGGTTCTGGGGGGCCGTGGCGTAACTACTAGTAGCAGGTGCGGGTGCGATCCCCATATGGGTCTTTGGGAGGGTGGGTGGGGGGAGGGAGCAGACCACAAACCCAGTGATGTGTAAAAAAGGCCGCTTTATTGGAACAGGTGCACATCACATAATAAAATCCTGGCAAACGCCTTACAAAACTAAACCTCACTAACCAACCAAATACCTAACCCCCAGCCCACCCCGCCCCTAAAATCTTCATAAACCCAACCCCACCCATACATTCCAGCATTATAACAGTACAACATTACACATCAATGCAACAAAACATATCACCCCCAAATACCAACCTTCCATAACACAACTTCCCCTGCCTCTTTATCACTGTCAAACCCCCAAACTTGTGCAACCTAGATATAACATAACTTGCCTACCCATTCCCTGACGATAATCCAACTCCAACAATAACCAAAACTTCTTTTAACCCTGTCAAAATTCCATCATCCCCGCACCGCACCTGTTCCAAGCAACAAAACAAAGCCATTACATGAGCACCTATCCCAACAAAAACCGCCTAAGAATTAACCTGTAACCTGTTGAACTAAGCCCCACAAAAATTAAAAAGAGAGGGCGAAAGAGTGGAAAAAACAAAAGACTACACCTATGCTCCCAGCCACCAGGTCACCAAACCCAAAATGGTGGCTGGGAGGAGGAGCCCAACCCCTTTATGGCTGGGCTCCTTTGGGCTATATTTGGGCTATAATTTTATGAAGACCAAAAACAAAATGTCGGGCATGTGCCCAGCTTTCCCCTTCCCCCCGCTCCACTCAAACTGCCCAAGGGGGGACCTCCCTGCGGTCGGCCGCTCCCCCCAAGGCCCCCTCGGCAGGGAGTGTAGGGAGCAGACCACAAACCCATTGATGTGTGAAAAAGGCCGCTTTATTAAAACAGGTGCACATCACATAATAAAATCCTGGCAAACGCCTTAAAAAACTAAACCTCACTAACCAACCAAAAACCTAAACCCCAGCCCGCCCCGCCCCTAAAAATCTTCTTAAACCCGCCCCCACCCATATATTCCAACATTATAACATTACAACATTAAACATCAATGCAACACAACATATCACCTCCCCAAATACCAACCTTCCCTTAAACAACTTCCCCTGCATTTTTATCACTGTCAAACCCCCAAACCTGCGCAACCTATATATAAAATAACTTGCCTAACCATCCCCTGACGATAATCCAACTCCAACAATAACCAAAACGTCTTTTAGCCCTGTCAAAATTCCATCATGCCCACCAGCCAGAAAGAAGGGGGGGAGACCTCTACCTCCCTTTCTGCCCCCCCCCCAACTAGGACTGCTGCTTCCCCTTCAACCGGAACGTGCCTGCACCTCCAAACACCAAGCCAACGCTTCCCTAATCTCCAACAGAGAGAGATCCATACCAAGTCTGGACAAATGCACCCGGTCTCCTCTGAAAAATGTGACTGCCTCAAAACGAAGCGCCCTGTGTGACACTCTATCAAAGCCAAGTTGATGACCGAATCTAGAAATTTCTGAGTTAACCTTTCTCCGGACCCTGTTGTTGGCCTTTGGGTTCAAAGCACCCCTCCACACCCTGCATGGCAACAGCTATGTCCACAAAATCTGACACCCAGCCCATGGCTCCTTCAAGCGATTTAGGTCCTTCTTCATGGCCCTCATCAATACCATGCCCTTAACACCCACCAGGTCATTCTCTCCAAGGTGGATCAGCAACACATCTGGGCATTGCCCCCCAACCAACCATCTATTAAGAAACAAGATCAGCTCTTTCCACAACATCCCACCCCTGCCCTTCCAAACCATGCGATACATATAACCCCCAACATTAAACCCCAACATTTCACCCCAAAAAATAACGGCATGCTTGAAACTGTGCCTACTTCGCAAAAGAATGCCCCACAATCCAAATGGTCAGTTCCTGTGAGTGAGGCCAAGCCACAGAACCTGCAACAAGAAGAGAAAATAAGATTCAAACAAAAGAGGATGACGCATGCTCCTCCTCCCTAGACTGCCGTATGTAGCGGTGATAACAATCAGACGACCAGCGCCACAACATCATGATATCTCCCCATGACCAGCCCCTGTTATAGGCCTCCGTGGCCGCCCCAATCCTGAATGAATGAGTCCCATACTCCACCCCATCCAACCCCACACTGCACAGAGCCTTCCTCAACACCATCTGAAGCTGCTAGGCCGTCACCCTCTTCCCGTTTGCATGCTGGAAAAACGCCTCCTGCCCCCAACCCAGCGACATAGCAAGCCAATGCTGCGCCCATCTGAGGGGGCATGTTGCAGCTGGCAATGCCGCCACCAGCCTCACCCCTTTGCCCGACCCCCTCAGGTCTGTTTTCGAACTAGCCAACCATACATGTATCCCTTCTTCCTCCATGGCCACATCTGCCCACCGCACCTCTGTCTTTCGCTTGGGTGCCCAGGTGCTTCGACACCCTGACCAACATCCACACCATAAGGGTTGAGAACAAACAGGCCTCAAATTCATCCCTCCAGTCCGCCGTCAACTCTGACAGAATACGTGACAGTTTTAGCCAGGTGAGGGGGGTCCTCTCTGCACTCCCCCCCTTTTCCTGGACCATCCTTCTAACATATTCCTTCCCACTTCCCCTGCCTACGGAGTGTAACCCCAGAGGAGCTTCCCATGAACGCAATACCTGCCAACTTTCCTGCGATGGTAACCTTCATAAGGCCCCTGTCAATGAGACCCAAAATTAACTGAATCACTTACTCCAACCGGCGCCAAACCTCTGTTCGCTGACGTGCCCATGATGCTAAAAAGTCCCTCCAAGCCATATTGTATGCTGCCCATGTCGAGGCCGATATGGAGCCTACCACCAGTTGTAGCACCCTACGTTGCCAACTTACTAAAGATTCTCCGGCACTGGGGTCGGTGTCCTGTCTGCCTCCTTGGCAAGCCCACGGAATTTCCCCCGCTGTGAATGAGATAAAGCATCAGCTATGTCATTGTCCACCCCTGGTATATGCAATGCCCTGAAAGCAATGTCATGTCGCAGGCAGCCAAGCACAAAAACCCGTAGCAATTTCAGAATTTGTTCATCTCTTGCAGACTGTCTGTTAATGACCACCACCATCGCCATGTTATCCACCCAAAACAAGACTTTCTTATGTGCCAACTCTGCGCCCCGCAGTGACAATGCCACCAGTAACAGAAAAAGCTCCAGGAAAACAATGCTCCTCCCACCATCCTTCCGCTGCTGTGGCCACTGCTCGGCGCACCACCTGCCCTGCCAGTAAATGCCAAAACCTTCACCGCCTGCCGCATCTGAAAAAATGTGGACGTCCCACTGGACGTCCTCATCCCTTGCCAATGGCACACCATTGAAAGACTGCAGGAAAACTGACCACATACGCAAGTCCTCCTTCACCACATCCGATAAACTAACATGGTGATGCGGCAAATGTTGACCTGCTAGCGCCCTTCCCAACCTCCTGCAAAACGTGTTCCTGCTCTGACCAACCTGCATGCAAAGTTAAGATGCCAGAGGAGTACCTGCACGTCCTTCACTGTCACCTTCCGTTTGGATAGCATACCGTCCAACAATTGCAACATTTTAACTTTCTTGTCATCTGGCAAGCAAGCCAGCATTGCTACCGAGTCAATCTCAATTCCTAAGAAAGACATGGCTGTGCACGGACCCATTGTCTTCTCAGGTTCCAACGGCACACCCATGTCGCCCATGAGCTCATGGAAGGTGTCCAGGGCTGCCTGGCACTGCGTGGAGCCCGGTGAACCAACAAAGAAGAAGTCATCCAGATAATGCGTCACCAATGTGTGCCCTGCGTGACACGTAAAGTACCACTGCAAAAAGGTGCTAAAGCATTCGAATAAAGCACATGAAATAGAGTAACCTATCGGTAGAGCCTTGTCCACGTACCATTTCCCCTCAAATTGGATCCCCAGAAGATCCTAGTCATCAGGGTGGACCGGAAGCAACCGGAAAGCCGACTTTATGTCACACTTTGCCATCTCTGCAGCCGCGCCCGCAGTCACCACTAGTGACATGGCCACGTCAACTGAGGAATAAGAAAGTGAGGCCGCCTCCTCATCAATGAAGTAATTAACTGATGACCCCTCAGGCCATGACAGGTGTTGAGTCAGCCTGTACTGTCCCACTTCTTTTTTGGGCACAACCCTGATTGGTGATACAATCAGGTTTTCTGTTGGTCAATTCTCAAAGGGGCCTGCCATTCTCCCCTTGCGCACCTCCTTGTCCAATTTCTCACACACCACCACCTTGTGTTCCACCGCTGATTTCAAATTGTCTGCCCTACCTCCTCCGTCATGGACCCCGATACCCCAAATGGAATCCCCACTGAAACCCTTCAATCAAAAGCTTTGCTGCCCCCTGGTCCCCATACCCCCTCAGCCCCTTCACCAGCTTCACCAATCTAACCGGCATAGGAGCTCTTGGGCCCAGTGCCTTGCATTCCCTTGCACCCCCTATTGCTCTGGAATTTCTGAGATGGGCCTGGGGTGCTGCTACCTGCCTGCTGCCACTGCTGGTTTCCATGTGGTTTGATGCCCCAACACTTAACAAGGGGGTGGTACTTCCCAAACTTTGAGCACTTTTGCCAGACAAAGCAATATTCCCTTGTGCAGAGGTCTTTATAAAAGTCCCAGCACGCTCCTGTATCAGACTGTGATGTCCCTGCACCCACCACCCCTCCCTGGGTGGGCTTTCCCTGTAGGGGCCGGTGCACCAACGGCAGTCTCCTCGCCGTAAACACAGTCTTACCACCTGGTATGCTGGTATGCTGCCACAAATCTGTGTCTAGCTCCCCCCATTTTGCCTCCAGGTACCAAGCCAAATGCGCTCTGAATTCCTCATCATACTGCACCCATCCATATTCGCCCCCTGTGATCTGTGCCTTCCTGATACCATCCATATATTTGAATAAAGCTACGCAGCGCTCGGGGAACTTCTCACAGTACACACTGGCATAGATTATAAATGCCACTGTCCAGTTCTCGATCGTTACCGGCACCTTAGGCCTTTTAGCCAGCTCATATTCTTCCTCTTTACAGCCCTCTTTGGCCCCTACCTCCCTGTGCAAGAGCTTCAACAGTTCGACATACTCCCCCTTCCATATGTGCTCTTTGGTGGCCAACATCAGGTGTGCCCCAAAAGGTTTCGTCACCTCCATATAGGGCAGTTTTTTGATCTTCAACTCCTTGCTATGTAGGGGATCCTTGCCCCCCAGCCACCTCTGAGTTCGTCCCACTCTCTACTTTAGTGCCCTCATCTGTCCCGCGTGCCTCACGCCCTACCCCTGTATCTCTCACGTACTTACCCCTGTGTAGCCTACCCTCCAGCACCCCCTCACCCCATCACTTCCTGATCTCACAGACACCATTTTTGGTTTGGACCATGTTCTATCAATCTCACCTGGTTCCAAAGAGGGTGCCCGAACAGGTGCTGACCACCTCGCCGCCTCTTCTACATAAACTGCAGGCCGAGGAGCCCTCACTACCGGGCCGTGTTCTCTTGTGGACCGAGCCACCACTATCAGAGACATGAGAGGGGCCCCATCCTCCGCCTCCCTCAATTCCCCTTCCTCTGGGGTATCGTCATCATAATCCAGCACAACTGCCCCTTCCTCCTGAAACACCCCAGCCGCAACTTCCACACACCGGGCCTTTTTGGGCCCCACCTGTCCTGTACCGGCCCTAACGGCCCCTGCAGAAGCTCCGTGCGGGGGAGTCAACTGTACCCGCCGGTGCCCCCCCTACGTTGACCTCTGTGCCACTCCTTATCTGCTGGTAAAGTTGACCATAGCGTTCCGCTGCACGTTGGGGCCAGCGAAACCGTGCCGGGCTTTCGTGTGCAAAAAACAACAGGTGATGGACAGAATGCAGAACTATATCATACATTCACCCCAGTACAGAGATCTGGGCCTAAATCCATTGTTTTTTTGCTCACCATGCCATTCCAGTTTGAACCCAGCCATATGCAAATCGGTCTTGACCCTATGCCCCATGGGGACAGTCCAGCCCGAACTGCCAAACCAGGTCCTCCCTGGACTGGAAACAAGCATCCAAGGACCGGTTTCGGGCTTTCAGCCCTCATCAGCCTGGATAGCTTGATTCCAGTGGCATGGAGAGCACGGGACTCATGTCTGAGCATACCCGTCTCACTCGGGGTGACAAATGCAAAAAACAACAGGTGATGGACAGAATGCAGAACAATGTCATAAATTCACCCCAGTACAGAGATCTGGGCCTAAATCCATCATTTTTTTCCTCACCATGCCATTCCAGTTTGAACCCAGCCATATGCAAATCAGTCTTGACCCTGTGCCCCATGGGAACAGCCCAGCCTGAACTGCCAAGCCAGGTCCTCCCTGGACTGGAAACAAGCATCCAAGGACCGGTTTAGGGCTTTCAGCCCTCATCAGCCTGGATAGCTTGATTCCAGTGGCATGGAGAGTGTGCTGCCTGCGACGGGATCCCCCGCTGCTATGGGCTGTGCCGTGCAGGGCTCTACCCTCCCTTCTCCTCAATGTACGTGGGCTGCCCCTCGCCATGCTGAGTCTGTCACGATGCGACTCCCCTCAACCTATGAAGAAAAAGGGTGGACTAACATGCTGGGCCCCTCACACCACTCTACCGCACCCCCCTCCAAATATCCCACCGAACCCTCGCCCCTTTGCCTGCTCCCAGCTAACTCAGAAACAACCAGGCACCCTCCCTGTAGGGGGTCCCCCACCTCCTCATCATCGCTCCAATCCAACATGGCCTGCACCATCGCAGAGGCCGCGCCCAACTCTGGCCCCTACTCCCAACGTGGCTTTGCCCCCCCAGCCCCCTGACCCTCCAACAAGTCTGTGGAAATGCACGCTCCCACCCCGCCAAGAGCCCAGGGCCTGCCGGGGCAGCCTCCCCCCTCCCCGCGGGCCCCGACCCCTTCTGACCATGATAGGAAAATATCCAACCCTTCCCAAGCTCGGGGTCCCCCAGCCGGTTCCAATGCCCCGAAAACCTCCTTCTCCCCTTTCAAAAAATACCCCCATCTGCTGCCTCCCCACCATCGGGCTCGGGCCTCTCCCTCCCACCACAACGCCAGAACATAGGGGGATCCTGTCCTGACGTTGGTACCTGTCCTGGACCCTATGCTGCCTGTCCCCCACCCTCCCACCTGTGCCCACTCCCCCTTCCCCAGGTAACCCCCCCCCACTGACACCCTCCCCCCCCACTGGGGCCCAGCGGAGAGATGAGAAGGGGGCTACAAAAACAAACCTCCCTCGCGCTCCCTGTCTCCTGAGCCAATGTGTCAGTAACCTCTGCGCGCCCGGGGGGGGGAGGGGGCAAAACGGCCACATTCCCTGCGCAGTCCTGAAGCAAACCCCCTGCCACGGCTTCCCCACCTTCCCCACCATCGCCTGCCTCACGCCAAACTTGCACGTCTTGCCTTGGGGGGGCGCTTCCCCGTCACTCCGCCATCCCCCGTGTCGTGGTGAGCCTCAGCTAGGCCTACCAGTGCTAGGGGTTCACCCTTCTCTGCACAAGTCCTCAGACCAATAGAATAGAAGTTGGCACGGAAACTGAAATATAAAACAAAGTACTTTTATTAACTTCAAGAGGTGGAACTACATTCACACAACACCCTTTGGTGTACAGAAATGCACAGTCAACAATAGGGCGGAGCTTAGCAGTTTGCTATTTGCTGCAAAAATACCCTGATAGTTACAGATTAAGACATATGTGAACAGTTGCAGTGTCTTCTGCGCATGTGCAGAGTAGCAGAGTCTAAATATAGTTTGTCCATCAGCAGAGTACAAGAGTAAACAACAGCAAGGAAGGACAGAGCAAATGGTTAGCACATGGCAGACAAGATGGCTGCCAAAAACAAGATGGCTTCAGCTAAATGCTAACTGCAAATCATAACACCCGGTCCCTGCATATAAGCGGGCACACCCGCTCCGCCGCCTTGCTCTCCTTCCCCCCTCTGCCGCTCCCTCCCCACAAATGACAAAGAGGGGAAGCACCGTTTGTTGGCTCACGCTCCACCCTGCCACCCTCGTGCCGCTGGGGTGGACACAGGTCTCTCCTGCAAGACCGCAGTCGGGAGAGGTGTCACAGAAGGCCCAGCAACACTGCCATTGCCTGGAGGAACTCCCTTACCCCGTGCCAGGCCCACCCGCTTCCCCCGACCACCCACCCATCCCCGCCTGCACCACATCAGCTGGGCCGCCTCCTTAGCCCTCTGGTGGGCCCGCCCACTCACCGGTGAGGTCCGGACCCTCTCAGGAGACTTGCAGGCGGCCACCGCTGCCGCCACACCTGCAGAGGCCTGTCGCACCGGTCGCGACGGGCCGGCTACGTCGCCTGCAACTAGGGTCCATCCGGCCTGCTTCAGATAGCAGCCGGAGGGCCTCAAGCACCCCGCAATCTTCGTGCGCCATCGCCGCAAATGCTGCAAATCCTGCAATACAATTACCACCTAAACTAACTCCTGAAGAAAAAAGACTACACCTAAGCTCAATCTAAGCAACCACCAGGTCACCAAGCACAAAATGGTGGTTGGGAGCAGGAGCCCAAACCCTTTATGACTGGGCTCCTTTGGGCTATATTTGGGCTATAATTTATGAAGCCCAAAAACAAAATGTTGGGCCTGTGCCTAGCATCCCCCCCACCCCCGCCCCTCCCAAACTACGGGGGGGGGGGGGGGGGGGCACCTCCCTGCGGTCAGCCACTCCTCCCAAGCCCCCCATGGTTATACTTTTATGCTAATATAAAATACCAGTTTATGAGGTCAAGCGGGGAAGCAGGTAATGATGGATAGGGACCACAACGTCTTTATTACTGTGTTCATTGTGCCGGGAAGGTGGAAGGAAACGGCATTGGCCTTTCGGTCCTGTTATGTAGAGAGCACGCCTGTGTGTGTGAGGGCGGGTGGTTTCATTGTCAGGGTTGCTTCAGCGTACAGGCGAAAATAAAGATGCGCTTTTGGTGCAAACAATTTTAATTACGGTGTGTTGCTCCGAACTTTTGTCGTGCGGTGTGTGTTGGGTTGGCCAGGGCAGGGTGCACGCTTCAGGGTATGCGCGGTAAACTGTTAAAAAAAATGTAATCAGTTTCACTTGTGATGTGTAGTGCAGCACTTTGGGGGCGGTGCATGGGGCAAGATACCGTACTCCGCGCCTATGTGGCCTTGGGGTGTGGCTAAGGATGCATAGCAATCCTAATGCCGGATTGTTTGCCACATGTGCTTTTGCTCATGGTACACGATTGGGTGGGTTCTTCAGGCAATATGCAAACGGTAACCATAAAAGCACTTCAATCGCAATAGGCAAGTTTTTCCTTCAATTTTGCATTACGTATGGAATTGAAGTGTCATGACCGTCTATGGTTTGTAATGGTTATTCTTTAGTCAACATTAAAATACTCCAGTAAGCCAGAGATTAATTAAGGTCTTTTTACTTTAATTTAATTCCTGTTTGTCGGACCATGGCTTACCTGCAATCCAACAGCAAGGACACCTCTATACTAGCCTGGTGGAACATCTTCACCTAATTTTATGGCAGTTGGGGAGTATCTTTACGCTGCCACTGGGGTGCCGGCACTGGAGAGACTTTAACATGTGTTACAGTTTGTCTGTAGGGCATGCCTATCAGCACAGATGCCAGGCATAGGGCACAGAAAGAGATAGATCCTCCTATTGCAGAGGTCCATTTCAGTTTGTGAAAGGGTGGACTCCTTGGGTGGTATGCATTTTGTGGGCAGGTGTATGGGTGCGTATTTTGCAGGAGTATTTCTTGAGGGGGTCTTTATCATAATTTCTTTTGTTTCTGACTAGTTGGTTCGATGAATGGCGCCTAAGCGCGCACGCGCAAATCCCAGAAAGTCTGTGTCCCAGGAGGATTTCCACGCCCTGAGTGAGCTTTGGAAGGGGGCTAAGCGGCATGGCATGGAGGTAGCACTGCAGAAGTTGATAGGCAAGCCAGAGCAACAGAAAGACAGTGGTGCGCCAAGGCAGCAGAGGAAGGTCCCGGTTTGTTATAGGGAGGGGCAACAGGACAAGCCCGCTGCGCAGCATGAACCAGCTGCCACAGTGGGGGGTGAGTCAATTGCTCAGGGCATAGCCACTCGCAGCTTGGATCAGGTGGCGCAGGGCCCTGTACTTAACATGAGTGTGGGCGCGGTGGGGCAGAGCATTATGGCAATCTCAATGACAGCGGCTTCTGTGGGTTCACCACTGGTAGGGGGAGTGCCAGTGGTGGCATAAGTAGCAGAGATCACTGCGGTCCTCCATCCCCAGGTAAATATGGGAGGGACAAAGTGATGGTGGAGTTCCCAGAGGAGTTGTGGAGACTTGGTGCCCCATTGCCACAGACCTAATTGCAGCAGTGATGGCACCCAAGACAAAACGTATGTAAGAGAAGGCCTGGGGGGTGTACAACGCAATGTTCAGATCAGGTGCCGAAGCAGAGAGGTTCACCCCGGAAGGAGTGTTGGGTTTTCTGGTGGCGCAGAGGGACGGGGGAAATCGCCATTGCTAGTGCGCCGGCAACTGTTCGCCATTGCCTTCTTTGCCGAGTAACAAGGAGTCAAGGATCCTACCAAAGACTTCAGGGTACAAAACACCATCAGGGGTTGGGAACACTTAGTTCTGGGCGTAGTAGAAAATAAGTGACCTATCAACATGGAGAGGCTGGGGAGAATTTTAGGGGCCTTGCAGGATGTGTGTGTACTGGACCACAGTAAGGTACAGTGTGAATAGAGTCCCCAGTCTCCAGAGGTATGGCAGAGGTTAAAGTTAGATATAACCTTACCCTCTAAAGTGGTAGCTTGGTCGAGCAGTAAGGCAGTATCAGAGGACAGTGTAAAGCATTTGTTGTACACAGTCAGCAAATGGCCTCACACACTCAAGAACTTAAGTCTAGGCCAATTGTTTTACATCAAAAGATATAGTTGTTTTATTTTAGAACCAACAGGTATCAAAATATGCTTTTCTCAACATGAGTGACTTTAGGTAATTACATTGCAAGAAGGCAATAGATTTTGAAAGTACAATAGCTACAGTGGTTGCAATAGGCAACACAATTTCAAACACAATTTAACATTGAGCTCAATGGGTTTTGCTAGATAAATGCAATTGATTACTTTATGGATTACTTTTCTAACCCCAGGACTGGATCCTAGATTCAGTACCGGGAGAGCAGAACAGGCTTATCTCAGAGGCTGTGCGTTAAGCAATTATGACCACATACAGTAATACCATGAATGCACTACAAATGGACACGACACAGTAGTATTATAAAAATAAGTATTTTTATATAAGGTTTAGCACAAGACCAAAATAACGACAAACTGTACACAATCGGAATAAATACATTGGGAAGGGAAAAAGGATAGTTCAAAGGTAGTTTCTTCTTTAGCACAAAGTTTTTAGTATCAAAGCAAATCTTCTTCTTGGCAATGCAGTTCTTAGCAACAAGGTAACCCACACGGGGGCTACACGACGTCAAGGCAAAGTTAATCCAAAGGTTCGGCGTCGACCGCGAGGAGCGCTGCGTCAAGCCTGGAGTCACACGGACCCCCAACAACACAGTACCTTAGGAAAATGAAGCACACGATGATCAGCGGCGTCGAGCAATCCGGCGTCGCGTCTTCGGTGTCGATCCGGCCTCAGCACGCGTCGTCGTTGATGATGCAGTTGCACAGAGTGAGCAGCGCTCACGGCGTCGAAGGGCACACAGGTGATGCGATCAGCAGCGGTGCAGACACAAGGTCCTCTGGAGCTAGAGCCGTACTCCCACTCACTGGCGTTGCTGCTGGCGTCGGTTGGGCCTAGCGTTCGGTTGTCGTGATTGCTGACTCTTTCAGAGGTGCTGGATTCACGGTTCCAGCAAAATAGCACTTTAAGCAGATGAAGTCCTTTAGCCCTGTGACTTCAGCAGGAGACTGGCACTCTTCCAGTCCTTGGAGATTTTCTTAGCAAGCGTGAGAGTACACACACAGTTCCTCTCTCCTGGTTCCTTGGCAAAAATAAAGAAGTACTGCAGGATTCCCCCAACAACAGCACACTGGCAGAAGGGGTAGGCAGTCCTTAGATCAGCAGGCCTCTTGTCCTTGGTTACAGGGTTCCTTGTCAGAAGTGATCTAAATTCTTGGTTCAGGGGTCCTACTTTTATACCCCTTTTCGTCTTTGATCCCTTTGTCCATGCCGGGGGTTTCCCAACATCCTGGGTCCGTTGTGGGTGGAGCCAGGCAGAAGCACCTGGCCTATTCACTGAGCAGGGCTGGGTCCTCAGACGCCCAGCAGGAGGTGGAGCCAGCATTGACACTGGCAGGAGCAGAGCTATCGGCCACCTGGCAGGAGGTGGGGCTGGGATCGTCCATGGCAGGCACAGAGCCATCAGCCGCTTGGCAGGAGGTGGAGCCGGCATTGTATCAGGCAAGGCAGGCTATCAACAACTACTCTCCCCCTACTCTCAACGTAACTGTCCCACTCATCCCACACTGACTCATCCAGACCTGGGGAGCCACCCAGCTCCTGTCACACACACGCAAAACCAGCAGAAACCAGATATGGTTAGACAAGAAAATAGACACCTTCTAAAAGTGCTATTTTCGAACCCAGAGTCCAAAAACCATCCACACCAACGGATGCGTAATTAAACCCCGAGTTCAGGGATACCAAACTCGACATTGCACCATGCTCTCCGAGCCAGCGAGGATCATAGTACTAATAATCCCGGCGGCCCATTCTAATCAATGGAGAGCAGGCTACCTCGCAATAGTGAAGGACCAAGATGGCGGTAATTCACTATCAGGACATGCCAACTTGGTCAGGCGTGTCCTACCTCAGACTTACAATGCACCCTGCCCGAAGGCCTACCATAGGGGCGACTAACATGAAGCCAAGGGAAGGTTTGGAGGGCTGGCAAGTAGTAGGTATACTTGCGCAGCCTGCGTGACAGCAATAGGCTGCACGTGGGTCTCGCAATGACCGACCCGTAGATATTCTTTTACGAGGCCGCTCCTGTGGGTGGCACAACACGTGCTGCAAGCCCACAAGCGACATTTGCGTTTACAAGCCCCGGCACTCTGGGTGCACTAGACGAGGGACTGATAGTAAACCAAATAAGCCAAACATGGATACAATAGATACATCAATTTAACATAGGGAGCACTTGCGCTATGGCACTGATCAGCAGTGACACGGCGCCCAAAGCATATACCAGCAAAACATCGTAAAACAGTAGAGGCAAAACAGAAAAAATGGAGGAGAGACTCAAGCCAATGATGTCAGGTCTAACACGTGCCCCCTCCAGCTGAAATGTGGGGAGAACTACCCTTGACCTAGGGAGTTCCCTTCACTAAGGCGGAAAAATCTGGACAGACCATCAGCATTGGCGTGATCTGTACCAGGGCGGTGTTCCACCGTAAAGTCCATCCCCTGGAGAGAAATGGACCACCTCAACAGTTTCGGATTCTCACCCCTCATCTGCATCAACCATCTGAGGGGCCTGTGGTCTGTCTGAACCCGGAAGTGAGTCCCAAACAGGTAGGGTCTTAGCTTCTTCAGCGCCCAGACCACAGCAAATGCTTCTCTCTCTATCGCACTCCACCTCGTTTCCCTGGGAAGTAACCTCCTACTGATGAAGGCTACAGGCAAGTCTCGGCCCTCTTCATTCACCTGAGCTAGAACAGCCCCCACGCCATGCTCTGAAGCGTCCGTCTGAACAATGAATTCTTTCGAAAAGTCGGGTGCCTGGAGTATAGGTGCTGTGCACATTGCAGTTTTCAGGGTGTCAAAGGCCGTTTGACAGGCATCAGTCCAGATCACGTTTCGTGGCTGCTTCCTGGAAGTCAGCGACGTCAAGGGGTGCACGATGTTACCGTGATCCTTGACAAACCTCCTGTAGTAACCCGTGAGTCCTAGGAAGGCTCTCACCTGAGTTTGGGTTTTGGGCGGCGCCCAAGCCAGGATGGTATCAATCTTGGGTTGCAGGGGGGCAACCTTACCGCTCCCTACTTGGTGCCCCAAGTACACCACCGAACCCTGCCCAATCTGGCACTTACTGGCTTTGATTGTGAGGCCTGCTCCGCGCAGGGCCAACAACACTTCCTGGAGGTGGCGCAAGTGTTCCTCCCAGCTGGTGCTGAACACTGCGATGTCGTCCAGGTAGGCGGCACTGAAATCCTCCAGTCCAGCCAAGACCTGGTTGACCAACCTCTGGAAGGTGGCAGGGGCATTCTTCATCCCAAAGGGCATCACCCGGAACTGGTATAGCCCATCTGGTGTGGAGAATGCTGACCTCTCCTTTGCCCCATCAGTCAAGGCGATCTGCCAGTACCCAGACGTTGAATCAAACGTACTAAGGTATCGGGCAGCCCCCAACCGATCGATGAGCTCATCAGCTCTGGGGATGGGGTGCGCGTCAGTCTTCGTGACTGAATTGAGCCCTCGGTAATCCACGCAGAACCGGAGTTCCGGTGAAGCACCAGGCGCTGCAGCCTTCGGGACCAAGACCACTGGGCTGGCCCAAGGACTGCTAGAGGACTCAATCACCCCTAACGCGAACATTTTGGAGACCTCCTCCTTAATGTACGCTCTGACCTTGTCAGTCACCCTGTAAGCCTTGTGCTTCACAGGAGGGCTGTCTCCGGTGTCAACGTCATGGACACACCAATGAGTGACACCCGGAACCAAGGAAAACAGATCCGGGAATTGTCCCAACAGTTGGCGACAATCCTGTTTCTGCTCAAGGGTCAGTGTGTCAGAGAGGACCACACCATCCACCGACCCATCTTGCTCTTTAGCACACAGGAGGTCAGGAAGAGGCTCACTCTCCTCCTCCATTCCATCATCTGTAGCTAGGAGCATGCCCACTTCGGACCTTTCTAAGTGGGGCTTCAAGCGGTTGATATGCAGGACCCGCAAGGGGTTCCTGGGAGATTTCAAGTCCACCAGGTAGGTGACATCGCTCTTCTTCTCCACAACCTTAAACGGTCCAGTCCACCTGTCCTTGAGTGCACAAGGTTCCACAGGGGACATGACCCACACTTCCTGACCAGGCTGAAGCTCTACCAGAGTGGCATTCCGGTCGTACCAACGCTTCATCTCCTCCTGGCTGGCCTCCAGATTTGCCTGAGCAAGTTCTCTGAAGCGCCGAGTCTGGTTCCGAAAGGCCAGCATGTAGCTGTATACATCCTGGGGAGGTTTCCTGGGAGATTGCTCCCAGCCTTCCTTGACCAGACTCAAAGGCCCTCTTACCGGGTGACCGTATAAGAGCTCAAAGGGGCTGAACCCTAGAGACTTCTGCGGTACCTCACGGTAAGCAAACAACAGGCATGGCAAGAGGACGTCCCATTTCCGCCTCATTGGTTCTTCAAGACCCATAATCATGCCTTTCAGGGTCCGGTTGAATCTCTCAACCAGCCCATTTCCTTGAGGATGGTAAGGAGTGGTGAACTTGTAGGTTACCCCACACTCCTTCCATAGAGACTTCATATAGTTTGAAATGAAGTTGGTGCCTCGGTCCGACACCACCTCTCTGGGGAACCCCATCCGGGAGAAAACACCCATCAGTGCCCGTCCCACCACGGGGGCCGTCACTGTTCTGAGAGGGATGGCTTCCGGGTACCTCGTGGCATGGTCCACCAAGACCAGGATGAACCTGTTGCCCAGGGCTGTCTTGGGGTCCAGGGGCCCAACAATGTCAATACCCACCCGGTCAAAGGGGGTACTGACCACTGGAAAAGGTTGGAGGGGAGCCTTCCGCTTCCTTCCGCTCTTCCCACTTGCCTGGCAAGTGTGACAAGTCTTGCAGTGGATGTCTACATCCCTTCGCATCTGAGGCCAATAAAAATGGGTGACAAGCCTGTCATAGGTCTTGTCCTGCCCCAGATGTCCAGCTAACGGAACGTCATGAGCCAAACCCAGTAGGAAGGCTCTGAAGCGCTGGGGTACCACCAGCACACGGGCTGACCCAGGCTCAGCAGCCTTAGGCTCGCTATACAGGAGGTCGTTCTCCCAGTACACAAAATGTGACCCTGACTGATCACCTGAGGATTGGGCTGAGGCCTGCTGCCTCATGCCCACAAGAGAAGGGCACACTTTCTGTTCCGCACAGAATTCCTCCCTGGAGGGACCACCATCCTGCTGCCAATGGGTCAGCTCGGGCAGATCTCCCAGTTCGGCAATTTGTTCCCCTGTGGGCTCCAGGGCATCCCCCTCGGGGTCTACCTCCTTCTGGACCACGGGAACTACGGGGGCCGGTTTCCCGCGCCTCCTGCCTCTTCTCTTCACAGCTGGGTCCTGGGCCGTACTTTCAGGCTCCGGGACCCCATCAACACCCTTACTCACTCGCATGGATCGAGTGGTTGCACACACCCACTCTGGCACGCCCAACATTTTCAAGTGCGCCTCCCTCTCCACCTTAGCCCAAGGGGAGTCTTCCAAATCATTGCCCAGGAGACAATCGACAGGCATGGCGGGCCTCACAGCAACCTGAAGAGTACCTGAAACTCCCCCCCATTCAAAGGAAACCTGAGCCACCTCACACTCTTTCTCGGAGTTGTCGGCAGCTATCACGGGGTAGAATGCGTGGGGAACCACCTGCTCTCTAGACACCAAGTGACACTTGACAGCTGTCACACTCGCTCCGGTGTCTTTGAGAGCTTCCACTCTATGGCCATTAATGGTCACCCACTGCCTATATTTACTAGTGTTACTAGGCAGAGGGGGTGGAGGGACCATTTGCATGTCTCCTAGCGAGACCAGGGACATTTCTGCGGGACCCCTCCCACCATGGACAACCATCTTCTCCCCTCCCAGGGCTACACTCGCCAACTGACGGGGGGGTGCACGCGGCGGTGCATTCGAATCCTTTTTGGGACACTGGGGGTCATAAAACCGGTGTCCCACCTGCCCACAACCGTAGCAGGTTAGGGGGCCCCTATGAACAGGTTTACCCGTCGGGGCCCCTGGCTTCTTCTCAGGGGGAGGCTGGGAACCTTTCCCTTGGTTCCCTTGGGGATTACTTTGGGGCCCTTTCTGAGACTCCTTCTGTTTTCCCTTGTCCCCCCCACTCTTCTGCTGGGGACCCTGCCCAACTTTGGCTGAGTCTCCCACTGGACCCTTGTGGACCCTGGTACTGACCCAGCGGTCCGCCTCCTCAGCAAGTTTTCTAGGGTTAGATATCTTGCTATCAATCAGGTGCTGGCGCAGCTCTGGAAAACAGTTATTAGACAAGTGCTCCCAAGCAAACAAATCATAAAGAGCTTCATAACTTTCCACTTTGCTGCCCTTTACCCAACCATCCATGGCTCTGCAAAAATAAGACACATATTCAACCCACGTCGTACCAGGCAACTTCTTACATTCTCTAAAAGCTTGTCTGTACTTCTCGGGGGTTAAGCCATACCGCAACATTAAAGCATCTTTCATATGAGCATACGACATCCTATCCGCAACAGGCATGTCTAACAGGGTATCTCTTCCCTCATTCACAAAGCGACCCCACAACCCCGCTCCCCAATCCTTCTCAGGGACCCGGTGGGCCAACAATGCTAACTCATATGCTTTAAACCATTGACCAATATCTTCATTCCTATTGTAATCTTTGATCACATCTTTCGGGAAGTAAAACTTACTTTCTGCAGGCTCGGATGAAATGCTGCCACCAGAGGAATTCAATTCTAACTTTTTAGCTTGGATATCCAGCTCCCTCAATCTGGCTTCACGCTCCAAAGCTAACTTCTCTCGTTCAAACTCTAACTTTTTGATCTCCAAATCAGCTTCCCTTCTACCTCTTGCATTTTCTAACTCCAACTGCCCATTTATCTTTAGCCTTGCCATCTCCATGTTGTAAGCTCGCTCTTTCGCCCTTTCTTCTCTTTCTTCAGGGGAAAGACCTTTGGAGGAAACACTGCTTCCGGGAGAGGGCACAGGTCCATTCACTGGCACCTCCTCATCCCCTTCCTCTGTGGGTACCACCACCACATCAGAGGGATTTCTGGACTCCCACCAGGCCTGCAATGCTTTATAAAAATCATCTTTTCTCGAGAGGCCTGTGGTAGGAACTTTAAACTGGTCGCAAAAGTGTTTCAGCTCATCTTTCTTGTATTTCTTAAGCTTGCTCCTCTCGAACTCCTCTACAACAACGATAGCAGGGGCAGTGACTCCGTTGTCACTCATGGTTAAACTAGCAGTGTTCAAAAAATCAAGTTTCAAGAAAGCGGAGAACAAAAATAGGATCCTCCCCAATTAGATTGTGACTGCGTTATGGTCTGCTTTCACTATGTAGCGCACACGAATCACTGTACATGGGTCATAAGTACAAAGTCCAAAATCCTCACGGCTGACCCACCAATGTTAGAACCGGCTGTCTCTAGTTGGCAGAGGTATACACTTCTGACAAATAGGGACACTCCTTTTCTAGTCAGGGCAAGGGGATCACACCCTTTGATAACCCCTGCTCACCCCCTTGGTAGCTTGGCAGAGCAGAACAGGCTTATCTCAGAGGCTGTGCGTTAAGCAATTATGACCACATACAGTAATACCGTGAATGCACTACAAATGGACACGACACAGTAGTATTATAAAAATAAGTATTTTTATATAAGGTTTAGCACAAGACCAAAATAACGACAAACTGTACACAATCGGAATAAATACGTTGGGAAGGGAAAAAGGATAGTTCAAAGGTAGTTTCTTCTTTAGCACAAAGTTTTTAGTATCAAAGCAAATCTTCTTCTTGGCAATGCAGTTCTTAGCAACAAGGTAACCCACACGGGGGCTACACGACGTCAAGGCAAAGTTAATCCAAAGGTTCGGCGTCGACCGCGAGGAGCGCTGCGTCAAGCCTGGAGTCACACGGACCCCCAACAACACAGTACCTTAGGAAAATGAAGCACACGATGATCAGCGGCGTCGAGCAATCCGGCGTCGCGTCTTCGGTGTCGATCCGGCCTCAGCAGGCGTCGTCGTTGATGATGCGGTTGCACAGAGTGAGCAGCGCTCACGGCGTCGAAGGGCACACAGGTGATGTGATCAGCAGCGGTGCAGACACGAGGTCCTCTGGAGCTAGAGCCGTACTCCCACTCACTGGCGTTGCTGCTGGCGTCGGTTGGGCCTAGCGTTCGGTTGTCGTGATTGCTGACTCTTTCAGAGGTGCTGGATTCACGGTTCCAGCAAAATAGCACTTTAAGCAGATGAAGTCCTTTAGCCCTGTGACTTCAGCAGGAGACTGGCACTCTTCCAGTCCTTGGAGATTTTCTTAGCAAGCGTGAGAGTACACACACAGTTCCTCTCTCCTGGTTCCTTGGCAAAAATAAAGAAGCACTGCAGGATTCCCCCAACAACAGCACACTGGCAGAAGGGGTAGGCAGTCCTTAAATCAGCAGGCCTCTTGTCCTTGGTTACAGGGTTCCTTGTCAGAAGTGATCTAAATTCTTGGTTCAGGGGTCCTACTTTTATACCCCTTTTCGTCTTTGATCCCTTTGTCCATGCCGGGGGTTTCCCAACATCCTGGGTCCGTTGTGGGTGGAGCCAGGCAGAAGCACCTGGCCTATTCACTGATCAGGGCTGAGTCCTCAGACGCCCAGCAGGAGGTGGAGCCAGCATTGACACTGGCAGGAGCAGAGCTATCGGCCACCTGGCAGGAGGTGGGGCTGGGATCGTCCATGGCAGGCACAGAGCCATCAGCCGCTTGGCAGGAGGTGGAGCCGGCATTGTATCAGGCAAGGCAGGCTATCAACAACTACTCTCCCCCTACTCTCAACGTAACTGTCCCACTCATCCCACACTGACTCATCCAGACCTGGGGAGCCACCCAGCTCCTGTCACACACACGCAAAACCAGCAGAAACCAGATATGGTTAGACAAGAAAATAGACACCTTCTAAAAGTGCTATTTTCGAACCCAGAGTCCAAAAACCATCCACACCAACGGATGCGTAATTAAACCCCGAGTTCAGGGATACCAAACTCGACATTGCACCATGCTCTCCGAGCCAGCGAGGATCATAGTACTAATAATCCCGGCGGCCCATTCTAATCAATGGAGAGCAGGCTACCTCGCAATAGTGAAGGACCAAGATGGCGGTAATTCACTATCAGGACATGCCAACTTGGTCAGGCGTGTCCTACCTCAGACTTACAATGCACCCTGCCCGAAGGCCTACCATAGGGGCGACTAACATGAAGCCAAGGGAAGGTTTGGAGGGCTGGCAAGTAGGTATACTTGCGCAGCCTGCGTGACAGCACTAGGCTGCACGTGGGTCTCGCAATGACCGACCCGTAGACATTCTTTTACGAGGCCGCTCCTGTGGGTGGCACAACACGTGCTGCAAGCCCACAAGCGACATTTGCGTTTACAAGCCCCGGCACTCTGGGTGCACTAGACGAGGGACTGATAGTAAACCAAAGAAGCCAAACATGGATACAATAGATACATCAATTTAACATAGGGAGCACTTGCGCTATGGCACTGATCAGCAGTGACACGGCGCCCAAAGCATATACCAGCAAAACATCGTAAAACAGTAGAGGCAAAACAGAAAAAATGGAGGAGAGACTCAAGCCAATGATGTCAGGTCTAACAGACACTTAGAAGAAATTTCAAAGAAAAACAGTCAATGGTTTCCTAGGAAAGAAAATTTGGATTACTGGTAAGTACAGTTATGATTACTTTTGCGGTTCAGTACTAGGCTAAAAGGTACAGTACTGGCTTCTATCCTGATCACAGGTGAGTAATTCGGAATTCGTTATTCGGCTGGTTTTAGATGAATATTTTTAAGTTTCAAAACTCCACAATTAAAAGAAAACCAGTCAATGTTAACCTATGGAAGGAAAGTGATTTATCGGCTTTTGAGTAAGTACTCGACTGGTAGAGTTAAGGTTCTGGGCATAGACTCAGGGGTCTCCCAGGGTCAGAAAGGTACAGTTGTTACACCATCAGAGACACTGGGGCAGCCGGGTGCAGTGAGAGTAGGCCCAATGCAATCTAATGGAGGGTAGGGTGCCTTTGGTTGGTGGCTGCACGCAAGCAGGCCCGCAGCTGTGGGAGCTGAGCTCCTGGTCACTTACTCAGGGCAAGTGGGGAAGTAGAGTAGAGTAGTAGTTGCACTTCCAGTGGCACACGGGCGGCTGGGTGCAGGGTGCTTTTGAGCCTTCGGGCGCTTAATGTTATCCAATGGGAAAGTTAAAAAGTGGAAAAAGGCTGCAGTCTCGGGACGGAAATTCTTCAGGTGCGACCACCACTTCAAGAGGCAAGTTGGGATCTTGGAGAAGAGGTAGGTACCCCAAAGGAAGGCACCAGGGGCCGCAGGGCACCGGGTGCAGGGGTGTCTTTTGGTGTCTGGAAATCTTACCCTCAACTGGTCGTGGTTGGAGGGGTCGCTGGTTCAAAGGCTGCAGGTGTCGTCTGGTTAGTCGAGGAGGGTCTTTGGGCACTGGACTTTGGGTCCCAGTTGCCGGGGGGACGTCCTCGTGGTCTTGAATCACTCATGCACAGGCCGGGCTTGGCGGGTGCAGAGTGGGCTGGATTTGGGGTTCCTGGCGGCACCAGGGGTATTGCTGTTTGAGCAGAACCACTGCTCATGGGAGTACCAGTCTTTTGGAAGGTTCAAAGCAGGCAGGTCCTCTGGGGGTTTCGAGGTTGCTGTCCACAGGAGATGCTGGAGTTTCGCAGGAGCAGGTTCAAGGATGAATAAGCCTGCACAGATTGTGGCTCCGCACCCTTCAAGTAAAACAGTCTTACATGTGTTTAAAGATAATAGACATTGTACAACATTAATCAAGGATGAATAGGCCTGTAGGGTTCTAGGGCCAAGTCAGTGGGCGTCATCCTTTTGTTAGCAGCTGCATGGCAGGTCTTCTTGTTTCTTGTTCTTCTTATTGTTGCAATTGGGTTCTGAGGAAGGAAGGTTCAGGGTGCCCCTAAATACTAAATGTAGGGGCGTTACAGGTAGGGCAAGTGCAGGGACCAATAGGTCACTGTCCTGTGGAGGGTACACCCCCTCGCCTGCTCCTCTCCTGTGGGAGGGAGGCAGGAGCCTAGCTGTGATTGGGCAGGGCTCCCTATCTTCAAGATGGCTGGGGCTCGGAGTCGTCCTTCATCTCACCTCTCCCACCTGAGGGGTGAGGTTGGCAGAGGCTGGCACACCCCCTTTACTCACTTAGGGGTTCCCGCCATTCTTCCTGCCAGAGTGGGGGTCAGAACCGGTTGGACCAGTTGCTGAGTACAGCAAGAGGCCTGGAGAATCTCACAGAGGCGTTATGCCTTTGAAGCTTTCCCTGCCCATCCTGGGGGAGGAGGCTTGGCACCTCGTCCCAGGGTATGCATTGTTCCAGGCCCCCGAGAGCGGCAGGCTCTTGACCCAGGGGTCCAGAAACATGTCTGGTGGTGGCAGCCTCGGAGCCACACAGTCAGGACACTGGGAGTTGGTTAGGTTTCAGTGGGCATCTCTAAGATGCCCTCTGTCATGAATTCTACATTAAATCCAACACTGGCATCAGTTCAGGTTTTTTGTGCTGAGAAGTTGGATATCAAACTTATCAGTCTTTAGTGAAGCCATCATGGTGCTGTGGAGTTCGTAATGACAACCTCCCACAACAGTATACTCTTAATGACAGCACTGCACTTACAGTGCCCAGAAATGGCCCTGGGCACTGTAGGGGCACATGCACCTGTGCCCACACCACTGGCATAGGGTACCCAGCTAGAGGGGTGACTGATGGATGCCAGGGCAGTGAGCTTGTGGACATGGCACACAGGGTTGTGTGCCATGTCGACTCTCTGTTTAGTTCTGTACTTAGACACTCGGCCTGCAAAGGCAGTGTGTGGGTGTCAGGGTACAGGGCCCCTAAGGGTGGCACAATAAGTGCTGCAGCTCTTAGGGGTCTTCTCTGGTCACCATGCCCTGGGTACCTAGGGTACCATTTACTAGGGTCTGACAGGTGGCCAGAGATGCCAATTGGGTTTTAGTTTCAACACAGTTCTAGGGAAGGAACACAGGCCCTGGGCACCTGGTTGGCAGGAGCCCAGGGCACACTTAGTTAAAGCACATCATCAATTCAGAAAAAAGTGGGGGCATACCTATGCAAGAAAGATGGCACTTTCTCACAGTGTGCTGGTCCCAAGATGAAATAGAGCTATTCAGCTTTGCATACGTGCTGGCCTTTTTAGGGGCTTTGAGCATCTCTGAGTTGGTCTCATCGTCAAAGATCGGTGAAGTAGTGCTAGGCGTGGCGGATGTCCGCCTGGAGTTAGGTGCGATTTATCTCAGGATTCGGAGATCAAAAGCAGACCTGCTAGGGAAAGGCATATGGGTGAAATAGCACGTGGCACAAGATGCTGTGTACTGTTCAGTGGCATTGGCAAAAGGTTACCTCAGGGTATGCCCCATGGTAGCCTCAACCAGGCTGCTAGTCCACGATGTTAGGGCACAAATGACACAATGCCAGTTCACTCAGGTGTGTGGCAGGCGCTAGCCTATCTTGGCGAGGATTCAACACAGTTTGGTTCTCATTCCTTTCCCATAGGGGCGGCCACCACAGCAAGAGAGTTGGGCCTGTCAGCATAAAATATCAAAAGGGTGGGTCGATGGTGGTCAGCATGTTTTGAACAGTACTTGCGGCCAAATCTCATGTAGAGGAAGGAATGATGCCCGGGAGGGTCCACCTGTCATGGTTGTAACAGCAATTCTTTCCCTCTTTCAGTTGATGCCTGCGGCCAAGTACATGCATGTTGGTGTGGGCATTCATTGATTCGCATAGCAGAGCAACAATTCCGCGGGTCCAGTATGGAGGTACACAAGAGGCCGCTGGGTTTGCACACTATAGGCTTGGGGTGAGGGGGTCTAACATTGCAGGATCTGTTTGGTCGTATTGAACAAGCAGTAGAATCTAAAGCAGTTCCCTGGCCGGTCATTTTAGTTATTCACGCAGGCAGAAATGGTATGGTGCCACTAGGCAGGCGAGGGGTGAGAGAGGCCCTGTTTGCAGCCATGTCTAGGATTAGACAATATTTACCGACAACGTCAATATTGTGGTCGGAGGATGGGTTGTGGGGGCTCCAGTTAAGGCAATGAACCAATCTGTAAAGAAGCTGAACCATTTGATTAAAAGTATTTTAGCAGGTTCCATCATGGGTACAATTCGGCACAACTTGTTCCATCCAGGGAATAGGGAGTTGTTCCATCACAATAGGGTGCATCTGTCCGAACAAGGGATAGTGATTTTCATCCATACTAGTCTGGGGGCTATTTTGGAGCTCAGTCAGCGCCCAGGGTGGGGGAGGGAGAGTGCGCCAGGGAGCTTCGTAACCTGTGGCGGAACGCTGACTGTTAACAACAGAGGGGCCTGCACAGCAATGGAGGGTCAGCGACTGGATGGGCCTCATGGGCAGTAGGATGGAAGTGGGGTGCCGCTCGCAGCTGAGTGCAGAGCCTGTGACTTTGTTCCTGACCCGGATTGTTCGCCAGCAGTGAAGTGTGCTGAGGTGCTTTGTGTCCACATCGAGGAGAGTGAAAGGCAGGCTACACCAGGGGCCGGGACTGCGAGACCCAGGGTTCCGCGCAGGATTAACGCAGCGCACCTGGAGTCTCTTCCCGCCCCTGCTCCTCCCTGTTTGTCTTGCCTGGTCAGTGCCTTTAAAACAGCTCGCGGCCCCCGCTTCGCGGGAGCCGCTCGCAGCTGAGTGCAGAGCCTGTGACTTTGTTCCTGACCCGGATCGTTCGGCAGCAGTGAAGTGTGCTGAGGTGCTTTGTGTCCACATCGAGGAGAGTGAAAGGCAGGCTACACCAGGGGCCGGGACTGCGAGACCCAGGGTTCCGCACAGGATTAACGCAGCGCACCTGGAGTCTCTTCCCGCCCCTGCTCCTCCTATAAAAACGTGCTAGTGACGCATAGCGGGACGCGTGTGCGGGACGCCGGACGAAGCCCGGACAAAGGGCGGACAGTCTTAGACAGTCCGAGACAGGCTGAGACTGGACTGGACACGCCACTCTGCCCTTACTGTCTTCGATTTGTTTGGTTTGCAGTAAGACTATTCATACTTGTTTTACATCTTGGATATACCGTCATTCAATATAACATTGTTGTTATTTGGTTATTAATATTAGTTTAAGAAAAATGCCTAAAAAGAATTTAGCGGCGGGAGATAACTCTATAGAAAACTATATGATACAAGTAGTCTCAAAGATTAACAATGAGAGGCGCGAATCTTTAGGTCTTAGCCTGTCCCCTAACTTATCTCCCCTAAGTCCTTCACCTGACTCACCCTGGATTGATATACCTTCTCAGGTCGAGGGAGGTGCAGTTTTAGACTCTGATACTTTAGAACATGGCATTTCAAACCTGAGTACTCATACAACACAGGGACAAGACATAGCTCGGGCTGATGACTCGGAATGTCAGGTAGTTGACACTGATCAGGATCAAGATCAAATTGTGCAGGAGAGTGAGCAGCCAAATAATGAAGTTGATCCCCCAGTTCAAGATCATGCGCCACGTGCAATCAGAAAATGTAGAAAAACTCAATTATACCGTGGTGGAGTTCACTTAGGGAAGAAGAGGGCTGCGTCACCCGTGAGAAGTAGGGATAAAAGCAGGGGGAAAGTAGAAGAACCCGAGAAGTATAACGTGGATGAGGAGTTATTATCAAGGTTAGCCGATCTAATTGACACTAAACTTAAAATCTTAATTAAACCAGTAGTGACCAAACTGGACAAGCTAACTGCAGATATAAAAAAATTAGGTGCAGATCAAAAAAAGTTAGCAGAAGCTGTGTCTAATATATCAGACACAGTTACCAGCCTAGTTCTACCCGTAAAAGAGGCTTTTTTTCCTTCATCTGAGGGAGGCACTACTCCAAACACTATACACGCAAATTTACAGGAACAGTCCTCAACTACAGTGACACATCATTTATTGCCAGGAGACACATTACCCCCAATTCCGCCTGTAATACCTGCACCTAGTACAGAAGAAGTCACTGTACAGTTTCTGGAAGATGCGGCTCCATTAGTGCTGGTATTGGCTAATGTCCCCCCACTAGCCCCAGACCAATCAGAATCCCCCCCGACATTAACAAGTAAGGCCCTGCACTGGTTATCAGGCAACATGCAGTTGGCCCCGTGGGGGAAACAACAGCTAGCTGGTGACATTAAGTCAGCCAGAAGGGTCCCATGGATAGGTCAAAACCCCAAAAAATTCAAGGGTGATTGCATTATTATAAATTTTGCCAATTCTGCAGTTTTACCAAACATCCTGCCAAATATTTTGCCGCCGCAGCGCAGAAGAGGTACCATCATTCCTCTCACCCTAGAATTTTTCGGCAAAAAACAGCGGAGCATGACCTATCCTAAGCCTACTCATAATATTACCAATCCCATATGGCCAGCAACACCTAACGGCTGGGGTTTCGAGGTACCAACTAATAACTGGGGGTATAGTCAGGATAGAAGGGAACGTCCAATACGGCCACCCCCTCCAGATCAATATTACCCTACCCATTTTAATAATCACTTTAACATCCCCATCTCCAATAGGTATGGCATCTTCTCAGATGAGGGGGGACTGGATGGGGTGGAATGACTACCTGACACACCTTCTAACCTCCTCCCCAACGACCGATTGTCAGAAGATACAGACTTAGGAGATATTCTTCAAGTGTTAGAACCGCAAGGTAGTAAGGATGGGGGTTCTGGTGGTATGAATCAAACTGATATACCAGGTTTTCCCACTGATTTAAACCCAGCCTCTACTCTAGTTTGTACTTCGGCTAATCCTGGGACAGATCGGGTACGCTGCTGTACAGGCTTAACACCTATCACTCAAATTGTACGTGAAAATGTGGCTATAACACAACACGAACCAATTAAATATAAGGTGGGGCTATTATCCTGGAACATAGCTGGACTGCAGGATAAATTGTTTAATACAGATTGGTTATCTTTTGTTAAAGATTACCCCGTTATATGCCTCCAAGAAACCTGGGCAGTGGGGAAAAATATACATATTGACGGTTATGAGAGTTTTATAATTTCGGCAGTTCCTTCACCTAGTGGTAGAGCTAAAGGGGGTTTGGCTATCTTTGTTAACTTGTCACTTGTATGCCTTAAAACTGAACATCACTCTGGCAATAACAATATTCAGGTTGTCGAATTTACGAGGGGTAGTACAAGTTTTGTTCTGATTAATTTCTATAATGCAGTGAGTCAGTCCGGTGATTGCAATATCGAGTCATTGCGTGAATTCCTAAGGGCTAAAGATGATTCCCTTCCCCGCCTTAAGATAATAGCGGGTGATTTCAACACTCATTTATGTGGGAACCCTAGCCTGAGCCCTGTCGGTCAATTGGGATGTAACAATCTGGAAGGAATTCACTTTGATCACTCGCGGAGGGGTTCATGTTTAAATGACTTAATGAATGAATATAACCTTTTCACTGCTATGTCAATAGTTGAGGAACAAACTGTATTTTCAACCCCTACTTTTAAAGGTCACGCAACAGGGTCATATATAGACCATATTCTATTATCGGCAGAATTTGTTAATTTTGTTGGGGACTTCTCGATTATTTTAAGCATTTTCAGCGATCATAATCCTATATGTATTACTATGGGTGTGAATTTACTCGAAAAACATAACCCTCGAGAGGATTGCGGTACTACTAAATGTATTAATGGTAAGCGACGCTTAAAGTGGTCAATGGTGGACTGTAAACAATTTTATTCTTCTATTAACAATGTATGCCATCATGATCTGATAATATGCACATCTACTGCTTCAGCACCATTACAAATTTTGACGTCTTTTAATGAGATTGCTAAAAAGGTGGAGTCATTTTTAACATTACCTGCTAAGAGGATAGCTAACCCATCCAATAACCAGAAATGGTTTGACAGCAACTGTTCGAAGGCCAGTCGCGAGCTTAAGAAAGCATTAAAAACAAAACCAAGAGACCCATCAACCATCAGGGTGTTGCGGGCTGAGTACAAAAAGTCTCTTGCCATTCGCAAACGTGCTGTCAAGAAAAGCGTTTGGGAGTCCTTACTAGATCCAGAGATATTAAAAAATAGCTCAAAGTTCTGGGAGATCATTAACAAGCCCTTATTTGATCACCCCAGTATTTCAAGTACGGGCACCAATATCCCAGAAGAAGTTTGGATTAACCACTTCAGTTCCATTTTTAAAGGTAACGGATCCCAGGTACAATCTAGTCCAAAAGAAATCGGAGAAAAATCCTTGTTCTTCACAATTGATGAGGTAATAAAGGGCATAGAAGGCCTATCAAACAACAAGGCCCCAGGACCTGACGGTCTCCCCCCTGATCTTTTCAAATCTTGTATAACACTCTGGGCACCGGTCCTTACAGCTGTACTCAATGCTGCTGTGTTATGTGGATGCCCAAAATCATGGGGGGTATCCACTATCGTGCCTATTTTTAAGAAAGGAGACCGTAGTAGCCCTGCCTGCTATCGACCAATATCTTTAATAAACTCCGTGGTTAAAGTTGTGGGAGGAGTAATATTGAATAGATTGGTCAGATGGTCAGAAGAAAATAATATAATATCTTCAATCCAGTATGGATTCAGGCCTGGACATTCTACGATTTCACAATGTTTAAATTTATACCTCATTATTGCGAAGTATACTAAGGCTCGAAGAGGAACGATCCATATGGCGTTCATAGATCTTTCCTCGGCTTTCGATTGCGTGAGTCGGGGGAAGCTCTGGGACGCCATGCTAAAAATGGGCGTGGATCCAAACCTAGTCGATTTGCTAGATGATATGCACTCGGACACCAATGCAAATGTCAGATTCACCCAAGACCTAAATGTGACCAAAGACTTTGGGGTGCATCGTGGTGTCCGACAAGGCTGCATCCTGGCCCCTTTCCATTTTAATTTATATATAAATGATCTGGAAGAGCATCTTTTAAGCACCAATACGGATTATCCGTATATTGGCCGTAGGGGGCTGCCAGTCCTTTTATATGCGGACGACGCAGTTCTCCTATCAAGAACAGCAAACGGACTTCAAATCTTACTAGACTCCTTCCATTCTTTTATGACCTCAAGAGAGTTAAGTATTAATAACTCCAAATCGTATATAATGAAGGTCGGACAGGGAAATAAAAAAGTAAACTGCCTAAATGTAAATGGAGTGCGTATTCCTACTACACATACATTTTCCTATCTCGGGGTCCTCTTTGACAGTCAATTAAATTGGGGACCCGTGATTGAAAAAAAGAAGGGAGAGGTTACTAGGGTAAACGCGGCAATAATGGACTTTTCTAGGAAAGTGGGCAATAGTCCAGTTGCCGCCTTACTCCAACTTTACCAAGCAAAAAGTGTTTCCACAGCGTGCTACGGCAGTGAAATTTGGGGTTATGTTCCTCCGGATCCCCTACAGACTGTTGAAAATAATTTTTTGAAACTAGTATTAAGGGTTCCTAGGGGTACGGCCAACTTCTCTGTGCACGAGGAACTGGGGGTTTCCTTCGTAAGTGACAAGATTGCTGTTAATCCCATGTTATGCTGGATGAATTGTTGGTTAAATGATAACATTCCACTCACCCAGCTTATTTTAAGAGAATCACTCACATGGGACAACAGGATGAAGGTTCCCTGGTTAAAGTATCTTTATAAGTGCTTTGTTGATTTAGGTCGCCCTGAACTCTTTTTATCCCCTGAATCGATCACTAAACAGGATGTCATGACGGTCAAGAAAGCTTTCATCGATTTTAGAATTCAAGATAGGGAATCACGTGAGCTAAAAAAAGAAAGTGTTCGTAATCATGTACTTGTAAAAAGCACCTTGCTCATGGAACCCTATTTATCCTGGCAATTGTCCAGTTATGACCGTTTTTTACTGACCAGATTCAGGCTTAACCTGTTTCATTTTTTGCTGGCTGTACCAAGGGGATCTCATCGTGGACAAGTGTTGCCGGCTTGCGGCTGCGACGATATGTCTCCGCAAGACCTGGCACACTTTCTTTTTTTTTGTCCCTTTTATGCTGTACCGAGGAATCTATATTTAAAACCCTGTCTGAAAAAACTAAATTTTATACAATATCGTCCTGCACTGCACTTTCTACAGCTACTAAGTTGTGAATACACCTTGTATATATGTAGTTTTTTAAAATTGGCAGTAAAATTTAGAAATAGTATGGAAGGATAAAAACAATATATGAATTGCTATTACCTCTTTTTTATAAAGGACTTCGCAAAATATTTTGAATGCTTGTTGTATACTTGTCTTCTCCTTGCTTATATTACAACTGTATTTTATTCTTATTGTATAAATGTTTTCTTTTTAATTGTAGTGTAAATGCTTTTATGGTTGTCAATTCGCACAACCGAATAAAGTTTATTGACTTGACTTGACATTAAATCCAACACTGGCATCAGTTCAGGTTTTTTGTGCTGAGAAGTTGGATATCAAACTTATCAGTCTTTAGTGAAGCCATCATGGTGCTGTGGAGTTCGTAATGACAACCTCCCACAACAGTATACTCTTAATGACAGCACTGCACTTACAGTGCCCAGAAATGGCCCTGGGCACTGTAGGGGCACATGCACCTGTGCCCACACCACTGGCATAGGGCACCCAGCTAGAGGGGTGACTGATGGATGCCAGGGCAGTGAGCTTGTGGACATGGCACACAGGGTTGTGTGCCATGTCGACTCTCAGTTTAGTTCTGTACTTAGACACTCGGCCTGCAAAGGCAGTGTGTGGGTGTCAGGGTACAGGGCCCCTAAGGGTGGCACAATAAGTGCTGCAGCTCTTAGGGGTCTTCTCTGGTCACCATGCCCTGGGTACCTAGGGTACCATTTACTAGGGTCTGACAGGTGGCCAGAGATGCCAATTGGGTTTTAGTTTCAACACAGTTCTAGGGAAGGAACACAGGCCCTGGGCACCTGGTTGGCAGGAGCCCAGGGCACACTTAGTTAAAGCACATCATCAATTCAGAAAAAAGTGGGGGCATACCTATGCAAGAAAGATGGCACTTTCTCACTGTGTGCTGGTCCCAAGATGAAATAGAGCTATTCAGCTTTGCATACGTGCTGGCCTTTTTAGGGGCTTTGAGCATCTCTGAGTTGGTCTCATCGTCAAAGATCGGTGAAGTAGTGCTAGGCGTGGCGGATGTCCGCCTGGAGTTAGGTGCGATTTATCTCAGGATTCGGAGATCAAAAGCAGACCTGCTAGGGAAAGGCATATGGGTGAAATTGCATGTGGCACAAGATGCTGTGTACTGTTCAGTGGCATTGGCGAAAGGTTACCTCAGGGTATGCCCCATGGTAGCCTCAACCAGGCTGCTAGTCCACGATGTTAGGGCACAAATGACACAATGCCAGTTCACTCAGGTGTGTGGCAGGCGCTAGCCTATCTTGGCGAGGATTCAACACAGTTTGGTTCTCATTCCTTTCCCATAGGGGCGGCCACCACAGCAAGAGAGTTGGGCCTGTCAGCATAAAATATCAAAAGGGTGGGTCGATGGTGGTCAGCATGTTTTGAACAGTACTTGCGGCCAAATCTCATGTAGAGGAAGGAATGATGCCCGGGAGGGTCCACCTGTCATGGTTGTAACAGCAATTCTTTCCCTCTTTCAGTTGATGCCTGCGGCCAAGTACATGCATGTTGGTGTGGGCATTCATTGATTCGCATAGCAGAGCAACAATTCCGCGGGTCCAGTATGGAGGTACACAAGAGGCCGCTGGGTTTGCACACTATAGGCTTGGGGTGAGGGGGTCTAACATTGCAGGATCTGTTTGGTCGTATTGAACAAGCAGTAGAATCTAAAGCAGTTCCCTGGCCGGTCATTTTAGTTATTCACGCAGGCAGAAATGGTATGGTGCCACTAGGCAGGCGAGGGGTGAGAGAGGCCCTGTTTGCAGCCATGTCTAGGATTAGACAATATTTACCGACAACGTCAATATTGTGGTCGGAGGATGGGTTGTGGGGGCTCCAGTTAAGGCAATAAACCAATCTGTAAAGAAGCTGAACCATTTGATTAAAAGTATTTTAGCAGGTTCCATCATGGGTACAATCTGGCACAACTTGTTCCATCCAGGGAATAGGGAGTTGTTCCATCACAATAGGGTGCATCTGTCCGAACAAGGCATAGTGATTTTCATCCAGACTATTCTGGGGGCTATTTTGGAGCTCAGTCAGCGCCCAGGGTGGGGGAGGGAGAGTGCGCCAGGGAGCTTCGTAACCTGTGGCGGAACGCTGACTGTTAACAACAGAGGGGCCTGCACAGCAATGGAGGGTCAGCGACTGGATGGGTCTCATGGGCAGTAGGATGGAAGTGTGAGGGTTGGCGGGAAGGGGGACTGACCTGCTGGTGGTCCTGGACTCTACTGCGCTAACCTACAAGGTATGGACTGAGTAGAATCTTGGGGAGGCTGCCTGTGTTCAGTACCCCAGTGGGCCGGTGTGCTATGAGGTGCCCTGGATTTCAAGTAATGCAACTGTTTGCTGTAGCGCGTTGGGGCCTGCTGGCACAATGTGCGTGGCAGAGTGGGTCTTTGGGGGGCCAAGTCAGCCAAATGCAAGTGTACGGGCAAGTGTCATTTTGTGTCTAATTTCCTGACTTCCTTTGACATGTGGATGTCACTAAAGTGTGATGCTGTGTATAATGATATATATCCAAGTAGAATACTTTTACTCTCCTAGTGGTTTGTGGTGAATTATCTGGTTTGATGTGAATAAAAAGTCTACGCCTTGGACAACATAACCTGTTTCTGAGAGTTCTTTGGTGCTTCGGTGCGGAAAGGGGAAGGAAGTAGGGGAGGAGGGAGGTTATGTAGTGCGTGTACTATATGTATGCGGTTCGGTTCACAGACATTAGAATGTGATGTGGTAGGAGAAGGAGCTGGGGCCACGGCCGAAATTTATGAAACTTCAAATTTCTTGCAAATTTTAAAATTAGATGATTTTGGTTGGTAGACATTTTCTGCTGGTACCAGTCTTCTGCCAGTGACTGTTGTCTTTTTTCACGTCAAAATATGCCCTGGTATGAAAAAATCATGCAAGATACCGACAAACTACATTTCATGCAAAAGTTTTGTTTTGCAATTTGCATGATATTTCGTGAAAGAAAGTACGCAATTTCGCACATCCTTGAAGAACAAAGAATTAAAGCAGTAATCGACTGCACAACATAAATTTGGTTTTCATGCATTTGCATTACCAATGGGCACCTTTCAATACGCATTGACACGTTTGTTTTTCTCACATTTACAGTTTGAAGCACAGGGTGAAGTGATTTGCCATAATCAATATTTGAATGAATAATGAAGCAAAGGTTTTGCACAGCTCGGAGCAACCTGCATGTGAGCTGCAGTGTGCCTGGATGTGTAAACCACATCCAATCACTGCGACGGTACGATGCTGCAAAACAACCAAACTGCATCGCTGAACGCGTTAAAACTCACTGTTGAACCCAAAGGTATTAAAGAGGATGTCTCTATTTTAATGTTTTAGTCGGGTCTGATAGTGAGGCATGTTAATGAATAAATAAACCTGGTGTTCAGGAAGTAATGGGCATAAGGCTTCACAGTGCATGGTCTTACTAAACAAAATACGCACTGAACAGCAAACTTAAAAAAATTAAAGTTACATACTGAAATGTATTAACATTATAATAAAAAAAATCTTCCCCCCAAAAATGTGGTTTAAGATATGCTCCGGTTATGACCATAAACCGAATATTTTCCGAAATTCATCTGATGTGCACCTCAGCTGTAGCTCCAGTACCCTGCTCCTGGTGTGAAGCATATAATCACAGACATAGATAGCACTCCATCAGTCACTGATGGCTTCACCTTCAGTATCACAAATTCCTAAACCTTGTTGTCCAGATGTGGTTACAGTTAGAGTATAGATGGATTATATAGGCAAACCAAAGAAAATTATGCACACCAGTCTGTGGATTTAGTACAGCTCTGACAACAAAACAAACAGGACAGTTTTGAGGGATTGCTGGAGGAAGAGTGTCAACGGCTATGCCTTATGATCAATGCTGATTACACATGTTTAAATGTCATGGCCAATGTGCACTGGTTGTGGCATCCTGGGGTGATGTACTGAGGCAGGTCTGGACTAAAAACTAAAAACAGCCTTGTAAAAATTGTCAAATCAGGGTCCTCCTGCACAAGGCCGCCACTAGAATGAGGCCATGGGAGCATTCATAGTTGTGTCATGGCAGCCTATACATGTTGGAAATCAGACCCCAAGTCTGTAGCCAACCGGCAAAAGTCTGAATGACCAAACTGGTCTTCAGTAGAGTTTGCATTTCTAGATGAGTAAATAGCAGACGTTCATGACCTGCGCCTTGCACCAAGTGGGCATGGCCGTTTCTTGACTGGGCTTATCCAAAGGCAATCTCAGATGGTGTAGGAAGCTGGCTCTGTATATAGTATAGCAAATAAGGTATAGTGTACACAGAGTCCAGTGAATCCCCATAGGCTTACAAAGGCTAAAGTAGATAATACAAAAAGCTCTGTTGGTGGTAGTGTGGTCGAGCAGTTAGGCTTACCAGAGGGCTGTGTTAAGCATTTATTGTAAACACTCAGGCAAGAAATTATTGCACACACTCAAACACTGAATCCAGACCAATTATTTTGAATAAATAGTTATTACTTTGTTATTTTTATTCTTAGAAACATGAGGGACTCAGTTGTAGGTAAGTAACAGTTTAAAAGTAGCAAAACTTTCCAATTGCAGTAGGAATTGTTTTGCAAGGCAATAAACAATTCTTTACATTGATAAAAATACTTTAAAGATATCAGTTTAGAACAGCAGAACTTTGCAATAGAATTATATAGACTTTAGCATGAAATAGAGATACTGGCAATCCTTGGAAGGAGAATCATGTTATGCATTAGCAGGTAAGTACTAGACTTACAATTCCAGTTTTCAGGGGTTTGGACTTACACTGGGCAAGGGTCAATTCAAGGTCAGTACTGCACCATCAGCGGCACTGGAGCAGCCGGGTGCAGAGATCACTGGGTCCAATGATGGTCAATGGAAACTGGGGATAACTTAAAGAGGCACAGCTTGCAGGTAGGTACCCGTGGTTTCAGGGCACAGGCCCGGGGGTTAAGATCAGCAAAAGGGGGCTACAAGGTAGTACCAAGGTTGCACCACCAGCGGCTCAGGGGCGTCTGCATGCAAGGTGCAAAATCAGCGTAGGGCACCCAATTCATTTTAATAGGGAATCCCGGTTGCACTCTGTCAGGGTCTAAATACTTTTTAATGTCTGAACCACACAGGAGCAGAATGGCGCTAGGTCCCAGTGCACTTCTCAAAACCAACCCTGCTAGGTCTTTTAGTATTCCATTGCAGGTAAGTTCTAAGTAGGGAAAGGGTTTGGGTACAGAGAAAAGACTGCTCCAATATTCTGCCTGTTCAGCTACCTCTTCTTCTTCTTACAAAACTGCAACATCAACATGTAAAACCTTTAATTACTGTGCCTTTTAACTTATTGTTTTTTCTATGGTGTATAAATAACTTATCTTACCAGAGTGTTTACTGAAGCTTACTTATCTTCTACTTCTCATGTATTGATTGCTAGGTTGCATGAGAAGTCTTCACTCAGATCTCTTTCCTTTTGTTATCAGGTACTATCTGCACTTGATCCTGCTATACCTTAATGCAAGAAAGATAAGGTAAGTAGTTATTTCTGTAGTCCTAATTTATGTATTATTTGGGTTTCTCTTTCTTTCTACCAACTCAATGTTATGAGCCCGGAGTGGGCCTTGAACTGGGTTTTCTGTAGGAGGATGACTGGATTTCCATCTTAAATTAGTTTTTAAACAAAGCTTCAGAACTCAGGTCAAATGTTATGGAAGCATTCATTTTATTCTGGCCTTCGGTTTTATTGTTTGCTGGAAGTGTACATGTATTCTGCTCTCGGTTTTAATGTTTGCTAAAGCATTAATTTATTTTGACCATATGTGAGGAGAAAATTACTGGAGTCCTTTAACCTGGCATTCACATTAATTATCTTTAATTTTAACACATGGCATGAGAAAGAAATATGCCTGTGTGTTACACTCTGGCTTCACCCTTTAATTAGTTCTTAGAAGGTGAATAAGGTTTAGTCAAAGAAGACATGGGGTGTTGAAAGGTCACGCCCTTCTGACAGATTCAGAAACAGCTGAGAAAGACAGCTTACTGAAATGTATTTCCAGGAAAATATATTCTGACTTTGTTTCCTTTTTAATTAGAAATTGAGGTGTAGTGACTTGGAGCATGTCATGATAGAAGGCTGTACTTGCAGGCAGCCCTGATGGTTCAATGTAAGAATGCTTTAGGGGTTCTGTGTAGCAAGTCCGCTTTTTGTTCTCTTGGTCAATAAAATAAGTAACAGTGAGTTGAACAACAATAAACATCTGTTATAAAGTATGTAGAAATCCCCAGATGAACCTGCACTTTGCACACATGCTATGTTTGTCGTGCACATATTACCCACTTTGAATGGCTGAAGGACATGTCCAGTGAGAATGGGATAGACTAGTGGGGACAAAGCACTGTTATGTTCTGTAGCCAGAACCACATTTTTGCGGCTGTAGATTATGTCAAGTGGGAAATTGTGGCAAGAAACTGGGTTCAGCAAATGGCCACATCCTCTTCCCTACTCACAGCAGTCCCTAGTCATGGCAAAATCTATTACCTGTGAATAGTCCACGGTATGACTTGGAGTGGGCGTAACCAAAGTTTACGGGCTTCCATATTCCATATGAGTCTTGGTTCATGGTGGATGGGAACAGGCTATCGGAAAGTTTTCACACTTCTGCCAGTGCCCTTTTGAAGGATATGCACACCTGCAGCTGGGGGCAAGATAATAGGGGTTAACAGAATGGGCACAATATGCTCCATAGTGGGTGCTAGACTTTGCCAAGGGTAGCCCACACAGGTAATGGCAGGGGGATGCACATGGGTTGCTGCTAATGGCCTAGTTCTGTGCAGATAAGAACTGGAAATAGGTATAGTTCATGTGAAAAACTGTGGTGGATAGATGGTTGGCCCAGGACATTTTAAAAGACCTTCCTCTGTACCCTATAATTTCTGAATATTGCTAAAACCTGCCTCCAGCTGGTATTGTGGATAGATATCTAGGAGCCAGTCATGGCCAATGGACTTCCTATGTGGCAGCTCGGTATGGTGAATAGGTGACCCAGCATAATGAGTGGCCTAAGATTTAAAGCTATAATCTGCTCACAATAACAACTGCAAAATCAACAGTTGATGGACAGAATGCAGAACAATGTCATACATTCACCCCAGGTCAGAGATCTGGGGATAAATCCATAGTTTTTTTGCTCACCATGCCATTTGAGCTTGAGCCCAGCCATATGCAAATCAGTCTTGACTCTGTGACTCATGGGAACAGTTCAGCCCCAACTGCCAAGCCAGGTTCTCCCTGGACTGGAAACAAGCATCCTAGGACCGGTTTCGGGGTTTCACCCCTCTTCAGGCAGGATAGCTTTATTCCAGTAGCATGGAGAGCACGGGACCCACGTCTGGGCATATCCGCCCCACTCGGGGTGCCAAATGTAAAACCAACAGTTGAAGAACAGAATGTAGAACAATGTCATACATTCACCCCAGGTCAGAGATCTGGGGATAAATCCATTGTTTTTTTGCTCACCATGCCATTTGAGCTTGAGCCCAGCCATATGCAAATCAGTCTTGACTCTGTGACTCATGGGAACAGTTCAGCCCCAACTGCCAAGCCAGGTTCTCCCTGGACTGGAAACAAGCATCCTAGGACCGGCTTCGGGGTTTCACCCCTCTTCAGGCAGGATAGCTTTATTCTAGTAGCATGGAGAGCACGGGACCCACGTCTGGGCATATCCGCCCCACTAGGGGTGCCAAATGTAAAACCAACAGTTGAAGAACAGAATGCAGAACAATGTCATACATTCAACCCAGGTCAGAGATCTGGGCCCAAATCCATTGTTTTTTTGCTCACCATGCCATTTGAGCTTGAGCCCAGCCATATGCAAATCAGTCTTGACCCTGTGCCTCATGGGAACATTCCAGCTCGAACTGCCAAGCCAGGCTCTCCCTGGACTGGAGACAGGTATCCTAGAACCGGTTATGGGGTTTTGCCCCTCTTCAGCCAGGATAGCTTGATTCCAGTGGCATGGAGAGCACGGGACCCATGTCTGGGCATACCCGCCTCAGTTGGGGTGACAAATGCAAAAACAACGGTTGATGGACAGAATACAGAACTATGTCATACATTCACCCCAGTAGAGAGATCTGGGCTTTAATCCTTTGTTTTTTTGCTCACCATGCCATTCCAGCTTGAACCCAGTCATATGCAAATCAGTCTTGACCCTGTGCCTCATGGGAACAGTCCAGACCAAACTGCCAAGCCAGCTTCTCACTGGACTGGAAACAAGCATTCTAGGACCGGATTCTGGGTTTCACCCCTCTTCAGCCAGGATATTTATTTATTTATTTATTTTGCATCTTGTACCGCGCAAACTAAAACCCGAAGGTGTCAAGGCGCCTAACAAAAAAGATCAGAAAGCGGGCAGTCATGCACTTACATGTACGCTTGAACAAAGAGGCGTGTTTTAAGGGCAGCTCTGAAGGTTTGGAGGGAGGGGAGGGACCTAAGTTCTAATGGAAGATCGTTCCACCATTTAGGGGCCAAGAGGGAAAAAGCCTTACCACCCCATCTAGCTTTCCAAATGCGGGGGATGTGGAGGAAAGAGTGATTGGAGGAGCGGAGGCTCCTGCCAGGGTTGTGATAGGTCAGGATGGCTCTAATCCCTGTGGGGCTGCTTTTGGCCAAGGCCTTATAGACCATACACATGGATTTGAAAACAATCCGCTCCTTAATCGGAAGCCAATGCAGCTGCTTCCTGGCCAGCGTGGCCGAAGAGCGACGAGGAAGATCGAGGACAAATTTGGCTGCCGCATTCTGGACTACCTGCAAGCTCTGCATCTGACTCTTATTCAGTCCAGCATACAGCGCATTGCAGTAGTCCAGACGCGATCCCAAAAGGGCGACAGCAAGTTGTCTTCTTGCCGGCTGGGAAAGGTAGTTCCTTATTTTCCTGAGAACATGAATTATGCCCCAACAGGTCGATACCGTCCTGTTGACTTGCTGGCGCATGTCAAGGGTAGGGTCAATCATTACCCCAAGATTTTTAGCCGAAGAAGTAGGTTTGGGGCAAAGACCGAGCGAGTCAGGCCACCACTCCATGGACCAGATATCTTCCCTTCCGCCGAACACCATCACCTCGGTCTTCTCCCCATTCAATTTGAGTGAGTTGTAAATCATCCACTGGCCGACGGCCTCCATACAGGATCTGAATCTGGAGGCGGTCTTGATTCCAGTGGCATGGAGAGCACGGGACCCGCGTCTGGGCAAACCCGCCACACTCGGGTTGACAAATGCAAAAACAAAAGTTGATGGACAGAATGCAGAACAATATCATACATTCACCCCAGGTCAGAGATCTATGCCTGAATCCATTGTTTTTTTGCTCACCATGCCATTCCAGCTTGAACCCAGCCATATGCAAATCAGTCTTGACCCTGTGCCTCATGGGAACAGTCCAGACCAAAACTGCCAAGCAAGGTTCTCCCTGGACTAGAAAAGAGCATCCTAGGACCTGTTTCAGGGTTGTGCCCCTCTTCAGCCAGAATAGCTTGATTCCAGTGGCATGGAGAGCACGGGAACCACGTCTTGGCATACCCGCCCCACTCGGGGGTGACAAATGCAAAAACATCAGTGGATGGACAAAATGCAGAACAATGTCATACATACACCCCAGTACAGAGATCTGGGCATAAATTCATCGTTTTTTGCTCACCGTGCCATTCTAGCATGAACCCAGACATATGCATATCAGTCTTGACCTTGTGCCTCATGGGAACAGTTCAGCCCAAACTGCCAAGCCAGGTTCTCTCTGGACTGGAAACAAGCATTCTAGGACCGGTTTTGGGGTTTCAACCCTCTTCAGCCAGGATAGCTTGTTTCCAGTGGCATGGAGAGCACGGGACCCACGTCTGGGCATACTCGCCTCACTCAGGTTGACAAATGCAAAAACAACAGTTGTTGAACAGAATGCAGAACAATGTCATACAATCACCCCAGTTCAGAGATCTGGGCCTAAATCCATTGTTGTTTTGCTCATCATGCCATTCCAGCTTGAACCCAGCCATATGCAAATCAGTCTTGACCCTGTGCCTCATGGGAACAGTCCAGCCCGAACCCCCAAGCCAGGTTCTCCCTGGACTGGAAACAAGCATCCTAGGACATGTTTCAGGGTTTCGCCCCTCTTCAGCCAGGATAGCTTGATTCCAGTGGCATGGAGAGCACGGGAGCCACATCTGGGCATACCCGCCTTACTTGGGGTGACAAATGCAAAAACAACAGTTGATGGACAGAATACAGAACAACGTCATACATTCACCCCAGTACAGAGATGTGGGCCCAAATCCATCGTTTTTTGCTCACCATGCCATTCCAGCTTGAGCACAGCCATATGCAAATCAGTCTTGACCCAGTGCCTCATTGGAACAGTCCAGCCCGAACTGCCAAGCAAGGTTCTCTCTGGACTGGAAACAATCATCCTCGGATCCGTTTCGGGGTTTCACCCCTCTTAGCTTGATTCCAGTGGCATGGAGAGCCAGAAACCAATCCCAGGATGCTTGTTTTTGGTCCAGGGAAGACATGGCTTGGGAGTTCGGGCTGGACTGTTCCCATGCGGCACAGGGTGAGACTGATTTGCATATATCCATGTCTGAACTGGGGTCGCGGCGTGAGCTAAAGAATGATGATGGATTAAACCCAGATCAGTTGACTGGGGGTGAGTGCTTGCAATGTTCAACGCTCTGTCCATCATCCCCTTTCGTTTTGCTTTGTTCGCCCTAAGTTGGCAGTGTATGCCCAGACGTGGGTCCCCTGCTCACTTTGCCAGTGGATTCAAGCTACCCTGGCTGATGACAGCTGATTTGCCAGAAACCGGTCCCAGGATGCTTCTTTCCGGTCCAGGGATGGCTTGGCTTAGCAGTTCGGGCTGGATGTTCCCATGAGACACAGGGTCAGATTGATTTGCTTATGGCCATGTCTGAACTGGGGTGGCGGAGTGAGCTAAAGAATGATGATGGATTAAACCCAGATCAGTTGACTGGGGTTGAGTGCTTGCAATGTTCAACACTCCGTCCATCATCCCCTTTGGTTTTGCTCAATAACAACTGGACATCACACAACCAAAGGCTGGGAAAGTGGTTCATGGGGGCAGGGAAATCAGACATGATTAATATATCATGACAAATGAAAATATATGTATTTTTGTTAAACATAAATGATATCCTGAGCACCGCATGAACATCTTTCTTTAGCTGAATAGTTTGCTATACAAAACCTAAAAAACATTAGAAGTTCCGTGAGTCACCGAACTATAGCTTCATAATGCATTGTTCATGATCTTATAATTGATATAATCCCAAAGGCCAGACTGTATATTAGTAATTTTCATTACTCTGAGTCGTATCATTAACCAGCAATGATACAATAACAGATGGCATCATGGTTGGAAATATGGTGGGGAATGCAAGACTGTGCTGCAGAAGGTTTGAACTCAGTAATCAGGCGACTGACACTTCTTCCACCTTCTTCATTACAGACCTTACAGATTCAAGGTGCCCACTCAAGGATGTGTTACAACACCAGTAAATATTAAATCATAGTAGAAACTAAAAAATAGTAAATGGAATACCGGAGATGTTCCTGATTGGCACTCTCTAGGCCTTAGACTATGATGCTGCCATGGCTCTAGTCAAGCAATCCTGTAACCCACCTCGGAGAGGAACCCGGAGCACAGCAGAGGCAGAATTATTGGTAGAACCTAGGGTCTGATTTAGAGTTTGGCGGACATGGAACTACATCACAGACATGGCAGAGTACCATGTCCACCAAACTCAGGGTCCGTCCGTACTACTTAGAGTCGGGTGGGCCTTCATATTTCTTCTGGTGGTGCCCTTTCTGGCTCCTCCGTTGGAATGTTTACTGATGGCCCTATAGACTTAGGGCTGATGGTGCAAGTAGATCAGACTGTTCGTCATATTTAGAACAGATGGTGTGATTCACTTCTTTTTTCTTGTCGGCTGGCAGGAAAAGCGAGATGGTGGCAAAGAGGAAGCAAGCATTTATAATGCAATAGGTCTTGCATTTGTGAGAGTTTAAGCTATTGGCATTGTAAATGACAATGCCTTTTATTCATCTGTTTTTCTAATTAACACATAAATAAAAGACATTATCATTTACAATGCCAATAGCTCACACTCTTCTAAATGCGAGATCTATTTCTGTGCAAAGAAGCGACCGCCATTGTCCCAAGCTGCTTGGGAAGTGAAAGTGCGCATGGCGCGCTGAATGTTGCAGGAAAGCATGACATGCCTGCAGTACGGGAAACTCCTTAAAGAAAATAGTGGATGGAGCAGGGGTTCTGCATTTGGAGGCTATTGTGAATCCCGCCTGCACATAGCCTCAGCTGACCTTCGCCCGCCCCGCGTTTGGAAGCTGCTGACTGTTGGTGCAAATCTGTGGCTGTGTAAGGCTCTCTGAGACCGAGCGAGGCGGATTGTGTCTGCCGATGCTCTTTGGGGGAAAGCGCATTGCACCACGGCTGCGATGGCTCTGCATGTGCCCAGTCCTGATTCCGGACATACACTGAGCAGCCACTGGAGATTTAGAAGACAGTGCTGCGTTAGAACAGAGAGTCTGAGACGGAGTTTAAATCCAGGCTTCTTAGTTGAAAAGGCCCTGTTAGACCTGGCACCTTTGCGTGAATCTCCCTTCCACTTTTTACGGATGTGCCTCAGATGTTTTGCTGGTGTTCGATGCTCAGGGCACTGTGCCACGGCCGATCCGTGCTGCAGTGCAAGTGCTCCCAATGTAAGATGTATGTGTAATTGATTTCCATGATTGGATTATTTGGTTTACTGTCAGTCCCCAGTAAAGTGCACGAGGCGTGCCGGGGCTTGTAGATACAAATGCCGCTAGTGGGCCTGCAGCGATGGTTGCGCCACCCACAGAAGCGGCCTCGTAAGATATGTCTCGGATCTGCCATTGCTGACCCCGTGTACAGTCCTGTACTGTTACGCTGACTGTGCCAGTGCCAGTCCCAGAACCTTCCCTCACCTTCATATCAGTCACCCCTATGGTAGGCCTACGGGCAGGGTGCATTGTAAGCGTAAGGTAGGACAAGCCTAGAGCGTGGTATGTCCTAGTAGTGAATTACCGCCCTTATTCATTCTTCACTATTGAAGGGCTACCTGTTCTCTTAGGCCAGATGAGCTGTCGGAGCTATTACACGCTATAGTACCGGCAGGCTCAGGGAACATGGTAGCAGGTCGAGTTTAGTATGCCTTAACTCAGAATAACAAAATACTTCCTTTAGTAAGGTTTATTTTAATATCCTGTGTTTGCAAATGCTACTTTTAGAAAGTTAGCCTTTGCTCGCCTAACTGTTCAGCCCGCCTCTGCCAGGATGTGTATCTGCTGTCTGGGTTTGTGTGAGTGACAGGGCTGGGAGATTCCCAGGGATAGGCGGGTGCTCAGGAGGGTGAATGAGATGCTTGCACCAGGATGGGTGGGCGGAGTAGTCCTTGACTCTGAATAGGGTTGTGCTCCACCACCACCATGCTGGCTCCACCTCCTGCGGAGCGTCTGATGTCTCTGCCGTGCACCCTGAAAGAAGACAACAGCGTCCTGTCAACAAAGTACTTCAGAACCGGGTTGAACCAGGCTCAGGCCTCCTGGCCTGCAAAGACAAAAGAAATGCAGTATAAATATAGGAGCTCCACTCCTTACAGATCAGATTCAGTTTTGACCACGACGAACCTCTGCCTGACTAGAAGGACCAAGAGAAGCTGAAGGACGGAAACCAGTCTGTATCCTGTAAGACTGGCCTGCAGTGGTTCCTTGCTGAGAACGGAGAGGAAAGGACCAGAGAGGACTTAGTAGACTTGTGCCTGAAACGATCTCCAAGGGCTTGATCGAGAGCTTGCCCCCTGAACGCAACCCCAGGACCATTGGGTTCTATCTGCTTGTGCCCGTTTGCTGTTGGGCCTCAGTTCTTATTGCCTCGCCAGAGTTGTGACTCGGGTGCCTTCGCCCTCTCCCAGGTTGTGACAGCTCGGAGCCTGGTCGCCCTGCCGTATAGAGCCCACTCATCCCTGAGCCACTCTCCGCTTCAGTGCCGGGCCGCCTGCTCTCCTGTCACCTCGCAGCTTACGGAGCGAGCTTCACACCTCTCATCTTCTCCAGCCGGAATCTGCACGGAGAGCATCTCATAGCCTCGGACGGTCCGTACGTCGTAACGTACCCGACTGTCTCGCTTTGCGCTCCTGCATACCAAGGCTCGTGCCGCACCTCAAGAAAGGCCTCCCCGTACCGTGGTAGCGGAAGCCTGGTGTTGCACCCGTCTGCCCGAGAACTCGCCGCCCCTCAGAGATCCACGAGTCAGACCCAGCGTGCTAAGAAGTAGTGTGCCCCGCAGGCCTGAATGGCGCCTCGCCCCGTGAGCTGCACCGATCCCGGATCGCTGCAACCCTCCAAAGTCTAGCTCCTTCACCTCGCTCCTCGAGGGGGATTGAGCCAGAGAGATCCTCTGGAGAACCGTCGGCCCCGTTCGGGGTCCGCCCTCACAAGTAGCCGCGCCTGAAATGCCTCGGACTTCCACCAGCAAGGTACACTTTAACTCCGTCTCGAGTTCATATCGGATCCAGGGTCCGCAACGTTCTTATTTCCCTGTCATCGTACCTTGCTAAACAACGAACACTGAAAGACTAAGTTTGCCTATTGTAATCTGGTGATCTCAACTTACTAAACGTTATTTTGGTCTTGTGATAATCCTGCTTGAATCTATCTTTTGTATAAAGTATATGTATTTTTGATACAACCATACGACTGGTGTCCATTTGTGGTGGGTCAGTGGGTTTACTGTGTGTGATCATGAATGCTTAACTTACTATCGCCCTGAGGATCAGCCTTGTCTGCTTGCGCCACACTACATAGAGGGTGAGCAGGGGTTATTCGAAGGAGTAGTTCCCTTGCCCTGACGTAGAGCTGAGGGTCCTTGCTTGTCACAAGTGCATACCTATGCCAACTAGAGACCTCCGGTTCTAACAGGCCCCGTTCCTCTTGGTTTCATGGAGATGGTGTTTGTGAGTTGAGGTTTCCTCAGCAGTCAGAGCGGAGCAAACAGCGTCTCGAGTTGCATTCAACTGCTGAGTGTAAAAGGTGAAAGGTGCGAGGCGCCAAAGGAGAGCAGGATCTCATCAGCTAGAGCCGGTAAGCGTGCTGGGAGTGAAAGGGAGGTAAGAAGATATTACTGCATATGAATACAGAAGGAATTGTAAAATTAAGAGAGTTGGACTCTTTTCGTCCCCCCCCCCCTTTTTTTCTGCTTGTATTGTGACTGAATTTTGTTTTCACTGAAGAGCAGCCTTGGGAGTAAGGAGGATCAAATTTGAGGTGTCTAAAACTTTTCCCAGTAATTAGGCTGCGCTGGGCAGTGTGGGGTTTATTGGTTAAAACAAATCCCGCTCAGAATGGGAAAATATCTCTAAATTACTAATGTACTGGCTCAACCAGATTCAAATATGGTGACTAACAATAAAATTCGCACTATACAGCTGAAGATAGCTTTTGCATCAGCAAGAGCTGAGCGTGCGTTGAACGCTCGCTAGGATCAGCCCTAGTCCCATTAGTTCTGAAGACGACGTCTTGGAGCATGGTGAGGGGGGCCAAGGGGCCATCAGTCAAGAGAGGGCTGAAAGCCCCAGACAGAGATGAATAAACTTAATTCCAGAGGTATTAGAACGTGGCAATGCATCATCTGGTTTGGCAAGGATGGGAGAAAGTCTGGATAATAACTCTCCGGTGATGAATCAGGGTGGAACAGCGACTCAGGAGAGTATTCAGGAAAATCCTTCCAGTATGCCTCTGCGCAAAGTCAAGGAATATTCGTTATTTATTAAATCAAAGGCGCCTCTACTTCCTCCGCAGCCTCCTCTCCCTCTATTACATCAGGCTTCGGATCAGGATATACAGAGGGCACAGGGCATACAGGCTCAACCTTGTCTCGAGTTCGCTGCACAGGAACCCCCTTTACTCTTTCGACCATTGGCGAACCTGTCATCATCATCATTGTCGACTGTAGTGACAGATGGAATCTTGTCATCAAGTCAAACTCAGCATTTGGAGACCGGGACAAGCTTCCAGTGCAATATAAAAGCTATGCTCAACCTTATTCTTGACGAGATAAGAGAAATGAAAGCCACTCAAGCAACCAAGATAGCAGCAGTTCATACACGTCTATCAGAAATTGAAGAGGTAGTTGGATCCTACCCGTCAAGACTGCAGGAGGCTGATTCAAGAATCTCTCTCATGGAAGATCGGGTGACTTCGATGCAGCAGCTGGTTTCAATAGATAAAAAGCAGAACAACTTGCTGGAAACCAAGCTAGAACATTTAGAGAATTGTTCTCAATGCTCAAATCTGAGGCTAGTTGGGGTCCCCGAAGGTTGCGAAGGATCAAAAACACTCCAGTGGGTCGAATCCTTTATTAAAGAGAATGTCCATCCCGAGTTCTCAGGTGATCTCACGATCACACGGCACATGGGGTTCCAGCACAGCCATTACCCAATTCAAAATTGCCTAGAACTATCTTAGTGAACTTTGGCGACTATCGACTAAAGAAGCAGATTTTGACCAGGGCGATTCAGAAGAAGCAATTCCCCTCTCGAGATGTTCCTAACTGTCGTATTTTCTCAGATATGAGTGTAGCGGCAGTGCGTCGTCGGAAAGAGTTTGTTGAGCTCCTCAACTTGTTTAAAGCACAATCGAAACTACGAGTTTTGGTCCAAGGCATGTTTCATATATTCACAAGCCTTGAGGAAGCTCAGGAACTATTGCTTAAAAATTAATGAGGAGAAGTAAAGAGATTGGACTGTTCGACATGATGGACATTGGTTCTTATGTTCTTCTCCTTTTCTCTTGTGTTTCTCTTCTTTCTTTCTTCTTTTGGGGCAGGACGAGATGGTGGGTCACACTAGGGTGCAACAACATGGTACCTGACATAGGGGGTTTACAGAGAGGGCAGTCACGGGGTAAGGCAGGCAATTCCCCATCTACCAGGAGTGGGAAGGGTCACAGGTAAGAGGTGAGGGATGGGGGAGGAAGGGCACAGGGAAGGAGGGGTGGCAGGTAATCGGGAAAAAATAGGCAGAATTAGAGAAATAATCTTATTTATTAAGGCAGATATTAGATATAAATAGTACGATTTTAGTTTGTTCTTTGATGCAATATAGATTCAAATCTAAAGATGATATCGATAAATGTTAATGGGATATCTAATAAGAAGCAATATGGTGAGCTCATTAGATGGCTTACTTCTTTTTTCCTCAGATCTTGTGTCTTCTGGAGACCCATTTGAAAACTAATACTCCTAAACTTTATATACCTACATTTTACTCTAGAGCCTTCTTTGCCTCTGCAGATCTTGCAGTGAGGAGGGTAGCCATTTATTTTGCTCAAGGAACTAACTGTGAGATACATCAATTAACGAGAGACCCTCAAGGGAGGTAGATCTGAGTTACTGCTAGGGTAAACGGGGTACTGTTTAATTTTGTAAACTACTATGCTCCAATTAATGATGATCCAACAGCCCTTATAAAGATCAATGAGCTGGCTAGAGGCAAAGAGGGCCCGATAGTGCTAGAAGGAGATTTTAATTTCATTCAAGATCTGAAAAAGAATACCTCCAATAAAGGGAAAAAAAGCTAAAACTGAGGACAAAAGGGATTTTATGTTCTATGAAACAGGATTATCTTTTGATGGATCCATGGCAGGAGTTACATCCAGGCGATATACAGTTTACTTGTTACTCCCAGCGATACAAGACAGCCCCTCGTATAGATTATTTTTTTATCCCTCGTTATGTTAATTGTATGAATGTGGAAATCAGAGCCAACTCCTTTTCAGATCATTCTTTGCTTATTATTGAGATTAGAATAGAGGGTGAGATGTGAGAAGTTGGCCTGGCATATGCTGTCCACTATACTAGTGGGCACCTTCCACCAGTGCAAACAACCTTTATTGATAATAGGTTTAAAGACAACCTTGTTCTCATTTGGCCTGGGTGAATATATATGAGTGTACTTTACAGAACTGCGTAATGCTAGACACTAGAGACTCAAGTCCAGTCCTTCCTTTGTACTCCTGCCACTAAGAAGAGATAGTGGTGGTGGATTGATAGTTTGAGTATATTATGACTGGTTATTTAGTAGGAAACTTTTTAGTGGTCTGCAATCATGACGGACTGTGTCTGTCACTTCGCGTGCTGAGGAGTGCTGCCTGCCAGTCCTAGTAGAACCTTTTTGTAGTTGGTTTAGTGAGTTACATCAAATAACAAAAACAAACTGGAGGTCTATATAGGAGCCAACTGAACTCTCAAAATACGCACACTCCTTAATAAGTCAGTTAGCGTTAAAGGGGCTAGATACAACTTGCTCCCTCATAAAGTGCCAAAAGAACAACCTATATCGTTGGACTCACTGCAATTGTTGATCAGACCCATACAGAGAAATACGGGATTCCCATCAACGTCAAATGTAGATCAAATATTCTCATTTGGTCATCCAAACAGGGATGGTATGTCTCATGATCATCGAGACTGATCCATAGCCCATACTCATCTGGGTCACATCCTCAATCGCCGTGAAGACCATGAGTTAATGATCGTGATGGAATTGAGTGCAGTGCAAACATAAGAAAGTGTAGTGAGTTAAAAAAGGATAGAGGATCAATACAACAAACTTTAATAGAACTTGACCTCTCCCTTTGTAAAAACAAGAACAGTGCAAAGAGAGCAGTCTAACCAAATAACTGCATATATAAGGCCAACATGTTTCGGCCTAAAGGGAAACAAATCCCACGGCTTTCTTCAGGGCCACAGTCCTTAATGTTTGCTACTACATATCAAAAAGTGAAAAATAACTAAACAAATTAAAGGGTACATATGTGTAATCCGAATTTCATGTTCCTCTGTAGCAATCAGTGTCGTTTACATTTGTTCAGAAAAAATCAGAATACAGCGTGAGTCCTAAACATAGGGTGTCATCTGGTCAAGTGCCCAAAAAGGTGATCAAAATATTTATCTTACTCGTACTCACCTGTATTGTACAGGGAGTATACCTCGCCTCTCCTGGAACCTTGCTCAGGATAAAAGAAGCCCCGCTCTGTTGAAGGTAAGGGAGGGGTATAAAAAGGAGCGATAGGCCAATCTACCTTCATTATCCCCTTAATACTTGGCCAATTCCCTCACATATTTAAACGTCCCAGAGCTACAATCAGGTCTTTAATAAAAGAACCAGGTCCCATTCCCAGAACAAGTCCCCGGTGTCTCACTCGGCATATGTAGTCATTAGAGGGATGAACATAACTCTCCTGTTGAGCTCAAAACCGTGTAACATTCAGCAATGTGGTTTAGGAGTCACCCCAACCTGACCCCACGCTCTAAACTTAACTATCTGTAAGGACTCCAACCAGCCCAACACTAACCTGTCCGTTGTTGCTTCGTTGTAGGAAACAAGGACATTACTATGGTCGTTTATAAAGGGGAGGGGAGGAATGGAGAAAGAGCATACTATCGTTCAGTGCTCTAGCTTCGTGCATATTCACGATGTGTTCCTTACCTTACCAATCTAAGCCGCTGTAAGGAAGACATCTAAACCACTTGTCCCATTCGGTAGATAGCCGGTTTACACTATAACAAATTTTCGTCAAACCGGGCGAGTGTACTCTGGCCAGATGACGCGTCCGAACTACAAGATGACATCATCAGTCTATCTCATGTTGAACCCCCAATCTCCTTTCTGTCAGAGAGTAATTATTATTGTGCTCCCGAATGCATCGATGATCCCCAATGATTATACAACCCAGAGAACATAAGACTAAGGAGTCAGAGTCACGGACTCATGCTTGCAAATTGCAAACCCTTTCGCTCACTCACTCATGATCAAAAACCACAGAGTCTATGCAAGTTTTAAAGCTTTATTAAAAGTAAAACAAATAGCTCTGTGTGTATTCTGTAAAAATTTAAATTGTGCATTATATAAAAACATTTATTAAAATCAATGTCAAACGGAGAACGACTGAAAAGTGGCTGATTTCACACATTAATTGTGGGAGAGCCCTCACCTGGTTGGAACTTAAAGTCTTGGTGGGAATGAATCGTTGACGACTCCGACAAAGAAATGATGATGATCTTGCTCTTTTTCGTAGAAGGGAAGCTTCTGTCTGTTATAAGAAAAATGGTGCGTGTTAAAAAGCAAGCATTCATCAGTTGTGTCAAAAAGTGTAGCATCACATGTTATGGCTAAGCATCAATAAAAAACACCCTTCCCTGAAGAAAGGGACATTTTTAGTTTAGACTAGAGAGTCACAAATTAATAAATCAGTTTTTTTAGTACTAGTAACTTTTTTTCATTCCTAGACAAAATAGGGAGTGGTGTATATGGCATCTAAAAATATTAAATGTTTTTTCTAGGCGTAACACCATTGGCACAGCCAACCACCAGTGCCGGGGCCAGCGCGGAGGTGGGCACTCCGTGGTCGGATGTGGTGCCACAGCCAACACACTGAACCCTCACCAACCACCCCCGACACCCGGAAACCAGCGATTGATGACTGGACAGCCCTCACCACCGAAGACACACTGAAGACAATGAAGTCAATCCACTCAGGGGCCCCCACGGACCCCTGCCCCCACCACATCTTCAACAGAGCCGCCAACACCATCGCACCCATGCTCTGCCACACCATCAACCACTCCCTGGCGACCGCCTCGTTCCCCGACGACTGGAAACACGCTGAGGTCAACCCCCTCCTGAAGAAACCCTCAGTGGACCCCACCGGCCTCAAAAACTACAGACCCATCTCTCTGCTCCCGTTCCCAGCGAAAGACATTGAGAAAGCCATCAACAGCCAACTCGCCACATTCATTGAAGAACACAACATCCTCGACTCCTCCCAATCCGGCTTCAGAAAAAACCACAGTACGGAAACCGCCCTCCACGCCGCAACAGACCACATCCGCACCTTACTGGACAAAGGAGAAACAGTAGCCCTCATCCTCCTCGACCTATTAGCGGCGTTCGACACAGTCACCCACCGCACCCTAATACGCAGAATCTACGATGAAGGAATCCAGGAAAAGGCCCTCGACTGGATCTGCTCCTTCCTCTGCGGCAGGACGCAGCGGTGAGACTCCCCCCTTTCCTCTCGGACCCCACACATACCACCTGCGGAGTCCCCCAGGGCTCCTCCCTCAGTCCGACGCTCTTCAATGTCTACATGGCTCCACTTGCCCCCATCGTCAGAACCTACGGACTCAACATCGTGTCATACGCAGACGACACCCAGCTCATCCTCTCCCTATCCAACAAGCCCAACACCACCAGACGCAACTTTCGAGAAGGCATGGAAGCCGTCGCCAAATGGATGAAAAACAGCTGCCTACAACTAAACACCAATAAAACAGAAGTACTCATCATGGGCCCAAACCCCGACGCCTGGAGCGACACCTGGTGGCCCACCGCCCTCGGAAACCCGCCAACCCCCACAGACCACGCACGCAACCTGGGAATCATCCTGGACTCCGAGCTTAAAATGGACCACCAGATCAACTCTGTCTCATCTTCCTGCTTCCACACCCTCCGCCTCCTTCGTAAGACCTTCAAATGGATCCCCCTCGAACACCGAAAGACAGTCACTCACGCCCTGTTCACCAGCAGACTCGACTACGGCAATGCACTCTACGCCGGAATAAACAAAAACCTCATCCGCAAGCTAGAGAACATCCAGAACGCCGCCACAAGACTGGTCCTCAACCTGCCAAAACACTGCCACATCTCCCAGCACCTGCGCACACTCCACTGGCTCCCCGTCGAGGCGAGAATCACCTTTAAGATGCTCACCCACGCACACAAGGCCCTCCACGGCACCGGACCAGCATACCTGAACAGCCGACTCAAATTCCACGCACCCCAAAGGACCCTACGATCAGCCCAGCTTTCCTACGCCGTGGTCCCTCGCACCAGAAAGACCAGATCGGGAGGCCGCTCCTTCTCCTTCCTCGCGGCCAAAGCATGGAACGCCCTTCCGCTCCACCTCAGACAGACAACATCGCTCCCCATCTTCGCAAGTAACCTCAAAACCTGGCTCTTCGACAGACTCCCTCCTTGATGGAATGGAACCTGCACCCCCCGCACCCTCCTCCCCCCCCACCCCTAGCGCCTTGAGACCCTTACGGGTGAGTAGTCGCGCTTTAACAAACCCCTGATTGATTGATTGACTGTGGGGGATGCCACGGAAGTGGCGGGCATTGGTAAGCTATTATATTCAATACTTATTGAGATTGCAGAGTAGGCTCACTGCAGGGGTGTATGTTGTACAGTACAAGTACACTTTACTGTTGAAAAGACTTACAAATTTAGAACTAAGTTTTTGTCAACCAGGTATAAGACAGTCACCCTTGACTTCTCATTAGCAATAGCGGCGGGAGTTGACAAGTAACCAATGGCCTCCTCTAAATTTGACTTCAACTCAGCTGTGAAAGTTTTATCGAGAAGCCACGTCAGATCAGAGATGAATTTGATGGATGGGATGAACGAAAAGGGAAAGAAGGATGTAAGGAAGGACGAGTGAGTAAAAATTAATGACTTGCAAAGAATGATACTTGTTTTTGAACGCTGCCCGAGGTGGCTGGGAATCTGATCCATGGTCTGATGCATGGCCGGTTGAAGGCTGAAGCAAGGATGGGTGGAAGGAGAAAGAAAAGAGGACTGCCTCAGTGGGTGAAACAGAAACTGTATGTGTGCGCAATATATCCTTTGGTTAAAATTCAAATGCAAGTCAAGCACAGATGCATGGCTGGCGTTTTACAAAAAAAAGCAAAAGGTTGTTTTTCGGTGAGAAAAAGTAAGGTTTGTCCAGTTGAGAGTCTTACATTAAGAAAAATGATTGACATTTACTTCGAATGGATGGATGCCTGCCTGCCTGGATGATATCTTCCTCATAGTTAGCATAGGTGTATGTAGACAGAGTAGACGGTCACTGGAAGAAGAGTGTTACTTTCAATTAAATTCAAAATATCTTTATTCGATTGCTTCGGTGCAATCATAAAAGTACAGATAAAATATCATAAATACATGTTTATATAAAAAATACACAAGTTCATTGTATTCATTTAAAACCAATACAAAAGGCGAAAACAATTTCATTTATAAAGTGCAAGTTAAATGTCCCTACGTTTCCTAATAATCGTTGCATTTTTTAAAAACAAAGTTGTTGTTACTACACATACATGATTATCTAGGGCTTGAATACTGATCATCGCCACACGACAATGACGAAGTCCTAGTTCTCTTAATAAAGGCAATAAAACAGTTTTCCTCATTTCATTATTTAATTTACAAAAAAGAAATACATGAATGGTACTCTGGGGGGAGATATTATCGCTGGGGCAGAAAGGTAGATCGTGCGTCCAGTTATTAATTGTAGGGAAACTAACCAGTCTGTGGAAGATATTAAATCTGAAACGTGTAAGCAGAAAGCTCTCATAATTATTTGTTACATAGATTAAATAGGGCTGAATCTTAAAAGTTGCTAAAACCAACTGTCCCACGAAACGCCAGAGACGCTGTGGAACTTTCCTGTCCCTTGGAGCTTGCAAACCACTGCTCGCCGCTTTGCCTTTGTGGGTGGTCCCACCAACCTTATCCAGTGTGGATCCTGCCTGCTGCCCGAGATAACACCGTGGGTAACAAACATCCGAGGAGGCTGCAGGGGTAGCGCGGCAGGGACTCACTATCCCAGGAGTCCCTGCGTGACCACCTGACATCTGGTCAGCGCCCCCCTGAGTGCCCCGCCCACCACCGGCAGACCGATTAAAGGAAGCGGACCCACCTACTCTGTGTGTCCCACGAAACGCCAGAGACGCTGTGGAACTTTCCTGTCCCTTGGAGCTTGCAAACCACTACTCGCCGCTCCCGCTGCGCGGGAGCCGCTTCGCCGCTTTGCCTTTGTGGGTGGTCCCACCAACCTTATCCAGTGTGGATCCTGCCTGCTGCCCGAGATAACACCATGGGTAACAAACATCCGAGGAGGCTGCAGGGGTAGCGCGGCAGGGACTCACTATCCCAGGAGTCCCTGCGTGACCACCTGACATCTGGTCAGCGCCCCCCTGAGTGCCCCGCCCACCACCGGCAGACCGATTAAAGGAAGCGGACCCACCTACTCTGTGTGTCCCACGAAACGCCAGAGACGCTGTGGAACTTTCCTGTCCCTTGGAGCTTGCAAACCACTGCTCGCCGCTCCCGCTGCGCGGGAGCCGCTTCGCCGCTTTGCCTTTGTGGGTGGTCCCACCAACCTTATCCAGTGTGGATCCTGCCTGCTGCCCGAGATAACACCGTGGGTAACAAACATCCGAGGAGGCTGCAGGGGTAGCGCGGCAGGGACTCACTATCCCAGGAGTCCCTGCGTGACCACCTGACATCTGGTCAGCGCCCCCCTGAGTGCCCCGCCCACCACCGGCAGACCGATTAAAGGAAGCGGACCCACCTACTCTGTGTGTCCCACGAAACGTCAGAGACGCTGTGGAACTTTCCTGTCCCTTGGAGCTTGCAAACCACTGCTCGCCGCTCCCGCTGCGCGGGAGCCGCTTCGCCGCTTTGCCTTTGTGGGTGGTCCCACCAACCTTATCCAGTGTGGATCCTGCCTGCTGCCCGAGATAACACCGTGGGTAACAAACATCCGAGGAGGCTGCAGGGGTAGCGCGGCAGGGACTCACTATCCCAGGAGTCCCTGCGTGACCACCTGACATCTGGTCAGCGCCCCCCTGAGTGCCCCGCCCACCACCGCCTCGCCTATATCATCAAGTGAGAGCCCGTCTTGCGGGACGCAAGCGGGACGCCGGGCGAAGCCCGGGCAAAGGGCGGGCCGTCTGTGGCCGTCCGGGGCCAGCAGGGGCCGGGACGGGCTACCCCCCTAACAAACCCGGTAAGCCTTCTGTCTATCGTAAAACGAGTTGCTCATGTCTGCATTTTCACCAATGGCAACACGCTCAGGCAGATGCTCACGAAAGGGGGGAAACACCACGTTAGGGACTATGGACAACTTCATAACCCGTGCGGTGTCAGTGGTAGAAAAGGAGATCATACTAGCAGAACGCAGACTGTCACGGGAATACCTGGCTCATAAACGATCCTCTATGGGGTCCCTCGCACAGGCTAAATCACCCTCAAATAGCCTCATACCAGCTGACTCTAATACTGTTACCATCCCTAGTGATACACAACCATGTGTCATCGATACACGACGGGCCAGTGATTTTTATGAAATCACATCTGACCAGGCACCCCTACAAAAATCTCCTACGAACGTCCAAACAAACAACACCCTAACCTCAGTTCCATTGTCCTTACCCTTAGTAATGATACATGACGCTCCCCCAGTCCACCCCCTCAAATCACCTCCCAAGATGACAGGGCGGACAGCTGCTAAAAGGAAAAGACCGGTCACCCCTCGTAAAGCGTATAGATTAAAAACCCTAAAAAGAATACGTAAGAACTTCATGAATGTAGGTGACCAGAGTCAAACAGTAGCAAATCATCTCATGAACAACGGGAATGATCATGGAGAACTCATGGAGCGTAATCAAACAAGAGATCATGCTGACACAGTTGTTACTATCGAATCAGCTAACAATTCCGTAGATACACCGGCATCAGGGAAGTTGATGGAAGAAATTCTTTCCCTCATGACATCATTATTACAGCCAGTAACAGTAAAACTGGAAAGGCTAATGGACCGTTTGGACAAATTCGAACAAACATCCTTGGATAACTTTTTTGCCCTAAAAACGCTGGTAAAACTTCACTCAAAGATTGATCAAGAATCTGTAAGATCGGAAAAAAGTCCAATGTCACCTAGACCAGCACATCAACCTTGTCCAGCTATGAAAGACAGGGCTTTGAACTCAAAAAAGGCAGCGGCCTCGAGTAGGTCAAATACTGTGCAGGAAGGACCAGGTATGGAGTCCCGGAAAAACCCAACAACCAGTGATAGACCGAAACCGGCTGATCCACCAAAGCCGGCTCCACGTAAAACTAAACACACATCAAAGTCTACCACCCTGGAAACTAAGGCACCCATTAATCCAACAAAGGGAACGCAATCTGCAGCCACTTGCAACAACACCAATGCCCAAACATCTGGCTGTAGCACTGTCCCGCAAATGCCCAAAAGGGCTTACAATGCACATCTCCCACCAGGATGCCAACCGTATGTGGTAGTTCTCACTGGGGTCCCACAATTAAAACCAAATAAAAGGGAGTCATACGACGAGCTAAAAAACAAGACCTTATATTGGCTAAAAGAAAATAGACCTCTGCCCTACACAGTAAACTGCCAGGTCATCCACGTCCGAAGAGTCAGTTGGGTGGGAACAAGATTAAAAGACATTGAAGGAGATTGTATCCTGGTGAACTTCAAAGATCCCTCTGTTGCCCAACTTGTCTATAGCCAACAGCCACGCAGTAATAATAGAGGAATCGGGACCTGCGACCTTAGTTATTTCTACCCGATGCAAGGGGAACAGATTAGCAGAGTTCCACTTCAACATGGGTTGACGACCAATAAATATTCCTTTTTCGACCCTCCGACACCACTTGAAAGAATACCACCGTTAATCGCAGGGTCAGATAAGAACTGGTCATGGTGGGGTTACTGACAAACAAATAAAGAGGATGCACCCAAAGGTCTGCCTGCCCACCCATTCTATAAGGATCTGCAGGTAGGGAAAGATCACTCCGAGAAAAACACACAGAAGTACCTTAATCCATCAACATGGGTCAGCCGCAATCGTTGAAGGCAGCACTGGGGGCCATGGTTCCCCTCCATGTCCCTTGCACAACCAAGTTCATTGGACTCAGGCAGTCGCACTGACAATCCCGGAGGTCCCTAAGGAGAGCCATCTCTCGGCTACAAGCCACTTAATTGATCGAGAACCCATCGGCCATGAACCCTGCAAGCCAAAGCGTGACCTAAAGATCTTGTCATGGAACATTGCAGGGTTGTCCAGGAACCTGTGCGACAGAAACTGGAGCTCCTTTATCGAGGAGCATGACATCATACTTATGCAGGAAACATGGGCCACCAATATTATACATAGACTTGGTTTCAAAACTTTTTCAAGGGGGCAATTCCATCACTAAGAGGTAGACCCTCTGGGGGTCTAATAATATGGACAAGTATCTCCCTGGACGTTGTTGTATCACCACTGTATTTTCCTTCTAAAGATTTACTAGGTGTTAAGATAACCACGAAAAACATGGGAGATGTTTATATGATAAATGTTTATAATAGACCCTCCCCACGAAATAAGGCATCATTGGTTATTGAACAACTCAGTTCTTACTTAGTTAACATAGAGCCGGATTCTAAAATATATATAGGTGGGGACTTCAACTGCCAGTTCGAACCCATAGTGGGGCTCGAAAAATTACTAGAAACAGAAGATAGAGCGCTTGACATCCCCCCCTTAGATAATGTAAAACATGTAAAATGTTCAGTGGCTGCTATGCAAATTTATGAACTGACTGTATCGCATGGATTGCGGGCATGTAATGGTCGATTAAATCCAGATAAACCGGCCAATTTTACTTTTAGTAAAGGTTTGTCTAAATCCCTGATCGATTTTATGTTAATTTCAATAAACCTCTGGTACCTACTGTTGGCCTTCAAGGTCGTGAACAGACCCGAAAGTGACCACTTTCCCTTACAGTTAGGATTATTATCTGACCCTTTTTTGACGCAAGATTGCGGGACGGAAAATGAGAGCGGGGTAGCTGAGGTTGCTATTTCTAACAATAGGAAGGCAATTAAATCGCCCCACATTCTAGCAAAAGAAGAGACACTCATGGGAATCTACAACACCTTCTCAGATATCGTCCCCCAATATGCAAACATAAGGCTGGGATCCCACGAGGTTTTGGAAATGCATTATCACCTAGTGGAATCTCTAACTCCCCTCCTGAGTAAATGTTGTACTACCAAAAAAGTAAATGTAAATAGGCAACTGGAGCTAGAAACGCCTTGGTACAACAAACAGTGCAGTATAGCAAAATCCAACCTAATAACTGCTGTGAAATCTAAAGACCAGATGAGGGTTAGAGAGTGTAGGAAAGCTTATAAAACCCTTATGTTTAACGCAAAAAGGGAATGGGACGATCAAATCTGGGAAGACCTTTTGAGTGCAGTTAGGAGACATGATCAATGCACTTTCTGGAATTTAATAGCCAAAAACAACAAAAAAGGCTGTTCCAATAGGGATTTCTTCCTGGAAGAAAAGGTTTGGTTTGACCATTTTGTGGGTTTGTATGATCAAGTAGGGTCCCCTGGTGTATATAATGACCCCGGGTTTCTTACTCAGTGCACTACTCCGGTGCAATTTAGTATTAATGAAACTCTCTGTGCTATAAAAGCAGTTAAGGCAGGAAAAGCTCCAGGTCCGGACAAGTTACCTGGTGACTTATTCACCCATAATTTGGAGGTATGGAGCCCGTATATAAACTTCCTGTGCAATTCAATTCTATTGGGCACCCCGATCCCTGAAACATGGAAAGGGGCGGAAATTATAACTATCTATAAAAAAGGGGATCGATACAATCCAGGGAACTATAGACCGATTAGTTTAATCGATATTTTACAGAAAATTTTTGCTAGACATATTTTAAATCGGCTTTTAATATGGATTGATGACTCTGAAATCCTATCTAATTATCAAGCAGGGTTCAGATCCAAGACTAGCACTGTGGACCAAGTGTATAGATTTATGTGTATATGCTGGAAGTATGTTAATATTAAGAAGAGTAGCATATATGTTGCATTTATGGACCTACGCTCTGCGTTCGATCTTGTTCCCCGCCACTTATTATGGGAGTGTCTAAAAAAGATGGGCGTCCCGGACGATTTGTTGGGTAATCTCATAAAATTGCATACAGACAACTTTGCTAAAGTAAGGTGGGGTAGAAATGGAGAACTTACCCGACCCATCCCAGTGAAAAGAGGTGTGAGACAAGGGTGCGTTTTAGCACCAACCCTCTTTTCATTGTTCGTAAATGATATCCCCCACTACTTAGCTCAATGCAATCATGATTCGCCCAAATTGTGCAGCGAGGCAGTCACTGCATTACTATTCGCGGATGACACCATCCTCATATCTCAAACTCCGAAAGGCTTGCAAAATCTAATAAATAAATTTAATAGTTATTGTGTAATGAAGGGGTTAGAAATAAATTCATCCAAAACGAAATATATGGAAACTAATCCCTCCAAATCCTTTAAGAAGAACCTGGTCCTAAATAATAACAAACTTGAGTATGTGGAGTCATTTGACTATCTGGGCATTAGGCTGGATAGCAGAATGTCTTGGGCGAACCAACTCGACAAAAGCAGGTTAACACTTACACAGAATTCATTGCCCATCTTAAAGATTCATGGTGGGAGTACATCTAAAGCTATTACACCTGCGATTGACGTGTTCCAAGCAAAAGCCCAATCCGCTGCCCTGTATGGGGCCGAAATTTGGGGGCCTTACTCCAAAAAAACATTTGACGTTGTAGAAAACAAGTTTTTCAGACGCTTACTTAGACTACCCCTAAGAACACCTTTAGTGTCATTCTACTTAGACATTGATGTAAAGCGCACTGATTTCTTGTGTTTTTTGCGACCACTGCTTTATTGGGTGCGATTATGGTCTACCCCGGAACTAAGTAACTACAGAGCAGGCTTATTGGAAATTATGGAGTTAGATTCATTCAACACAATTAAGTGGCTGAGACATGTATCTTACTGTTTTACAGTAATAGGTCTATCACATTACTGGGAAACACCAGCTGTATCTATTACCTTGCCTAATAGTTGTAAGATCCAGGTAAAATCTGCCTACTGGAACTATGTGAATAATCATATATATGAACGTGCCACTGGACAACTAACGTCCACATTTTTGCAATTTAAGGATCTTCCGTCATTTGAACTTTTTATGGACGAAATTGAGCCACCCCTGGCTAAATCTGTCTTCCTCAAATTCAGATACGGGGTGTTACAGATTAAATCAAATTCCTGCCGGTGGGGAGGAGTAAGTAAAGATCCTTATTGTATTTCATGTGTATTAAACCAGAAAGAAGATGAGGCTCATATCCTCTTCTTTTGTCCACTGTATGTTACATCTCGAAAAAAATGGATCATGCCTCTATGTAAAAATATGGGGACACGTTCATTCAAAGAGGCAGAACGCATATTTAGATCCTCCAACAGTAGGCTATTAGTGTTTGGTCTGAGTAGGTTTCTCCATGGTGTTTGTATAATCAGAAAGAAGCTTGGATTACCATTCTAGGATTAATTGATTTTAATATTGGTCTTTTAATATTTTTACTATTGTACATAACTGTTTTTAAAAAACAAAAAAAAAGTTGATTGAACTGGTCGAGTATAAACCCTGGTATGTATATCCCCCTTAAAACTCATGATTAATGAATATGCCCAGAATTGCACTCTGTCCGATCAGCGCTTTTGCACAATATGAATGTTTGTAAAGTTTTTATTCATTGTAACAAACTTTTATTTTATGGAAAAGTATGTGTATTATATGTATGTTGGCTTAATGACAAAAATGTCGAATAAAAGCTTTTACTACTACTACTAAAACCAATTGATGCTGCTGGATAGAGGGTTTTAGTACCTATGCAGCAGTCCTATTGGAATCCAGAAGGGCTAAACACTCTTTCTTCAGATCTTTTCGTGAAATTGCTGAAATATTAGTGGGATTCAATAAGTATATCTTTAAGGAAATCAAAAACATACTTCACCCATGGGATCTTTGTAGCACCATCCAATTTCAGAATATCTGTCAGGACATCTCTGTTTAAGTGTGTCGCTTCTTGAGTCCAGACTCTATGCCATAGTAAAACTGGCTCTATTTTAATGAGATCAGTAATGTAACTAAGGCCAAGTTCTGAATGACAGTTAAAATTAGATGAGCTTTTGGGAAGTGCCAATATATATTTTTAAAAGGAATTTTCAGGAACCTGTATGGGTGTGGGGTTAGCAAAACCCCAGACCCCACTGCCATAGGTAGCACCAGCTACACATTTAGCTTTGTAAATTTTAGTCAATTCCACAGGGCGTTTAGTTCCTAGCTGACTTGAAAAGATTTTGAGAGCGGCAGTGGATCTTAAAAGCTCAAGCTTTTTAACAGAAATAGCTTGGAAAAGTGTTTAGCAAATTCCAATTTTTGCCCCGCTATGAAGATTGGCCTCTTGAATTTATTTTCCCTGCCGCAATACATAGTGAAAGTCTTTGATGTATTGACTTTCAGGCCCAACTCTTTCATAAAGCGGCAGAAACTGTCGACCACGCGCTGTAAGCCCACCTGAGTACGTGACATGAGTACAGCGTCATCAGCGTACAAAAGTGCTGGTATTGGGCGGCCGCCTACAAAGGGAGGATCCGAACTATCTTTGCACAAGACACCTTCCAGTCCGTTTATGTACAAGTTAAAAAGGAAGGGGGCCAGGACACAACCCTGCCTGACCCCGCTCCTGATTGGTATTGTGTCTGTGCGCTCTCTTTTAGGCCAAAACGTACGCGGGCCGACACGTTACTATAAAAAAGTTTAAGATAATAAATAACATTGGATTCAACCCCAAGATGTTCCAGTATAGACCACAGTTTAGAATGTACCACACAATCAAAAGCGGCAGAGAGATCCACAAAGGCCAGAAACAAGTTGCCCTGTTTTGCTCTCGTGTATTTCTCGACCAACATATTCAAAACCTGCTCTACTGTCCCCAGATCAGGGCGAAAGCCATACTGGAGATCAGACAGGACAGAGTTTTCCTCAGCCCATTCCAAAAGTCGGTCTAAAATAGTTCTGCCCGCAATTTTAGTAAAGGAGTCCAGTAGGGAAATAGGCCTATAACAGGCAGGATCCTGTCTATTTCCCTTTTTGTAAATCGGGACAATTACAGATTCCACCCACGTGGGCAGGAATTCAGCAACACAACTAGCGTTAAGCACCTGAACCAGAAGGGGCGCCCACAGAGCTGGAATACTCTTGAATAAGTCTAGGGTTACTTTGAAGAGCATGTAACACCACATGTCCATGCCAGAGTAGCGCCAGAGTAGCAAAGCTGAGGAAAGTAGAAGTTTTAATTTTTCAGAATACTACCATGACTAGTAACAGTAGTTTGCATGCACAGCATATAGCCGGCGATTACAGTGACCACTCACTCACTACCTCTGTTAATAATTTTTTTACAACTCTGTCATTCATGTGTGGCTTATCAGTATTCACTCAATCAAAAACAAAGCACCAAAATGTCATCCCATATGTAAGCAAATATCCTGTGACGGGATAGATGATCATATTATTTATTTTCGTAATTTTCCTTTTGTAGTAGTCAGGGGCAGGGCAGGGTGAAAGTTAAATTATTTATTCAGTAGCCCTTGTAACAGATATGGCCAGTGCCACCCATAATAGAAAAGTAAGAGCATCACCACCTGCCTGTACTAGACTGGTAACAGTAAGGCAAGTCTGTGTCATCATGGCTTGCGTCTGTTTTTTTCGGGTGCAAGTTGACTGCGCTGGCATTATGCCGGCTTCCACAAGTTTACGTACCAATTTTGCTAAACAAGAGAGAAGAAGAAGGCTGGTGTACTGTCTGAGTCTAATCTAGTGAGTCCATATAGTGCTAGTAGAATTCCTAAAACTCCCACTAATGTTAGAGCAGAGGGCGACGAAGTGGGAGGTTAGATAGATATGTGCCACAAATGTTATGTACTATGCTTGCAAGTTGCTAGTGCTACTGTGACACAACTTTCTGCTGAATTATTTTGTGTTAATCTTAAAGAGCATTGGTTACAGTATGTTTTCCTTTCGTCATATAGATGCTCTTTCCAAACTAACAAGGAAGGAGTTTGCTAGACAGGCTCGGCAACGGAAGCTGGAGGCAATTGTTGCCGAATATCGGTGGCTGGTGGCTGAGGAGGAGGAGGACACTCAGTCGCAATCAACATCAACATCCACAACAGCTGCATCCTCCTCCGCTCACCCTGGGTCACCCACTCAGCTCAAGCCTTCAGCGGTACGGAGCTGTGGTCCCGCAGTCACCCGCCACCGCCAAGCAGCAAAACAATCAGCTGCCCCCCAGAGCAGGTGCAAGGCTCGTCTGCACCGCTTGACCCTCAGAGTGTCCAACCTTGAGCAGGAGGTGGCAAGGCTGAAAACCCTGCTCAAGGATCTCCGCAGAGAGCATCGCGACCACCTGGCCAAAGGACACCATCGGCAGAAGTAGAGAAGAGACTGTCCCTTTCCCCTTTTTTAAAGACTTTTGGGGGGATGGGAATTGGGCGTTGGGGTTTTTTGGACTTTGGGGACTTTGATTTCATGGACATTCGTTGGGGTTAGGGAGGAAGGTGGGTCGGGTCTTCTTGTGGGATAGTTTATTTTTGTTAGAGCTCCAATAATGATTTATTTCTACTTAAACATAGCATACACATTTTTTTTACTGTTTTGTAGGGGAGGCGTTTGTTTTCCTGAAACTTAACTGGCTGTTTGATTCAAGTTGTCTAATCGCCCAAATGTGTACAAAATTGCCACTGACAGAGTTAGTGAATTCAATTGTCCTACTACTTTACTAGTACTACCTCTCCTCTCTAGTACTGTCTACCCTGTCCTCCTACTCCATTATTATTCCTCCCCCAAAATGCTTATCTTACCTGTGATTCGTGTTTGAGAATAGGGCTCGGCACAGGGCTGGGTGCATGGCAAATGGCGATTAAGGTTGGCTATGGAATCCTGGACAGATGAAATGTCATTGTTGTGGTGGTAGTAGTAGTGGTACACACTGGCAGTAGCAGCATATGAAAAAAAAGGAAATGAAACATTGAGTAGCATTTGAACAGTATGAAAGATAGTACAGTACACAGTAAGAATATATCCTAGGATTCCTTCACCAGCCTTGAAATTGATTTTCTGTTGCTTTGACCTTATCCTCCCCAGCAAGTGTGTGGAATTATTGTTGTCATTTAGTCACACCTCAATGAAAACCACACAGCCCAGGGGAAGAGGTTTAGGGTTTGAAAATTAAATGGGAATGGAGGTTTTTGGGAAAGTTTTGTGGAGAGAGGAAAAAAATACAACATGGACAAACAACAAATGAAGAAAAACAAATCTTTGGATACGAAGATATCCATAAATCTTTTAAGGGACATAAAGAAAGTGCACTACTGCATGCATGAAGTTGTTTGCTAAATGGATGGTTAGGTTACTGAAAAGTAGTACTTACTACAACTTACTAACTATAAAGAAACAATTTTACAGTACAGGGCTGCAGTAATTACGCAATTTCACTTGCTTATCTGCCCTCAGAGAGAATAAACACTTATTAGTACATTAAATTAATTTAAAAATAGCAAAGAAACGTATCAAATAGCTGGAGGAATGAATTTGAAGCAGAGAGCAAACAAACGCACAGAGTCACACTCATAGAAGGTCACAACAATAACGTTATTTAAAATATAAGGAGAAGTGAAGAGGATGCTGTAACTGTATATTGTAGTTGTCCTGTTCAATTTGGGAAGTTGCATGCATCCAGCCATTCCTCTTATTCGCGGTACTCCTCCATTCCATCCGACACTCCGTCGATCAATCTTGGTGACCAGACACACTGTCCGCTGCCTGCCTGGCGGATGTGGAATTGCGGTTAATCATTAATCGTTTTTCCCATCACACAGGGTAAAAGCCGGCCTGTAATTGTTGATGGAAAAACAGGAAGTGATATTAAAACACCACGGAGAAAAAATATATGGTACGGTGTGTAGTGCAAAAATAACACTTTCAGTTTCAGAGGCGACAGTATTACATACAAGCATCATTTCTAAAGTGCGTACTCTGAGTCTCCTTTTCAAGGATAGTAATTAGCACACAGCAGGCCAGGGCCTTGCATACGGTCAAGGCAGGCACCACTGAATGAAGCAACCTGATGTAGCATACCTCTTTCACACAGACCGAGAAAGCATATCTAATTGTATGCAGCAAGCCACATAGCCGCAATTTTACATGAACTGCTCTCTGGACTCTGGCATAACAACACTACACTGGCTCGACCACTCCATACCACGACTAGACAGACATGTAGTTCTGCTGTAGTTGTTGTTGACTGGTTTACCTGTTTGCCACTCACGAAATGGCCATAGTTCTTCCGTAAACCGATGATGATGATCCATCCATCCCAGTGAGTGACTGTAAAGAAAAAAGATATTATGTAACTTTGATCATCAAGACTCATCATCATCATGGTATATTGGCAAACTCAATGTTGTTCATGCAGTCGCAGTCTACACACACAGTGAGTCCAAGGACATTTTGCATATTAAAAAATGTAACGTAGTGGCCCCTGCAGTAGAAGTAGAATTTGAATTAAACAAGATAAAAAAACAGAGGAGACCTGAGTGACATTTAGTGTGTAAAGGATTAAATAATAACAGAAGACATATGATGATTCATTTCTTGCACAACAAACAAACAGCAATTGCTTTCATCAGAGCCAGACAGCCAGTGCTGTCCACTGCATGCTATCTCATTATTCGTTACCTGTTCCACTTTTTGTCTGCATCTTCTTCTTAAAGTGAATGCCCATAGGGCAGCCTCTCGTGTCAATTTCAGAAGTAACTGTCAGCAATCAGCATATAGTCAGTAATTCCAGTTCCACTTCTTTTGAGGGGACTCGTCTACGAAGCGACAGTTTCTTCATTCTGCGTAATCCAGCCATCTGCCTTGAGGGAAATGGATAGGGGGAGTCTAGAGGAGGAGGATAGAGGAGCATGACTGAGTTGTGAACTTGTGAACTTCAGGATTGCAGACAGGGGCACCTTCAATAAGGAAATAAGACGAAGACAATGCTGCTGATGGATTTGTTGTGATTAGAGTTTTGTTGTGGTAAAAGTTGCAAAACAAAGAAAGACACACAGGAGTAAAAGTGAATAAGGAGTCAGGACGAAAAAAAAAGGTAGTCAGTTTCAGGCCTAGGTGTCAGGGAAGTAGAGCTCGTCCTCAAACTCTGTGAATTGAGACAGGAGGAGGTCAGCTAACAGAGAAGAACTTCCGTCACCTAAGTCGGTGTCCTCTTCTTCCTGCGTGGATTCACATATTTTGTAATCTGGTGGTAGGAAGTGCTTATTCCTCTTGATCATTGTTAACCTCTCCACATTTTTGGGCGAGAGGCGGGTCCTTTTTGAAGTAGCAATGGCACCAGCAGCACTGAAAATGTTCAGAAGACACGCTTGGGAGTGGGCAAGACAAATAATTTAGAGCCAGCTTGGTGATCAGTGGCCAGTGAGGCCTTTTCCCATACAAATACACCAATGGGTTGTGATCAATGTAGACCTCTGTTGGGTCATCCAGATAGGCCTGCACCATCCACTCAAGGTCATCCAGGGCTGCTCCATTTTGCGTACCATCTGTGGCCTTTGCATCAGCATTGGAACGAGCAAACCCTTGATGAGTTATCCAATCCGCTTAAGATAATACTATGGCTGGGTCTGGTGCAGGTGAGGATGATAATACGGTTGCTGGTGTAGGTAACGGCTGTAAGGGAAAGTGACTGCCTTTGGCCACAGAAGTGGACCTTGACTCCGGATGGCCTGTTGATTCAGTAGTACTTCTGCCGGTTCCTTCAATTTCCTGCTGCTCTTTTTCTAACTGAGTGGCTGACAGAGCTAGCCAATGTTTGTACTTTGAAACATCTGCTTCAGTAAAAGGAATGAAGGCTTTGCTGGCCACTGCCTTTTTCTACTTTGGATCCAGAACAGTGGCACAAAAGAAATATTGTTCTGTATGTATTTTTTAAGCCTTTCATTGTCAACTAGGCGGGTTAATAAGCTCTCCGCCAACGGATATGCGTCTTGCTTTCCAGTATCATCTTTGAATGTTGAAGACACGCCTTCAGTTGGTGATCTAGTATGTGCAACAATGGGATGGGTTTTCCCAAAGTACAGTCCTCCCTGCTGACTTCACTCGTGAAGACCTCAAAAGGACGAAGCATGTCTGTCAGACTTTTAACTAGGTCCCATTCCTCCAACTCTAGCCTCATGTCTTTCATAGAAGAACCCAGTACAAAGACATACTCATTGATTACCAAGCACTGCTCAGACAGACGCTCAAGCATGTAGAAGGTTGAGTTCCATCGTGTTACCACCTCCTGACTGGCACTCTACGTTCCTGTTGAAGTTTCCTCAGCTGCTTCCGGGCCTCAAAAGAATTGCTGAAATGTGTGCAGAATCTTCGGCAGGTGGTCAGTAACTTGCTGACTGTGGTTTCTTTTTTCAAGAAATCTTGAACAACAATGTTAATACTGTGCGCCAAACACGGCACTCTGAAATAGCGACCATCATTCATGGCTCTAACTATATTACTGCCATTATCCATGGAAACATAACCAATCAATCAATCAGAGTACTTGTAAAGTGTGCTACTCACCCATGAGTGTCTCAAGGCGCTGAGGGGAGGGGGGTGCCGCTACTGCTCAAAGAGTCAGGTCTTGAGGAGTCTTCTGAAGGCGAGTAGGTCTTGGGTCTGCCGTAGGTGGGTAGGGAGGGTGATCCAGGTCTTGGTGGCGAGGTAGGAGAAGGATCTGCCGCTGGAGGTCATTCGTTGGATGCGGGGGACAGCGGCGAGGGCAAGGCTGGCGGAGCGGAGCTGGCAGGTGGGGGTGTAGAAGCTGAGTCTGCTGTTAAGGTAGGCTGGTTCGGCTTTGTGGAGTGCTTTGTGTGCGTGGGAGAGGAGCTTGAAGGTGATCCTCTTATCGACGGGGAGCCAGTGTAGGTCTCTCAGGTAGGGGGTGATGTGGCTGCGGCGGGCGACGTTGACGATCAGTCAGGCAGAGGCGTTTTGGATGCTTTGTAGTCGTCGTAGGTTTTTGGCTGGGATTCATGTGTAGACTGCGTTGCCGTAGTCCAGTCTGCGGCTGATGAGGGCCTGTGTCACAATACTATGGCTGGGTCTGGTGCAGGTGAGGATGATAATACGGTTGCTGGTGTAGGTAACGGCTGTGAGGAAAAGTGACTGCCTTTGGCCACAGAAGTGGACCTTGACGCCGGATGGCCTGTTGATTCAGTAGTACTTCTGCTGGTTCCTTCAATTTCCTGCTGCTCTTTTTCTAACCGAGTGGCTGACAGAGCTAGCCAATGTTTGTACTTTGAAACATCTGCTTCAGTAAAAGGAATGAAGGCTTTGCTGGCCACTGCCTTTTTGTACTTTGGATCCAGAACAGTGGCACAAATGTAATATTGTTCTGTATGCATTTTTTTAAGCCTTTCATTGTCAACTAGGCGGGTTAATAAGCTCTCCGCCAACGGATATGCGTCTTGCTTTCCAGTATCATCTTTGAACGTTGAAGACACGCCTTCAGTTGGTGATCTAGTATGCGCAATAATGGGATAGGTTTTCTCAAAGTACAGTCCTCCCTGCTGACTTCACGCGTGAAGACCTCAAAAGGACGAAGCATGTCTGTCAGGCTTTTAACTAGGTCCCATTCCTCCAACTCTAGCCTCATGTCTTGTTTCGGTCGGCATCCACTTGTAGATCTTGCGGAGCGTGCGGAGGGTGTTGTAGCAGGAGGAGTAGACAGCTTTGACCTGCTCAGACATGGAGAGGGAAGGGTCGAGGATGAATTTTAGGTTGCGTGCATGGTTGTTGGGTGTCGGTGCTGTTCCCAGTGTGGTCGGCCACCAGGAGCCGTCCCAGGCTGAGAGGTGGGGCCGAGTTCAGTTTCAGACGGCTGCTCCTCATCCAGTCGGTGACGGCCTTCAGTCCCTTGTGGAGGTTTGTTTTGGTGGTTTGTGAGTCCTTGGTGAGGGGGAGGATGAGCTGGGTGTCGTCGGCATAGGAGATGATGTTGAGGTCGTGATGGCGGGCCACTTGTGCGAGGGGGGCCATGTAGACGTTGAACAGCGTCGGGCTAAGGGATGAGCCCTGAGGGATGCCGCAGATGATGTTGGTGGCTTCGGATTGGAATGGTGGGAGGCGGACGCTCTGGGTTCTGCCGGAGAGGAAGAGCGTGGTCCAGTCAAGGGCCTTCTCTTGGATTCCGGCTTCTTGGAGGCGTGTCTTTATAGTGTGATGGCAGACCGCATCAAAGGCGGCTGACAGGTCCAGGAGGATGAGGGCTGATGTTTCGCCGTTGTCTAGTTGGCGCCTGATGTCATCTGTGGCGGCGATGAGGGCTGTCTCGGTGCTGTGGTTTCGTCTGAATCCGGACTGGGCCGGGTCCAAGATGTTGTTGTCTTCGAGGTGGCGGGCCAATTGCATGTTGACGATTTTCTAGATGACCTTCACCAGGAACGGGAGAAGGGAGATGGGCCGGAAGTTCTTAAAGGTCCTTGGGGTCTGCCTTGGGCTTCTTGAGGAGGGCGTTGATTTCAGCGTGCTTCCAGCTTTCCAGGAATGTCGCTGTTTCGAAGGAGATGTTGATGACCTTCCGTAGTTGGGGTGTGATGGCTGCGTCTGCTTTGTTGAATACATGGTGTGGGCATGGGTCTGACGGAAATACTGAGTGGATGGAGTTCATGACCTTGCATGTCTCGTCATCATTGATGTAGGAACAGGAGGTTAGGAGGTTGGCGCTGGTGGTGTTCGCAGGGGAGGTGGAGTCTGGTGTAGTCGGGGTGGTTGTGGTATTGAAGCTGTCGTGGATGTCAGCAATCTTGCGGTGGAAGAAGATGGCCAGTGAGTCGTACAGTTCTTGTGAGGGCGGGATGTTGTTGGCGTTGGCGCTGGGGTTGGAGAGTTCTTTTACGATGCGGAAGAGCTCTTTGCTGGTGTGTGCGTTGTTATCCAGGCGGTCTTTGAAGGAGGATCTCTTGGCTAATCTGATGAGGTGGTGTTGTCTGCGGGTGACGTCCTTGTGGGCTGCGTAGTTGTCGGGTGTGCCTTCGTGGAGCCATTTCTTCTCCAGTTTCCGGCATGCGCGTTTGGAGGTCTGGAGCTTGTTGGTGAACCAGGTGGCTCTCTTGCTGGCGTGGCTGTTGGAGGGTTTCTTGAGTGGGGCGGGGGTGTTGGCGCAGTCGTCGATCCACTGTCTGAGGTTGTGGGCTGCTGCGTCTGGGTTGGTGGGGTCGGTGGGTAGGTTCTGGACGAGGGTGCGCTTTCTTGGATGCAGCCAATCAAAGACCCAACTAATAACCTCCTCCAGAATGTTTACTGCAGTATGAGATTTCTCCATGGCAAACATGGCTACTGTTGCATGTTTCCGACTAGCTTGAAAAATTGTGGCATGGTCAATACCTGCAGACATCTTTTCTCTAACCCCTGCAAAAGAGACCCAGTGTGCAGTGATGCACATGTAATCAAGGGCTTGGCAACTGGTCCACATGTCTGTTGTCAGGTGGATAGTGTGAACAGCACTCTTCTGCAAAGCTGCCCCAATCACCTTCAGCACATCTTGATGTAGTGTTGGAACCGCAACTCTGGCAAAATAGGACCAGCTAGGAACCTTCCATTTAGGGCAGACTGTTGCCACAAATTATCGAAAACCCACCCCTTACACGAAAGAAAAATGGAGAAAGTCCAGCGCTAACATTTTAGCCTGCATTGCATTATAAAGACGTGCCGTTGGGTGGTTGCGTTCCAATGGCGCCTCTGACCAAAACATGCTTTTAATGGTGGTCTGGACCGTTTTCATATGTGATGAGGATGTAGACCTCTTCAACCCAGTTAGGCTCTTTGATGTTCTTTTTCGCATTGGTGTCTCTACCAGACTACTGTACCTCCTTGATATTGTTGGGGTAGAGGAGGGTGTGGGCGCTACAACTGCAGTGCTGCTGCCTGGGGTTCTGTGTGTACCAGAAAAATGTCTCTCGGTTGTTCACCTCCCCCCTGCACCATCAGTTCCTCTTCATCATCAGATGCAATATCAATGTCTACATTTGGATTTGTACTTATGGCTTTCCGGATGTTACTTAGGTGTGCCTCCCACTGGATAATGTGGTGTTTTTTGAGATGACCTCTCTGGCCTCCGGTACCATAGTTGGTACCTAGCTTACCCCGACTAACTACTTGTTTACAAATTGAACAAATGACTAGGTTTTCCGCCTTTTTGCTAATACTAAAGAAGTCCCAAACTGGGCACTGGAGATTTCTGGTGGTGGTGGAGGTGCCACTTCAATGCCAGATGAAGTGGAGGATGGATGTGGCTGAATGTGACTCTGTTGTGCACTTACAGAACCACAACTTGAGGTAATGGAGGTCGAGCTGGATGGAGGTCCCTCCAGGCCCTTCTGATGAGAAAATATGGCAGCTGTAGGTCGAGCTGGTGTAGTAGTTACCTGTTTTGGTGGTGGTTCCAGAGCCACGCCACCTACATCCCGCTCAGCAGAAATTCGGGATAGGGTAAAAATGTCTGTCTGCTGCATGCCCGCTGGGGTTGGAGTGACGACTGTGAGGACTGGGTCGTCATCGTCAGACTGTTCATCAGCAGCAGAATCCACCACTTCTACGTCTTGTTTGTCGTCATCACCCATAAGTGAAAGCCTTGCGGGAACCTTCCTTTTAGGCTTAGCTACCTTTGTCGGCTCATGGCATGCCTCCCTCTCAGACTGCATTGGTGGGTTCCAATCAAGATCATCAGAAGATAGGAGGCTTGAAGAAGAACTTGTACTAGCCCTCCTTGATCATTTTCTTGCTCGGGATCTGGAAGACAATGGATCATCAGGAGGAGTGACTTGCTCGGATGATACCTCCGCTTGAATCTCGATTTCCTGATGTGCCCCAACTTCTGGATGAACAAGCATTGTGGACAGTTGTGCCTCTCCATGCGCCTCTCCATGCACCTCTACTTGCACCTCTACTTGCACCTCTCGTTGCACCACTACTTGCGCCTCTCCTTGCGCCGCTCCTTGCACCACTCCTTTCACCACTCCTTGCGCCACTCTTTGCGCTGAGGTTCCGTGACAATTTTAAGTGGTGTTTTCGACTCACCCGAATATGGTCGAGTCTGGTATCTATGAACCGCAAATGACGAGTTTAGTGGGTGTACGCGTTTTCGCTGTGCTAGCCTAAACCGTTCGTTTGTTCCGTGGGTTTCTTCCATCTGAACCCACGGGTTCCATTTTAGATGAGGCATCCATTTTGTCTCTTGCCCTCAAGTGGCCAGCGAACGGACACTGTCCGCTTCGTGACCCTGGGATTCCCAAACTCCTGCGGAAGACACGTGTTCCTTTGAGGGTGTCTTTATGATGAGAGGGATGACACTGTAAGGCAGATGGCCCCGCTCGAGGCTCATCTTGCCGTGCCGGTCTATTGTTTCAGTTGTGCATTCATTAGGCACGTTCCCTTTGATCCCTGCAATCGTGTTTCCTGATACCACCCCTTCACACTCTCTTCGATCTGTTCGCTATCCTTGTCTTCCTCTGCACCTGTTATTGTCTCTTCCTTGATTCGTTTACAGTCGAACGGAATGCACTAATGGTGGGAAGATGTACCTTTACAGTTGGGAGCCGACAAATGCTATTGTAATTATGTTCCGGGCCCTGAATACATGAAAGCGACCCCATATGAAATGTACTGTGGGAACCGGGTTGTAATCTTTTGTTTGTCATGTTATCCTATGACGAAAAACCGTATAAAAGGAGCGATCCACAGATACAATTCGAAGCAGTCTCTCAGAACCTACATGCTATGTACTTCTTGTGACTTCTGTGTTCCCTGCAGTAAATAAACTTCGAATCTTTGACGCCGAAGGAAGTGTCCCGTGTCTCTGTCATTTGTACGCCGGAACAGGTAACCCACGAAGGTTTCAGGTATTATCCCTGGCACCGCTGGGTCTTAGCAGAACCCAGTCCTTCAGTTGGTGCCCAACGTGGGGCTGCATCAGCGGTACCGGTCCAAAGCCCTTCGATCGTGAGGAACTTCGTGTGAAATCTCCGAGGGAAGGTGCACCCCGCTTCATCGATCCTGTTGTCGAAACAAGTGGCCCGAAGACTTTTCCCGCGAAGATCCCCGCCTCCTGATGGCTGTGACGGACTGCTGCCCTGACTGTAGACCTGTTTTGGCGCCTGGCGTAGACCTTGGTATAGCGAGACGATTGACGGGCCTTCCTGGTGACGCCATTGTTCTTTGAGTTAAGTATTTGTGGGTCGCTCCCCAGAATCCTTATTTGTTGTGGGTGCTTAGTTGTTGCATGGTTTCATTGCATTTGTGGTCCTTCGTATTTTGTTCTTAGTTGTTCTATTTGACGTCTGCAGTCGCCAAAAACCGAGGGTTTTTGCATTTTGTGGGGATATTGTAATCCAATTACCCTTGAAGTTTGTGAAACTTGGTCAGTGTGCACGATGCCTGGCCGTAGTACTTTGTTCAGTTGCTTTAGAGGTTGTGGTGCGGATTCCCGACTGGAGGACTCATGTCCGATACCTCCAGTTGGAACTCCAATTTATGAATTATATAGTCGACATGGTGTGGGTCCTATCACGTTCAATGATTGCTGGGTTTGTTACACTAAAGATGACGGTGTCCTTAGTTGGCCACCTCATGGTAGTTTTGAGACCCCGATTTTAGATAATCTTGAAGCTAAATTGTTTCAAAGGAAAGCAAGGCCGGCCATGTTTGATTCCTTTCGGTTGTGGCGTAAAGAAGCCAAGCAAAAAGAAATCAAACAGCTTAAACGTAATAAGAGAGAAGGTATTGTTACAACGATGAGAAATGCAGAGCAGTTTCAGCGAGACAAAGAAGAGAAGGAAAAGGAAGTTTTTGATAGATTACAACGTATGACAGTGGATAAATGTTATCCTGCTTTGCCGACGGGTATGGATAAGAAGGGAGAGGAAGCAGTAGAGGATCCTCTGTTGTCTTATCTACTGAAGTCGCCACCTCCTTATGCACAGGATACCACAGTTCCTGTGGTTCCTCCTGTTCCTCAACCTGTTGTACCAGCAGCCGTTCCTCTCGTTCCTGTTCCTCTACCTGCTCCTGTTCCTACTGCTCCATCGGCTATACCTTCTCAAACCGCTGTTCCCGCTACTTCCACCCTTGTGGCTACTCCTGCTGCTCCTCCTGTTTTTGGCTCTTCTATTGTTACCCCTTTGCTTCTCTCTTCTACCCCGTCTGTTCGACGTCGTGTTCCTACTGTTGCCGCTAACTTCTACACTTCTCTTGGACCGATTCTTGGGTCTGCTGGTTCTGATGCTCCCCAAAGACGAAGTCAGCTTCCTGGTGGTAGGGAACGTGACACGCTATATAATATGGCGAAAAATTGGATTAGATATCCCCTTAAGAATCCTCCACGTATAGTTGTTGAAACATTTTCTCAATTCAATGAGCCAACGCAAAGAATAGTGTTTGAAGAAATGTGTAAGTTTTTACGTGATGAGATATCAGTAGATGCGGCTGATGATGTATTGGCTGCTCTAACTGACCTTCAGCTTCAGTTTTCGAGCGGTATAATTGTGGGAAGCAATGTTCGACGTGCTGTCGAGCAGCTACTATCCTTTCGTCCTGCTATAATGCCTCGAGCATTGTTTAAAGACGAAACTGAGGAATGGATGGCAACGCCTGGTCAGTATCCCATGCGAGAAGTTCCACCAGTGTGGATGCCAGGTGATGCTAATGCTGTTCCTATTATTCCGCCACATTTCCAGAGGGTGTGGATACACCTTCCATGGAAGCGATCGGAAGTTTTACAGGTTAAGGAGACTTTGCCCGACCCTCGCAAAAATCCTGCAGGTTATTATAAAGAATTGTCACAGTTAGTGGATGCTACGATAATGAATCTTGCCGACATCGATATGTTGTTCGGCAATGTCGTACCGCAACCGGTATGGGCGAAGATTCGTCAGGAAAATCATGTAGCTGAGTTAGGTGGTGACCGGCCTGCTCTTGTGGCGGCTGATGCCCGACAAGTTGGTGGAGCGAAGCCTGAACAGCTCATTTCCGACCTCCCTCAGAGAATAATTACCCTTATGAAAACGCTTATGCCAGCTATGAAAGTTAACTGGGACAAATTGTCTGCTTGCAAGCAAAAGAAGGACGAGAGTGTCTCCGATTTCTTTACGAGATTTGAGGAGGCATTTATCGATCATAGTGGTCAAGATATGGGCACTGAAGGGGGTCAGAGATTGTTTGTAGACAAATTTGTATCAAATTTGTTGCCTGACCTTAGCAACAAATTGAAAAATTCAGAAAGTGCGTGGGCTGTCTCTACTTCTGCCCAGATATTGGCTACGGCTCAATATTATGAAAATAGAGAAAAAGAAGAAAATGATCGTGCAGACAAAAAGACGAAAGAGCTCAAAACGAAAGTTTTGTTGCGACAAGCATATCCTCCGCGCTCGAATCAGAATGATTCTCAGCAGCGGAATCGATCGCAATCGCAGTCATCTAGGTCACAATTGCGAAATGACTTTTCTTCGCAGAGATCTATGCTGGGGTACAATCAGTGTGCCTACTGTAGAGGCGAGGGTCATCTGAAATTTGATTGTCCAGTTTTGCGTGATCGGAATAGTGGTAATTCATCTAGAGGAGGTCGTAGTGGTCCTCAGCAGGCTACACGAGGTAGAGGTCGTGGTGTTACGCAGAATCAAAATGATCGTTCTAATAATTCCTCTGATTCTAATAATTGTTTCGATCAGCGTGGATCATCATCAGGTAGATCCGCACAGTACAACGTGGATGATTATTACGTCGATCAGGGTACTGATGACGGTAATTACTAGGACAGCCAAAGACAAGGAGAGGGAGTAGTATCAGTTCCGGTTGATCAGAGAGGGCCTTACGTCGCAGTTGCCACCTCGGGCGTAGTTGAGCCTTTTCTGTTGGACACTGGTGCAGCGAAAAGTTCCATCATGTATTCGAAACTCCCTGGCACACCTTTGTCTGGCTTAACAAATGTTTCCGTTGGATTCTCTGGCGCCCCTGTTAGCAATCCGGTTTCTCGCCCTTTGCCCCTTACTATTGGGCCTTGTGAGCTAAAAGCTCCTTTGATTTTGACTACTGGTTGTGGTGAAGATCTTTTGGGTCTGGATTTGCTGAAACGTCTGTATGCAACTTTGTATTGTTCTCCTGCGGGAGTAAAGCTTACATTGGGTGAGAGAGTAATCTCTCCTATGTATTTGTCCATTGATAAGCTCCCACCGGAATTGAGTTCTCTTCCTGTATCTTTGTGGGCAACAGGTCTCAATGACGTGGGCCTGCTTGACATCTCCCCTTATGTTGTTCAACTGAAAGCGAATGTGCGGTTACCACGTATTCCCCAGTATCGTATCTCCCTTGATGGTGAACGAGCATTGTTAGCGATCATCTATGATTTGATCGAGAAAGATGTTATCGAGGAGACTCGGGGAAACGTGTGTAATAGCCCTGTGTTACCCATTCTGAAACGCACTGACCCATCTAAGCCTCCTGTTTATCGTTTTGTCATTGATTTACGGGAGGTGAACAAAATTGTGATTCCTCAGTTCCCTGTGGTTCCTGACATTACGGCTTTACTAACTCTGATTCCAGCATCTGCGTCCTGGTTCTCAGTGATCGATCTGAAGAATGCTTTCTTTAGCATTCCGATTGCTGAGGAGAGCAGGGACCTTTTCGGTTTCTCTTTAGGTGGCCGCAGCTTTAGGTTTAAACGCGCTCCTCAGGGCTACTGTGAGAGTCCATCGATATACAGCCAAGCCCTGAAAAGCCAACTTGACGCGTTTGTGTTGCCGGCTGGTGCGGCCTTGATCCAATATGTTGATGACCGATTGGTGGCTGCGGACAGACAGGACATTTGCAAAACTGCTACGGTGTCTTTGTTACAGCATCTTTGTGACTTACATCATAAGGTGTCACCTTCTAAACTGCAATATTGTTGTCAAGAAATAACCTATCTAGGTCACTTATTGTCAAAGGAGGGAAGAAGGTTGACACCAGAGAGAATTGCAGCGATAGCTCGAATGACTGTGCCAACAACTCAGAGAGATGTGCGTGCCTTTTTAGGTATCACGTCATACTGCAGGCAATGGATTCCGAATTTTTCATTGTTAGCGAAACCATTGGTGGCTCTTACGTGCAAGGATGTTCCAACTCCTTTGCCATGGACGGAAGAGTGTCAGAAAAGTTTTTCTGAACTGCGTGATGCGTTGTGTTCGGCCCCTGTGTTAGGTACTCCTGACTACAGTAAGCCGTTTACACTATACGTTCACGAGAGGGAAGGTTGTGCGTTGAGTGTTTTGACGCAACAATTTGGTGGTAAGCAACGTCCACGTGCATATTTTTCCTCGACCTTGGACCCAGTAGCTAGAGCATTGCCGAGTTGTTTGAGAGCAACAGCTGCAGCTGCGGTGTTCATCCGACAATCTGCAGGATTGGTCATGGATAATATGCTCACGGTGATGGTTCCGCATGCAGTTGACACTCTTTTGAATCGTACGAAAACCCAACACTTGACGAGCGCAAGGTTGTCTGGTTATGAGTTGACGCTTTTGGCAAGTCACATTCAAATAAAGCGCTGCAATGTCCTAAACCCGGCGACTTTGTTACCAACAAATATGGAATCAGATGAGGTACCACCACACGATTGTTACTTACGAACTGAGGAGGAAACGAAGGGTCGAGTGGACCTAAAAAACACTCCATTGGAAGAACCCCATGGTACTTTCTATGTGGATGGCTCGTGTTTTAAGTTGCCGAATGGTGATGTGACGACTGCGTATGCTGTGGTGACGTTGAGCACGGTTGTGGAGACTGCGAGATTGAATCAGAACTCTGCACAGGCGGCAGAGCTAATTGCCTTAACCAGAGCGTGTGTGTTGTCGAAAGGGAAACGGGTGAATGTGTTTACTGACAGTCAGTATGCGTTTGGTGTTGCGCATAGTTTTGGACGATTGTGGAGAGAGAGAGGTTTTATGACATCGCATGGTACGAAAATCCAGCATGGACAGCTTGTGAATGATCTTTTGGATGCACTTACATTGCCCAAACAGGTGGTGATTATTAAATGTAGTGCACACCGTAAGGTGACGGATGATGTTGGTCGTGGTAATGCGTTTGCTGATGAGATTGCTAAGGAGACTTCAAGAAACCTTACAACTAGAATGTATGTGACGAGTTCGGTAAGGTGGCCTGCAGAAGCTGGTATGTGTGAAGACACTATTGAGAGTGTGAAAGCGATTCAGAATGAGGCCACCGAGACTGAAAAGACTAAGTGGAAAGAGAGTACGGGAAAGATGGATGCGAATGGTTGTTGGATTGATTTGTCGGAGAATAAAAGGTGGATGTTGCCGGATGCATATGTGCTAGCTGTTGTGACTATGGCACATGGTTTTTGTCACATATTAGTGCGAAAGGTATTTGTAAGTTGTTGTCCCCTGTATGGAAGAATGATGGTATTGCTAAGTGTGCTGAGAGATTGGTCAAGAATTGCATGATATGTATGATGCACAATCCTGGCAAGGGAACTCCTACACCCCCTTGCCATTTTGCTCCCCCTTCATGTCCCTTTGAAGTGATTCAGTTGGACTTCATCCATATGGAGCGATGCAATAACCTAAAATATGTTTTGGTTGTGGTTTGCGCATTCTCCCGATGGATTGAAGCCTACCCTCTCAAAGATAATACTGCCCTGTCTACAGCGAAAGTCCTACTGAAGGAATATTTTCCTCGGTATGGAATGCCACGGATTGTATGGTCTGATAACGGAAGTGAGTTTGTGGGGAGTGTGATGAAGAGCGTGTGTAAGGGCCTTGGAATTACACAAAAATTCCATAGTGCCAACCATCCCCAGTCAGCAGGTTTGGTTGAGGGGTACAATGGTACTCTCAAACTAAAACTCGCAAAGATTCAGGCTACGACTGGTCTCTCGTGGCCTGACGCTTTGCACCTGGCTCTTCTGTCAACTAGGGTGACCGTACACTCTCGAGTAGGGCTCAGCCCATATGAGATTGTGTTCGGCCGTCCTGCTAATGTTTGGGGGGTCCCTCGACCCAGTGCGTTTGTTGATCTTGAATATCCAATGCTGATTGACTACCTTCATGATCTGACTGCTAAACTGAGATTAATTCACCAACAGGTTTTTGAAGCACTGCCGGCGCAGACGGAGGGTCCAGGCCACCAGCTCCAGCCCGGAGACTGGGTGGTTACGAGGAACTTTGGCCGAAAACAAAATCTTGAGCCGAGGTTTATCGGGCCCTATCAGGTGCTCCTTGCCACGAGAACTGCTGTTCGTTTGGAGGGCCGCAAACATTGGGTGCATGCCACCCACACCAAGAAAGTACCAATCCCTTTGCCAGCGGACTCGTGGGTGAGGAAGGGCATCGCCTCGTCTGAAACTGAGGTTTTGCCGAACTTTGTTCCATTCAGTGACGCTCAGCCTGTGGGAGAGACTTCAGTGCAGCCGGACGATACTGTTAAACCCTTGTCATTGGAGAATTCAAGATCTGAACCATTGTCTGACCGACAGGACTCTGTTTCATCATCCGACCAACTGTTTGAAGAGCAGACTCGTCCTGGAAGAAGCAGATATTTTCTCCGTTCTAACACTAGAGACTAATAAACAAAATTATTTTTGTTTTTTTTTCTTTATTTGAAATACACGTTACCCCATTATCACTTTGAACCCTTTTGAATAACTGTGAACTTTTTATGAATTCTGAGTTTTTCTGCATATGTGTATTTGTTTCCACAGCTAGGAGACTTTGTATATATTGTTTAATTAAAAGAACCTTACATCCGGGTGGACCATAGGGCCGTGCGGGTACTTCCTTCTGTTTAGTAGGTCCTGACACTAGGTTGGAGGCTGTTGATTCCTGGGAACTCCTGGGGATTGACTATTGCTACACAGAACGAAGTGCGTCAAGAACGTTGCGGACGGTTTTAGAGGATGGCTTTCTCAAAGCTGTCGGAATTGGAGAAGACTCAATCTCAAAGATTCGAATTGCATAGGATTGTACGTACTAAATGCTTCATGTTTCAGGTGTTCCTTCTGTTCCTAACTGTTTCCTCGTTACTCGTGGGTGGAGTATACTATGCGATACAATCATTATTGCCTTCTGCTTCACCCACCCCTTCTTCTGAACCTAAGCCTACTACCACTGTTTCCCCTCATTCCTTTCATATCTTACCCCAACATGAGCAGGTTAGACGTGCGGAATTTATGAACAATTCCTTCGTTCAGCTCTTTCATCAGCATCAGTTGGTAATCAACACTACCAATTGTTGGGTGTGTGGGTTAATGCCACATACCACTGATAGGGGAATTCCGTACTTGGTTCTTCCTTACAGTTCCCAGGGTTCAGCTCGAGCATTCCAAACAATGTTTTGTAGCGCACTAGATTCCTACCCCCATCGAGAGCCAAGCACTGCAGATCATGGTCCTGGCCCGTACCACAAGCCTTTGGCAAGAGCGATTGCCGATTTAGATAGGGATATCTTTGACGCATCGCTTATCCCAGAGGAAGAGGTGCGAGCATACAGAGATCTGAGTGAGGCTGAGTATAGTATGTCAGTGGGTGATCGGCAGCTTAAAAGCTCGTCTCCGATCTGGATCGTACCCCATCTCGGTAATTTCTGTCTGAAAGGCCTAGGCCGAAGCCCGCGAGCTCAGCTTGGGAGGAGTGCCTGTACCGAAACGTTTGTTTTACCGATCACCTCTTCCCCTGTTCTTCTGACTGCCAAGGGTACTGTGGAGTTGTGGGCTGGGCGGACCGGAATAACAGGCTGGGACGCCGAATGTAGTGAGCTATGGTTAAGGATTTATTCGTTGGTAATGCACACAAAGTCTTGTTCAACAGAGGTACAGGAAAGAATTCCGGAGGGAAGCGCCGAGCCGGGTGGGTTCTGATGCAGGGTAGATGCCTTGGTTGTAATCCTCTGCGGGGCTGTTGTCATCAGGGTACGGCCGGGTGATGGGGCTCCTCGGACATATGTAAGGGAGAGAGAGTACAGGGGTTAGTCCAGTCCAGTAAGGACTACCGAGTACTTCCACCTTCACCGGGGAGTGAATGGGCCAGAAAATGAACGTGGGGAAGGTTGGAAGGGTAGGAGGGGATAAGACCAATAAGAAACGGGAGGGGTAGAGTGATTGAATGTGTCAGGGATAAGTGCGGGGGAATATAAACAGTGCCCGTGATACTACACTTATTTACTAAGGCTAGTGCGGGGTGCTCGTGAGGGTCTATATACAAGTCTTACAGGTATTTACACTATTTACACTAAGGGACACGGAGAAAGGATAGAGGGTACTCACTTGCCCCGCCGCATCTCTCATCCGAGTTGCGGCCGCTCTCCAGCCACCTCCGGAGGTCGCCACCAGTCCTCCGACCACAGGTCCTCTTCCTCGTTCTCCTCTCCGCTTTCCGCCTTCTCTCCGATCTCCTCCTTCTTTCCGCTCTCCGTCGGGGGTTCCGCGCCGTTCACTGTCTCCTGCCACGAGTCCGCTGGGCTGAACGATGCTTCGTCTGTCCTCCCGGCTTTTCTATGTTCCAGGCGGACTGCAGTGGACGTGCTTCCAGTTCCGGATGGGTCGGGTTCCGGGTCACCTACAGGGGTTTCACTTCCGGTATCTTGTTTGTCTGTTTCCGGGTCTTCGTTGGTTGGCGGATCCTGTGGGCGAAGAGAGATAGAGGAAGTCCGATGACCAAGGGACGCTGTTCGTCCCGTTGCGGGGGTGAGGGACCCCTGACTAGACCGCCATTCCGACGAGGTAGGGACTACTGTTTTTCCACATCCCCTTTCCCTAGCTGTCTTACTAGTAGGGTTGGAAGGAGATGGATAACGTGAGAGGTAATCAGCATTGCCCTGGTCTAGTCCCTTTCGGTGTAGTGTTCTGAAACGGAAAGGCTGTAGAGAAAGAAACCACCTAAGAACCCGGTCGTTGTGGCCCCGGTTGCGGGCCATCCACTCAAGCGGGGCGTGGTCCGTATACAAGAGGAACTCACGGCCCTCTAAATAATACCGGAGACTGTCCACAGCCCATTTAATCGCTAGAGCCTCTTTCTCTACAACCGCATAGTTCTGCTCACGTGGGAAGAGCTTCCGGCTGAGATACAGAATCGGTTTTTCGACCCCTCTTGCATCTTTCTGTGACAGGACTGCCCCCAAACCCTGATCGGAGGCGTCTGTCTGCAGGATGAATGGTTGTGAATAGTCAGGACTGATTAACACGGGTTCTGACAACAGGGACTGCTTGAGTAGGTCGAAGGCTTGCAGCAGCTGGGGAGTGGGTTGCTGTAACTTCTCTTCGGTTCTGGAGGTTTTTTTCAACAGGTCTGTCAAGGGAGCGGCTATCTGGGAAAAGTTGGGTATAAATCTCCTGTAATACCCCAGCAACCCGAGAAAGGCACGAAGTTCTCTCTTGGTGTGAGGGAAGGGTATGGAGTGAATGGCCTGGATCTTATTGTTTTGGGGACGAATGACCCCTTCCCCCAACAGATAACCCAGATATTTCACGCTTTGGGCCGCCAAGGTGGTCTTGGCGGGGTTGATGGTAAAGCCGTGTTTACCAAGGGAGTGTACTACTGTCTGCAAATGGTGTAGGTGTTGTTCCCAGCTGTCGCTATAAATGACTATGTCGTCTAGGTACGCCCCGGCATAGCTGGCATGGGGTCGTAAGACCAGGTTCATAGCCCTTTGGAAAGTTGCCGGGGCTCCATGAAGCCCGAAGGGCATCACTCTGAACTGGAACAAACCCTCAGGGGTTGAAAATGCCGTTTTCGGCTTGTCTTCGGGTTTTAAAGGGATCTGCCAGTACCCCTTGCACAAGTCAAGGGTACTGATATATTTGGCTTTGCCTATACGCTCCACCATCTCGTCTACTCGAGGTAGGGGATAGGAATCAAAGGCAGAGATTTTGTTCACCTCCCTGAAATCGATGCAGAAACGAGTAGAGCCATCGGGTTTGGGTACTAGAACGATTGGGGAATTCCAACTGCTGTTGGACGGTTCGATTATACCCATCTTCAACATCTGGGTCGTCTCTTCTTTTATGACTGCTCTTCGTGCTTCAGGGATCCGGTAGGGTCTTTGTCGCACTGTTTTCCCTGATTCTGTGTGGATTGCGTGCTCCACGATGGTGGAGTGTCCGGGTAGGGAAGAAAACACTGATTGAACAGAGGATAAGACCCGTCTAAGGTCCTGTTTGTTCCTTTCAGGTAGGTCGGGATCCATACAGCCCTCAAAGGGAAGGGAGGGAGTGCTTGTCAGGACAGGGAGGGGCCCCTCCCATTTCTTTAACAGATTAACATGGTAGATCTGGGTGACCCCTCGGGTGGCATCCATATCGAGTTCGTAGGTGACGGGAGTCACCTGTCTTAAGATAGGGAATGGGCCCTGCCACTGCCCCAATAGTTTATGGTCGGAGGAGGGCAGAAGTAATAATACCAGGTCTCCAGGTTTAAACGAACGGGCCTTGGTTCCTTTGTTATACTGTTGTTTCTGGGTGACCTGAGAGGCTACCATGTTCTGTCTCACTATTTCTCTGATTTGTGTTAAGTGGGTTCGGAGATTGTCGACATACTCAGGGAGGGGACGTGTACGATCTGGCTCAGCTTCCCAGGCCTCGCGAGCCATGTCTAACAGGGTCCTAGGGGCTCGTCCATATAACAATTCATATGGGGAATACCCGGTGCTACTTTGCACTTTGCAACGGATGGCGAAGAGGGCAAGGGGAAGCATCTCCTCCCACCTTTTGCTCTCAAGGCCCAGGAGCTTCTTGAGGGTTGTCTTTAATGTGGCGTTATAACGTTCCACCAACCCGTCTGTCTGGGGGTGGTACGCCGAATTTCTTATTTGTTCAATACCCAGATGGGCGCATGCTTGACGCATGAGGGAGGACACAAAAGGCGTACCTTGATCTGTTAGGATCTCCCGAGGGAACCCTACTCTAATGAAGATGGAGATGAGGGCCTTGGCGATGTTTTGGGTAGTGGGTTGTTTCAAAGGGACGGCTTCCGGGAACCGGGTAGCATAATCCACCAACACCAGAGCGTACCTACAACCCATCCTAGAGGGTAGCAGAGGTCCTATCAGGTCCATACCTACTCGGGAGAAAGGCACATCGATAAGAGGAAGGGGCTGGAGAGGAACTCGGGGGGGACGATACCGGCTGTTTCTCTGGCAGACCGGACACTCCCTGCAGTATTGTTTTATTTGACCGTGTACGCACGGCCAGTAGAACTTTTCAAGGATTGTTTGCCCCGTTTTTTCATCACTGAAATGCCCTCCCAGCAAGTGACTGTGGGCCAGATACAGGACTTTGTCCCGAAACAATCCTGGGATGACTAGCTGGGTTGGGAGCTGTGGCCCCCCTTTTCTGTAGAGGAGTCCATTCTTTCGAAAGAAGTAAGGACCTACTTGCAGTGGGTCCTCATTGTCCAGGGCACGATTCCAGGTTTCCTGCAATACAGGATCCTCTTGCTGGGTGGCTCGGAATTCCCGGTCTGTTTCCCATGGGTGAACATCGATCTGAGCAGGGTATGCACCGGTAAAGATCCTTTTCTCTCTTTTCTTTTGCTTCTTGGTCTTCCCGGGTTTTGATGGAGAGTCCGCTGAAGGAGACCCATGGGGAAACGGGGCCTCCGCCCACCATTTCTTTAGGGAGTCTGTAGTGTCTTTCAGGAGGTGGGGAAGACCACTATAATCGCTACCTAAAATGGCTTGTTCAGGGAGATTAGGAACCAAACCGACAGTTAACATACTTCCCTCATCTGAGTGTTGTTGTACCCGCACTCGGGCCGTCGGATAACTCCTGGTGTCGCCGTGGACACATTTGATAGCGACCGTTCCAGTTAGGGGTCCGACAGGATGGGGTAGTTCCTGGGGTCGTAGGACGCTATGTCTACATCCCGTGTCCGCCAAAGCCATCATGCGGTGTCCATCGATTCTCACTGGACAGCGGAAAGGCGGAGGGGTAACTTCGTTGGTGAGACATACATAATTCCGGGCCATCACGATGTCCATGGGCTCCTCCTTTTGAGGACACACACGAGCTATGTGCCCGTACCCTCCACAGTGATAACACTGAGGACCAGGCAGGTTGGGTCGAGGCATGACTGGGTAGGGCATCAGGGGAACCGGATCCGGTCTTCTGACCGCGGGAGGTGGTCTTTGGGGACGTGAGTGGCTGCCATGTGGAATACGTGGATGCGGTTCCTCTTTGACCCGTTGTGACTCTTGGGCTCTACTGTAGGCACTGGCAATCTCCACAGCACTATCCAGAGTCAGGCGGGCGTGTTGTCTTACCCACTTTTGGGTGGCCGGATGTAGAGATGCCAGGTACTGCTCCAAGTATATTTTTGATAGAATCTCCTCCTTAGTGGCGGTGGCCGGTTTCAGCCATCTGTTCGCCAAGTCCTGTATTCGGAACGAGAGAGCCCGTGGCGTTTCTTGGGGACCCTCTTTGGCCTGCCGCAGACAAACCCTGTATGTTTCGTCGTCAATCCCCAGCCTTTCCAGAATGCAGGTTTTTATGTCTTGGTAGGGAGTCAGGCCCTGTATATTGGCCTGCTGATAGGCTGCCTGTAGTTCACCAGTCAACAGAGGACCCAGATAGTGGCCCCAGCGATCGGCAGGCCAAGCCGCAGCCTGGGCCAGGCGCTCGAAATTAGTGAAGAAATAGTCGGGGTCTTCACCCGACACATACTTTTGGAGGACGACTGAGGGTAAGGAGGTTATGGGTCTTTGTTGTCCCATGACTGTGGTCAGTTTTTCAAGGGCTTGGTCCTGTACGGTCCCCTGTCCCTTTAGGACATCATGGAGTTGTCCTCCGTCATCTTCCGCAGTTTTAAGAAAGCGTTCCATCATTTTGCCAATCTGCTCCTGGCTCTCCGCGAGGAGTTTGACTGCGGCCTCCATGCTTCCGGCAGATCCCACTTCTGACACCACCTGTGGAGTTGTGGGCTGGGCGGACCGGAATAACAGGCTGGGAGGCCGAATGTAGTGAGCTATGGTTAAGGATTTATTCGTTGGTAATGCACACAAAGTCTTGTTCAACAGAGGTACAGGAAAGAATTCCGGAGGGAAGCGCCGAGCCGGGTGGGTTCTGATGCAGGGTAGATGCCTTGGTTGTAATCCTCTGCGGGGCTGTTGTCATCAGGGTACGGCCGGGTAATGGGGCTCCTCGGAGATATGTAAGGGAGAGAGAGTACAGGGGTTAGTCCAGTCCAGTAAGGACTACCGAGTACTTCCACCTTCACCGGGGAGTGAATGGGCCAGAAAATGAACGTGGGGAAGGTTGGAAGGGTAGGAGGGGATAAGACCAATAAGAAACGGGAGGGGTAGAGTGATTGAATGTGTCAGGGATAAGTGCGGGGGAATATGAACAGTGCCTGTGATACTACACTTATTTACTAAGGCTAGTGCGGGGTGCTCGTGAGGGTGTATATACAAGTCTTACAGGTATTTACACTATTTACACTAAGGGACACGGAGAAAGGATAGAGGGTACTCACGTGCCCAGCCGCAACTCTCATCCGAGTTGCGGACGCTCTCCAGCCACCTCCGGAGGTCGCCACCAGTCCTCCGACCACAGGTCCTCTTCCTCGTTCTCCTCTCCGCTTTCCGCCTTCTCTCCGATCTCCTCCTTCTTTCCGCTCTCCGTCGGGGGTTCCGCGCCGTTCGCTGTCTCCTGCCACGAGTCCGCTGGGCTGAACGATGCTTCGTCTGTCCTCCCGGCTGTTCTATGTTCCAGGCGGACTGCAGTGGACGTGCTTCCGGTTCCGGATGGGTCGGGTTCCGGGTCACCTACAGGGGTTTCACTTCCGGTATCCTGTTTGTCTGTTTCCGGGTCTTCGTTGGTTGGCGGATCCTGTGGGCGAAGAGAGATAGAGGAAGTCTGATGACCAAGGGACGCTGTTCGTCCCGTTGCGGGGGTGAGGGACCCCTGACTAGACCGCCATTCCGACGAGGTAGGGACTACTGTTTTTCCACAGGTACTTACTTTGTTTGTTACGACCGCGCATATACATGGTTGCCTCGTGACTTCTCAGGCACATGTTATATTGCGAATCTGTTGCCGCCGACCTTTACTGTTGGGTCGGATTATCACAAGACCAGAGTTGTGAGAGGCGTGATTAGCGAAGAGGACACTGCCGGTCAAGAAGCAGGAGACTTCTTTAAGGGTTTCTTGCCGTTTTGGGGACCTATGATTAATAGTAGGAACCTGAGACAGATGACTCGAGTGGTGGAATCGACCGCTAATATCACTGCGAGCGCCCTTGGTAACATTACAGCAGAGCTTCAGGCTGACAGGCTTATGACGTTACAAAATCGTATGGTTTTAGACGTTGTCCTAGCAGATAGAGGTGGAGTATGTAAGGTGATCCATTCGAGTTGCTGCATTTTCATTCCTGACAACGCTCCAACTGTCTATCAAGCCATCTCGAAGTTGCATAAGATCTCCGAGTCCATACACGTGGACGTAGGAGATTGGACGCTACTAGGGTGGTTTTGGGGCCTGATGTCGACGTGGGGTTGGAAAATTCTGATGAACATTGGGGTTGTTGTAGCATTTCTGTTCACGTGTTGTCTTTGTGTACAGTGTGGTCCTGCCTTATGTGGCCTCTGTGCTACGACGTGTATAAGACGGCCACCAGTTACCAAGGAAGCATTGATGGATAGAATAATGTTGCAGCAACATCTGGATGGTCTGATAATTATCGAGATCAATTCTGATTACGACTAGTGCTTGCCTACATGAGGGCAAAAGGAGCGTCTGAGGTTCCGTGACAATTGTAAGTGGTGTTTTCGACTCACCCGAATATGGTCGAGTCTGGTATCTATGAACCCCAAATGACGAGTTTAGTGGGTGTACGCGTTTTCGCTGTGCTAGCCTAAACCGTTCATTTGTTCCGTGGGTTTCTTCCATCTGAACCCACGGGTTCCATTTTAGATGTGGCATCCATTTTGTCTCTTGCCCTCAAGTAGCCAGCGAACGGACACTGTCCGCTTCGTGACCCTGAGATTCCCAAACTCCTGCGGAAGACACGTGTTCCTTTGAGGGTGTCTTTATGATGAGAGGGATGACACTGTAAGGCAGATGGCCCCGCTCGAGGTCATCTTGCTGTGCCGGTCTATTGTTTCAGTTGTGCATTCATTAGGCACGTTCCCTTTGATCCCTGCAATCGTGTTTCCTGATACCACCCCTTTACACTCTCTTCGATCTGTTCGCTATCCATGTCTTCCTCTGCACCTGTTATTGTCTCTTCCTTGATTCGTTTACAGTCGAACGGAATGCACTAATGGTGGGAAGATGTACTTTTACAGTTGGGAGCCGACAAATGCTATTGTAATTATGTTCCGGGCCCTGAATTCATGAAAGCGACCCCATATGAAATGTACTGTGGGAACCGGGTTGTAATCTTTTGTTTGTCATGTTATCCTATGACGAAAAACCATATAAAAGGAGCGATCCACAGATACAATTCGAAGCAGTCTCTCAGAACCTACATGCTATGTACTTATTGTGACTTCTGTGTTCCCTGCAGTAAATAAACTTCGAATCTTTGACGCCGAAGGAAGTGTCCCGTGTCTCTGTCATTTGTACGCCGGAACAGGTAACCCACGAAGGTTTCAGGTGTTATCCCTGGCACCGCTGGGTCTTAGCAGAACCCAGTCCTTCAGCGCCTCTCCTTGCGCCTCTCCTTGCGCCACTCTTTGCGCCTCTCCTTGTGCCTCTCCTTGTGCCTCTCCGTGTTGTGCCTGTGATTGTCGTTGCGGCTGTGGTTGAACACTCGTCAGATGACTTACACCCTGCATTGATTGGATGCTACTTTCTTGTGATGAGTCAACGCCAACATCACTGGTGGATGGTGATTGAGCAATTAAAGTGGCTGCCTCTACGGCACTCATGGCCTTAGGCCTAACTTGGCGTGGTAGCACTGAGACCAATGAAACTGAGGTGCTATTCCCAGCTTGGTCCCCGGTGGGCACCGCTGCTGCAGGCAAAGTGTCTGTGGGCACACCAGTCTCCTTGGTAACTGGCGTCACCTGCTTCTTCTGCTCCTTCTTACTGGCAGTGGCACTGGCAACTTTCTTGGTAGATGAGCTACGGCCACCTTCCTTTGGGCCCACATTCTTAAGATGTCAGACGAACAGCAGGCCGCAGTTGCACGAGTTGCAGAGTTGTCTGTGGCCACACGTGACGTTGTGTTGCACACACCCCAGCAGGACTTGGCACTGATGATGAACAATGATGATGATTGATTTGTGGTTCTCTTTGTGCAGCTAAAAGCAAAGGAAGCCAGAGGGATATCAGTTAAATAAATCTTGCATATGTCGTGCTTCAATTAATATTCGCAACTAGGCATTTATAATAATATTTATTATTATTAAAACATACCCAAAAACGAAAAGACCAAAAAAAAGTTTAAATTATTTCTAATCAGAAATGGATGTTTAAATTGATAGAAGAGAGACCACACAGATAGAGTTGTTTCATGCACCACTGAGTACCCCTGGGCATAATGTATGAAAAGCAGGGCAGACTGGGTGCAGGCCTATGGCACAAAGCACACTGCCTGGCTTCAAAATGGCCCCTTGACCCCCACCCACATGGCCCTGCCTGGACCAGGCCTCAAAATGGCCCCCACCCACATGGCCAGGCCCCAACACCCCCCAAAAAAATCGAAAAACACACAAAAAAAACCACAATCCAATGCCATCCATGCCCTAAATGATGTTTAAAATATTCAAGAGACCCCACAGAAAGCCTTGGTCCATGCACCACTGAGTACCACTGGGCACAATGGATGAAAGCAGGGTAGACTGGATGCAGGCCTATGGCACAAAGCAGACTGCCTGGCTTCAAAATGGCCCCTTGACCCCCACCCACAATGCCCTGCCTGGACCAGGCTTCAAAATGGCCCCCATCCACAGGCCAGGCCCCAACACCACCCCAAAAAATCGAAAAACACCACAATCCAATGCCATCCATGCCCTAAATGATGTTTAAATTCAAGAGACACCACAGAAAGCCTTGGTTAATGCACCACTGAGTACCCCTGGGCCTACTGGCTAGTGTGGCTTTACACGCAACCCAAAATTAAAAAATAAATTCCACATATAACAGTGAGCTATTCAATTCCATGACATAAATGATATTTAAGTTCAACAAAACTCACAAAAACAGTTGCATTATGCACCCATGACTAACCCTGAGCCTACTGGATACTGTGCCTACCCACAATATATTTTTTTTTAAGTTGTGAAAAAGTTTAAAAATTGTAGTTGCAGCAACTGCAATGCTCCAAACAAACAACACCAACTTACTTGTAAAATCTCAAATCCAAAAGTAATCCAAAAGTGATCCAAACAAAAAGTCCTCAAATACAAATATCCTGCAGCAGCCACAAAAAGTAATCCTTCCAGCTCCAGATCCAAATGAAAAGTGACCAGGACATGGATAAAACACTGGGAGGAGCCTGATGGACAGAAACAGGAAGTTGGAGACTCTGGGGCACTTCCTTCCTCCCCCCCCCAAAAAAATGACTCCTTGCACAAAAAAGTGCAGCCAAATGTCAATCTGAGGAGTTATTCTGACCCAAATCATCATTTTCAGAAGGTATATGCTGCCTGCGGTAGATTTCTTGTGCTGAATTGCAATTTTTGCAAGTTCGGGAAAGCGAGCTGTTCAAATCTCCCGCCGTAAGTCAGCTGCGCGTCGCATCAACGTGTTCGCAATTGTTTACTCCCACGATGCGTGATCGCAGACCCTTATGACGTAGTCGCATTCTCAAACTCTCGCAGTGCAAGATGGCGGGGCGCTATGACGTACTCACGGTCGACAAGACTCGCACGATCATGGAACCAGATCCAAAATGGCGCAGCGCACGCAAACCGTGAGGAAAAACAACTCGGCGAACTCAGAATCATGGTAAGTCAACGGCGCGCGCGCGAGATTGTATTATTGAAGCGCGATCAAGCAAAAAAATCCAGCAGCTTGCGAATTGCGGATTTTTGGGCAAATTTGCGTGATTTGTGGACCGCGAAATCGCCAAAAAAACGCAAATTCCGTGAGCGGAACGGATTTTCAGCCCACACTTAGTCCAAACAGAAGTTCAAATGGGCTGTAGCCGACCCCCTTCTGAGGAACCTCCCTGTATGCAAACAAAAGGCAGGGTAGTTTTTCTGGGAGACCCTTAACCATACCCTTTAAGGCTTTGTTGAATCTTTCAACTAAACCATTGCACTGTGGATGATAGGGTGTGGCAAATGTATAGTTCACTCCACATTCGTTCCATATTGCAGTCAAATAGCTAGACATAAAGTTTTCACCTCTGTCAGATGCTAACTCCTTAGGAAACCCCACTCTGGAAAATACTCCCAAGAGGGCTCTTGTCACAACAGGGGCTGTAGTGGTCCTAAGGGGAATTGCCTCTGGGTACCTAGTGGCATGATCCACTACCAGTAGGATAAACCTGTGGCCAGATGCAGTTTGAGGATCCATTGGTCTAACAATGTCAATCCCCACTCTTTCAAAGAGATCCCTCACCACAGGTAGTGGTATCAGGGGGGCCTTTGTAGTGCCACCTGCCTTACCACTGGCTTAACAGGTTACACAGGAGCGGCAAAACTCTTTTGTGTTTTCAGACATGTTGGGCCAGTGAAAGTAAGGGACAATACTGTCCCAAGTCTTGTTCTGGCCTTGTAGCAGGGTTTCCGTTCTCCCACAGAACTGTGCATAGAGATCTAGAACCTTAGTGAGTTAGGATGATCCAAAACTCATCTCAGTGTCAGGAATCTCCTTACCTAGCTAGCTACAGTGTCTCATGGATCATTATGGAATGAACCATGTCTTAGACAAACCAGAACATGATCTTTAGAATACCTCAGGAGTCGTGGAACACATGAACACTCTTTCGTTATATAATCATTTCAAACCAAAACTGGGAGTCAAAGAACACACATGCAAGTTTGAAATATTTATTATTCAATGCAAAGTTCTCAAACGCAGTATCTTGTATAATACCAAAATGCAGATTATAAAAATCAGAGTTAGCAGCATAGTCACTAATCCATAGTAAGCAAAAGGTGCTAGCATGTTATAATGCAAAACCTATAGAATCGATATCACCTATATTTCGCGCACCCTATCTAGTATATTATTTTATATCTAAGAAGGTCTCATTCGGGCTTTAGCAGGGCGGCCCCATACCTCTCAATGTCAGTAGGAGCAGTTCACATCAACAGCTACCAGCTCTCTCCATGCGCAGCACCAAGTGTCTACGTTCATTCCGTGTAACTCTATCTTAAACCCGCATAGAGCCCAAAATGTTGGCATCAACATTATTTGTGTTATGTCTAATGTCTAATGTGGTGCGAGGATCAGACTTCCCAGCAACCTTGTGTTAGGTTAATCTTAGAGTGTGCAGCTCTCAGTGTGCAGACAGTTGTACCAAGTGTACGAGGCAAAGCTGATAGCATAGGAATAACATATTATTCTCAAATAAAACACCTCACCGCTTCTAGGGTGAAAGCTACAACAACAAGTACGTGTTGTGTGCAAAACTGAAGCCAAAGGCAAAGTGGCTGTTTAAACATGTAATACACTCATGCTAACTTAACGCAATATATGTAATGAAGTATCCATATGACACCCCCCCATTGGTCCGAGCACCGCCAATCATAAGGGAAAAGGCAATACTAAATCAGATACAAAAATTGAAAGCAAAATTCAATAATCTTGAGCTAGAATAAGCTAAAAATATGTATGAATGAATATGTATGAATGCCTACAGTGGCCTCAAATCAAAAAAAAGAACAAAAGTCTTGAACCAAAAGTCTTCCGCCAGGTCCAAAAGATATGAAATGTACGACCAGGTCGCATCCTTTCAAATGTTTGTAAGAGAAAAACCCAAGGCACTTATCCGATATCCAAAGTCATGTGCCACCTAGACGTTATCTCCAGCGACATCACGTGAGTGAACTTTCCATCAGCTGAACATAGTCCATCCCTCCAATTCAGCGAGGGGAAAGTTATATTTCACAACAAAGCATTCCCTCCAGGCATCTCACGATTGGAAAGTATATGCAAAGAAAGTTGCAACAGCCTCCAGTATGAAATCACTACCATCATCCGAAAATAGTTCAGCCATCCAATTTAGCAATGGGAAAGAACATACGTGCTCCTCCAGCATCGGATCCTCCTGCAACGTCAGAGGACAACTCGGTGGGTTCACCAGATCGCTGTGTGTCAGAAAGGCATTCGCCGCTGCAGAGATCTCCCATTGGCCCAGAACTCCATTTATTGCTGCCAAGGCCATAACTCTCTCGCCAGAACAGATCAGCTCGTGAGCCACAACGGGACGCATTAGCTGATCAAAATCGACGTCAGGAGCAGTCCTCAAGCATAGGCATAAATCAATGGCCCAATCGAACTCGCAGCTCAGGCAGTGAAACACAGGTTGGACACACGTGAAGTCGGTGAACCGAAATGACAATCTATAGGCCGTGCTTAATGCTGCAAGCGGCAATGTTCCATAGTAATTGAGCATCCGATTACGACACAGGGTCAGGAGGCGTTGAACGGCGTCTTGCGCAGGATGGGCATCCATGTTTTATGAAGAAAAACACCAACAGAAAGCCTGCGGCCACAGCCAGCAAAACAGGTAGTCCACCAAACAAACTCGAAAAAATAGTGTGGAAAAACGTGGGAATGATACCAAAAACTTTTTCAAACGTAGTCACGAGGCCACTGCTTACTAGTTTAAAAAAATGTGCAAGGCCAGTCGTTGAAGAAGCATTAAAAATCTGGTGTACCAGCTCGCAGAAATGAAATGGCAAATCAGTGTTTAAGAGCGCCTGCACCTCTGTGCGGGTGTTGGCTATGTGAAGGACATAAGTTTCCCGGGCCGAACTCAGGGTCACTTGTTTTTGAGACAAAAGGGCCCTTATTCTGCTTAAACCATTGAATTTCGCTTCCAAGGTTGGGATCCGTGGCCAGATGGAGACATCTGAAGAGCCATGCGTGGGTGGGTATAGCACGTTCTTGCAGCACACTACACGCTCTGATACAGTAACTATATAAGCCACACCAATTAATAAACCACAACATAATTCGTTGTTTAAAAGCAAATAACTACCATTAGCTAATAATGTAAATGTGGGCACTACTGCTGGAACTGGCGTGCCTTTTAAAATACATGCTAAATTTGGGCGGTCCTGATTACAAGAACCGTGTAACTGAATGTGTCTGCATATTAATGAATGGTCAGGTGACTGTGTGCATTCCTCACCATTAAGATTAACCTCTTTTCCATCTTTCAGACATCTGTATGTGTATGGTAATGACCATGCCTCATGTAGGAATGCATTGCCTAGCGGTTCATATCGTCCTATAGCAATATAACGCATACAGTTAGTAAATTTATATAAAGGGAATGGTAATGTAATTAATCCATGAATAAGCCATGTGGCAGTAGTGGTTTCAGCAACAGAGAAAGGCAAGGACTCTAGCTTTTCAATATGTAGCATAGAAAATGAAGCATCACGCATCGAAAGCATGCGCTGTTTCTCAGTAAGATTAAAAGGAGCAAAAAGGGATGAAACGTTCAATGAGGTCCAGGGAACTCGACCAGCCTTAAGAGTCTGTAGCGTCCATGCAAACTGCATCACAGAACGCAATTGATTTTGACCATGGTATAACGTGGACACTTCATCATGTACAATATCAACAACAGAAGAAACAATATTATCCAATGTGTAAATTCTGGAAGAAAGCATGTTAATACTGTTATCGACCACTGCAAGCACTTTTTCCAAATTTGCTTGATCAATAGCTCTCAGGCGATTTGCTGCCTCAACTTGTGAAAATTTCCAAATCTCATTGTATATAGCATAAAGAAAGCGTTTAGATCTACCCCTAGCTGGGCCTTTTATAAAATCATTTAGGTCTATATTTTCATTCAACTGGGACAGATGCAGTTTAACTGCAGCCAAAGTGGAATGTTGTAACCAGTTCTGACACAATTTTCCTACTGAATAAGTAGTAACAGTGTGATCTGTTTCAAACCTGGGATCTGGCCTGACGTGTGTAAACCCTTCAGACAAACCCAAAAAACGACGTTGGCAAGCATCAGAGCTCCTCTGCCACAAGAGCCACCCCTCCGGGTCGAAATGGGAAACATTAAAGGAGGAGTTCTGCAAAAGTGCTTGTATCTCACTGATGGACAATGTACTGAAATTACTCCAACCTGAATATTCTTCCAAATCAGGGATAGTAGGGGTATTTAACTTTTTAGATGTAGCCAATCCAAAACATGTTGTTTGGGAAATAGTTGAATTTAAAAACAACATGTGATTCGGGATGAGACATGCACGATGCAAAGCCTCAGTGCCTTGTACCTGCCAATCTTTGGTACCCCAAACCGATTTAAGGTCAATAGTATCCTTCCATAACTCATAGCCTTCTACAGATAACCTTTCTAGAAAGGACTTTGAATACAGCAATTTTGTATCAGTCAGTCTGACTTTGGGCATGAATTTCTGGTTTACTTTAAAATAAAACGATTCAGGATTTGATTGATTAAAGTCTGTAAAATAAGAGTATTTTCCCAGAAACGTACTTGAGCTCCCCTGTAAAGGAGCAGGGCAATGTTCCCACTGAGTGTAATTCACAGGAACCCTCCTGGAACTTGTCTTGTGTAAGAAATGATTTCCATAATGTTGATAACAAAACAAATCACCATAATTGACAGAATCTAAGTACAAATCCTCAGCATCAAAGGCCGAATAATATTTTAAATCAGAGAACAATGCTTCTACGGCCTGAAGATCCCAGTCATCAGAATGAATATTTTGTTTAACCACATCTCCCATGTTTACTCTAAGCACATTAGGAACATTAATAACTTCTGTGGGGCCATGTATCTGAAACCTAACTGCATCCCACACAATCCCATCAAGGACAGGCCAAGCAGTAATTTGTACTGTTTTCAAGTCTCTCCTTAGCCTGTGTGCTGAATGTGAGGAGGATAGAGGGGCCAATGTTCCATTAAGGTACCGATTTCCTGTTCTTTCTTTCACATAATGGCCATCAATCAAGCGGAAAAAATAAAACACAAAACCAATTGACATAAAAAGATAAAATGAAAATAGTATCAGCCAAACGTAGGTCCAAGGAGGAATTAAAAAATGTTTTTTAAATAACGTGGCATATTTTGCAATAGTCGATGGTTTCTTTGAAAGTTCCGAAACAGAGTCAAAAGAGAATCTGGACTGGTTAGCCAAGCGAGCATTTAGATCAGACATAGATAAATCAGCAGGATCTGCATATGTCCGCTCATCAATGTTGGCAAGAGGAATTGTATTTAATAAAGGATTGGATAAAGCAGGCATCTCGAGGGACACCTCCTGATCTGCACCAGATGTAATAGCCAGCACAGAGTTCCTCACCATGGAAGGACAGGATGTAGCCGGTGTCATACTATGAAGAATCGGCCACCCTGTGTATCTTGACATTGTCAATAGAAATAAATCTGTTTTCTTTACGACCTGGAAGTGGTGGTAAAATGACTGTTCTTGTGCCCTTCACTCCAAGGACTCGAACCGGCGTTCTAAATGAGGGACCAAACTCTTTCTTGTTATCGATCTTCTCTCGAACCAGTTCTCCAACTTGGGGTAGCCAGCCAACTACCGGGATCTGCAACGCATCATCCGACGTGGAGGGCAAGTGTTCCTTTGCAAGACTGTCTCTGGTCTTTTGTAGATCCTGTAAAACATTGCAATGTTCATCTACGTCAAAGGCCGCGGCCTGGGCCTGGCAGTCTGCACCATCAAGGTCAGGGACGTACATCTTGATACCAAAGAGCATTTCGTATGGGGTCCGCCCACCCAGAGACCTTCTAGGGAGATTATTAAGCGCACGCTGCACGCCATAGAGGTGGGTCAGCCAGTTTCTACCAGTGCCTATAACACGTGCTGTCAAAGATTGCTTTAAGTCGCGGTTCATTCTCTCTACTACAGAATTGCCCTCAGGCCTGTAGGGACTTGAAAACTTCACCTGTACTCCCAACGAAACCATAGCATCCTTATACGCCTTAGAGGCGAAAGCCGGACCCTGGTCCGAATGGAAAGTACCACAAGCAAAGATTCCCACAAAGACACGCAAATCCTTAATGACAGTTCGCGAATCAGCGCTTCGATGCGGCCATACCCACACAAAGCGTGTGCATGAGTCAACTGCTACTAAGATGTATTTACAAGCAGTATCAGAAGAAAAAGGACCGCAGTGATCCAAATAAACGCAACCAAGCGGTTTATTAGAGATGCACAACTGTGTCTGAGGCGGACGCGCAGCAGTAGAAGGCTTAATCTGCTGACAAATGTCACACATAAGGACATAATCGCGCGTCTGTTTGTACAGTCCCCGCCACCAGAACCTCTGTTGTAGCTGAGATACAGTGGCTGAGACGCCCGCATGCGCAGACGCCACACCTTCATGAGCCGCTGTAATCAGAGAAGCTCTGCGATCCGAGTTGGGAACTAAACGCTCTCCAACTTCAGGAATTTTCACATAAGGAACCTTATCGGGACTTAAGTGGTATGTGTACTTCGAAGGGAACCCCGCAGGATATTTACCTCCCTTCGCTGTGGCAGCAACAGCCGCCAAGATGTCATCATCTATTTTGCTTTTGGACCTCGTGACCGCTGCAACTAAGTATTTTGATACCGCTGACTTCGCTGCTTCATCAGCAAGCGAGTTGCCAACAGCGTGGACTCCCACGCGCTGGTGGCCGAGAGTATGAATCACAAACACGAGCGGCAGTTTCTCTTTAAGTTCCGCCACTCGGACCCAGATCATTTTATGTTTTATTGTGCTACCCTTGGACCACGAAAATCATTCTGAATCCAAAAAAACAAGTTCTCATTGTAAGACTGGACACAGTAGTAAGAATCACTTACGATTAAAGTCGTCACACAAGGATCAGCGTACTCCAATGCAAGCATAAGAGCACGAAGCTCTGCCAACTGTGCGGTGCAGTCCCCTAGCGTTTGCGTGTGCACAACACTGGACTTGAACTCATCGTTCACCATGGCACCGACCACAATGGCGCAAGCGGAAACGTAGGCATGTTTAGAGCCATGCGCAACCTGCGCCGAACCATCCGTGTAAATGATACAGTGGAAATCCTCCAACGGTCTCATTGCTAAAGGAGCAGGATGAACAAATTCATACTGTAAATACTCCTGCGACCGTAAAGCGGCGTCAAAAATAAACGTGACATCCTGAGATGTCAAGGATGTAGCCCACTGAATCCACCGAGGGTGCAAAGCTTTAGAATTTGGTACACTGGCTTTCGTGACCGCCTCCAAGGCTGGACACGGGGTGACAACCAACATGCGCTTTCCCTGCGACAGGGCACGTTCCTTAAGAATTGCCATCTGCACAGCCGTTAAAACTTTCTCCACAGTGGAAAAACGCAGTTCAGCCGAAGTGTACAAGTGTGACTTGTAAGCAATAGGTACAGTATCCCCTTCATTAAAAGTCAGGTACGTGAAACCCACCGTCCCAGGGATAATTCTTATCACCAGGTTGGTCTGGTTATCACGAGTCTGTAAGTAGTCAGAGGTTAGCAAATCAGCCTGCAAGGACTGCAGAATGGCTGAATGCTCAGGCAGCCAGCATGATTTGGAAAAAGATGGTTGTACCAAGGCATATAAAGGCTTGATACGCTGGGCATATTCCGGAATGTATGTTCTCCCGAAATTCAAAAAACCCAGTAAAGACTGTAATTTTTTCAGCGTTGTCGGAGAGCGCAACTGCGCACACTTCTCCAGGAAGTGAGGTGCCAACCCCTTTCCTTCATGGTTAAGTTCATAACCTAGAAACAACACTGTGTACTCCGCAATGTGTGATTTTGCAAAGTTAAATTTGTAACCCATGTCTGCAAAGTTACAAATTATGCTGTTTACTCGACACAGATGCACCCAAAGCTCGTCGTCTGTGAGATAAATATCATCCACATACGAACATGCAACTGGATCGAATCGCTCCAAAAGAGAGACAATGCGGGCGGAAAACACTCCAGGACTATTCTTATATCCCATTGGGAGTCGTTTAAACATTTTTTGTACGCCGCCGCACGTAAAACTGGTCCATTGGGAACTTAGACCATCTAATCTATGTGCATAAAAACCATTGGAAATGTCAAGCGTGGTTTTGAACCGTTTACGCTCAAGACTATTCACTAGGGCAGAGCCGTGAGTATTCTGTACCGCACAGTTACGGCAATGCGAGTTCAAATGCCGGTAATCCAAAACTAGACGATAAGAGCCGTCCGGCTTGTTAACAGTAAAAAGGGGATTATTCATTGGTGACACACATGTTTCAATTACACCTTGATATTCCAATTGTTCAAGGATAGCCGCGACCGAAGCTTTAGCTTCACGTCGTATGGGATACTGGGGTTGTGGCTGAGGCTGTGACCGTAAAGGAATCTCATGACTAGGGGACAATTTATCCCAGCCACACTGATTTCGGTACACAGCCGGCGCAAGCGCCAGAGCCCACTCTTCTGCAAAATGCAGCGCTTCCACTCTCGAGACAGTGTGCGCGAAACTGGGGAGGATTACCTCCTCCCCTCGCGGAGCTGCGAGAACAAAAGGTGGGGGCCAGTCAGCCTCCGAAAGCAAAATGTCATACGTATCTGAAAGATTTTCCCAAAATACCCCTTTTACAGTTCGCTGCATGTCACCTTCGATTAACAGGACAATTTCAAAAAGCCTTTCAGGGGGAGCAACATGTGTATCAGCCGTTTCGATTACAACATAAGTGTCAGTCGCTGTCACCTTCAACAGTGGACGGAGGGCCTCTCTCACTATGGTAATCTCCGCCGCGCTGTCCAGCAAGGTCAGAGCCCACGTCAGATTCCGAAGCCGCGTTCTCACTATCTGGGGCATATCGATGCGCCGTTAAGGCAGCGACTTTCTTCTTGGCAAACTGCGGTCTCTTTGGCGTAGAGTCGTCCCGCTGGTCCCCTTCACTTCGCGTGCGGGGCTGGCCACGTCCTTGCTGACCACCCCTGCCCCTGCCGCCCCCTCCACCACCGGTTGACGGAGCCGACGAGTCCTGAAAGGAACGAGGAGAGCGTTGGTCAGATGCCTGATATCTTTCAGGCGATTTAATCGTAGCGCGATCGCGCAATTCATAAACACGCTCTGACTGCGCAGGTAGTGAAGGCGCCGGACTAGAGACCTGTGTCTGTTGTTGTTGTTGCTTACCCTTATTCTGCTTTTTGGGCCAAGTTTGTTTTTTGGACTTGGGCTGTCCACTTGTTTCCGAAGACTGCCCCTGGGGCTGCTTCTTTTCTTTTTCAAGAAAAACCTTCGCACCCTTAGAATTGCGGCCAACCGTTTTATAAGCCGCCACAATAATTCTTGCCAGCAGACGGGGTTTCTCGGCATCGGGTACTAACGCCAGACCATTGGCCACCTGAAAGTTCACTGCATCCCCTTTTACATTGGCAAGGATAATACCGCAAACTGTCTCAAATGAACCGTTCAGGCGCATACCCAACCCAACCGCCGACTCAGGTCCGTGATCATCCTGAACACGTTTGAGGATCGCAGACAGGTTCGAAACCGACGGTGTGCCAAAGCACCTCGAGTAAACCGCTGCAAAAGTCTTACCCCATGTCTCACAGTCAGCAAGTTCCGGGGCTATTTCCTTCGGTAAACTAAGCGTAAGAATCCGGTGTTTTTCACTCGGAGTCGTATTAGGAAACACAGCCTCTAACTGGTCGAATTTCTCGGCAAGCCAGTAAGGAAATTCATCCGTACTATCTGGCTTTCTGCCCATAACGGAATTCACCAAGACAGGACTGATTTTCAAACCAGCCTGTTCTGCTCGAAGCTGCGCACCTGCGGGAGCTGCGCCTTGAATATTACGACTAATGTAATGAACAAGCGCCCTAATCACGCCAACCGAGACCTCATGAAGACGCCTCAGGTCACCTACGTTACAAGTGGCGCGATTAGGATGAGGAGTAAATCCACCCAAGGCGGGCCAATTTGTGCCCGGAATGGACAAAGGACCTAACCTCGTAGCGTTCAAAGAATGGGGTAGGGCGCCACCAAACCAAACTCCGTGCTGCCAAGCGTCTATAGGTACTTCCAGTGCCCTGTACGGAGCATAAGCCGCCGGTACTGCCGAGGCAGTGTATGAATGGAAGACGCCCGAATTAGCGTCCACAGCCGGAAATGTTACCCAGGAATAAAATAATTCGTACGGGTACGCATGTTCCGCACTCACCACTAGAACCACAGCCAAGCCGTCCACAGGGACATTGTATGTCCGCAAGTGGTCGCGAACCGCGATGCGGCTATGCTGCGCAATTTCCACGGCCATGGTAGCAAAGGAAACGAAAAGAGACAAAGAACAATTTGTAGCACAACTGGGTAGTAATTCAAAGAAACCTTTTACAGAAGAATTCAAGCTTGAAAAGACCTATTTCAAAAATAGGCAGGTTTTTCCGACACCACCGTTTACCGGAAACGGGTATGAAGGTGTTAAGGTTTTGAATGATATACTACTCGAGTGTCATGAAATACGGCCAACCAATCCGTTGGGCGCCATGTAGCAGGGTTTCCGTTCTCCCACAGAACTGTGCATAGAGATCTAGAACCTTAGTGAGTTAGGATGATCCAAAACTCATCTCAGTGTCAGGAATCTCCTTACCTAGCTAGCTACAGTGTCTCATGGATCATTATGGAATGAACCATGTCTTAGACAAACCAGAACATGATCTTTAGAATACCTCAGGAGTCGTGGAACACATGAACACTCTTTCGTTATATAATCATTTCAAACCAAAACTGGGAGTCAAAGAACACACATGCAAGTTTGAAATATTTATTATTCAATGCAAAGTTCTCAAACGCAGTATCTTGTATAATACCAAAATGCAGATTATAAAAATCAGAGTTAGCAGCATAGTCACTAATCCATAGTAAGCAAAAGGTGCTAGCATGTTATAATGCAAAACCTATAGAATCGATATCACCTATATTTCGCGCACCCTATCTAGTATATTATTTTATATCTAAGAAGGTCTCATTCGGGCTTTAGCAGGGCGGCCCCATACCTCTCAATGTCAGTAGGAGCAGTTCACATCAACAGCTACCAGCTCTCTCCATGCGCAGCACCAAGTGTCTACGTTCATTCCGTGTAACTCTATCTTAAACCCGCATAGAGCCCAAAATGTTGGCATCAACATTATTTGTGTTATGTCTAATGTCTAATGTGGTGCGAGGATCAGACTTCCCAGCAACCTTGTGTTAGGTTAATCTTAGAGTGTGCAGCTCTCAGTGTGCAGACAGTTGTACCAAGTGTACGAGGCAAAGCTGATAGCATAGGAATAACATATTATTCTCAAATAAAACACCTCACCGCTTCTAGGGTGAAAGCTACAACAACAAGTACGTGTCGTGTGCAAAACTGAAGCCAAAGGCAAAGCGGCTGTTTAAACATGTAATACACTCATGCTAACTTAACGCAATATATGTAATGAAGTATCCATATGACAGCCTAGGTGTCCTTCTAAAGCAATATCATGGGCTAGTGTCAGTAGGAATCCCCTGAGCTTCCAAGGTATAACAACCTCCTGGCTGTACCAGGCTTGGGGTCTCTACTCTCTGAGTACAGGAGTCCATCATCCCAATATATCTTATGGGTGCCACCAGCATTCCTAGCAGCCTCAGCAGCAGCTTGTTGTTGGGGTTCAAGAGACGGGCAGCTCAGTTGCTTCTGACTCAGATCTGGCCCCCTGTCCCAAAGAACTCAACCTGATCAGGCTCAAGCTCTTATGGGACAGTTCCTTCTTCAGGCTCAAAATCATCTCCCTCAAGAGACTGATCATCACTCTGGGTCAAGGGGGAAGGCACAGCCTTAACCCTACTGCTCCTTTTCTTAGAAGGCACCTGGTCCATTATTCCAGAATCCAGGGCAGGTTCAGTGTTAGACTTTCTGACCTGTGACCTAGTCACAGCAAACACATGTGCATGGATCCCTACCATTTCTGCATGGGTCCTTAACTTCACTTCAGACCAGGCTGAAGTCTCTAAGTCATTTCTAGGCAAGCATTCTACAGGGAGGTCTGCACTTACCACACCCTTCTTAAGGACAGTTAATTCCCTCCCCAGGAGAAATGAACAACTGCCGGGGCGTGAGTCGTCGTGACATTGCTAGCATTGATCACTTGGTAAGTCAAACCAAGTATGACTTGTCCAGGGTCCACAAAGTCTGGTGTCACCATTGTGACATTTGCCCCTGTGTCCCTGTAGGCCAAAGCTTCTTTTTCATTTATCAAAGACCTTTGTCTGTACTTGCCCAGGTTACTGGGACACACAGAGGAGGTCATATCCATGCCTCCATTACAGACTAACACAGCCTGAGTTGGAACTCTGACTAGGCCATATTCCATCTCAGATCCCAGGGTCAACCCTACCATACCCTTCAGCTGAGAACCACCACTTGTAGCTGGACTAGGGGGAACAGTTGCCTTAGGGGCAATGGTGGCTGGTGCTGCATCTTTCTTGGTGCAGTCACTGGTCCAATGGCTATTCTGTTTACAGACTTTACACTATGGTTTTCTTGGGGCTTCTTTCTTTTTAGCAGATTGAGAATTCCCACCATTAGACGCTTTTTGGGGACCTTGTGAAGACTTCTGGTCTTTCCCCTTCTCCCCACCTTTTTGATCGTGCTTCTTTTGGTCACCACATTGGTACTGTACCGTCTGCTTCACCCTGGTTCTGACCTATTTGTCTGCCTTCTTTCCCAATTCTTGGGGAGAGGTCAGATCAAAGTCTACCAGGTGCTGATGCAACAGCTGATTTTGACAGTTATTAAGGATCTGCTCCATCATTATCAGATTATACAATCCTGTATAGTCACACACTTTACTGACCAATAACCAGCTCTTCAGAGACTTAGTAGCACAATCTACAAAGTCAACCCAGTTCTGAGTCTGTGCCTTCTGTGTATCTCTGAACTGTATTCTAAACTGCTCAGTGGTTAAGCCAAACCCATCTATTAGAGATCTTCAGGACCTTGTAATCATTAGCATCTTCTTCTTTGACATTGAGGAGCTTATCTCCACCTTTGTCTGCAAAGGAGAGCCACAAGATTGCTGCCCACTGCTCCTGGGGTACCTTCTGTACTTTGCAGGCCCTCTCCAGTGCAGTTAGCCATTCGTGGATATCATCCCCTTTCTGATAGGGAGGTCTCCTTTTCTAAAGCTACTTGCTGTATTCTTACTCTCAGTTGAGCTTCTTGAATTCTCACCTGAAACACTCCCTCTTCTCCTTGGAGGTAGCCCTTCTATGAGAAGAGGCAGAGGACCCTAAAGTTGTGCTAGAATGATTAGATTCAACTGAAGGTGATCTTGGTCTTCTGGGCACACTACCAACTCTTCCTGGGGGGACAACGAGAGGGCCTCTTTGGCCTTCCTCATCTCCAGTAGGAGCTGGGTTCTCCAGGTCTAGTTCTTTATCAATTTCGTGGTCGGCATCAGAGTCTGAATCCTGTGGGATTGGACCGCTGGGATTCTCCTCATCTGCTGCTTCCACCCCACTGCCTACCCTTACAGGCTCTGAAGCCTTCATCAGGTCATCTAACAGTAATACCTTTCTGAGGTGTTGAGTGGTGGCACCTTTGCCAGTCTTCAGTTTCCTCATAGTACACAGAGCCATTAACTCTGAGAAAGGGAGTGTGTCATACTTTTATGTCTGTAACATACTGACATCTGGCAAGGACACACTAGGTCCTGCCCCTGAAGACATAACTAGTGAGGTGTGGTGTATGCACTACCTACTCTAGTTGGGTACCTACTGGATTCTCTGGAGTTGTACAAAGGGTGTGCCAAGCCCTTGACACACAACTCTAAGTTCAGTAGAACTTACTGTATTTTAAGCTTGTATTATTAGTACCTATGGTACCTTTAGTGATTTTTTAAATGATCAACACTTGAGATTATCTGGTAAAGCAATGCAAGCTTGAATCCACATGCTGCACACCAATGTGAGAAGTTGGCCTGGCATATGCTGTCCACTATTCTAGTGGGCACCTTGCACCAGTCCAAACAACCTTTACTGATGGTAGGTTTAAAGACAACCTATATAGGAAGCTATCCTAGTGGTAGCTGTGGAGAGCAGCCTTCAGGCGAAGTCTTGAAGGAATGTAAAGCAGCTTGTTTTACCAGTCTATAATCTTGTGAATGACCAAATGAAAGGAGAACCAGACCGGATATATATAAAAAATATATGTATTTATTCTAAACACACTCCTCTAGTCTCTCTATAAGGCTAGATGCAAAAGTACAATACAGAAACTTAATTAGCACACAGTAAATTAGCACAGTATACGTTTTGCCCTAGGGGCCTCACAAACCATATACTAAGAAAGTGGTATAAGTACCACTGTGAACATAGAGACAAGGCCTAAGGCCTGTAGAACCGCTGGGGCAACCAGGAACCACCCAAGGTAGGCTTGCAGGAGACCCACGGGGGACACCTGTAGTGTGTAAACACAGCCACAAATCAACATTGACTTCTTATGGAGAAAGTTACGATTAGATGTTTAAAGGATAAGAACACTTAGGAGTGGACTCCGGTAAAACCCCTTCAGTAATGGACACTTCAAGAGTCAAGACCTACAAGGAGCACTGAAGTACTCGTGTTACCTCACCCAGGGAAGCCGGGTGCATAGCTATCTTTTTGTGTCGGGTTTCGGCGTCGTTTCCTATGGAGAGCTGCAAAGAAGTGCTGCAGGCGACCAGATGAAGAGTGTCCGGATGGATCCAAGGGTGGATCAGAGATCTGAAGAACCCTAAAGCAGAGGGGACAGAGTCTGGGTCACTTGCCAGTGACCAGGGAGGCAACAAGAAGATGCCAGCCAATGTCAGGTGATTTCAGGTGATATAGGTGAAGCTTGACTCTTCAGCCATGAGGACCAGGAGGCGTTAATGACAACCAAGAGCTGGATTCCAGCTGTGCCACATCAGATGTCGAGGGCTGCAGTGTCAGTATCAGGATTGGACCCAGCAAGCCTTGGCAACAGCAACCCATGGAGAAAGCAGAGATTGGCTTCGGTGCAGACCACCAAGGTCTGAGGAACTCACCCTTAGGAGGAGAGTCAGGGTACATCTGGAGCAACCAGGGAAGCCCAAGAAACAAGAGACATTCCTTCGTGGGGACCCACCAGTCGACAGACCAGGGATTGCGAAGGGGCCTCAAACAGAAATGTAGGAAGCGGGCCCTACTTAACACTCGTGGAGTGTAGACCCACAAGCTTCAGTGCAAAAGGTGCTCAGGGCTTGGACTACAAGTAGCCCAATGCACAACTTCGGGAAAGCTCGAGAAGTTGATGCACTAGCAAAAAAGCTGGATGTCCAGGAGTTCCCATCTTTTGTATCGGCTACAGGTCTCAGCTTTGCTGGGATCTTTTGTCGGCCTCAGAGATGTCTGGAAGTCTGTGTCCTGTATCGCAGATTCTTCGGGATCCTGGGGGAACCTCGAACATGCAGACTGGCAAGATACTTTGTTGGTGCTTGTTTGAACAGGGGAGTCACTCCCTGACCCCAAGGGAGATTTCTTCAGTCTTCTAGTCGATATAGAATGTCGAAGGTCCAAGATATATGTTTCAGAGGTTCGTCCAGGATACACTAAAGTCCTAGGGACTGGGTTCCTATACTTATACAAAGTTTAGGGGATGGACTAACTCTAAGGTCCCACCTATGGGAGGACCTGGGGAGTGGGTGGTTACACCCCTTCCCCTTTGTCCAGTTTTGCACTAGAGCTGGGGCTGAGTGTCCCAGCAACCGGTTTGAACTTGGAAATGTATGGGGACACCTTGTGTGCCCCAGGCACTGTCTGAAAAGCATTCCCTGAGTGAACCCACCCTGCTCCAATACACTAAAGCCTGTCTGGGGAGGTGGTTACACCACCCTGTGACAGGAAACCTATTGTCCAGGCCTCCCCTGCCTCAGTTTCGTCCAGCAGCAGGAGGTCAGACTCGTGTCTGTAGCAGCAGCATCCATTTCGTGATGCCAGGGCTATGTTTTACTTTTACCGGTTAGACTAGTGTGTACATGTCTTCTCCCTCTAGAAGGGTGGAATTCTACCCCTGCCACCAGGACTAGTGGGGGGTAGGATTCCAAAGTTGTTGACACCAAACACGACATGTTTTGATGCAGCCATTCTAAAGTTAGCCTTTACAGCAAGGTTATAATGCACTTAAGAGTATATGGTCTCGCTGTATCACAAAACAGCTATCAAGAAGGGATATAGGTATACTATATCTCAGTAAGGGGTGCTTACACCACCATACCCAGGCTGCAAGAGCAGACCTGTGGTGCCATTTTGGAAGGCTTCCCAAAGGCGGCATAATACATGCTTCAGCCCCTGGTAGGCCTCTAGGGTACCTATGTCCTTGGTGCCGAGGGTACCATATACTAGGGACTCACAAGGGTAACCCAGTAACCAATTTGGAATAATAATAATAATAATAATAAAACCATTTCTAAAGCGCCTGGTTACACTTAGCACAGTGTGTCCCCGTGCTATGATTGCTGTCAACCCCCTAAGTAGCTGTTAACACAAGGCTAAGAGACATTGCATATTCTAGCTGAAGATATTTAAGTAGGTTGAAAAAGGTAGGTTTTAAGTTTAAGGAGGAATCTCAATTCTGATGTTTTTATACGGAGTTCAATGGTAAGCTCATTCCACTATTTACCCGCCATGTACCTGAATGAGCGGCCTCCCATTCTAGCCTTAGCGAGGTACCCTGAACAGCATAGTTCCCAATGATCTCAAATTACGTCAGGGACAATGAATGGTCAAAAGCTTTTGCAAATACGCGGGGCCTTTCCCTTGGGCAATGCGATGCATGATGCACAACACTTTGAACCTAATGCGCTCCTTGATGGGGAGCCAATGGAGCATTGACAGGGCCTGTTTCCCTGATGCTCTGCGAGGCAGGTTCAGCACCAGGCCTGCAGCAGCATTTTGAACACACTGCAGCTTATGAAGCCCTTTATTACTTAGGCCTATGAGCAGGGAATTGCCATAGTCAAGATGGGGCGTGACTAAAGCATGAATTAGAGTTTTCCTGGCACTGATAGGCAGGAGATCTAACACTTTGCGTAATGTTTTAAGGATACCATAGCATCTTCCTGTCACCTTGCCAACATTGTTGTTTAAAGGATAGACTAGAGTCCAATAGGACACCTAAGTTCTTCACAGTCTCCGAAGGAGAGGGTGTCGGACCTAGTTCAGACGGCCACCACACAGGCGACCAAATGGATGGGGTTTTTCCGATTACCAACAGCTCAGTCTTGTCACCATTTAGGCGAAGACAGTTCTCGTTCATCCAGCTTGCTACCACCGTGAGGCAGGTGTAAAAATTGATTGCAGCGTCATTCTGTCCCTGGGTAAGTGTGATCATTAGTTGAGTATCATCGGCATATGTGACGATGTCTACTCCAAATGATTCCACAATATGATCTAGGGGTTCCATATAGAGATTAAATAATGTCGGGCTCAGGCTGGAGCCCTGTGGGACCCCATGCCTCAACACCCGGGGGGAGGATTTGAATGGGAGACCATGCACTTGAAAACTTCTATTCTCGAGAAAAGATCTTATCCATTCGAGGGCCGATCCTTCCACTCCCATTTCTGAGAGGCGAGACAGCAGCGTGGTGTGCGATACGGTGCCAAATTCCGCACTTAGATCTAATAATACTAATGCTGCTGTCTGCCCCTCATCCACTATTTGTCTCAAAAGTTCAGTGGAGAAAAGGGTAGCTAATTCAGTGGAATGACTAGCTCTAAACCCCAACTGAGTGGGGTGTAATAGGTGCCCCTCTTCAAGATATTTCATAAGCTGCGCATTAACTATTTTCTCCACCACTTTCATACAAAATGGGAGAAGAGATATGGGATATAGGTTCTGTAACTGGGAGATATGCAGGTTGGGCTTTTTTTTCAAAGGAATCACCTGAGCCCTTTTCCATATATCTAGCACATGGCACTCCTGAAAAGATAGGTTTGCCATGTGACTTATGTGATCTATTATCCCATCAAGGAAACCCTTAAAACACTTGGGCAGAGCTGCGTCGCTAGGGGATCCTGACTGAATACTGTTAGCAATGCTCAACATAGCCTGCCTATCCGGTACTTTAAAACACTTCAGATGAGTGTTAATGGACAGACTCTTTCCCTTTTCAGACTGGTTTTGCAACACATCCGTCCCACCCTTTTGGAGTGTGCCTAATGTACATGCAATCAGTTTAGAGAGGAAGCAGCTAGGCTGCTGTCCTGGTTAGCAGATCCCCAGCAAGACTAAAGTCGATAAATCAGTGAAACCCAGCAAAAAGTGGGGGTAACCTTAGTAAGCAGATCCTACTCTCCTACAGGCAAGGCAGGAGAAATCCAGATGTCAGATGGGTAGAAGAGATGAAGGAATTGATTAAGGTCTTTTTTCAGGAAAAGAAAGGTGCAGCAACTCTTTTCTCAATATGGGGTGCGTTCAAGGCTACAGCAAGGGGCCAGATGATAGCCGTTTCAGCATTACAATCCAAGATGTGGAGGAATCAAATATTTAAACTACACATGACGTGGATTTAGCCTTAAAGCAGAGGGATAGTTGCAGGGGAGAGAATTTAGAATTCGAAAAACAACTAACAAGAACAAAACAGGAGCTAAGGGAATTCTTTATTCTTGAGGAATTAGCCAGCTCCAGGATATATCAACATCGCGTATACGTGGAGAGTCAGTTTGTGGGAAAACTCCTTGTCTGGTCAATTAAAGCCAAGCAGGAGCATATGATAATTTCAGAACTGATAGGGCCTGAAACAGGTGAATTGATTATAGATGGAAAAATTGCACAAGCATTTCTAAGTCATTATCACAAGCTCTAGGCAACTGAATGTATGGTATCTAATGAGGCGATAACCCATTATTTGGGAGACATTGATCTTCCATGTATGATAACTGATCAGGGAGTTGAGGTATATGCTGAAATCACCTAAAGTGAAATTAAGGGTGCCCTCGCTTCAATGCCGGGTGGCAAGGCTTCAAGAAACGATGGCTTTCCCACAGAGTTTTATAAGGTATTTTCAGAAGAATTAACAGCTCTCTTATTGTAGTTATTCAATTTCATAAAAGTGGGGGTAGAAGTTCCTTCTATCTATAAGGAGTCAATGATAATAAGTTTTGTTGAAAAAGGTAAGTGCCCTAAAAACGTTAATTAGTTTGATAGTCGACTATAACATTTTAATGACAATTTGGGCAAATCGTTGTTCTTCAATAGCTCAGAAGATTATCCAAAAAGATCGGCCGGGGTTCGTCTCAGGCAGACACGTCATCCAACACTGCGTTCCTGGTTAAAGCGCTTGATTTTTTAAATTCAAATAAACTACATGTTCTTATAATGATGGTCGATGCCGAAAAAGCATTCAACCTTGTTAATTGGGAAACTCTTTTCTTAGTACTTACAAAGGTCGAGTTACTAATGAAAATAACACAAATGTTGGCAGATCTATATCAGGGGGCTCAGGCGCCAATTATTATAAATTTGCAGATAGCCGGAGGAGTGCCTATAAGGCGAGGAACCCATCAGGGATGTCCTTTATCACCCGCTTTATTTGCATTTTTTATAGAACCTCTTGCTGCAAAAATTAGGGCCAACATGCAGATTCAAGCACCCTTGAGAGGAATGCCAAAATTAAAATTATTCGCTGATGACATCATTCTTTACCTTAGGCCAGAGGAACGGAATATCAGAACAACCTTAACTGAATTTAAGCAGTTTAAAGCTATTGGAGAGTATAAAATTAACCATAATAAAGTGGAAATTTTATTACTTAACGCCAGTAGTCAAACTTTGCCTGAGTTTTTGCAACAGCAAGCCCAATCTTCAGTGCCTATCCGTTATTTATGGATTTATGTGACAAAAAGTTATGAGGAACTTTTTAAACTGAACTATTTAGCAATGGCTTCAAAAATTTGAAATGTATTAGATAGATGGACCCTTCTAACACTCACAATAATTAGTAGGGTAGTACTTATAAAAAGGTCCATCTTACCATTATTAATATTTCTATTCTCGAATGTTCCCATAAAAATTGACACTACATACTTCAAACCGTTGGAAGTCATCATTCATCAATTTATCTGGAGTAAAAAAGCATCAAGAGTAAGAATTTCAGTCCTCCAACTCGATATCAGACAAGATGGTTTGGCACTTCCAGAGTTACAAACTTACTATGAGGCAACTCTGGTGGATATAATGGTAAAGATGGTAAGGAATCTCTGGATAGCTTTTTATGGATAAGATGGTGCAGGAAGCAGAATCACCTACTTCAGTTTTTATTAAAACGGCTAAACTTCCGAAAAAGACTTGCTACAAGACTTTGCAGGGAGTAGGAGAAAGAATACATTCATTTTATCAAACAAAGGCGAATATATGGCGTCATGAGTATTTGAAACTTGAGGAGTGTAAAACACTCGGCCTGTATATTAGAAATAGTCAGATAAGATTTTGGGAAAGTAAAGGCTTTAAGGAGCTTGGTAATTTTGTGGTTGTGGGGAGATGTATAAAATGGCAGGAGATTCAGGCTAGATGTGGAACCAGCTGTAATTTGTGTTTTTTTGGCTTTCTCCAGATTATTCAATTGGTGAAGAAATTTTGTTTTCCATTGAGTGCTTTGGCCTCTTTATTGCCAGCTCTTGGAAAGGGGAGACCTCTCGGTCACCCCGAACGTATGGCTGGGTGCCCCGATCACCCGGGAACCATTGCAGGCGGGGGGCGTGTCCCCGGCCGGTATGCCCAAAGTGGCGTGGTTGGAGCACGCCCCCGCCGCCTAAGAGGGTTGTCCTAACATCCGCCCGGAAGTCCGTGCACTTTTGGGCGGGAGGGGGATGCCGCCCCGCCCCCCCTGCTGTAAGTTAAAAGGCGCGGGGTCCAGGCAGGCGTTCTCTTGTTCCCGCGCTCTGAAGGCTGCACCACCCGTCGCTCGTGAGCCCTCAAGGGAACAAGCAGCAGTTTTTGAATGTGGTAATCGTTGTTTTTTCTTCTTCAGTCGTCGGGGTGTATCTGGGATCCGAGGACCTGCACAGAACGTCGGATATGCCTGGAAAGAAGAATGGGAAGAGCTCCGAGATGGAACAGATGCTTCGCACACTGGTAAACCAAGTGTCGGCGACGGACAGGAAATTTGGTAAAATGGACCGACTGGGTCGCAGCTTAGTGGCGCTCCAGAAGAAAGTGGAAGCTCAGGCAGGGCCCTCAGGGAGACCTAAGAGGATTGTGGGGCCTGCTTTGCCAAACGTTACTCCAGGGGGGGACAAGGGGAAAAAGAAGAAAGGGAAAGGGGGTCCTAGTGAGGTCCCGGTCCCGATGGAAGTTCCGCTGGTCCCAGTAACTCCAGCGGCCAGCCCGGTGCCCGCACCGGATGGGGGATTGCCAATCCCTGTGATTATCACACCACTGGATAAGGAACAGGTACCCCCGCATCTAGCGGCGGTATTGCCTTGGTTGAAGAAGGGAGCGGCGGATCCGCGGCTGCGGAAGATCCAGCTGAGGAGGCTAGGCAAATTATCGACCAGCTCAGGCAGGCAAGGGGCTCTGGGGCAGGGAACATGCCTTCTATTCCTCTGCAGGTGGCGAACACGGCCGCGGTCGAGAACCAGAATAAGGCGACGGACACAACCGGAGGTACGACAGAAAATGGTAAGAGATCGCTCCCAATAATGGGGGAGGGCGCTGTACCTTCAAGGCGGGAATGCCTGGCACAACATGTTCCGATGGCCATGAAAGAGATGGTGTGGGCGAACAAATACATTAATATGTTTTCATTGTTGACGGACAATCGTGAATTAGAATATGCCAAAACCCAGGAAGATTTGTGGCACCCCAGTGAATGGAGGGCAAAAATGGCAGAATTCAGGGTGGAGGAGTCTATGATGAACTGGATCAGGGCTTTTTCTGTGTTTGTAGCAATTATGGGTGAGCAAACACCAGAATTGTTGGGAGACCTTGCTTGCTACCAGAGCAGGATCACTGGCTTCCATGAGAAATATGGAGGGGACGCATGGAAAGGGTACGATGTTTCGTTTACAAAAGCGAAAGAGTTTAATGAATCGCTGACTTGGGATTGTTTGGACACTGTATCTTGGCATGCACAGTTCACGCCGGGCTCGGCGGGAGGAACAGGGTCGAGTGTGAATGGTTTCAGGGCTTTTCAGCAGAAACATCCACAGCCCTTTCGACCAGCCCACGGGGGAGAAACTCAGTCTAGATCGGGCAGGAACGGGAATAAGCGAGGGGTATGTTGGGGTTTTAACAAGGGAACGTGTAGTAGGCCGCAGGGAACATGCAGGTTCAGGCATGCCTGCGCAGGTTGTGGTAACACCTCCCACCCCGAAACTAGCTGCCGATCCAGAGGCAATGTTGCTGGGGGAAAAGGGGGTACCAAGCAAGATTGACACGGTGCCTCAGATAACTAAACAATCGCCCGTGGATATTTTGGCTTTGACTCCCTGGCTGAACAAATACCCTGATCATGTGTCCGCCGGGATCCTGCGAGATGGCTTCTCGTATGGCTTCAGGATCCCGGCGGGTGATTTTTGGGGAGCCCCCTTATGCAGAAACCAACTGTCCGTTACGCACAATCTGGCGGTGGTCGCCACTAAAATTGCGAAAGAGGTTCGCTTGGGGCGGGTCGCAGGACCGTTTGGTGAAATACCAACGGCCAATTTTGTGTGTTCCTCATTAGGGGTAGTTCCCAAGAAGGAACCGGGCGAATTCAGGCTCATTCATAATCTATCTGGACCAAGAGGGCTTCTGTGAATGAGGCAATCGATGCAGGCATTTGCAGTGTTAGGTATGCATCATTTGATGACGCAGTGGTCATGTTGAACCGCCTAGGCCCCGGTGCATTGTTAGCTAAATCGGACATTGAATCCGCATTTAGGTTACTACTGGTGCATCCCCAGGATCAGCACTTGTTGGGTTTCGCATTTCAGGGGAAGTACTACATGGATATGTGCATGCCGATGGGTTTTCAATTTCTTGTGCCTATTTTGAAATGTTTAGCTCATTTCTGGAGTGGGCATTCTCGAAGGCCTCAGGGCACCAACATGTGATGCATTATCTCGATGATTTCCTGTTTCTCGGCCCAGCGGGCTCTTGGGACTGTGCACGGGCATTGCAGGAATTCTCGTGCTCATGCTGGGTTTTGGGGTTCCGTTGGCGCCAGATAAGACAGTGGGTCCTACTACCTCCCTGGAGTTTCTGGGTATTGAACTAGACTCCGTGGAGGGTTGCTTCGGTCTGCCGGTGGAGAAGATCGCCAAATTCAGGGCCTCCTTGCTACAATGTCTTCGGAACGACAAGGTGACACTGCATCAACTACAGCAAACAGTGGGACAGCTGAATTTTGCTCTGAGGGTTATACCGATGGCTCGCCCTTTCTCCCGATCCATTGCCCAGGACATGGTTGGCCTCAAAGAAGGGCACCATCGTACGAGGCTGTCGGCAGTGGTTCGCCAGGACATGCTCACTTGGCTGGCATTCCTAGCGGATTTCAATGGCCGAGTGGTCTGGAGCAAAGCCCCAGCCTCATCAGCAGAGTTAGGTTTATGGACCGACTCCGCGGGCAGTGTGGGGTTTGGCGCGATTCTTGGTAACCAATGGTCGGCCCAGAAATGGCCAGCATGGTGGGAAACAAGTGGCTTGACGAGCAACATTGGTTTCCTAGAGTTATTCCCCATCTGGGTAGCATTGTCAGCCTGGCCAGAAGAGTTTCGAAACCGCTCGGTGATATTCTGGTCTGATAACATGACTGTGGTTGAGTGCATTAACCGGCAGGCAGCACGCTGCAAGTGGATATTGCGATTGTTGAAAGAAATTTTGTTGAAATGCTTGAAGCTAAATGTACAATTCAGGGCAAAACATGTGCCGGAAATACTGAATAATGCAGCTGATGTGCTCTCTCGTTTCAAAATCCAGGCATTCAGGGATTCTTTACCCTCAGCGGAGCTAGTGGCAGCGCCATTTCCCGAAGCATTATGGCAAATAGGCGCCCCGGACTACAAAACCTCGTGGCAGCCAGTTTAGTGCCCAGGACAAGAAAAGCTTATGAAGGGGCGTTCCGCTCATACTGCGCCTTTTTGGGCCCTGCATGGGAGCATAGATGGGGTCAGGAGGGGTCCTCTACCCAATTTTTAGTGGCACTCCATGAGGAGGGCCGGTCGGCGGCAACCGCCAGTCGGTATAAGGCCGCCATATCGTTTATGGCTCAGCTCTAAGGGATCAGGTACCCGACGGACTCCTTTATAGTCAGAAAGGCGCTGCGCGGCTGGCGGCGCCTGGAGGGGCACAAAAAGGATACCAGGCTTTCGATAGGATTTGACAGGTTGACCACCTAGCTGGCTAAACTAGAGGAGACATGCTCCTCACCTAGTGAGGTTGTCCTATTCCAGGCAGCATTTGCACTTGCATTCTATGGGGCCCTGCGGGTAGGCAAACTAGTGGCTGCCAATAAAAGGGATACCGAGGGGGTCTACGCAGGGACCACACGCAAGTGAGGGGGATTCCCTGCCGATCACGATTGCCAGGTCAAAGACAGACCAGGAGGCCCAGAGGAGCAGCATTATGTTGCAGCGCACTCCGGGTAGTCTCTGTTGTCCAGTGATGCACGTTGAGGCCTACCTAAAGCAAAGGGTGATGACGTGGGGGGGGGCCTTGCTGCGGCATGCTGACCGCACCCTGTTAACAAAGTTTCAGTTCCAGAAAGTGCTGGCGATCACGATTGCAGCTGCGGGCTTGAACCCGAGTGATTTTGGAACTCATTCATTCAGGACAGGGACCGCTACAGAAGCGACGGCCGGGGGTCTGCAGGCAGACAATGTTAAACAGTTGGGGCGCTGGTCTTCGAACTGTTTCAAACGTTACGTGCGGTTGCACATGTTGTAATTTACTGAAGAAGTGCACTCACGCTTGTTGTCTTTTGTTTGGATTACAGTTTCACGAGCCTGTGACGCAGGGCGGAAATTGGGACCGGCCCAGTATCAGCTAACCACCACTTCAGGAGCAAGGAATAGAAGACGAGTGGTCTGGGTCGTGGGCCACTCATACGTGAGACGGGCCGCGGACATATTCAGGACAGGTGATGCGATTCACACATCTGAGGAAAATGGTTTCAGGGTGTCCTTCCATGGGAAGGGCGGTTTGTGTATTGACCGACTGCAAAATTTTGTCGAAGAATTGTTAGGGCGGCACAGGTCACCGCCATCAGTAGTCATAGTGCACATTCGGGGCAATGACTTGGTGAGGGTGGGCAGACGGGCTTTAATCAAACACATACTTTCAGCAGTTAGTTGGTTACCAAAGACACTCCCGGGGTGCACAATAGCTTGTCACACATGATTCCGAGGAAGGTATGGAGGGGTGGGTTGTCCACAACAGCGTTGAACCATTCGGTAAAGAGGGTCAACTATCTGGCCTGTGGCGGTAAGGTCAAGATCGGTGAGCAGTGATTTCAAGCTCTCTAGTGGGGGCGCCACCCATTATGGATGGGAGCGCCCTCGGGGGGAGGCGGCCATTGACCCCTCCCACGGGGGGGCGGCACCCATTACGGATGGGATCGCCCAGGGGGAGACGGCTATATGCCCCTCCCACGAATTTCCCGGGGGCCGGATATCCGCTGCGGCGGAAGAGAGCGCGGGGAAAGGGGGGAAGTCCACATTGTCCTTCTTACAGTTACCCCGCACGGGAACTCGGACGACCTTAAGATGGCGCCGAGTGAAAGAGGGCACCCAGGGCGGAAATTTGGTGATAGGGATCTGACACCGGTTAAGACCTTGCCGTCGGCCCCTAACGATAGGATGTACAAAATTCGTATGCAATGCATGATGTCATATTTTTAGACTCAGTTAGGAAAATCTTTGTATTAGAGATTTGTTAAGGTTAGCCTGGATACCTGTCTTCATCAAGTGTAATGAAAGTTGAATTTGGTACATGATAAATGAAACGTTTTTAATTTAAAGTTTTACGTTTTGTTTCATATTTTAATAAATACGGCCGGGGGGGTCACGTGGCCCCCCTGCCTTCCAAAAGTTCAAACTGTGTCTGTCTCCTACCATTGGGATTGGTGGTGGAAGGGGTGGAAGGCATCCCAGACCATATTTTAGAGCTAATTTAAGGAGTGTTGGGAACTGGTATAGATTACTGCAGGACCAATGGGGAACCACTGTGGTAATTAGGTTTCTAGATAAAATCTCCCAAGAAACCCAATGTACGTTCTCAGAACTACTGTGGCAGGAGATGGCCTGGATGGCCATAAATTACTAGAGCTGCTAATTTTAAAGAATGGCTTTTGTATCCAGCTGGATGTCCTAATACACACCGGGTACCCTACATAAGATGTATCCAGAGATAAAAGACAAGTGAGTTTGTTGTCAGCAAAAGGGGCTTGGGGCAGGCTTCATATTTTTTTTACATGCCCGTCTTTAATCCAGTTTTGGGAAGAAGTGTTCTCAGCTGTTAACGAAAGTTTACGGAGAAAACTCGAACCATAACCAGAGATCACATTATTTGGATTTTTAAGGCAAAGATCAAATACCCCAATCCCCAGAGGAGAGAAATCATTTATAGGGATTTCTGCTTTGGTGGCTCGCTTCTTGATCCTCCAGAATTTGAAGACAGCAAAAACCCCAATCCAACTTGATTGGTATATAAAGATGCATCATACTAAAACCTTTGAGGAAATGTATGCAAAAAGGGTAGGGGCCACTAGGAAATATTTAGCAGTTTGGAAATGTATGGACTAAAAATGGGAGATAAAAGGTTCAGTGTTTTAGATCAAAGTGTGATGAGTTGAGCGTGTTAGTGAAAACTTTTATGTTTTATAATCTAAATGTTATTTTGCACTGCACTTTATTCTATGGATCTAGAATGCCAGGGATTCGTTTCCCCACCTTTGGGGGAACAGTTGAATTAAATAAATGGATTATGGCAAAATTGCTCTGCACAGCACTTTATTATTTAGTGTGTTAGTTCAAAGTGAAATGAGTTAAGTGTGATAGTGAAAATTGTTGTTTGTGTTTTATTTTGTAAATGTTATGATGCACTACACTTGATTCTATGCATACAGAATGTGAGGGATTAGCTCTCCCCCTTCTCGGAAAAGTTGAATTTAATAACTTGATTATGGTAAAATGTTATTATGTACTACACTTTATTCTATGCATCTAGAATGCTAGGGATTAGCTTCCCCCTCTCGGGGAAAAGTTGACTTTGTTAACTTGATTATGGTAAAATGGCTCTGCACAGCACTTTATTATTCAGTGTTTTTGATGAAAGTGGGATGAGTTAATTGTGTTAGTAGAAAATGTTTGTGTTCTATTTTGAAAATGTTATTGTACACTGCACTTTATTCTATGCATATAGAATAGTAGGGATTAGCCCCCCCGATTATAGTAAAATGGTTCTGCACAGCACTTTATTTTTCATTACTGCACATTGTACCCTCTTTGATAGGTATTTGAGAAAAATCTATAGGTGATGAGGAATGAGGGAAAGGGATTACAGAGGATAGAACGAATTTTATTTGTACAAACTATTAATAACTGTTGGTATTGTTAAAGGTATTCATTGTAACTTTGAATTCTGCTCAATAACATTTTTTTTAAATTGTGCTTACATACTAAATAAGACATACCATGTAACAACAGAAGTAAAAGGGCCACTCCTCATGGGAGGTTACAAATGAAGACAAGGTGGTACTAAGTTGGGACTAACAAGCTTGTTAATGAATCAGAAGCCAGCATTTACAAAGGACAATGACACAGGCCAATGAAAAATATAGGCGGAGAGTGGGCGGAACTTCAAGTCCATACTCTAATAAAGCATGCCTCACAAAGCAGTGCAAACGCTGCTCGGGCTCGCCCTAAAATGTGTATATTGGAAAATGCGAAAGAGTCAAAGATAGACGAAATAAAGAGTTAGGGTTGGAGAAAGAAAGACTACTGTGAAACACTAATAGTGGCAATGTAAGAGGGTGTGGTTTAGGGGTCATATCCAATGCATCAGATCTGGAAGAAAGAAAGCCCAGCACGCAGCACCAAGTGCAGAAGGAAAAGATGTGATTAGACCCTGCAGTACAAGAGATTCTCCTAAGAGGTATAAAAATGGTTGCCTTCTCTTGGGACCAGAGTGAAGTGTGTTAGAAGGCTTCAGCCAGGACGAGAGAGGGCACACGCCAAACACAGATGAAAATAAATTATGTGAATTCCAGGCCAATAAATATAAGAAAAATCATGTGTTATTTAAATCAAGTAGCTGTCATAAGGAAAGAAAAAGGGCATGAATTTAGGGGATTATAAGCTAAGGAGAGAAAACTTGAAGAAAAAACTTGGGGCGAAAACTAAAGTACTGGTAAAACTAGAGATAAATTCATACAACAACTTTGCAAAGTCAAAGTTAGAAATGAGCTCTATACAGGCTGCTTTTGTGGTTGAGCTACAAAAAATAGCACTACACTCCCCTATACAATCACTTAAAGGAAAGCCACTAAATGATCACCCAGTGATCCACAATGAACATGGTGAAGCAGGACGGTTTAGCTTCCATTAGGACCAAATTGATTTGAGGTTTGGCGCACTGTTGAAATTGACAATCTCTTGTGCGGTATTCCCCAGATGTTTGCTTTGACAGTTTATGTTGGTCATAGACCTCTACACTTACCTCTGCTAACCAGTGGTAAGGTGCTGGTTCTCCCCCTTTATACATTATGAAATTGGGATACACCTGATTGGCATTAAACTTACCTATAAGTTCCTAGTATATGGTGCAAAGTATACCCAGGTCCTGTTGGTTAAATGTCACCAATGGGTCCAGCACATATTGTGCCAGAACAAACCAGACCCAAAGCCTACCACCGTGCTCTTTTGACAAGCTTAACAACTTCTTTTTAAATACTATTAACTCATTACTTTGTAGGCCCTAGTGCCCATAAAGGCAGGACACATTGGTATTTATATCTAGGACATGTAAAAGTGTATTGTTCTATTACAGCAACTGACCCCTCAAAGCTATTTTCAGTGTAGTAGGATTGACTGTTCCATAGGAAAGCCACAGGATGCAACATTAAATACTAATACTGTAGCTTGGTAATGGGCCAGACTAGACTGACAAATAATTAAACAACTGCTTAAAACTATATTTTAGTTTTAGATGTGAGAAGACACTAGGATTATCACTGTAGACTCCACACACACGTCCCTAGCCCTCAGAACCCAAGTATAATATAGCTGAAGACTTGGGCCATCTTGAAAAGGCCCAGAGGGGGAAGGGTTAGCCCCAAGAACAGTTAATCCATTGGTTAGGGCAATCCCAGGGGTCATTCACACTCACTAGCTTGTGCCTGGAATAAATGTGGCATCTCAAGACACCCACTTGAGAAAACTCCTGGCCTGAGGAAGATCAGAAGAGAACTGAACTTGCTGTCTGCAGCCAGAGAAGTTCCCTGGAGCACTGGACCTTTTCTGTCACTCTAGTACCCAGGACAAAGATGTAGACTCCAAGGTTGATAAGGCTGCCCCCATGTTCAAGCTAAAGGGATACAACAAGCTATAAGTGTACTTTCCTGCAACTGCTCAGCTGATCAGTGTCAATTAGATCTGGACTGGACTCTCCCTGCCTCACAGGCCTCGAATGAGGGCCATGGGAGCTTTAAAAGTGCTCTCCTGAGGTGGATTGGGACTCAAAGGACTAAAGTCAGAAGCTAAAATCTTCTAACAGGATGAACTTGGTTAGTGCATCCAACCCGCGTTCTATCGCAGTTAGCATTAAATTGTACCTAGGTCTTGTTCCACCATGCCCATAGAACACTATTGGCAGTGTGTGCTTCTTGGCACTATTTCCACTTAAAACTTTAAATACATCATACCTCCAGTTCTCCATATTGAATTTTTCTAATTAGTTTGGGGATTTTAATTGTTTTGCATTTAGACTGTATTACTGTTCTAGTACTGCATAAATATTTTACATCTTGCCTCTAAGTTAAGCCTGTGGGCTCTATGCTATAGCTACAAGGGGAAAAGTACCTGCTTATTTAATGATTTTAGAGGCTCACCTTGACAAATACTATGGTTGTCACTTGAAGTGGGTACTTACCCCCCCTCAGCTAATAATTCAATGTATTACATGCTCTTTTAGTCAACTGACTAGCTCCTTAGTTTTTCCACAAAATCAGTAGGAAAGCTTAGGTGTTCTATTTACCCACAAGCTTCTGCTGTCGCTGGTGTGGTATGGACCTTCATTGGCGGGTTATCTGGATCACAAGAACACGGCTTCCAATGTATCCTCACTGCTGAGGTGGACACAAAATGTTACTGGCTGGTGCACCAAACTGGAGATTGTGGTGTTTCTTTAACAGAAATGTCTTCTACAGATAAGATTTTGAATCGTTTTTCTAAGGAGACACAAACTAGCACCGAAAAACTCAACACTAAAAATAGCTGGCTGTCTTATTTTATTTTTTTTATTAAATTTGTACTTTATTGCATATTCAACAAAAGCACACAGCACTCTTCGCCCACAACCCGGAGGCCGTCGGCAACAGTAAATAGTATCCGGTACAGTGTTCAATAGTTTCATACACAGCCGTAATGCCAGCATCCCGGAGGCCTGGCGGCGCAGTCAGAGAAAGTCTCATGTATGAATAGTGCTGCCATGCAGCAAGAATGGAATGGACTATCTGTATATCAGAACCCAGAACCGTAGAGTAAAGTGCAAGTGCAGTGCAGCTAGAGTGACTAATCAAAAGAAGTACTGAAGCCAATAAACAGTTTCCACTAAGTAACAGTTCAATAAAACCCATACTCAAACAAACCCCAACCCCCCCAGCAACCGACCTACCCGTACATGTGTCCACCCACCCATCTGCCATATCTGTAGCGTATGAATGCTAACACTGTGCCTACAGCCAGAGACCATTAGGCCCCATGTGTGCGGGTGTTTCCACTGAAACAATCACCAAGGACTACCCTCCCTGTGTAACCTCCTCGGGGGCACCCACCCCCCCCCCCAGCACAGCCAACAGCACCAAGTGACCAGTGACCTCCTCTCAGAAGGAAGCATTCAAACGTGTAGTAAGTCTCTCTCCGTCGCCTCCACCCCTCCCTCCTGCAGCACATCAAGCTCCTCCCCTTCAGGGTCGGATTCCCCACCTTCCTTGGTACACAGATATTCCCTATATAGACCCCAGAAATTCTTAGGGCGACTCTTTGGGGGCAGCAGTTCATTATAGACCTCCGACTGCGTGCAGCAGTACAGCAAATCTACCTCCCAACGTCTCTTAGTTGGTATCGGTCCCCTCATCCAGCACAGTGCAACCAGGCGTTTGGCAGTCAGCAACGCAATATCCGCCAAGCGCCGCACCGCCACCGGCAGCGGTTTGGAGAAGCCCAGCAGCGCCAGTGCCGGGCACGGCAGGACCTCCATTCCCAATATCACACTGAGGTCCGAGAATACCCCCCGCCAGAATGTATAAATGCTAGGGCAGGTCCAGGCCATGTGTAAAAAATCAGCCGAGGGGAAGTGGCACCGCTCGCACTCCGCCGAATCCCTCAGTCCGTATCTGTGCCGTCTTTCCGGGGTGTAATAGACACGCTGCAGATACTTAAAGTGTATCAATCTATGTCTACTATTAAGCGAAATCTTTCTAGTATTCGTGCAGCAGTACTGCCACATCTCATCCGTGACCGTCATCTGGAGATCAGTCTGCCAAGCTAATCTGGCCTTGGAGAGCGGGTACAGCCTGTGTCGGTCCCCCAGTTTCTTAAGGTTCGTGACCAACTTACTGGACGAGGGGTTTTTGAAAACGTAGGTGAGCTCCGGCACCTCCAGGGGCTCCGACATTTCCGGGCCCAGTAACGCCTGTAGCGCACCACGGACCCTATGATATTGAAAACTGTGCAATAGCGTCTTCCCAGAGTGGGGTTGTAGGACCTGTTGCAGCGTTTTAACAGTACCGTTCAGGAAGAGATCGCCCATCTTTTCTATGCCCAAGTCCCGTAACGCCATAAGGACCCCCTTCTCTGTCAGTGGAGTTAACCACACTGCCCATTCCACGCGCATGAGGGGCGAGTACAGTAGCTCGCTCTCCCTCGAGCGGACCAGCTCATGCCAGGCGTGGTTCGTAGCCGAAATAGAATCTAAATTCCCAACCCTACAGTCAACAGGGCAGCATATTGTGGCCGGGAGCGGGGTGGGATCCGCAAAGAGGCGTTCAAGTTTCACGTGTGGGATACCAGGGTCCCCATGGACCCAAGTGTGTAAATGTGCCCCCTGCTCTATTCTATAGTACCGCTCCAGATCCGGATCCCCCAGTCCCCCTCGTTCATAGGGGAGCATTAAGGTCTGCCATTGGACCCTAGGCTGTTTGCCCCCCCACGCAAGCCTGATAAGCGTCTGCGTAAGCTGCCGGAAAAAAGCCTTTGATAGCACCACGGGGATATTAGTAAAAAGAAAAAGAAACCTGGGGAGGACCACCATCTTCATAATCGCTATTCTGCCCATCAAGGACAACGGCAGCCTGCACCACACCTCCACATCATCCACCAGTCTAGAGTACGCTACACCATAATTCTCGCGTACCAAGGTCTCGGGATCAGTGTGGACACGGATCCCCAAATAGCGAATCGAGTCTGTGGTCCACTGCAACGGGTACTCCGAGTCAAACGGGTGGGTCACCGGGGTCAGGGGTAACGCCACGGACTTGTCCCAGTTGACCCGCAAACCAGACAGAGCTCCAAACCTCACCACTTCCCGCAGGACAGACACCAAGTTCTCTTCCGGTTCCCGAACATATAGCAGGGTATCTTCGGCGTATGTCGATATGCCGATCTGATAGGTAGGAAAGTTGATCCCTTCAAACCCATGGTATTCCCTGATTGCACACGCCAGTGGTTCTGCCACTAAGGCGTACAGAAGAGGGGAGAGGGGGCAACCCTGTCTGGTGCCTCTGCTGATCTCAATCGGAGCAGTGACCGAGTTCCCTATCTTCAACCGGGCTGTCAGCTTGTAGTACAAGGCCCCCAGCATCTGTAAAAAAGGCTCGCCCAGCCCATACTTACGTAGGACCCTGAGCATGAATGGCCACTCCACCGAATCAAAGGCTTTTTCCATGTCCAGGAAAATAGCGACAGCCTTATTCTCTTGCCGGACATGCTGTATTGTGCCCAACACAGTACGGATGTTATACGTCAAATTCCTAGCGGGGACAAACCCAGCCTGTTCCGGGGCAACCAAGTCCGGGACCAGGAGAGCCAGACGCGCAGCCAGGACTTTCGCATACAGTTTGGCAACTACCTTAATCAGGGAGAGCGGCCTATACGAGCCACATTCGTTGGGAGGTTTCCCCGGCTTCGGGATTGTAATGAGAAGTGCTTCCCTCATAGATTTCGGCAAACTACCCTGTTGGCAAATGTCATCGAAAAGCAACATCAAGTATGGTATAAGTTTATCTTGGAAAGCCTTATAGAAAGCTACCGTAAGCCCGTCAGCCCCCGGAGCACTGCCTGACCTCATTCCTTGAGTGCCTCCGAAATCTCCTCTTTCTGTATCGGTGCCATAAGAAATTCTCTCTGCCAATTGGCCAGAAAGGGCATATCAATATAGCTCAGGTAGTCATCTATTTCCTCCTCTAGGTGACCTGACCGCGTTCTGTACAATTCAGTATAGTAAGCGTGAAATTCCGCCAGTATATCTCCTTCCTCCGTGACCACCCCACCGCTAGATGTTAGTGATTCCTCAATTACCAATGGCGGTCTACTATTTCGCATGAGTTTAGCCAGTAGGGAACCAGGGCGATCTCTCTCCCCATAGACGCGTGCCGTGGCATATTTCCCCATGTGCTGTATTTCCCTGTCCGCCTCATCATGGAATTCTGCTAGTAAGGATTTAAGCCTCTCATCAGTGTCAGTGTCTCCTGCACACCCCCTTCGCCGCTCAAGATCAGACAGCTGGGATTCTAAGTACTTCAACCGCTGCCTGATAGCTTTAAGCACCCCTGAGTGTTTGGCCATCATCATACCTCGTATGTACACCTTGAACGCATCCCAGAGAACCTCCACACTATCCACCGACCCCACATTAGTTGCAAAGTAAGTGTCAATGTCTTCAGCTAACTCCCCTCTGAAAGCCTTATCCATAAGTGAGTATTGGGGGAACCTCCAAGTGAACGGAGGGATTCTCCTAGCCGGCGCCTCCAGCAGTAGAAGCAGTGGTGAATGATCGGAAAACGTGTGAGGCAATATTACACAACCCTTCACTGAACCTAAACCCCGCAGCCACGCAATTGCCTCCAAGCACTCTAGTCAACAGCATAGGGCTGGATACAGGCAGGTGTGTCTCCTGGAGCAGTGCAAGGTCAACCCGGTGTCGCTGTAAATATGCCAGTACCTTCCGGAGTTTACGAAAGTCATTCAACCCCCTCACATTCCAAGTCAGCATTCTGATAGAGTTGGGGCCACTCTCTGATCCTAAAACCTCAGCGTCCGCCATTGCAGAGTAATGAGTGTATTGTACTCGCGCAGTTGGAATCGCAGACACAGTCCCGCAGTAGGCCAAACAAAACCCTCTCCCCAACTGCCCCATTTGTCATATTCAACACGTTCAACAAAGGAAAAGAAGAACATATACCCACCCACCCACAGCCGACCTTCCCCAACCCGGTCAGACAGGCCCCGCCACCACCCACCATCCCCCCCTAACTACCAACTGATTCTACAAACCCCAAGGGCCCTCAAAGGAGCCAAAAGCCGAAAGCGCGGGGGCAGAGGTTCCCAGCCAGACAACAGCACAATTGGGTCCGGGACCTTAAACCTCAGTTGCACCTCCACCCCGCCCCCGACCAACATTCGGCACCTTCGCCAGCTCAAATCCTCATAGTCAAATAATGAAACTCCCGCACTCGGGAGGGCCTTCCCAACAGTAACACACGGCCAGCAGATCGTGGTGCCAACAAACTCCCCGGTAAAATCAAATTAGTTCAGGAAGTAACCAGTAAGATCGCACCCCGAGATTGTGTCACAGTGGGCTCGCATCGTCTTACAAGAGCCAGAGTACGATAGGGCACAGTCGACCCATAAAGGAGGCCTGACTCCCGGTTACTCCTGGTTGTCCATGTTAGATGCAGCATCAGCGTCCTCTCGACGACTCCTCGGACTGTTGCGCTGTTCCTTGGCCCACTCCTTTAGAGATTTTTTCAGTTCCGAAGGGTCGGTGAAAAAATGTGAATGCCCCTGCCTGTTAATCCGGAGCCTCGCAGGGTACAACATGGCATAGTCAAGCCCAAGTTCCCTCAATTGTTTCTTATATGGGGCGAAGTGCTTCCTTTCCTCCTGCACTCTCGCTGTGAAGTCCGGGTAGAGGGAGATGTTCATGCCCTCGAATTGCAGATCCCCCCTCTCCCTGGCCAGCCAAAGCGCTATGTCCCTGTCTCGATAGTTCAACAGCTTCGCAATATTCGGCCGCGGTGGGAGTCCTGGTTGAGGCTTCGGCCCCAACGTGCGGTGAGCCCTCTCGACGATAAACATAGGGGAGAAGACCTCCTCCCCTAACAGGGTCCGCAGCAGCTTCTCTACGAACAGCTCCATTTTACCAGTGTTGGTAGACTCCGCCACCCCCGTAATACGAACGTTGGAGCGCCGTGAGCGCGCCTCCAAGTCCTCCGTCTTGTCCTGAATGACTTGGAGTAGCCTTCCGAACTGCTTGCGATCTTTATCCCATTCTGTCTGGGCCTCCTCTGCCTCCGTCAGCCGTCTCTCCGCCATATCCAGCCGTTCAGCATGCTTATCGACCCTCTCAGCCATGCGGTCCATCCGATACGTCAATGCATCAATTTTAGTACCAATCGCCGCCATGCTGTCTTGCAAGCCTTTTTCCATCGACACTAACATTCCTCGTATGTCGCGCACCTAAGGAGCTGTCGGGGGCAGCGGGCCGTGGCGAGGTGTCCGGGGGCGGTCCTTCAGCTCCCTTCGCTTTCCGTTGATCAAACGACAGTTTGGGCTGGGTTCTGTCGCCCTTCCCCATGGCGTTCCTGGTGGTCATCCGCTAGCAGCACACCACCAGCGGATGGTAGAAGGGTAAACTGGAGACACTGAGGCAGTGGGCGCCACAGGGCGAGGTGTTGCGCAGCAAGAAATGCGCCTAAAATGGCGGCCGGCCGCACGTTAGTGCGAGTAGGCCCAGCTGCCAAAAAGGTACACCGTCAAGCACTCTTCCGTAATCACACCGAACCAAGACCGGGCAGACGGGTCACCACCACTCCGGGTCACAGCACACCTACGGTCCCGCAGCTGTCTGTAGGTAGCGTGGAGTCCAGGTACAAGCAGCTAGGGCGTCCTCCCAGCAGTATGACGGCCAGCCAGAAACTTTCTCCAGCGGCTAGGATCACCACAGACACCAGCACGTCTGCCCCCTCCAAACCTTCACAATCGAATGTCAGTTCACCATAACGCCGCCCGGGAGCAGGGCGTAGTAGCGCCGCTCAGGACTAGTTGCTCGGCAGTAGGTTAGGTAGACCGGCCCCGCTTCAGCACAGCTAGCCGCACGTAGTGTGACGCAGCACGGGCCGACCCTCAGGATAGTCCGTGGATCACGGCCTGGTCCGTCTCCGCACTGACCTCCGAGCAGCAAAGCTCCACCACACCGGATTTCGACCGGGAAAGAACCCCCACCGGGCCGGAGCGTAGGCAGGGAGTTCGCAGCAACTTTTAGAGCTGGTTAGGTGCCAGAAGGATAAGTTTGACGGAGTTTAACAAGGCTCAGGCGAGGAGCTCAACGCTCACACGTCTTTCATGGACGCTGGCAAGCTCCGCCCCCCAGCTGGCTGTCTTATTGCCAACACATCCCCAGTTTCAAACATTCATCTGAAACCCAATGCAAGGACCACAAGTGTGTGCCTACGACAGCTTGTCTTACCAAAACCACACAGAACTTGGTATGTACATGTAAAATAATGAACAAGCACCACAGTAGACTGGAGCTTGTGCGTTTTGTGAAGCTGGTCAAGATTCACTGGAGGAATTGTTGATCTAAAGTTGGTCTCAAATTCTTTAGTCAGTTCAAGACGAGTTTATTTTGTGCAGTGCTTAATTGGAGCTGGTGGTTCCGGGAGCTGAAATCATCAACACCTGGCGCTTTTCGTGAGCACCGTTAAGGACACATTAAGTGATTTGCTCAGACTGGGGAGCTAAGCAGAGGCTTGAACCTGGTTCCCCAGTGAAGTCGGCAGCTCTGACCATTATGCTGCATCCTCTCCACACCTTCATGGTTAGTAGTTGGGTCTGTTTTAGTGAGCACTAACAGGAGGTGCAAGCTGCTTCCTAGGAAAAGACCCGACCCTTATTTATTTTATTGGAGAATATGGAGATTTTTTGTTGATTTTTTTGTACAAATTTACCACTGATTTTGTGCCAGATCTGCCTCATTTTTAGGATGTTGGGATCATATGTCCCCGTTCTGCCATTAATTGAAGAATAGTGTAGGGTTTCAAAAGAATCCTTTATAAGGAAGGTGTCTCGACTAGTTACATTCAAGATTTAGAGATCGGAGAAATGGGCTATACTTAAGAGAAGGGAGCCATATGCACCTGACCAACAAACTTGGTGACTACAAAGTTCGCGAATGAAGGCTAACATATTATCATCTTGTTAAATTACTATTATTTTTCTTTACATATGGCTATTTTTTTTTAAACTGTAAATTTGGGTTCTTTATATTATGTATATTTTTTTTAAAAAGTGAAACGTAAAACGTACTAGCTAATCCAACTATAAACGAAATGCAAAACAAAATATTGATTTTTTTCCTTCAAAGAGAAGAGGTTTAACATTTGAATATGAAAATAGAAATCATCTTTCCAAAGACTGGACCAGGCTTCCAAAAAAGGGTTTGCTGCGAAGCAACAGAACAGCAGTGAAAGTGAAAAGTTCAGAAAGATTTGGGATTGGTGGGAAACAAAAAGGATGAGGAATGGCAGCCACAACGAGAGAACAAACAGTTACTCAGCCAATAGGTTTGATACCTGCACTGAAGCACAGACCATAGTAAAAAAAAGCCTGTTTTAGGGAAAAGCAACGTAAATAAACAGTGGCAAAATCAATAGGCGTAGCATTGGCTATGCCAGCGCTCGTTTTGTTTCACCGCTGTTTTTGAAAAACTTTAACTGCTGGACCCTCGCTAATGTTTAAAAATGACTGAAAGTAAAAATGTTTTTAAGTTAAAAAAAAAGCGCATTGCCATAAATAGTACCCAGGCATGGAAAAATACGGGGAACGCGGCAGGGAAAAGACTGAAGGGCGTGAAAGAGAGGGAGATTATAAAAGGAAAGCAATGCAGACAGAGACCGAGCATGAGAGACATAGGTGGCACAAACAATGTGTTAGCAGGTAGGCCACGGAACAAGTTGTTGATTTGCTGTGACACATCACAGAAGGTAGGTCAGAGAGGTGTGACAAACAAACTCTTTAATAAACAGGGCGTTCACATTGCAGACATGCTTCTCATGCCCAGAAACCCTTTCAAAACACAGGCGTGGGCAAAACTGGCATTAGTAGATCATGTAATAATAATTTGCTTCCGAAAGGCACTTGCTGCAAAGTCCGGGACTTCAAAAATTAGCAACGTTACCACCTCGGTGTGACTCAAGATTGGAAGGTTGAGCCAGACCCAGCGTGACTCTAACCGGTGCCCTGGAGACTATTCGCTGATTTCAGCAGCGCATGCACTACCCTACTTGGCTACCGTAAAACACAGTGGGGCAGATTTACAAGCCCCATGCGACACTTTTACGCCGCCGTTGCATCACTTTTGTGATGCAGCGGCAGTGTAAACCATGCGCCACGTTTTTCATGGTTAGGCAGATGCGTCATGTTGTAATGCACTGCACCCCATCAAACCTGCGTCAGTTTTCATGTGGGCATTCCGTCGCAGTGTGGGCTTGAAGCAGGCGGAAGGCGTGACGCAGCATGTTGGAGATAGGCCTGGTTGGAACAGTGCGGAAGTTGCGTCGCGCCCGCGACATGACTCTCGCTGACTCGTTCAGAAGCGGTCGCTCCTCACGCTCCCTGGTCAATCCTGGTATCGTAGCGCTATACTGGTCACTGCTGATAATTAATTATACATTGCTCGCATTGCTCGTATCATAGCGCTTTAGTGGTCACTGCTGCTAATTAATTGTTCATTGCTCGCATTATCGCAGCGCTATACTGCTCACTGCAACTAATTAATTAATTGTGCATCGCTCGCGTTGCTTGTTGAATTTATTTGTGCCTGATTGTGCCGGTGCCACTGCCCATATCATAGCGATATTCCACATTGTGCCCCAATCTTGTCCTGTTTCGCTTTTGTTTTTGCTGCCATCTTGTTGTTGTGCCTCCTAGCCCGCCTCTACACCCCGCTCCCGCCTCCCAGCTGCTCCTCCCTCGCTCCGCCCCCCTCCACCATCCACTTATGACAGATGTACCTGCGCGCAGCGGCCCGCCCTATGCACGCCGAAGGCACGCCAAAGGTAAGCCCGTCTACGCCCGTCCGCGCCTGGACCGCTGCCAGTGCCAGCCCCCTGGTCCCCGCAAAGTCCACCCCACCCACATAACGTACGACGCCGCAACGCTCTCTACACTCAACTCCGGCCGTCTCCCAATCTGCCACCAAGCCACCCCGGGACAGACCCATGGACCCTTCACCTGCCACTCCTGCAAGTTCGACTGCATCAGGACCCAGACTAAATCCACAAACGCCAAACAGAGCTCCGTCACTAACCACCTGAAGTGCATCCTGCTTAACACCCGCTCGGTCCACAAACACGCCACTGATCTATGGAACCTTCTAGACACCACAACGCCAGACGTCGCCTTTCTTACAGAAACCTGGATGAACGCCTCATCAGCGCCCGACATCGCCATAGCTATCCCGGACGGTTACAAAATCATCCGAAAGGATCGCATCAACCAAACAGGAGGAGGTATAGCCATCGTCCATAAGAACACCATCCGCATCACAACCAGTTCCGATGACAACCTCGCAGCCGCCGAACACCTTCACTTCCAGATTCACACGGACCCTAAGACCACACTCAGAGGCACCCTCATCTACAGACCATCAGGACCCCGCACACAATTCAGCGAAGACATCACAGACTTCATCAGCCCACACGCCATCCCCTCCGAGGACTACATTCTACTACGGGACCTCAACTTCCACCTGGAAAAGAACAACAACAGCAACACCACCACCCTTCTGGACAACCTCGCCAATCTCGGACTCAAACAACTGGTAAACACCCCCACCCACTACGCCGGACACACGCTCGACCCAATCTTGTCCTCCAGCAAGCACATTTCCTTCAATCACGCCACAGGACTCCATTGGACGGAAAACAGCTGCGTCCACTTCATCTTCAAAAAGACCACGACCCACCACCACCCACAACAAATCCCCCGTAGAAACTGGAACAAAATTATCACCGACCAGCTCACCACATCGCTATACCAAAACCCTCCGGCCAAATCATTGGACCAAAATCAAGCAGCCATCAACCTCACACAATGGATCACCCACATCGCTGACGAATAAGCACCATTGCAAAACCATCAAAACAAGCCAGGTAGCAAAAAAGCCCCCTGGTTCAATGACGACCTTAAGAAATCCAAAAAGACCTTCCGCACCCTCGAGAAAGCCTGGCGAAAAAACCCAACCACAGACAACATGACCGCCCTCAAGGACGCCACCCGCAAACACCATCAGCTGATCCGATCCACCAAGAAATCAGCATTTAAGGATCGACTCGACAAAAACGCCCACAACAGCAAGGAACTCTTCAACATCGTCAAAGAGTTTACCAATCCCAGCGCCGGCACCAACGACATCACTCCCTCTCAAGACCTCTGCGACTCTCTAGCCTCATTCTTCCACAGCAAAATCACTAACATACATAACAGCTTTGGCGACCAGTCTACCCCCCTACCTCCGAACCGAAGCCCCCCACCACCACACTTTGCGCCTGGAACCCAATCAGCACCGAAGACACCATCCGCTTGATGAACTCCATCCACTCCGGATCGGCAACCGACCTATGCCCCCACCACATCTTCAACAAAGCCGACTCCATCATCGCACCCCATCGCCGAGACATCATCAACTGCTCCCTCAACACCGCCACCTTCCCGGAAAGCTGGAAACATGCCAAACTCAGCGCCCTCCTGAAGAAACCCACAGCAGACCCCACCGAACTTAAGAACTACCGCCCCATTTTGCTCCTCCCATTCCCCGCCAAAGTCATTGAGAAAACTGTCAACAATCAGCTCGCCGCCTTCCTCGAGTCTAACGGCTCCCTTGACCCCTCACAGTCCGGCTTCCAAGCTAAACACAGCACCGAGACCGCCCTCATCGCAGCCACAGACGATATTCGAACACTACTTGACAATGGAGAAACAGCTGCCTTCATCCTACTGGACCTCTCCGCAGCATTCGACAAGGTCTGCCATAGCACCCTCATAAAACGCCTCAGCAACATCGGAATACAAGGAAAAGCATTGGACTGGATCATCTCATTCCTCACCGGAAGAACCCAGAGAGTCCGCCTCCCCCCTTTCAGATCAGAGGCCACTAAAGTCATCTGCGGCGTACCACAAGGATCATCGCTCAGCCCCACTCTCTTCAACGTCTACATGAGCCCCCTCGCATCCATCGCGCGCCAACACAACCTCAACATCATCTCTTATGCTGACGACACACAGCTGATCCTCTCCCTCACCAAAGACCCAAACACCGCTAAAATCAACCTACACTAAGGGATGAAAGACGTAGCCGAGTGGATGAAGAACAGCCGTTTAAAACTAAATTCTGACAAGACGGAAGTCCTCATCCTGGGATCATCCCACTCTGCCTGGGACGACTCCTGGTGGCCCCCGGCCCTAGGCAGCGCACCCAAACCTACAGACCACGCACGCAACCTGGGCTTCATCCTAGACTCCTCCCTCTCGATGACCAGACAAGTAAACGCCATCTCGTCATCATGCTTTAACATCCTACGAATGCTCAAAAAGATCTTCCATTGGATCCCCACCGAAACAAGAAAGACGGTCACCCAAGCCCTTGTCACAAGCCGACTGGACAACGGAAACACCCTCTACGCCGGAACCACAGCCAAATTACAGAAAAAACTCCAACGCATTCAGAACGCCTTCGCCAGACTCATCCTTGACATCCCCCGCCACAATCACATATCCGGTCACCTAAGAAACCTCCACTGGGTCCCCGTCAACAAGAGAATTACGTTCCGTCTCCTCACCCACGCACACAAAGCCCTCTACGACCTAGGACCCAAATACCTCAACACGCGCCTGACCTTCTACACCCCCACCCGCCAACTACGATCGTCCAATCAAGCCCTCGCCGCGATTCCACGCATCCAAAGATCCACCATGGGAGGAAGATCTTTCTCCTACCTAGCGCCAACACATGGAATTCTCTCCCCACCCACCTCTGCCTTACACAGAACCACCTCTCCTTCAGAAAACAACTCAAAACTTGGTTATTTGATAAATAACGTACCCCCCCCCCCCTCAAGCGCCTTGAGACCCTCTGGGTGAGTAGTGCGCTATACAAATTTTAACTTGACTTGACTTGCACTGCGCCAACCTTACACCGGCAGATACATCACGCATCTGCCAATCCGTTGTAAATGCGGCGCATCCATGGAGGCGCACGGATAGTTTTGCGTGGTGCATCTTTCTTGGCGCATCCCTGCTGATTTGCAGGGATGCGCCAGAAGTTGTAAATCTGCCCCTGTGTTTATTTGACAGGCAATGCTGCAGGTGCAACCCAATATAACCCAATAATTTACACATCTGTGTTACCAGGGAGGCTTTGGCGAGAGGGCGGTGTAAAGCAACTTTATTATGTGCGGTCTAGTTTCCGAACCAACGCTACACCATGGCTATATCACAAAACAAAACTACCATAGCTAGTCTGCCTGATGGAGCGAGGTGGTGAAAGCAAAATTTTGTATACCCCTCTCGAAATCAATGTTCCATAACGTTAACATTTACTAATGGTGTGATGTGCTTGAATAACCAACCTTAGAGTAATATGCATACATGAACATATGGTAACACTAATCTTGCTTGCATGATGCCATAAAATTAGCTAATATGTGTTGTTATTGTGATGTGAACTAATGCACAGCCTAATTATAAACAAACGCAATTTAAATGTGTTTATCGTACACGTTTTGTGTCAAAAAGTCGTTGGATATGTAAGTATAAAACGCATTTTTTGTGGCTTATTTGCTAGGTAACAACTAATAGGGAAATACTAGAATGGTGGGAGGTAAACAAAAGGGTTTCATTACCATAATTAACATGAATTTGTGTTTGTTTCTATAATAGGTCCAAAATGTGGCTCGTGAGGCCTATACAGAAAATGGCCACTCTGATTTACTGCGAACGAGTATTGGTCTGCGCATGTGCATCTAAAATCCTGCAAGCGCGAGTGAGCTGACTGTGCTTGGATGGGAGGTTCAAGGACCCCTTGCCCCGGAATCTAGGATGGGTGCCAAGCATGGACGAAGTAATGCTCAGAGCCTGAGAACTTTTCCCTTTGTTTCAAGTGAAGGAAGCGCCTAGGCCACAAACTGTCTTAAACAAAGCCCCTTTATTGTTCTCCTGATTCATCGTGAAAAACATACTGTAATGATGAGGAAGTGCTCATATATCCCAAATTTGTCCAATCATAACTCGAATTGGTGATGTTAGTTACTTTATAGATAGACTAAGCTAGAAAATAGTGTATAAAACCCCCTGATTTTGCTTAGAAGGGGTCGCTCTTTCGATTTCCTCTGGAGATGCTGCCGGACTGAAGAGCGATTTCTGGATGTAAGACTTTGCTTACTAACTGTTATTTTTCTTTGCAGGTCTGTTAGGATAAGATGAGGGTGTTAGCGAGGGATGTTAGGAGAGAATGAATTTGGAAATATCTGTTCTTTACTAAACTTTTACTGAACTTTAAAATAAATGTCTATTTCGTAGCTTTAAAATATATGATCATTTTTGAAAATAAAGTTAGATTCTTATTGAATAAAGAAATAAATAAATGCCTAAATGTGAGACATACTAAAAGTTTGCTTTGAATAAAAATTAGATAAATGGAGAAGTAAAAGCTGGTTTTTGGTTTTTCCCTACGCCTAGTTTTCGTTCTAGCAGATCCATTGCCATAATGGTGGTGTGTCTGAATAAAATGGTGTTTAAAATTAAACCATGGTAAATTGCTTTACATTGCAGGTGTAAATAAAATAGTTAAATAGGTTTCGACACTCGCCAATGTAATAGTAGGACTCCTGGTTCGTTGGACAAATCTGTGAAGCCGAGTAAGTGTGCAGTGTAATCGGCCCCACTGTTGAATGTATGTGTGTTTCTGAGAATTTGGGAAAAATGGCCATGGTGATTTAGAATATATTTTGGAGTCCCCCCTGTAGCAGTTATTACTTGGTAGCAGAGTAGTGCTTGCTACGGAAACTAGCTAGGTTTATGTATAAAGCACTATATAGAGTTTAAAATGTACAGATTTATGAACTAACATCTGTTGAGTTCGTTTTACGTTATATGTAGTTCAGAAAAGCTTCCAAGTGTTGTGTGAAGCTAGTGCCTCTGTCTGCAGGCAGAGGAAGTGTGGCAAGTAAAGTCGCACAGTGCATTAGTCTGTTTCAAAGAAGTAGTATTGTCATATACTGCGGTGGTATCGTCGTATATCACCGTTTAGGGACATTAGGTGTGAAAGAATAAATGTATAGTGAGGACAGTCTATGAAATCTTTGCTTTCAAGTATAGGGATCATTGCGTATCCTGACTAAAACTTATCACTGAGGAGAGTAGTAGGACTCAACCTGAGCTTGATAGAAGGGTAAAGGAGTGGCGTCTACTTTACTAACAATAGAGGAATTTTGTGGTGGGTTAGCTGGAAGCGCTGCCTACTGGTGATACAGAGTTCTTGTATCTATGAATAGGGTTTTCTGTATGAACGTGTGTAAATGTAATTGCAATACGCGTTCAAGTGAAACTCTGGGATTGTCTCTAAGGAGGTGAAAAAGATCTCTGTCTGTGCTTTCTTTGGAGAAATGAGTTCGTTATTGCCTGATAGAAGGGTAAGGCCAGTAATGTTGCTTTATCGACGAGTCTAAAATTCTGAGGAGATAAGCGTCGTCTACTCCGGTTACAGAATACTTGTGTGACTGGAAAAGTCTATCACTTTATTAGTGAAACAGGCAAATGGTATTGTTTTCTGTAAGTCACTAACTGATTTTTGTAAAATATCTTGTAAATACAGATTCTTGAAAAAACCCTGTAAAGGAGGGGTCAATCTGCGCTGCAGAAGCTGGAGCGCTGGTGACGTCAAAAGTGTTGCGCTGGGATTGGTCCACGTGACCAAGACAGAGCAGGAGCTGATAGGTTCATCACGAAAAAGCAGCAAAGTGATTGGTTAAGCACTAAAAAGACGTATCTTGTTCTGATTGGTGCGTTAGTGTAAACCGCGCTGTGATAGGTTGTTGTACAGAACAGCAAACAGGGAAGTGTGCGATCTTTTGTAAGACAGAGAATTATCAGAGAAATGTCTTATTATTATGAAGAGGAGAAGAAGAAACCTTCCTGGTTTAAGAAATTAAAGAATGTATTTTCAAAAGACAAAGAAATTGTGACTAGAGAGGAAAAATTACTTCCTCCACCGAAAACGCCTGCTTCTTACATGTTATCAAAATATGGTTACCATACATGTGTTTGGTTAGAGAACTGGGCAAGGTATACTAGTGAAGTAGTGTGGCTCACTGGTTAGAGGCGGCAGACCCGAGAGCAGAGGACGGCCCGGGACCAGGGTTCGATTCCCGGCGCGGCAGGTTTCTGGACCAGGGTCAGCGGACTCGATAATTCTCTCGCCTCGGTGCCCACTCTGATCAGTGATCACACTCGGCAACTCTGGGCATTAGCTTGCCTCATCTTCACTAACGGCCCCACCAGACCGCCGGGGATGCCTGGTCTCACCCTGGAGATACCCATTAGGGACCATCTCTCAGGGAAGCCAGGAAGGGTTTCGCAGCGGTCGAAGCGCCTTGGGACCCTACGGGTAAGTAGTGCGCTATATAAATGCCTATACATTTACATTTACTCAGGATGATGGTGTGTTAGCTTTTCCTGAAGAAGGATCACTTGACTCATTGGTTTTGAGAAATTTGAGAGACAAAATGATGAAGCTTGAGCCGAGACCTAGACCGACACAATTTGAGGCCTTAGTTGAATGGGAAGACGAGATGCATGAGCAAGAGAGTGAAAGGCTATGCAGACATATTAGACCAAGAGGTAGAGGTCGAAATTTATGGGGTGAAACTCATGAAAGCAGAATACGTAGATGGAGAGACAGTAATATGTTTGATGGTATGTATTCAGTTAGGTTAGTGGATGAATTTGAGGTTAGGAAATGTACAGAAAAGAAAAAAATATAGAGACAGCGAACCAAAGTTATGGTGACAGTGAATCAGAAGATGTTGCATTAGAAGAAATATTAAATAGGAGACCGCCACCATATCAGCCAAGTTCTTTATGGACTACTCCAAATGCTCCGGTAATAGATGAAAGAAATAATGAAACCCCAAGACCATATTTGAGTTTAAAAGATGTGCCAGACAGAGTAGAGGTTAGATGTATTTCAAATACACCTGTTGTGGAAGCTAGAATTACAGGTACTCCTGTATCAATGAATGATTCACACAGAAGTGTGCAAAGTAGTGAAAATCGAAATGATGTGCAACCAAATATTTCTGATTATGAACGTTCTGCACATGAACTAATTCAAAACCTTACTATAAACATGGAAGCAGTGACTGTCCCTGTAACGATAGGGCAGGTCATACCAGTATTTGAAAATCAGAAAATAAAAGAACCAAGCTTGACAATCCTGTTACAACAAGATTTGCAACATGGTCAGTGACGGCTACCTCCCCTCTCCCTGTATGCCCACATCACCCCAGAACACAACGAAACGGAATAGGATTTGTCTTTGGAAGGCGGGGGGTCGCAAGACCCCCGACCGTATTTATTAAGACACAAAATAATAAAAATTGTTAAACAAAATATACCATTTTTGTGCAAAAATATTCAGAAACATGTAGATACATTCATATCGACAATTGTGATCAGCTAGCCTTAACAAGATTCTAATACAGCTTGTTTCCTAACCGAATCTAACATCCTCATCTGAAAATTTTTGCATACTAACATTTATGGCGATATGGCAAGGTCGCTAACCGGTGTCAGGTCTTACAAGCTGCGCCCTTACACAGGTGCGCATGCACAGCCGGGCCCGTTAATTACCCGGTCCACCCCTGCAGCCGAGCCCGTTAATTACTCGGTCCACCCTTGCAGCCGAGCCCGTTAATTACTCGGTCCACCCATGCAGCCGAGCCCTTTAATTACTCGGTCCACCCATGCAGCCGAGCCCGTTAATTACTCGGTCCACCCCGTGAACTTCATTTAACCAGTGAAGGAGGGCCCTAACTTGTGTTACCAGCTGCCCCTGAAGTTCTAGGAGGGGCCAGTGACCACTCCTCCCCCTAGGCAGACACCTCCAAAGGATGATGCCGCCCCCCTAAGACCTTAAAATAGCTGCTCACCGGTCATGACGTTACCGCATGTCCAATACCCTAATAAATACGACAACCTGTGGAAAAAAGGAACTAAAGGACAGCTACACTATCTACAACACATGTCATGACATACCATCATCAAGCTACTATGGGAAAAAAGGCCTAAACAAAACAGAAATCAGTGATAATTACATTTTTAACATTTCTCCCCAAAACGGGAAGCCAATACTTAATAGAGATATAGACAAATCCAGTCTACATCAAACAGTCTGCTGACATTATTCTCCAATTATACATCCTAAAGGGAAACACTCTATTAATAACAAAACAGGTATACATAATACACAACACAGCTTTGTTCAAGGGATGGTGGGTGGGGAATATTAGGAGGCCCCGAGCGCGGGGCACGACCAGTGTGGGGGAGCGTCAGGCGACAAGAAGGGCCAACTGAGCGCTCCCCCCTCCTTTATTCCCAGGGATGCGGGGAGAGGGCGGGCCGCCCCCTCCCCTCACTCCACGACGCCCGCCCCCTTGACCCGGAAGACTGCATCTCGCCTCCCGGGTCAGGGATTGGGCGTCGGCCGACCGGTGGTGTGGCGCACACCTCCCGCATAACCATTGGGCGCCAGGAGATCACGCCCCCACACCACCAGGAGGCAAGGGGAGAGGGGATCGCCACACCGCTATGGGGGCGGGGGGCCAAGGGCCCCCCCTTTTCACATGGTCAGTGACGGCTACCGCCCCTCTCCCTGTATGCCCACATCAACCCAGAACACAACAAAACAGAACAGGATTTGTCTTTGGAAGGCGGGGGGTCGCAAGACCCCCCGGCCGTATTTATTAAGATACAAAATAATAAAAATTGTTAAACATTATATACAATTTTTATGCAAAAATATTCAGAAACATTTAGATACATTCATATTGACAATTGTGATCGGCTAGCCTTAACAAAATTCTAATACAGCTTGTTTCCTAACCGAATCTAACATCCTCATCTGAAAATGTTTGCATACTAACATTTATGGCGATATGGCAAGGTCGCTAACCGGTGTCAGATCTTACAAGCTGCGCCCTTACACAGGTGTGCATGCGCAGCCGGGCCCGTTAATTACCCTGTCCACCCCTGCAGCCGAGCCCGTTAATTACTCGGTCCACTCATGCAGCCGAGCCCGTTAATTACTCGGTCCAACCATGCAGCCGAGGCGTTAATTACTCTGTCCACCCCATGAACTTCATTTAACCAGTGAAGGAGGGCCCTAACTTGCATTGCCAGCTGCCCCTGAAGTTCTAGGAGGGGCCAGTGACCCCTCCTCCCCCTGGGCGGACACCTCCAAAGGATGATGCCGCCCCCCTAAGACCTTAAAATAGCTGCTCACCGGTCATGACCTTACCGCCACAGGCCAGCATTGTTACCCGACGATCTGGCCTCCCCCTTCCTATTCCTCAGAAAGGTCATGTTCCCCTCGCAAATCCCTCCAGCCATGCTAATATGTTGTTGGACCACAGAACGTTCCGAGCCTCAGTCAAGTGCACCCCGTCCCGCAGGTAGAAATGCTCCCCCCAAATACACCTGTGAGGAATCGTCTGCAACCGGGGGGCTCGAAACAACTTGTCCAACTGTGTGTTGATCCTCTTTACCGAGTGATTCAACGCCTTAACCGAGTCCCCCCTCGCCACTGCCAACGAGGAATAAGTTGTGACCAGACTACTGTGCAACCCGCGCATGTTCTAGACACCCAGCCCGCAGTGGATATGATTTCATCTATTAGGATGCGTCTCCCCAGTTTGGTCACATCATTCTCCCCCAGGTGAAGTATTACCACTGATGGGGGGCAGGTTGCTGAGATAATATTTCCATAAAGTAGTCCTTGAACTGCCTAATGCCCAAGCCACCTCTCCCGAAGAAGGAGACGGAGAACCCCTTTTCCTCAGCCCTTCTCATCTTGTCACCTGCAAGGAATACATTTTTCGCGCGCCGAACATAAGAGTGGCCCACGATCCAAGTCACCATTGTCCGACGATCTTCTTGTTGCTTGTGTTGCATTGTTGATGTTTTCTGCCTACATTCGGCAAGTTCCTCTTCCGTGTGACAGGTTCGAGAAACTGCAAAACCAAGAGATACCAAGCATGAGTCATCTGGCTATGCCACAACATGTCAACACGTACATAGCGTTTGTAACACTCAGAAGACCACCTCCCAATCCTTTTAACCTTGTCGGCTGGGAGTCCCCTTACAACTGCCTCAGTTGCCGCCCCGATCCTGAAAGAGTGGAAGCCAAATTTCGTGGGATCCAGGCCTGCCTTTGCGACCGCTAAGTCCAGGACTTTCCTAAACTGACACCTAGTCAAAGGAGTACCATCCATGTGACACAATAGTGCCCGCCCCAGCGTACCATCCCGCTGCCTTCGAAAAGCCTCTACATGCGAGACTGGGCAACAAGGGTTGGTCCGAGCCCGGTGGAGCACTATGGTGTCCCCCCTTCCCTCCTGGTCGGTCTTCGATCTTTGAATCGTTACCCACATGGTATCATCATGGATCACCACACAGCTCATTTGCAGGCCACCTATTTTGTCAGCTTTTGACGAAGCTACTAGCTCGCCTATTCTAAGGGCCCCATAGAACGCTAGTGTGAACGCCGCTTGGAAAAGCAGCACCTCCCATGACGAACTGCAGACACCCTGGAGTGCTAACAACAGGGCTGTGAGCCTTACAAGCCCAATCGGCTTTCTTGAATCCGTCGAGTGTCCCTGTATGCGACGCCAGCCCCTCAAAGCCTTGCGCACTACAAATGTGTTCATGGGGTCCCTTACGCCCCTGGCTTGTGCGAAAAAGGAAACTGCCGCCCTGTGCCTGTTCCCACAGCCACTTTACGCCCTTCCTTATGCATCAACTCTAGGTGTGCCACAAAACTGTCCAACTGTGCCCAGCTAGCCTCCCAACTGTGCCCTAAGAAAGTACAGTAAGACAAGAATGCCCCATGCTGTCTTGGTCCTGGGAGCTAAGCTAGATGCCACGAGGTACGGTAGTCTGGGGCACCAATCCGCCAGAGAGCAACCGGGAAAGATGCTGGCGATGGGGCTGCTGCTGGAAGCTGTTCCCTGAACACCTGCATTTTAAAGCAGAAAGTGCATCAGCTGCATTATTGAGAACGCATGGTACATGTTTGGCCCTGAAAGTCACATTCCATTTTAAACATTGTAGTACAATCTCCTTTACCAAGCGTAGTATGAATGGACACCATGCCGCTTGCTGGTTAATGCATTCTACCACGCTCATGTTGTCCGACCAGAACACCACTGACTGATTGCTAAGGTGTTCTGGCCAGACCATCAGTGCTACCCATATCGGGAATAAGTCGAGGAATCCGATGTTGGCGGTCAATCCCCACGACCCCCATTCCTCCGGCCACTTCTAAGCGATCCACTTGGTTCCCAGGATGGCGCCGAAGCCCACGCTACCAGCAGCATCTGTCCATAAACCCAACTCTGCTGATGTCGTGGGGGGGCCCGGCCACACCACCCTTCCATTGAAATCCTCCAGGAATGCCGTCCATATCCGCATATCCTGGCGAACCTCAGCTGACAGTCTAGTGCAATGATGTTTCTCTCTCAAACCCTTCATAGCTTGGGCAATCGATCGAGAGAAGGGGCGTGCCATTGGGATAACTCGCAATGCAAAGTTCAATTGACCCACCGTCTCTTGTAGCTGCTGCAAGGTAACCTTCTCCTTCAGGAGGCACTGGCGCAAGGCCGCCCTGAACTTCAATACTTTGTCTTTGGGTAACCTGAACCACCCTTCCAATGAATCAATCTCGATACCCAAGAACTCTAAACAGGTAGTCCGGCCAACCGTCTTCCCGGGCGCTAGCGGAACCCCAAAAGCCCGCATGAGCACGCAAAAATCCTGCAATGCCCAGGCACACTCCCGAGTCCCCGCCGCTCCCAGGAAAAGGAAGTCGTCCAAATAATGCATGACCTGTTTGTGGCCCGTGGCCTGTCTCATGACCCACTCCAAAAAAGAGCTAAATTTCTCGAAGTACGCACAAGAGATCGAGCAACCCATAGGCATGCATTTATCCATGTAAAATTTTCCCCCAAAAAGTGAAACCAAGTAAGTGGAGGTCCAAAGGATGCACCGGCAACAGACGAAAGGCGGATTCAATATCCGATTTGGCCATAAGAGTGCCCCACCCCAACCCCCGCAATAGCTCAACTGCTTGGTCAAAGGAAGCATACTTCACACTACAAATTCCTTCGTCTATCGCATCATTCAAGGACGCCCCTCTTGGTGCCGATAAGTTGTGGATCAGTCTAAACTCGCCCTTCTCTTTCTTGGGAACTACGCCCAATGGTGAACACACAAAATGGGGCACTGGGACATCCTGGAATGGCCCCCCTATCCTACCCAAAGACAGTTCTTTTTTAATCTTAGCCATGACTACTGCAGGATTATGCTGTACTGATAACTGATTCCTACAGTGTGCACTGCCTGTGCATCCCCCAGCCGGGATCGGAAACCTTGAGAGAAACCTTCCTGTAGTAAAGCAGCTGCAGCGTGGTCTGGATATCTATTCAACCATGGGATCATTGCTAGGACATTGACAGGGGAGGGGATAACCGTGCCTCCAGCGCTACTCTGGTTTCTTTCCCCCTCTCTGACTCTGGTTACCACTTCTAGATCTGCATGTTGTCTCGGGATGGGAGGTGTGACCACAGATTGCGCATGCATGTCTGAATCGACATGTGCCGGCTGGCCTTGTACAGGAACGCTTATTAAAGTCCCAACACACACCCTTCCTTTCCCTGCCGTCTTCCCTATTCTTCCCTGGAAACTCATTCCCCGGCGCAGCACGAAAGGGCTGCTGAGTTTTAGCGGGGAACATACTGGTTACGCTTGCGGGCTGGGCAGGGGCCATGCTCCCTGCGAACTGTTTATGCCACGACAGCGAGTCCACCTTGTCCCATGATAACGACAAGTCGAATTCCTTCGCTTTCCTGAAATTGACATCATACTCCTTCCATGCGTCCCCAGAATACTGTTCGCTCCAACCTACAATCCTGCTCTGATTGCAAGCCATTGCCGCATGCACATTTGGAGGGCGTTCAACAGTGATAGCCGTAAGGATGGAGAAGGCCCTGATCCAATTGCGCAGAGTTTCCTCCACCCTAAACTTCACACACTGTACTCTCCATTCACTAGGATGCATCTATCCTTTTAGCATTTTGGCATTTTCCATTTCCCTATTGTCTAATAGCAAAGAGAAAATATATATGTACTTTCCCGCCCAAATCATCTCTTTCACTGCCCGAGAAACATGTTGCGCTAAATCTTCGCTCCTAGACGGGATTGTACCGTCCCCTAAAAGAGGCAGTGCTACCTCCTTACCATTATCGGACACCGGGCCCGGTCCCGCGTTGCTTTCATTCGGTCGAGCGGCATCCAAACCTGCAGAAGAAGGAGAAACAGAGGCCGCAGCCGCACTCGCAACTGTTCCCGCCCTAATCTTTTCCAACATCTTGTCCGCCTCAGCGGCATGGTCTAGCGTTGAGGGCATCATACCCCCCCTTCTGCAGCCAAGGAAGTATAGCCGCTATCTGCGCCGTTAACTCGGGGGGGATCTGAGGTTCGCACTCAGGTTCTGCTGCCGGCACCACCGGCGGGGGCGCCATGGGTGCCGGCACGGGAGGCAACGGAAGTGGGCCAACTGGGGCAAGCGGTGCCGGCCCGAGAGGAGTGGCCCCTGCTGGCAAGGCGGGAGCCGGTGCCATGGGAGCCGGGAGTACAGGCTCCGGGGTAATGGGCACCACCACAGGAGCATGAGCAGGTGCACTGCGCCTTGGTCTTTTGGACTTGCCCCTTTTAGGCGAGGAGTCGGAATCGCCCTCCGGAATTGCCTCAATCTGCCGCTTGGGTCTACCGAGTGGGCCTGCGATATCATCCATCCTTTCCATCATACGAGCCTCTAGGCCGTCAACCTTATTCAATGTCCTATCCATGGCATTCATTTTACGCATCATGGCCTGCAACATCAACTCCATTTTTGACCCCTTAGCGCCCTTGGCTCCCGGCATTTTAACTATCGATCGATTCGCTTACTGCTCGGATTCGCAACCCGTGTGTCCTGTACCTGCAAGAGACAGAGAATGCGCAGGGGGCTATGAGCACCACGCAACTGCGACCGCAACACCGGCAATTCCAAGTGTTAGGGGTGGCCAAACTCTAACGTAGACCCACCCGGCGGCCACACGAAGCGATGAAATGCAAGCCCCCGCTCACCTCTTACTGTCGATGCCTTGCGTGTCCTGTACTCAACAGATCCACTGTACACCGGAATACCACGTGAACGCTTCGGTCTTTACGATCAACTCTCTGTCTATCTGCTTCCAATGTCGGGCTACCACACACTCCTAGCAGCAATCCTTGAGCTGAAAGATAAAACAGAAAATTAGGAGGCCCCGAGCGCGGGGCACGACCAGTGTGGGGGAGCGTCAGGTGACAAGAAGGGCCAACTGAGCGCTCCCCCCTCCTTTATTCCCAGGGACACGGGGAGAGGGCGGGCCGCCCCCTCCCCTCACCTTACGACGCCCGCCCCCTTGACCCAGAAGACTGCACCACGCCTCCCGGGTCAGGTATTGGGCGTCGGCCGACTGGTGGTTTGGCGCACACCTCCCGCGTAACCATTGGGCGCCGGGAGATCACGCCCCCACACCACCGGGAGGCAAGGAGAGAGGGGATCGCCGCACCACCATGCGGGCGAAGGGGCCAAAGGCCCCCCTGTTCAAAAGCAAGAGAGAATATTTATCCTGATTTGTCAGAAATAAAGTGAACTGTTAATATGAATCCACCTGAATTAACCTTTAACCAAAGTTCATTTTACAAATACCCAATTGGAATCTGACTCTGCAACACCAGAGAAAAGTCTAGATAAAATAGATTTAATACAAACTCCTGTAGCACCGTCAGATAGGGAGTTGAGTGACTGGATTAAAACTTTGAAATTAAAAGAGAATGACCCAAAAATATAATATATAATAAATAAGCTTTTCCGGTCATGGAAAAGGAGGCAGTAACAGCTGAGTTTCCTATGAGAGAGATACCTGGAGGAGGATATGTACATGTTCCTTGGAGCAGACAGGATATATTGTCTTTTACTAATGATTTCCCAAGATTGAGAGAGAAACCGGTACAATGGTATCGACAAGTAGACAGATTTGTGAAAGTGTCAAAAGTCCTATGGATTGATTTAGATGGATTGTTTGACATAGTAGTGCCAGCAGAGTTATGGACAGAATGCAAAATAGCTTTAGATTGGCCAAGGGAAGAATTTGCCAGAGATAAAGTCACAGGAGCTCCGTCACCAGATGTAATGCGGAAATATGAACAAGTATTAGTATGGCTGAAAAATAAAATACCTCGAAAAGAGACTGATTGGGTAAAAATAGACAGAACCATACAGGAGCCAAAAGAATCAGTACATTCATTTTATGAAAGATTGCTGTTAGTCTTTAAACAGTATAGTGGTTATGAGGAATTAAATGAGAAGGATATGAGCCACTCTATATACAGATTTGTGTATGGATTAAGACCAGAGATTGGAGACATGATTCGACACAACATGATGATAGGTTGGCAGTCAGGTACTGTGGATGATGTTTTGAGAAAAGCGAAATATTGCAGTGAAGAGATTGATGCAAAACAGAAAAAGCTGAAAGAGAAAGCCTTTATGGGCACAGGTAAAGGTAGCGGAACAACAAGTGGCACAAATGGAAAGTAAAAATTAGGGGTGGGCGGCCAGCTACGCTCCGTCTGCGGAGTGTGCGTAGTGCCGCCTACTCCGCATTTTGCGGAGCTGGCGTAGCCAGGCGGCACTACGCACGCTCCGCAGACGGAGCGTAGCTGGCCGCCACCCGCCTCCCTCCCGCCCTCCCTAAATACTTTGAAATAAAGGAACGAAATAATTTAAAAAGCACTTACCTTGCCGCCGCTGCCCGCCGCGTCCCCGGGGCTCACTATCTTTCGTCTTCCGTCCGCTTTACTAATGCGCATGCGCGGCCGCCCGCGCATGGGCATTAGTATAGAAGACGGAAGATAGCGAGCCCCGGGGATGCGGCGGGCAGCGGCGGCAAGGTAAGTGCTTTTTAAATTATTTGATTCTTTTATTTCAAAGTATTTAGGGAGTGCGGTGGCGGGGCTGGCGGCCAGTGGTGTTTGCGGAGTGGGGCTACGCGGAGTGCGGAGGTGGGCGTAGTTTCTCGCCCACTTCGCGTAGCTCCGCGAAGCCCCACTCCGCGAACTCCGCCCAGGGTTAGTAAAAATGCAGGTAATCAAGGAAATTTTAAGGGTAAACCAAAGTTAGTGGGTAACATAGATGAACTAAAGAAGAAGCATCCTTGTTTTAATTGCAGCAAGTTAGGGCACTGGAAGAAAGAGTGTAAATGTCCACCAAGAGTTAATGCAGAAAATAATTCATTGAATTCACAGGTGCAGTTTGAGGTAAATCCACAACAGCAACAACAGCAGATAGCAAATCAGCAAAGTCAGGTGCCACACCCGCCACTGCCAAACAGTGTAAACCAGCAGAGATAAGGTGCAGAGACACGATTCAGCGGTGGTCAACAGATAAAACGACCGCAAAGAGTGAATGGGTGTCCTCAGTATTGGTTAAAAGAAGAAGGTGGCAGTGAGTCCGATGAAAGTTTATGACGGTGCCTGAGAGAGGGAGAAGAGTGTGTGCTTGGAGCCACTCTTGAGGTAGATCAGTCTGGTCCATTTGTGAACAGAAAGGTGAATGGTGTAGAAATAACTTTCCTAGTGGACACTGGTGCTACCCGTTCCACTGTTAGATCAGTGGAAATTCAAAATCTTCCTCTCTCGGGAGAGAGCATTCAAGTTGTAGGTGTAGCAAATAGACAGATACAAACCCCTTTGACAGAACCAGTTGAAGTAGAAATTGGAAGTTACAAAGATATGCATCGATTTGTGGTGTGTGACAGTAGCCCTTTTAATTTGTTAGGTAGGGATATACTGTGTAAAATGAATTGTGTCATATATTGTTCACCAGATGGTATAGAATTGCAAACCCCAGATGAAGACAGTCTGTACAAAATAGCGATGCTCATGATTGAGGCAGAACAGAGCAAGTAATTTCCTGTTTTTGATCGAGAAAAGATTCCTGTTGAATTGAAAGAAGTAGTGAAAGAGGAAGTATGGGATTTTACTGGAAAAGATATAGGATTGTTGAAAGGTGTTGATCCTGTAAAAGTTACAGTGAAAGAAGGTGCAAGTTACCCAAATGTACCTCAGTATAAGATGACTGCAGAAATAATTGAGGGAATCACTCCAGTGATTGATAAAATGATTGAGCAAGGAATTCTTAGAGAAATAGAAAGCAGCCCTTGCAATTCACCGATCATGGGATTGAAAAAGCCAAACGGAACATTTAGAATTGTTCAGGACCTTAGAAAGGTTAATAAAATTGTTGTTCCATGTTGCCCGATTGTTCCAAATCCAGCAGTGATTTTGTACCAAATTCTTCATGATGCAGAATGGTACACAGTGATTGACCTGTGCAATGCGTTCTTTACTGTCCCATTACATACAGAAAGTCAGCCAAATTTTGCGATCCGATTCCAGAATCGTATTCTAGCATGGTGTAGAATTCTACAAGGATATACTGAGAGTCCATCGATTTTTAAGCAGTTGCTAAAGAAATCATTAGAAAGTTTGAACATGCCTGGAGAGTCTGTATTAGTACAATACATAGATGATCTTTTGATTGCATCAAAAACAAAAGATGCATGTGTAACTGACACAGTAGCATTGTTGAATTATTTGGCAGAAAAGGGATATAAAGTGTCTCCATCAAAATTGCAGTTTTGTTAGAAAGAAGTACAATATTTAGGCCATAAGATTGCAAAAGGAATCTGACAAGTCACGATAGAAAGAATCAGAATGATACAAGGAATGCACCTACCCAAAACTCAAAGACAAGTGAGAATGTTCTTGGGAATGGTAAGTTATTGTAGACAGTGGATTAGTGGATTTTCATTGATTGCAAAACCATTAGAGAGATTGACAAAAGCAGACATCAGAGACCCAATAGTTTTGACTAAAACTGAAATGGAAGCATTTGAACAGCTGAAAACAAAATTGTGTGAAGTTGAAGCACCAGCATTGGGAATGCCTGATTATGAAAAAGAGTTTTAACTGTACTGCAGTGAGCAAGAAGGATTTGCATTGTCAGTATTAATTCAGAGACATGGAAAAAAAAAAATTGCGTATTTCTCAGCTGTTTTGGACCCTGTTGCAAAGGCTTTGCCAGGATGTCTGAAAGAAGTAGCAGCAACCAGTGTAAGTCTGGAGCAAAGTGAGGGAATTGTGATGGGATTTACTGTGAGGGTGTATGTACCTCATTCAGTGGAGATTCTCCTCACAAGAGCAAAGACACAGCACATGACCAACAGCAGAATGACCCGTTATGAAAAAGTAATTTTGGGAGCTGAAAATGTGGCTAGTGCCAAATGTGTGAATGTTAATCCTTCTACATTATTACCTGACACTATTGAAGCGGAAGAGAAAGGTGAGCTTGATCATAAATGTCTGGATGTTCTTGAGTATTGCACAAAACCCAGGTCAGATATTAAGGATGAACCATTACCTGAATCAGATTATTTGATGTTTGTAGATGGATCGTGTCTGAGGACAGAGAGTGGCATTTTGAGTGCTGCTTATGCCATTTGTACAGTAGCAGAAGTGTTGGAAGCATCTTGTTTGAAAGGAATTCATTCTGCTCAAGTAGCGGAGTTGATTGCTTTGATACGAGCATGTGAACTGGGAAAAGAGGTGAAAGTAACCATAGTGACTGATAGTCAATATGGTTATGGAGATGTTCATGATTATGGACAACTCTGGCCTCAATGAGGTTATTTAACTTCTGTAGGAACACCTATTTGGAATGCTGAATACGTGAAGACACTGATTGATGTAATTCAGCTTCCTGAAAGAATAGCTGTAGTAAAGTGTACAGCACACAAAAAGAATGAGGATTATAATTCTAAAGGAAATAATTATGCGGATGCCATAGCAAAGCACTGTGAGAAAAATCAAATTTCAATCAATCGAGACAAATCCAAAGACCATGTTCCGAGTCCTTTAATGCTAACCACTGTAGTTGAAACATGGCAGGAAGTGAAGCAGATACAGGAGGTGGCAGAATCAGAAGAAAAAGTTATTTGGCTAAAGGCAGGATGTAGACAGAGAGAAGAAGATGAAATTTGGGTTTACAAAGATGAAAGACCAGTAATGCCCGATAGCATGATTTCAGACATGGCTCGACTGTACCATGGTCAAGCCCATATTGGAAGAGATGCCATGATTTGTCTTTTCAGACAAACTTGGTATAATCCCAAATTCAGGATGATTGCTGAAAGCTTGTGCCAAAGGTGTCTAGTATGCCAACAATTTAATCCAAACAGAAGAACCGTTGTGAGTTTGGGAACTATAGGACGGGAGGGTGGTCCATTTACGAGAGTTCAAATGGATTTTGTGGAATTGCCCCCATGCAATAGGCTTAGATTGTTCTTGTGATAATCTGTTTGTTCTCCCGATGGGTTGAAGGATTCCCCACAAGGAGGAATGATGGAATAATTGTTGCCAAATTGCTATTATGAGAAATAATACCGCGTTTCGGATTCCCAGTGTCCATTGAATCAGACCGCGGACCACATTTTCAAAATGAGTTGATGCAAATGATCTGTGAAGCTCTGGACATTCGCCAGAAGCTGCATTGTGCTTACAAACCTGAGGCTTCAGGGGTAGTAGAGCAGGTAAATGGAACTATTAAAAACAGAATTGCACAGATGTGTTTGGCGAAAGGACTTAAGTGGCCAGATGCTTTGCCGCGTGTCCTCATGACATTGAGAAGTATTCCTTACAAGAAAACTGGTCTAAGTCCACATGAGATTTTGATGGGCAGGGTAATGAGACAAGCTTATGTACCTGTTGAAAAATTGCTAATGATAAATTATGATATCATATTGGACTACTGAAAAAATGTGTCTGATGTGGTAACTTCTGTGCTCCACCAGGTGGGAACTGAGTCAAGGTCTAAAGAGAAAAATCCATCTCATGATCTAGTCCCTGGAGACTGGGTTCGGGTGAAGGTACATCACAGAAGAAACTGTTTGGTACCTCGGTGGCAGAAGCCACAACAGGTAATCTTGGTCAGTACTACTGCAGTCAAGTGTGCTGGATTGAACATGCCAGTCACACCATCCGTGTGCCTGCACCTGAATACCCATACGACGGTGAAAGTACAACTGATTCTGATTCTGAAGCTGAATCAGAAGACAATCCAGATACTGAAGATCGACAGGAAGGTCGACATCTGGAAGTATCAGAAGCCAGTTCTGCGTCTGAAGGTGAAGGTGAAAGGGAGATTGTGGAGATACCAGATTCCAAAGATCAATTTGAAGGTCGAGAATCGGTAAAGACAGACACCAGTAAAGACACAAAAGCAAGTGAAGACTGTTTGAAATGGGATCCCTGGCTGGCCAGGGCTTGCGCCAAAGTCAGTCAGAGACAACCATTCCTAAGTCAGGGCAAGGAAGTTACACGCCAAGATAACCACTGCTCACCCCCTTGGTAGCGTGACACGAGCAGTAAGGCTTACCCCGGAGGCAATGTAAGTTAAGTATTTGCGCACGCACCCACCAGCAACAACATCCCAGGCCCCCCACAAAAGGAACTACACACAAGATATATGTAAAAAAGCCTTTGTATTGTAAAACACATTAGATAAAAAACATACACTTTATAATGTGCCAACAGGCACGGGCAGAATTTACAGGGGATTATATGTACATGGGACAGGGCCACATGGACCACTGTCAGGAATCAGCACTTTTAGAACTTAGCACTGGGTAGAATTAGCACTTAGAACATATAATAATAATCACTGTAGCGCAAAATAGGACATAAAGGACACCACCAGTAACTACTGGTAACAGGTAAGTACCACCTACGCAACCCTAACCACTTTAGGAAAATGTCACGCAGGGAACCAGGACCTTACTAGCAACACCTGTACTAGGAGAAAAACAACCACCTAAGTTTTACTATACATGTAGGGGTATAGGCACATTACACATGATGCATCACAACACATTCAGAGGTGTAGGGAAGGAAAACAATTGTGCAAAACTCACATGAGCCACCACCTGTGGCAGACCCTAGGCCAACTGGCCTCTCTAGGGCTAGGATGCCCTGTGTCCCAAAGTCAGGGTCCTAAACGGAGCAGCTGCCCACTAAGTGTTGGGCAGCTGTAGGAGACAATGGGGTGGCCAACACGGTGGAGCCTCGCAGGTTCTGGCCAAATACTTGTGTCCCCGTGAGCCTCGTGGGCTCTGAGCAAAAGGTGGGGCAAGGTGGGAGCCTCGCAGGCTCTCACAACCAAAACAACTGTGCCCCTGAGCCTCTTGTGGGCTCTAATCACTGCTGCCACCATTGGGGGAGCGGCCCGCTGCCAGCTGGGGCCGATCTACCCTTGCAAATGCCGCCGGAATGTAGGAGCCTCCCGGGGCTCGAATAGGATTGGGCCCGTTGTTGGAGTCCCCCCTCTGGGGACTCGACATAGACAAAATGAGCCAAGAGCCTCCCGTGGGTTTATAAAACAGATGTGCCTGTGTCGTTGGAGTCCTTCTTGGACTCAAGAACAAGTAATGCCCCGGAGCCCTCTCGGGGCTCGTTACAAATGTGCCCTGAACGTTGGAGTCCCTCTCGAGGGACTCTGAATCAAAGAAATGCCCCTCAAAGCCTTGCAGGCTCGTAATTACAAAGGGGCACGCTGAGCCTCGAATAACAGGGAATGCCCCCCTCTGGGGACTCAAATCACAAGATGCCCCCGAGCCTCTCAGGGATCGTCCCTCGGTAGGCCCCTGATAGTGCCTGATAGAGAAGCGACCCGAGGCACGCCCGCACTCACCAGATACTTCGGGAGGCGGCGTCTCCTCACAGCATCGGCTCTTCTCTGCTGGGCTTCTCCGGCTGGAATGAGGTTGCGGGGGGCAACGCGTCTCTTCCCTCGTGGGGGCGCAGGGCTCTCCTACAACACCGGAGCCCCACCTGCCTTCCGCCGCCCTGCTCTTCCTCTAGTGCTGCAGGCGGGAATTCCGGGTGGCACTTTCAACTTCCGGGTCGTCGCAGGCAGCACGGCAGCCCGGCGGGGGGAAAAGCAACTGTTGGCACGCTCCGGTTATCCAGCAATCAATAAATCGAGGTGGGCACTCTTAATGCCGCTATCCAGCGAGGTAATGCCGGGTGGGCACCGGCTGTGAACATAAAGCGCTCCCCCAGCGCTAGTGGAAAATAAAGTGCTCCTAAGCGCTAGAAGGGCACTAGGTAAAGCGCTCTCAAGCGCTATAAGTAAAATAAAGAGCTCCCCAGCGCTGAAGGCAATAAACAGCGCTCCCCAGTGCTACAAGGAAACAAAGTCCAGCAAAGTTCTTTTATGCAGGCAGCGGGGCAAGGCTGGGCCCAGAGCCAGCTCACTTGGCCTCCAGGCAGGGAGGCAATCCAAGTGGCGGTCCTCCTGGTGCCCAGCAACAGCAGCAGCCCCCCTCAGATAGGATCCTGGAAGAAAATCCTTTTCATGGGGTCACAGCCCCTCTTTTATATACCTTTTCCCTTTGTCTTTGCTCAGGGTGAGGGGAAAAATCAGTCGCAGCTGGTTTGTGAGCACTCTTGATGTGCTCAGCCTCTCACTCTATTCACTTGCAGGGCTAGGGTCATCAGTCGCACCACAGGCGGTGGAGTCAGCATTGTGTGGGGAAAGCCCAGCCCTATTCAGGACCCAGGTGCACCCCTCCCCAGCCATCAGCATGCTAATCTCCACACTCACTACCGGGCAGACCCATCCAGACTCCTGGAGCCAGGCTCACCAGCCAGCTCCAGCCAATCACGTGCCAGCACACTCACTGCACATGCACACCCATGTGTAGAAGTGGCACTTCCACACTAGACACATACATGCCGCATACATCATTGCGAAGCATTCAATCACACGAGTCCGCACATACCAAACTCGAGCCTGCACACCTCACGCATCAGGAACTACCAGGGACACAGACATTACCCATGCATTCCTAAGGAAGGGCAGGCCTATCTCACCACATGCACTCAGAGTGCGCACGCACTTTCCACTGGGACACAGTGAAAGTGTGCAGAAACCAAAAATCACTACCACCAATTCACCATTAAAAGAAAAAGTTTAGGGGCGAACCTGCCAGAAGGGCCAAGTCCAACAAAGACAAAGTCATTGAAGTGGAAAAAGCTGAAGAGAAATCTGGAAACTCTGAAGGCAGGAACGGAAATCCTGAAACTGGGGAAGAGGAAGTGACTCGTGAAAAGGACGAGATTCCAACCAGTTATGAAGGTGTTCCTAACAGAGTAACAGAAAAGAAAGCTGAATCTGATGAAGACAAAGACATTGTAAAGATCATAATCAATGATACAGTTGAAGATACTGAAAGTGAAACTGATGACAGTTCAGATGAAATTATATTAAGAAAAAGCCCAAGGAAAAGAGCTTGGAGAGTGGAGCATAACACGATAGAGCCAAAGACTAAGAAAATCTGTAAAGGAGATAATGGCCTAAAGAAACTGGTGGACTGAGATTCAAACTTGTCAACAAAGCAAAAGAGACAGAAGAGCAAGTGAATGAGATCTCTAGCCAGAAAGAAACACTGGGAAAGAAAATAGAAGTAAAAGAGTAAGACGATCAAATCAGAAATACAAATCGCCTGAGTGGACTTATATAGTCCTACCACCCATTGCTGAAGTCAATAGTAGTCAAGAAAACTTGTACTGCCCAAAAGCAATTGGGAAAAGTGAAGTCAGCTTTAGAGAAAAAAGTTGAATTGGTATTCAAAGTATATGATATTAAGTAAAAGCCTGTAGTCCTGTGAGACGAATATTGTAAATGTAGAAGAGGTTGGAGTTGACACAAGGTCAAAGAAAACTTGTTAGAGAAATAATTTATAATATAGGTTAGAATAGAATTGACACAAGGTCGAAGAAACTCTGTTAGTAAATTGATATTGTGGAATATATAGGTGACACGAGGTCGAAGAAAATTGTGTTAGGGAAAATGCCTACTAATAATCATGAAAAGCAAAGTGTTCTATTTTTAGAAAATGGTGCAGATGTTGTTCCATTTGTATGGGATTATTGATGATATTTTGGATAATTTTAGCTATTGTTATTACTTTCCAAGATAATTTAATGAAATTAAAATCAAATGTGAGTTTGAATAAGCCAAATGAGAAAGTAGAAGTTCCTGAGACTCGTGTGTATAAACCAGAGTTGCATCAGGATAGGTCTATCAGTGATTTCTCAAAAAACACATTTTCAAAGCTATTGCTTGAGTATATAAAAACCATGAATGTTGATGATTGCTATGTTTGTGTAAAATTGCCTGCATCAGTGTCAGAAGGTGTGACATATCATCACCTTCCTCTTACATATGGAGTAACCTGTAGTGTGATTGCAAGTTTATTTTATCAGGTTGGAAAATTTGAATACCATTATTCCAATGCAGATGAGATTTTTGCTAAATTAAGAATTGATAATTCATTGAACAAAAAGAGACCTGGAAAAGTTATGGGAGAATATTTCTTAGAAATAGAGGAATTGACTCATGAGTATGCTTTTAAACATAATTTGACATGTAAATTGAAAACTGAGGAAAATACTTTTCTAGATATGGTTGAAGAGAGATGTGATGAAATGAATGAAATTTTAATGTTTACTGTCAGTTGGATGTATTTTTGCTTTATGTGCATTTTTTGTTAAATTTGCCTTGTTTGTAATGTTTATACATGTGTATCTTCTTTTGCCAGAAAAGAATAATTTCCTAAAAAAAAGTGTCAAAAACATAAGTGATAGGTATAAATAAAAGTACCTGACCAGATTTAATGAACTTTTTCATTTGGTCTTTGGAATAATTGCATTATAAACAAGGAGTGTATGGGCACTTGTGTTTTTTTTCTTCTAGTTATAACGGTCCAGCCCACCCTCAGCCCCGACAATAGGACCTAACTCCTTTGTGTACTTGATATAATTTTAGCAAAAGTAGGAGGAGTCTGTCGAATATTGAAAGTGCAACATTGTTGTACTTATATTCCAGATAAAAGCCAACATTTAGAAAGGTATATTACAAACATTACAAATCTACATAAAGAGATTGAACCACTGGAGGTTGAAGGTGTTCTTGAGAAATTAGGTAGAAGTCTTACAGCAATTAAGCATTGGTTTCAGGAGATAGGTAGTTCAATAGTAGGTAAAATACTAATACCAATAACAATTATAGTAATAGTGATTTTTCTGATAAGACTATGTTGTATATGCAAAAGTAGAAGAGATTTTAGAAAATCAATAAAAAAGACAATTCAAGAAAGAAAAGCAAAAGAAAGAGAAAAGAATGAAATAGATATGGAAGAAGCCAGAGAAACTATGTTTAAAGAAATAAAGGAGAAGGATACTAGAGTATAGATTATACTAATATGAAGAACTTGGAACATGTTCTGCTAAATGTTCCCAAATTTTGAGAGATGTTTGGTGATAGGATCACCAGATGAGGGAATTGATGGAGCGAGGTGGTAAAAGCTAAATTTTGTATACCCCTCTCGAAATAAATGTTCCATAATGTTAACATTTACTAATGGTGTGATGTGCTTGAATAACCAACCTTAGAGTAATATGCATACATGAACATATGGGAACACTAATCTTGCTTGCATGATGCCATAAAATTAGCTAATATGTGTTGTTATTGTGATGTGAACTAATGCACAGCTTAATTATAAACAAACGCAATTTAAATGTGCTTATCGTACACGTTTTGTGTCAAAAAGTCGTTGGATATATAAGTATAAAATGCATTTATATGGCTTATTTGCTAGGTAACAACTAATAGGGAAATACTAGAATGGTGGGAGGTAATCAGAAGGATTTCATTACCATAATTAACATGAATTTGTGTTTGTTTCTATGATAGGTCCAAAATGTGGCTTGTGAGGCCTATACAGAAAATGGCCACTCTGATTTACTGCGAACGAGTATTGGTCTGCGCATGTGCATCTAAAATCCTGCAAGCGCGAGTGAGCTGACTGTGCTTGGATGGGAGGTTCAAGGACCCCTTGCCCCAGAATCTAAGATGGGTGCCAAGCATGGACGATGTAATGCTCAGAGCCTGAGAACTTTTCCCTATGTTTCAAGTGAAGGAAGCGCCTAGGCCACAAGTTGTCTTAAACAAAGCCCCTTTATTGTTCTCCTGATTCATCGTGAAAAACATACTGTAATGATGAGGAAGTGCTCATCTATCCCAAATTTGTCCAATCATAACTCGAATTGGTGATGTTAGTTATCTGACAAGGTAGCTGCTGCTGCGAGAGCGCTTGCGCGTTTTTGCAGTAAAACTGCTGTTTTAAAAACGTTATATATTCTTTTTGTTTGTTTTGGTCATTTTGACCCTTTTTTAAATTGCCCCTTACCTGCACCATAAATTGTGCCCCTTCACCGTCGTTTTGGCGGGTCTGGTCCTGGGGTGGGTGCCTGGTTCGTTTTTGGCGGACATCTTGGAGTGGGGTGAGTGGAGTGAGGCTTTTCCAGCTGACAGCGCTTGAATGCACATGTGACGCCTTGGAACACCTATTTAGGGCGAGTCCCTCCTGCTTTCAGCCCCTGACAAGGTAGCTGCTGCTGCGAGAGCGCTTGCGCGTTTTTGCAGTAAAACTGCTGTTTTAAAAACGTTATATATTCTTTTTGTTTGTTTTGGTCATTTTGACCCTTTTTTAAATTGCCCCTTACCTGCACCATAAATTGTGCCCCTTCACCGCCGTTTTGGCGGGTCTGGTCCTGGGGTGGGTGCCTGGTTCGTTTTTGGCGGACATCTTGGAGTGGGGTGAGTGGAGTGAGGCTTTTCCAGCTGACAGCGCTTGAATGCACATGTGACGCCTGGGAACACCTATTTAAGGCTCCTCCCCTAGCACAGCGGGATCGCGCAGCAGGCGTGTCCTCGCGTGGCCGGAGTCGTGCCAGAGTCCTGCCCGTCTGCGCCCGTCCGCGCTCGGTTGCGCTGGCTTCGCGGCGATATTTACATCAGGTGCATCTCTAACCATGCTTATGTATACCAGGGATAGTCTCCTGGCATTTAACACCTGTCTGCCTCCCTGCGCCGAAGTCCGCGTTGACCCTTTGTGTGGCCCCCATCGCTGTGCTTGTGGCGGCTGGCTACTCGAAGCCCCTTCCTGTTTGAGGTCTTGTATAGTGCAGCCTGCCATAAGCAGTAAGGTCTCTTCGCGACATCTCACCATCTGGAATTTAAACGTCAGATCGGCGGTCAAGCATTATCAGGATATTGCTGATCTTGTGGACAATGACCCCCCTGACATCTTTTGTCTGACAGAGACATGGCTGCAAGACACCGATTCTACGGTATTGAATCTGGCGTTCCCCGTTGAGTATTCCATCTACACGCTCAACCGCTCTTCGAGAGGGGGTGGCGTCGCTCTTGCTGTTAAATCGTGCTATTCTTGCGCCTGGAGTGTGCAGAACATCACGGGCTGTGAAAGCACCCTGTTCAAGGTTGCGGTTACTCCGCACTTTACCTTGTCAGGATTGCTGATTTACCGTCCACCTGGAAGCTCAGTGGCATTTCGAGAGGCTCTCCCTGAGGCGGTTAGTTCACTAGCAGTAGGGTCTGCCAATTTTTATATCATTGGTGACTTGAATCTCCATTTTGACACTTTGTGTCTTTCTTCTGTGGGAGGGATGGTGGCGGACCTTGAGGCCCTTCAATTGTTCCAGCTGGTCTCGGACCCCACTCATAGTGGTGGCCACACTCTGGACCCCTTTTTTTCTAACTTAGAAGGGGTTACAGTGGCCCCCCTCTCCCCCTGACCTGGTCAGACCACTCACTCGTGACCATTCACTGTCCTCTTGATGAAGCCCCACTTAAGGTGCCACTGCGAGCCATGCCCAGACGGCGCTGGAGCAAATTAAAGGCGGAAGATCTCCACCGCCTTCTCACTGACGACCCACTGGGTGCAGTGGAGAACGTGGAGTCTGGTTATGACCATTTCTGCGTATGGGTAACCAGGGCCCTCGACTCCCTTATCCCGATGGTTTCCAGTAAGTGTGGCTCCCGCGCCCCCAGTCCCTGGTATGATGGCAATCTGAGGGCTCTGAAAAGTGTCTGCAGACGTGCAGAGAGAGACTGGAGGAAGAGGTATGACAGCAGCAAAAAAACCCTGTATATGGCTGCGGTCAAGTCTTATCACCGCGCGGTTTGTAGAACCCGGGCTGAATACTACGCTCTGGAGTTTCGCAATAGTGGGAATCCTGTTAAAACCATCTTTAAGGCCCTTAAAGACCTTGTGGCAAGGAAGCCGGCCGGTAACCCCATCAGCTCCAATACTCATTGTGAAGCGCTGGCGGCTTTCTTCCTGGAGAAGGTCCAGACCATATATAGGGCCTTCCCCTCCTCCACTGCACAAACCAGTATGGGGCCTCCCATCCGGTTGGATCAGGTGGTGCTAGACTCTCTCCCCTCTCTCTCTTTGGAGTCTTACACGGCCTTGGCTCTCCGAGTTAAGTCGGGGTCGCCGGACGACCCGCTCAAGCCACCTATGTTCAGAGACCAGGTTTTTGCTCGCCCGGTTTGCGACTTAATCAACACGTCGCTATCATCAGGCCAGGTGCCTTTGAAATGGAAGCATGCGGTAGTAATGCCCATTTTGAAAAAAACCATCTCTCGACCCTACAAAATCGGAGAACTACCGCCCGATTTCGCTTCTCCCGTAGCCAGCCAAACTCGCGGAGGCGCATGTCAACACCGCCCTCACTGGTCATCTGTCGCGTGCCAACATTCTGGACGACACCCAGAATGGTTTTCAGGCTGGCCACAGTACGGAGACAGCACTGTTATCTATGGTCGAGCACCTTCGGGTAGTTCTGGATGCAGGTCAAACGGCGGCGCTTGTTTTGTTAGACCTAAGCGCCGCCTTTGACACGGTCTCCCATGACATTCTCCTGCAACGTCTTGAGGGGATAGGGGTGATCGGCACTGCACACCAGTGGTTCCGTTCGTTTCTCAGGGATCGTTCCTTCTGTGTGGCGTCCCCGCCCTACCAGTCCAAATGTCATCCTCTGTCTCTTGGGGTCCCACAGGGTTCCTCACTGAGCCCCACGTTGTTTAACATCTACGTGAGGCCGCTGGCTGAGGTTGTGAAGCTCTGTGGTATGACCATGGTGTCGTACGCAGATGACACCCAGCTAGCGGTCACGATCAGCGGGGACTCTGGGGTGGATGCCCCAAGATTCAGAGAAGGACTCAGGGCGGTGGCTGGTTGGATGACGTCCAACTGTCTCCAACTAAACGCCAAAAAAACGGAGGTGATGATCTTTGGGAAGCGGACGGACCTATGGGGAGATACTTGGTGGCCCTCTGAGCTGGGGCCGACCCCCACTCCGGTTGCGGAGATCAAAAACCTTGGTGTTTGGCTGGACCCTTCCCTCAACTTCGTTGGCCACACCAAAAGGACGGCGGCTTGCTGCTTCGGCATCCTGCGCAATCTGCGCCCTGCCCTTAAATACTTCGATGCCGCAACTCGTCAATTGGTGGTGCAAGCAACGGTTTTGGCGCGGTTGGACTATGCCAGCTCCCTTTTTATAGGATTAAACCAGGCTGAGTTAACCCGACTTCAAAGAGTGCAGAACGCTGCGGCCAGAGCGATCGTAGGTCTTCCTAGGTTTTGCTCGGCCGGTCCATCTTTGCGAGCCTTGCATTGGTTACCCGTTAGGCAGCGGATCCACTTTAAAGTTTTGTGCCTTTCCTTCAAAATTCTGAAGGGCCTATCACCTCCCTTACTGCACCAACTCTTGCGCCCTTACATCCCGGGCCGCACTCTGCGCTCGCTAGACCAAGAATTAGCGGTAGCCCCTCGGTTCAAACTCAGTCGGTGGGGGGTCGCTCTTTTAAGGTGCCGGCAGCCGCACTCTGGAACGCTCTCCCTTTGAAACTCCGGAACTTTGGTGACCTGCTCTCCTTCCGCAAGACCGCTAAAACTCATTTATTTTCTGAGCTTTGTTAAATCCTTCACTCCCCAATTTCTTAATAATTATTTCTGTTCCCCAGTTGTGTTGTGTTCGCCACCTTGTCCGTGCGCCGGGACGCTCCTTCGCTGGAGCAGCCGTGCGCAATACAAATAGCACTAACATAACATAACATAGATAGACTAAGCTAGAAAATAGTGTATAAAACCCCCTGATTTTGCTTAGAAGGGGTCACTCTTTCGATTTCCTCTGGAGATGCTGCCGGACTGAAGAGCGATTTCTGGATGTAAGACTTTGCTTACTACCTGTTATTTTTCTTTGCAGGTCTGTTAGGATAAGATGAGGGTGTTAGCACTTCCCTATTCTTGACTCGACTCGATCCTTGACTCGACCACACTAGCAAAACTAGCTACCCGGGTCAAGTCTGGTTCCCCGGACGACTGTTGCCCCCCGTCTATACTGCGAGACATCTGCCTCTCTCTTCCCGAAAGCATTTCCTCAGAAAAGGATGCAATGTCTGTGGTTGGCGCGTTCCTATATATAACAAACCAAAACTGACTCATCCTCCGATTATCACCACTTGCCTACTCCTTAATACACGCTCTTTAGGCTGTCATGCGCTAGATATATGGAATTTGCTCGATAATTCCGATATATCCTGCCTTTTTCTCACTGAGACATGGCTTAGTGACACCTCAGCCCCGGATTTAGTCAACGCCATTCCACCTAATTATTCCATCATTAGGAGGGATAGAACATCTGGACGCGGGGGTGGTGTGGCTATTATAGTTAACAACCAGCTGCACTGCACTACCTTCCTGATAGACAATATTCAAGACACCGAGGCACTCGGCTTCACTCTTCACTTGTCTCCCCATCAAGCATGCACCGGTATTCTTGCATATCGTACTCCCGGTCCATTAGGCTCTTTTCTGGATGAACTACAGGTAGCACTTTCAGTCCCATGCCTTAAATCTGAACATTGTCTACTCTTAGGCGACTTAAACATACACATGGACGAGGCTACAAATCCTGATACAATGAAACTCATGGAGGTCACAGCAACATTAGGACTCACACCTTTCATCCATGATTCTACGCACAATAAGGGCCATATTCTAGACCAAGTTTTTTCCACCGTTCCGATCAACGTACTTGCTCCTCAACCGGTATTATGGTCGGATCATTACTTAATCACTTTTAGCCTATCAAGCGCCCCTCCTCTTAGATCTAATCCCACTATCCCTACTAAACGTCTTTCCAGGCCTTTTCATCTGTTATCTAATGAGACGCTACTACAGGCCATGGCACGTTCACCTTGCACTTTGTCAGGTAATGTGGAAATCGATCTAGCTCGCTACACGGAATGGCTCTCAACTATATTGGCGGATCTCGTGGCCGAGAATGCCGCCAAACTCGGAAACAAACGTCCTTCCGCTCCTTGGTTCACATCTCAGCTTAGAGAAGCCCGGCAAAACTGCAAGAGAGCAGAAAGAACCTGGCGGAAAGACTACAATCCTCTTGAGAAAGAAAAGTTTAAAAACCTAACTAAATCCTACCACAAGATGATTTGGAGTGGAAAAAAATCCTATCTTGAACGTCGGATAGACGAATCTGATAATTCCTGTAAGGAAATTTTTTAAATTGTTAAGGACTTCACTTCTCCATCCCTAGGCATCTCGGCTCAGTCTCACTCAGAACTTTGGCTGAATGAACTCGCACATTATTTTGTAGACAAAATAACATCCATCCAAGCCTCTCTTGCTACTTATTCCAAACAGCCTCAGGCAGCTGATCTTGATGCCCCCTCCTCCTTACAACCCACCCTCTGGGAATTTCCACAGCTAAGCCTTGTTGCCTCATTAGACCATCTGACAGGCTTGAAATCGGGCTCTCCTTTAGATCCCTGCCCGGTCTCTTGCCTCAAAAAAATAGCCCCTTTGCTAAATGGCCCCATCAATTCCATTCTCAACTCCTCATTGTCTTCTGGCATAGTCCCTCAGGCCTGGAAGAGCGCTCTCATCCTTCCATTAATAAAAAAAACAACTCTGGATCCCATCATACATGCCAACTATAGGCCTATCTCTCTCCTCCCCGCTCTGGCGAAGGTGGCGGAAAGACACGTGCACAGATCTATCTCTGACTTTATCGAGAATAACAACTTGTTGCACACTACTCAATCTGGGTTTCGTGCGAATTACAGCACAGAGACCGCATTACTTGAAGTCACCACCGCCATTAGAGAGGTTTTAGATACTGGAGGAAAGGCCATGTTGGTCATGTTAGACCTGTCGGCGGCGTTCGACACCGTTCCCCATGATACCCTCCTAACTCGACTCTGGAATTGTGGTCTCAGGGGGACGGTGTGGAACTGGCTTAAATCATTTCTAGCCAGCCGTCGACAAACGATCTGGGCGCCACCTCACTCCGCAGCTATGGCAGCCCTGGAAGTGGGGGTCCCTCAGGGGTCTATTCTTAGCCCCCTGCTTTTTAACATCTTTATGGCCCCCCTTGCAGAGGTTGCGGAGTCGTTTGGCGCTCAGATCGTGTCTTACGCTGACGACACCCAGCTCTTGTTTACTTATAACAAGAACGAGGTGTTTGATGGGATCCGTATCAGAGGCTGCTTAGAGGCAGTCTTTGATTGGTTCAAAAGACACGGTTTGAAATGCAACTCCGATAAATCGGAGCTGCTGTTCTTCGGATGTGTCTCTGAACCAAACTGGAAAAGTTGGTGGCCACAAGATCTGTTTCCTCCTGCCAATGCTAGTACCAAGGCTAAAAACCTGGGTATCATTGTTGACAATGAGTTAACCTTTGGGCCTCAAATTGCGTGTCTTTCGGGGAAATGCTTTGGAATCCTGCGGATGCTCAGGAAATTTCTCCCCTTGATTTCGGTGAACCATCGAAGGGTCATAGTCCAAGCACTTGTCGGGTCGCGTTTGGACTATGCAAATGCCCTCTATCTGGGACTCCCAAATTATTTGATAAGGAGACTGCAGGTAGTCCAAAAATTCAGCTGCTAGGGCCATTTATGGACTCCCCAGATGAACTAGTGCCTCTAACTTGTTGAAGGAACTGCACTGGCTCCCTATAGCCAAGAGGGTTCTCTTCAAAAGCCTGACGTTAACCTATAAGGCTCTTCATGACTCAGGCCCTAGGTATATTAGAAAGCGCCTTGCTTTATACAAGCCGAGCAGAGCTCTGCGATCTGCCTCCTTGTCTAAAATGGTCGTTCCATCCATCAAGCGAACCAGACAAGGAGGGCGTTCCTTCCACTACCTGGCTCCGCGCGCTTGGAATGAACTTCCTATTGTTCTTAGACAGGCCCCCAGTCTGTTGTCTTTTAGAAAGGCATTAAAGACCTGGCTTTTTACTAGTTAATTTTGCTGTTCCTTTTTTGCAGTTATGTTCCTTTCCATTAAAGGACTTCTTCGCCAAAGCGCCGGGACACTCCGACTGGAGTAGCCGTTGCGCTATAGAAGAGCCCAATTAACATAACAATTAACATAACATAACATTCTTCCATTGCTGAACTCGTCTCTTTCCTCGGGCACGGTGCCTGGCTCTTTTAAGGAGGCCGTTCTAGTTCCTCTCTTGAAGAAGCCGGGGGCCGACCCATCGGTCCCAGCCAATTACCGACCTATTTCCCTCCTTCCCTATCTCTCCAAAATCCTGGGAGCCCATGTTACGGCTAGCCTCTCACAGTTTGTCGAAAACTCGAACTTCCTGGAGTCTAACCAAGCCGGTTTCCGACCCGGCCACTCCACGGAGGCAGTCATCTTAGCCGTGCTCGACACTCTGAGAGGCAATGCTGACAAGGGCATTCCCCAGGCCCTGGTCTTGTTAGATCTGTCGGCCGCGTTCGACACGGTGGATCATGACATTCTTATCCGCCGTGTCGAGCAGGCCGGCCTCCAGGGCCCGGCGTTGGCCTGGATCCACTCCTTTCTATCTGGTAGGTCTCAGACGGTCAGTCTGGGGACCTTTCGTGGACCCAAAGTCTCCTCCACTTGCGGTGTCCCCCAGGGTTCTTCTCTGTCCCCCCTCCTTTTCAATCTCTATCTTCGCCCCCTTCTTCTTTCTCTGAGGCAGTGGGACGTCACCGTCTTTAACTACGCTGACGACCTACAACTCATCTTTCCTCTCTCCACCCCTTCTGCTGTCTCTAATTTCCATTCTGTTATGTCTCATATTCTTCTCTGGATGAGCCAAAATCAGCTTAAGCTGAATCCCGGAAAGACAGAGCTCCTTCTTCCTGGTAGGAGCTCCATCTATTGGGGTCCACACTTTTGGCCTTCTGGACTCGGCCCCCCCCTGTTCCTGTGACATCCGTGAAGAGCTTGGGTGTCATGATTGACTCCGAACTCTCCCTCAAGGCCCAGGTGGGGGCAGTGGTCTCTTCCTGCATGTATCAGATCCGCAGGATCAGGAAGGTTGCTTACCTCCTGTCCCCCGCAGTCCTACTTCAAGTCACTCTGGCCTTAGTCCTCTCCCGTTTGGATTTTTCCAATTCTCTTTATCATGGCCTGCCAAAAACCCTGCTTTACAGGCTACAGGTCGTGCAGAACCAAGCGGCGCGTCTTGTATTTAGGACCCCTAAATGGCAGGCGGCCAAGCCCCTCCTACCTAAACTGCATTGGCTCCCTATCAATCTCAGGGCAGCCTTCAAGATCGGCTGCCTAGTATTCAAGTCCCTCACTGGCCCTTCACCTAGTTTTCTGAAATCTCTTACCACCCCCTACTGCCCCCCCCCGCACTCTCAGATCCTCTCATCTTCACCTCCTGGTCATCCCACCCTTTAAGCTTACAAGGATGGGAGGCCGAAGCTTCTCATATCTTGCCCCTACATTCTGGAATTCTCTTCCCTTTTCTCTCAAATCTGTCACATCACTCATCCTTTTCCGTAAGTCCCTTAAAACCTGGCTTTTCCCCCAATCTGGATAAACTCTAATCTGCCTTTTTCAGTATCCCAATCAGCGCCAGGAAACCTACGGTGATAGTGCGCTTTACAAAAACCTCCTAAGATAACATAACATAACATGTTAGGACCGAATGAATTTGGAACTATCTGTTCTTTGAGAAACTTTTACTGAACTTTAAAATAAATGTCTATTTCTGAACTTTAAAATAAATGATCATTTTTGAAAATAAAGTTAAAGATTCTTATTGAATAAAGAAATTAAAAAAAGCCTAAATGTCGGACATACTAAAAGTTTGCTTTGAATAAAAATGAGAGAAATGGAGAAGTAAAAGCTGGTCTTTGGTTTTTCCTACGTCTAGTTTTCGTTCTAGCAGATCCTTTGCCATAATGGTGGTGTGTCTGAATAAAATGGTGTTTAAAATGAAAACATGGTAAATTGCTTTACATTGCAGGTGTAAATAAAATAGTTGAATAGGTTTAGACACTCCGCCAATGTTATAGTAGGACTCCTGGTTCGTTGGACAAATCTGTGAAGCCGAATTAAATGAACAGAGTAAGTGTGCAGTGTAATGGGCCCCACTGTTGAATGTATGTGTGTTTCTGAGAATTCGGGGAAAATGGCCATGGTGATTTAGAATATATTTTGGAGTCCCCCCTGTAGCATGCCCAGCAAAAAAGCCAGAGTTCCTTTGTCTTTTCTAACTGGAACAAAAACGAACAACAACATGTTTTCTGCAACCTCACAGGGTGACGTTCCTGGCTTGAACCACAACACCAATGAAAAAACTTTTCAACTCCTTTGGTCAAGTCGTTCCTTCACACAACTACGCCACTGAATGTCCTCTTCCCAGCTAGAACGAGCAACCCAGCAGGAGTCACCTGGGGGAGGCAGCATTAAAAAACCATTGTGGCACTCAAGCTTTAGCTGTAAACATTGTAAGCTAAAGCGCGGGTGCAGCGATTGCTTAAAAAGAAATTATATATTTTTTTTCTTCCTATTTCTTTACTTTTTAAGAAATCAGAGCATCCGTGCTTTGGTTTAGGATGTTTACAGCTAAAGCACCAGTGCCACCATGGTAACAGTGAGCAAATAAAAAACAAGCATTGTTTGAGTTAGAACTATTGGCATTGTAAAGGGCAAAGTCTTTTCCCTATGTGTTATGGAGTGCATGTATGTAAGTGGTGTGTAGTGGAATTTCGTGGTTTGAATTGAATTAGTTGTGTCATTTTGTGGTATGGAGTGGATTTGTGCTGTTGAATTTTGTAGCATGATGTGGAAATGTGTGGTGTGGATTGGATGTATGTAGTGTGTTGTGTAATTTTGTTGTTGAGTTGTATTATGTGGTTTGGTATTGAATTAAGTGGTGTGGACCGAAAATGTGTAGAGTTGAATTGTGTGGCGTCGAACTCTGCTTAGCTCAGCCTTTTTGTTGATGAAACAGAACTAATAGGTAGGAGCAAAGCTGCAGACTGTGTTTGGGGGGTAAAAAAAAAGAGTTGGAGCTATTGCTGCTTTAAATGTAATGTCTCTTACCTATGTGTTATGGTGTGGAGTGGATGTATTTGGTGTGTAATGGAAATATATGGGTTGGATTGGAATTGTTAGCTGTGGCATTGAACTGTGTGGTGTTTTGTGGATTTTGTATAACATGATTCAATGGAGTTTGCCACCACAGTTCTCTGGCATGGATCTTGGGAGGCAGGTGTAGTACCTACATGTTAAAACGAAGAACTACATAGTCTAGATCACAGTTCAATTAAATGCTAACTTAGGATATTCACTCACATTATTCTGTTGATGCCATAAAAAGTATTAAAGTTATACTACAAATGTTATAAATCGCATTCCTGAACTTACTGTTCAAAGTTGAAGTGTGAACCAGCTCTAACCGATCAAAGGTATATTTAAAGTTATAAAAATAGTACGGATGCAGTGACAGGATCTCTATGGTTTCAAGAAAACTCTGAGAGCCGAATAAAAGGAGGAGCCGACGGACATGGTCACAGATGTGTAGTAGAGGACTAACACTTTGTGCCTGTGTCACTGGGATAACTTTTTTTTTATTGAGAGGCACTAACAGACCTGTAAAAGCACCAGAACCAGTTACTGATTCCTTTGCTCTCCAGTCGTGCACCCATATGACATGAAATACATGTGGATTCTCTAATCCTAGCAGAAAAGATCTTAAAGCTTGGAAGCAGAATCTACATAATGAATATTATAAACAGGCGTGATATTTACTATAATATCTCCGTCATGACAGGCATGCGTTCTCTTTACCTGTTGTGGGGTAGTAACTTCTATCTACTTATGCGTTTGAGTATATTTTAAGGCATACCTCTGTTGATCAGAGTCGGATTGAAAAGTAAATGTTGAAGCAACACAAACATATGTGGAGCACCTCACAAGGGCTTTTACATGTAGAGTCGAATAAGCAGGGTGGAAGAGTCCTGCCATCACACACAGAGGCCACTAGACTGGCGGCGTAATGAAAATGATGCAATACTACTGCAAAATGTGATGAGGTCACCATATCCTTCCATATCTCACTAATAGAAGTAGGTTTTAGATTGAATGGGGCCGTGGAACGCTGAAGGGTGGACTGCCCTCGTGCTACAGAGGGTGCAGATTCCTGCATTATGGCCCTGCATGAGACATTAGCACTAGCGAACATTGACAAAACAAGGGTATCCACTGGTGGTGTAACACAGAATGATGGGGTCCCTGCAGAATGTAATGCAGGCCCCTGCCCAGAGAGTCATGTGTCACAGGAATTTAAAGCCTTCAGTTGAAATCAGGGGCTGCCCCATGCGGGGGATGAAAAGCACTATAGCCTATGTGACGTCCAGGGCTGTAAAAGGGATGAAAAAACTGGGGGTCTCTCAAAGGGACACAGTCAATATCATTATGGGCATGGTTTAAAACACCTAAGCTAAAAATCTTTGCTGAGCATTGGTACTTTGCTGCTTCTGTCAGGACATCCTTACATATAATACACAAGTAACATTACACCCACATCAATCCAGGATTATTGGCTTTGTCAATCGCTGTAATTTGCATAAGATAAATAAGCAACACCTATGGCTTAACTGTATATAATATTGAAAATGCTTCCGTTCTAACAGGATGAGACTGTGAAAGTACTATAAGGCATTTCTTTGAAGTTACCTCAAAGGCAATGAAGAGTGGTACTACTGCAGAGTTAACATGTGTTTTTAACTCTGAGGGTAATGGCAAAAACGGAGAGCCCGATAGGGACCCGTCTCAGCACCTGCTTTTTAGAATTGCGGGGCTGAGCCCCGGCAGGACCCAGCGCACCTAAAGGCCTGGTTACGCCTCTGTTGTGATCCAGAGGCCAAAGCTCAACTTGTGCAGTATTGAGCACGCTTGCAAAGCTCCTATATGACAGGGATTGTGTTCATTAAGCTTTCAAACTCAATTGTGAGAATTTGTTAAACGTATTTTGAATTATTAAAAAGTGTGCCCTTGTAAGGGAGATGAAGTGAAAGGGAACCAAGAACGAGGACTTGAACAAGGAAAGGGTGGTGTGAAAAACTCATACTCATGTTGTGCTAAGTGGACCAGCCCACCTTGCAATGGTTGCCAGGGGGTGGTCTCTGCAGGCACTGATAACGTCACCCACATGGGCTGGCCCAGCGTGTGCTCGGCCAGCACGTCACTAGCTAATTAATAAAGGGCCCAGAGACCTGGGCTTGGGTCAGTACGGATTTGGCCACTACCTGACAACGTGTGTGCCAGTCCTTGTGTCATGGTAGGCCAGGGCCGGCGCTAGGCATGGGCCTCGCACCAGCATGGGGCCACGCACTGGTGATGTGTCCTGCGGGGTCCCTGGCGATCCATTTCAAAGAAAGGTGTCACCTTTCTTTGAAATGGGGTGGCTCCCCTCCCTTGGCCTCTCAGGGATGGTATCTAGATACATAAGGGAGGGAGACGCTCCCTTCAATTGAAAGGAGACCCATTCACAGACACTGTGGGAGGCCCATTGTCCATCATTTTGGCGCCCCCATAGTTTTAACTTTTAGCCCACAAGCAATTCTCACACCTATCGGACTGACGGTGTGATAAATGCTTGTGGGCTCAAAGTTAAAACTGTGGGGGGCAACAAAATGCTGGACAATAGGCCTCCCACATTGTCTGTGAATGGTCTCCTTGCAAGGGACCACTTATCTACATCAGAGGGGCCTCGCATATTCCCTTTTAGCCCAGGGCCTCGCAAATCCTAGAACCGGCCCTGCACTAGGCCCTGCACCCATGATACCACACTCACCACCGCACAGCATATTTCTCTCTCTGGCAGTATGGGGTCATTGTTAGCGGCCTCAGGTAACCTAGCTTAGCTACTATTTTACGTGCCTTCAAGCAGTGCCAGGTCTCAAGGATGCAGCCAGTATGGATTTATTTTTGCACACTCAACAAGACAAGTACAGTGTGGTGATCGGTATCGGAGATACGCGGCAATGGGGCTGTTGCGATGAAAGTTTTCAGTCTGCTTAGAAAAGGGAGGGCATAACCAACTAAGTAAGTCGCGCTCAGCAGTGCAGACACAGACATCTATCCGTATTTAAATCGAGGCTGGCTTGAAGAGAATCTCAAGCCCCTCCCCCTCCCCTCCCCCCCTCCCTCCGCCCGACTCGCTTGCCCTCAGTCCCTACTGCTGCTCAGTGGATTTTACTTTACCCAGCACACCTCATGCGCTGTTGCATCTAGCAGGTCACATATTTTGCTTCCAACAGGCCTGCTGTGTATGATGAAACAAGGACTGCCAGAGGCAGGGCAGAGAGCAGAGGCAGGGTTGAGAGCAGAGGCAGGGTTGAGAGCAGAGGCAGGGCAGAGAGCGCACGCCGGCAATGAGGGGGCAGAGAGACCAAAACCTCTATTTCAGTGGATGGGTTTCAAGGAAGGGAGCGCCATCCACGGAAAGTGACATTTGTAGAAAGGCTGGATTGTCCAAATCGGAAGAAAGAAATCCAGTGTCTGTGGCAAACTAAACATTAAAAAAAACATAAATTCCGCTCTGCAAGCGTCTTTGTTGCACAGAAGCCGGCCGAGATGGTCAGTCGTGCCGGCAGTTAAAATATGAACACATGTAGTCGAATCCTGAAAAAAACTACACAAAAGCGCATTTACCATTTGCAGAAGTGTGGGGGTGGGGAGGGGAGGGGGAGTAACAAAATGAATAGAGTCCCCAAAGGAACACATAACCACCTACAGCGCACGGTAACTGTAGTTGGACGGTGCTCCTAATGAAAAAAACAGATGTGATGTATGGGAATGCCAACCAACAAGGAGCCAACAAAGACAAGCGATAGACGAGTCAACCTATGGTAAGTAGCAGGCATGATTTCACAACAGCTCATGCCCTGATGCAGAACCTAATAATTAATTGTTTGTATTCCGAGACAGCCTGGGAGCTGCCTTTGGGAAGACTGGAACTGGGAGAGTGATTGACGCAATAAAATGTAAGCAGCTACAGGTCTGAGCACCCACAGTGTAACACAAGGTACAAAACATAATAAAAAAGTCCCCCCAGGAGCAGATCAACAGAGCAAACCATAATTATATTGTACTAAGTCCCTGCTCCTTGAAGGAACAAGCATTTACAATGCAACGGTTTTGCCTTTGGAAAAGTTAGAGCTATTGGCAATGTAAATGACAATGCCATTTATTTATCTGTTTTCAAAACCAACACATAAATACAAATGTTGTCATTTACAATGCCAATAGCTCATACTTTTCCAAAGGCAAAACCGTTGCATTGTAAATGCTTGTTTAAAACGCCTTCTGTGCACAAACATTTTAACCGTAATTTATACCTTATAAAATGATAGCTATTCGCACACACGTTTGCAAACATTAACATCATCCATCTCTAATTGCTTTTACCAATGCAGTTGCAGGAAAACATTTCTGTTTCTCAAACACTTTCATAATTTTACTGTCATTTATTTAACTTTCGCAGACCGCATGCATTTGTTTGTGTGCTTGCAAAAATATTTGTTTTATACCATTTATTGCGGACTTGTAAGCTTGTCCAGCAGGCATGGCTAGAGTCCTAGTTTCTCACATACTTGCAGTATTTCACTGGGCCTTCGTTTAACTTTCCCTGCCTGCACACATTTCTACACCTACTTTCAAAGAGCTTCGTTGTTTGTCAAAGTTTTGTCTTACATGTAAGCGTGTCCTATCATCACACGTGTACTGTGCAGCCAACATCAAAAGTGCAAATTTCTAGCAATCTTTAAACACACAAAAGAAAAATGAAACTACTTCATGTTTGCAAAACTGCACACATTGCAGGCCGATCTTCATTAACATCCTTCACGTAACTACTTTACAAACACTTTAACACACACTTTTACTATTGGGGATCAACAATAGTTCGTTTTTCATCCCATAGCTCCTTCAATTACAACTTTCAACCAGTCATTTAATGTGGCCATCACTTTAACATATTTTAACCAACAGTACTTCACACTGGTTACGGGACAGTGAAGCCTCACCGATATTAATTCAGAAATATCATACATTCCCTTTTCCTTCTGGCGACAGCGTATGCCCCTGCAGTCCAAAAGTGCCTTTACACACCAGAGGCCACGCTCAGGCCAATGTCTTTGTACATCTGTGAGGTGTCAGCTTTAGCGACATTTCAGGGTCCATCCGCAAGGAGGTCCAAATATTTTGTATCACTTCAGTGGTTCGAGTACCCCTTGGGTGTACTGGCACTACCTTACTTCAACCCGCACAGAAGATGGAGGTCTTAACAGAGATCTGAGGTGCTGAAAAGTTACGTTTTCAACAGCCCTCTAAATATTATTCCTTCTTGTAATCTCCATCTGCATGTGTTCTCCAGTCGCTTCCTGGTCCCTCTCAAGTTGTTTGCATACATCGAGTAAATATCTCTTTTTTTCTCCAGTGTTCTGAGCAAAGGCCTGTGATGTAGTTTAAGCGGACCCTGACTGTGCTTGCCACTCAATCCATAACAACTTTATTTTTCCTAAAACGAAGCCGTTCAACCTTGAAACGGGCGCCCCAACAAGTGCTATTAAACATGAGTGAAAGCCGATAAACACTGAAAACAGATATCAAGATATAAATCAATGTCTTGTAAGACTCGTACTTGGGACAATATCCAAACGCCAATATGAGCATGCATATATTACAGAGCTCTACAGACTGCGTCACCTAGCGCAGCGCAAGAGCACATATCTTCATCTAAGCGCTACTTTGTTCATCCCGTGTTTGGTGAAACACCAATGGCGTGTTAACCGGACTCCCTCATGAGCAATGCGGCCAAGACAAGATGTAAACAAATCAGACTCGAGAATAAAAGAAAAGACACGTGAAAAAACCTAGCATCTTCTTTCAGCCAGTGGGGCTCTCCTGCAACTCCGGCAGCCGAGGCAGCGGTAGGGGGGCGGGAACGGGGCCAGAGACACGGAGAGCCAGGCAGCGGTAGGGGGGCGGAGTTCGTTTTTCATCCCATAGCTCCTTCCATTACAACTTTCAACCAGTCATTTAATGTGGCCATCACTTTGACACGAGAAAAAAAGCTAAACCTAGCATCTTCTTTCAGCCAGTGGGGCTCTCCTGCAACTCCGGCAGCCGAGGCAGCGGTAGGGGGGCGGGAACGGGGTCAGAGACACGGAGAGCGAAGCAGCGTTAGGGGGGCGGGAACGGGAGCCGAGGCAGCGGTAGGGGGGCGGGAACGGGGCCAGAGACACGGAGAGCGAGGCAGCGGTAGGGGGGCGGGAACGGGGTCCGGAGACACGGAGAGCGGGAGAGGGGGTGGGAACGGGCAAAAAAAAAGCACAAAAAAAAAGCAAGCACTCACCTGGACTTCTTCCGGGGGCCTTCAATGCCGGACCAGATTCGGGGGCGTTCCCGAGAACAGGCTTACGGCTGACGTAGCCAAAAGCCAAAAATTCTCGGGAACGCCCCCGAATCTGGTCCGAGATTGACGGACAGAGCCCTCTCCCAATGGCTAGCCTCCATTTATGGAGCTAGCCAATGGGAGGAGGGGGTGTAGACCCGACCCCACACACAAATCATAAGGTTTTTGGCGCATGCGCACTACGTACGCATCGCCAGTCAAAACCTAAAAAGGAGGGACAAAGAGGCAGGACTGGCCACTAGTAAGCAAGGATTTTTAAAGGACATTGAAACAAAAAAATGAAAGCAAGGAATGGCATTTGGCCCACGGCCCACAGACATATATGTACTAAAGTATACAAGAGGTTGTACGCTTACGCACGACCTATAAATAGATGTTATTTCTGAGCTAAATCAAAGCACTACTCAGGGAAGTCTACAGGTCACTTTTTGAAATAAATATATTTTATTGGCATTTCAACAAGCTTGACTGGTTACACGACATTACAGAATAATACAGCTACTGTTTCTCAGTATAAAACCATACAGTTTTCGTACATCATATTTCAATTCCAATTGTATACACAGTAGTGCTGTTTTAGCCAGCAGGTACTCAATCAAAGTAGCAGTCGTTCACCAATAATCAGAATAAACATTTAATTTAAACACATATTTTTAAAGTAACTCCCGTCACCTGCTCCCACTCCCTATGCTTCCCTACTCAGATTGGTCAACAAATACAGAGTAAAACATAGCGGTGTAGTCAAAAATGGTAAAATATATGACCTGATCAATTGGGTTACTATTGCATTTGTGGCTACTGGTCTCATCTGTCATTGGGCACTGTCTCATTCAGGGCGCCAGTCTGCATAATTCTGGGTAACATGCACTCAATCAGATGTGGTATCCTCCAAGAGTGCTGCCAGCATCTGTGCCATCCCTCCCGAGGAAATCAGATCATCTGCCACCTTTTCATCCTGTCTCGTCCAACACATATGTCCCTCCTCAGCTCTGGCCCACTCCAGCGAGTAAGTTCTCCAAACCTAAATCGCGGGGGAGTCCAGCACTCAACCAAATAATCGCAATATGCCTCTTAGCTACTATAAGCCCCAGCACTGTGAACCTCCTGCTTAAATTCTTCTTGGCATTTTCCAGGAGTAAAGTCAGCAGACATTGTTTGAGTTTACATGGGACTTCCTATCCAGTTACTGATTTGATGTGGGCTAGTACCTCGGCCCAGTAGATTGTATTAACCGAACAATGCCACACGACATGAAAAAAGTTGGCTTCTGTACATGGGAGTTCTCTCAGGGTAAATAGAATGCTGCCTCTTTGGAGAAAGCTAGGCATTGTGAACACAGTTATATTGTATCAGTTTGAAACATTATTTGGAAACTAGACGCATGGAATGCCATGAGGTCATTGGAGCTCTGTGATTCTAGCTGTCAGTTGCTTCAGTGCCCATACATGGATGAATGTACTCCTGCTGATTAAACATCTACATCTCAACCTGGCTTGTTTCCTCACTTAATAACTGACGACGATTCTAGATAAGATCGGATTTCCAGATCATCATCCTTTCTCCATGCAGCAAACTACTCGGAACAAGGGGCAGCGGCAGGGAGCAATTCATCGTCTTCAAAAGCGCAAACTGACTATTTAATTCACTGGTAAGTAAATGTATGAGGTGAGAACTTTATATCTATGAATCCTCATTGGAAATTTTTCAGAAGAAAACAGGAAAGGCTTTCTTTGTACCTCAGTTTATCTGTATCGTCGGTCACACTAGTTGCCTAGCAACCAATTCTATCTGGCTTCCTTTTTTAAAGACAAAACTCTACGTGTGGCTGTTTTACAAGTCGGGCCTCGGCGCATCAAAAGAGACGTACCTATGTTCTTTCAAGCATGAATTTTTTTCAACAGAGTTTAGCTCCGTATGCAGTATATATTATTTAAGCACAGACACAGTATTTAGCACCGTGCGCAATGAACATTATCTCTTGTCCAGCTCTGAACTTTGGTTGCTCATCAGCGATTTGCACGCTTGGTGCAAGTCTACATTGGAGCGATTTGCACGCTCAATACAAACCTATATCTTAGCGACTTGCGCTCCTTGTGCAAATCCATATCTCAGCGATCTGCACAGTTGCTACAAATCCACTTTTCAGTGATGCACGCTTGAAACAAATTCATATTTCAGTGATTGGCAAACTTATGCCTTAGAGTTATACTATATTTCAATATAGGAAATTATGTAAAGCATCTCGTCACCTGCACCATTCTTGCAAGAACCTGGTGAACCACCTCTAGAATGGAAATTATGAATTTGTTCTTTCAAAGTATATTTAGTAGCAATTGATGTGTCAAAATTCAAACCAGAAAGAAAGAAAAAAAGGCTTAATGTATTAATTTGACACTGCCATTGCTCAGATTGATAAATACTTCTCAGAGACTAAAAATCTAGTAGTTCATAGATTTAAGTTTATAACTAGGGTGCAAAAGCCTTCAGAAAGTATTAGCTGCAACATGTGAATTTGAGAACTTCATGTCACAAATATTAAGAGACCAATTAGTAGTAAGATGTAGCTGAAGGAAAATCCAGGAACGTCTTCTAACATGTAAAAATCCTTCTTGAGACAAAAGCTATTGATATAGCTTAAAAGTATAGAGGGTTCCTGTGAAGACGTGACATTTTTGGAAGAATCTTCTAATAAGACTGCCATTTCAGGTGCAGTCATAAACAAGCCAGCATCTACTTTAGAAAAAGAAAGCGAAAGAGTACAATAAAATCTAATCTCCAAACTTTCCAACCACAGTGAGTATGTTGTTTCAGATGTGGGTCACCCAATCATGTGTGGACATTCAAATATTGTCCTGTACATGGGCAGCAGTGCAAGAAATGTGGTAAAGTAGGTCACTTCTTAAAAGTGTGTGGAGGTGGAAAAACAGAATTCCTGTTCGTTGTGTAATTAGTGATGACCATGAGGTTACAGACAACTACAATGATGAAGCACACAGAGAATTGTTATTAGGAGTGAGATGTGTGAAGCAAGACAAAACTTATATAGTAGCTGATCCAGAATTTGAGGTGTGGATTAATGGGGCTCCAATTAAACTTTTAGTAGGCACAGGGGTAGGCACATCACTATTGTAGATCATACGAAATATACTCAATTGTGGAGCAAACAACCCTTAATACCTCCAGACTTAATGATAGTAGCTTTTGAAGGTAGCAAGTTAGATTTGATTGGTTACTTTTGGTTAGCTATCAAACTTTTATATTACTCTATCAATGGGAAGGTGTATGTTGCAAGAAAAGGTATTGATGTTTTAGGTCTCATTCACCAAGCTGAATTCAATCTGACCATTAGACCTGGCTCTAGTAATCCCATCACCATTGAAAAGCATAATATTAAGTGTGTCACTAGTATTGAAAATAATTGGGAGAGCAAATGTAAAAATGTTTATCAAGTAAGGTTAGGCAAAATAACTGATTTTGTTTACTCTGGCAAAGTAAAGCAAGATGTTTCACTTGTGAAACACAAACTATGCAATATTCCTTTGTGTTAGAAAATAATTATCAGAAATGCTAACTACCATGTGTGAGCAAGGCATCATAGAGAAGGTTGAGGGCACTTTGTGGTTATCTCCCATAGCTTTGGCTAAGAAGAAGAGAGGTGAACTCAGGATGTGTGTGAATTTAAGAAGTGTCAATGAAGCCATTTGCGTGGACAATTTTCCCCTACCCAGACTAGAAGACCTGATCACAAAGTTTGGACATTCTTTTTTGCTTTACCAAATTAGATCTTAGGTCGGCTTCTCACCAAGTTGAGTTAGACAAGGCCTCCCATCATCTCACTGCCTTTGTCACGCCAGAGGGTACTTTTCAATTTTGCAGAATGCCATTTGTTATAGCTTCCTCAGCATCAGTTTTTCAGAGATTGATGTCTGAAATAAACATGGGCTGAAAATTTGTTCTGCTCGCGAAATTTGTGAATTTTTAGCAATTTTGCAATCCGCAAATTGCGCGAAATTGCCAAACAATTTGCAATTCGCAAGTTGGCGAATTTTTTTTGCTTTTTCGCGCTCCAAAAATACAATCTCGCACGCGCGGCATTATCTTACCATGATTCTGAGTTAGCCGAGTTGTTTTCCTCCTGGTTTGCGTGTGCTGCGCCATTTTGGATCCGACTGCGTGATTGTGCAAGACTTTTCAACCGCGAGTATGTCATGGAGTCCCGCCATCTTGCACTGCGAGACTTTGAGAACGCGAATACGTCATAAGGGCCCGCGATCACATATCGCGAGAGTAAACAATAGCGAATACGTAGATGCGTCGCGCAACTGACATCCGGCGGGAGATTTGAACAGCCCGCTTTCCCAAAGTCGCAAAAATTGCAATTCTGCACAAGAAATCTATCGCTGGCAGCATAAACCTTCTGAAAATGATGATTTGGATCAGAATAACTTCTCAGATTGACATTTGGCTGCACTTTTTCGTGCAAGGAGTCCATTTTTGGGGGTGGGAGGATGGAAGTGCCCCAGAGTCTCCAACTTCATGTTCCTGTCCAGCAGGCTCCTCCCAGTGCTTTGTCGATGTCCTGGTCACTGTTTTCATTTGGATCTGGAAGGATTACTCTTTGTGGCTGCTGCTGGATATTTGTATTTGAGGACTTTTTGTTTGGATCACTTTTGGACTTGAGATTTTACAAGTAAGTTGGTTTTGTTTGTTTGGGGCATAGAAGTTGCTGCAACTACAATTTATGAACTTTTTCACAACTTAAAAAAAAATATATTGTGGGTAGACACAGTATCCAGTAGGCCCAGGGTTAGTCATGGGTGCATGATACAACTGTTTCTGTGAGTTTTGTTAAACTTAAATATCATTTACGGCATGGATGGCATGGAATTGAATAGCTCACTGTTATATGTGGAAGTTTTTTTTAATTTTGGGGTGCATGTTAAAGCCACACTAGCCAGTAGGCCCAGGGGTAGTCAGTGGTGCATGGACCAAGTCTTTCTGTGGGGTCTCTTGAATTTAAATATCATTTAGGGCATGGATGGCATTGGATTGAGGTGATTTGTGGGTGTATTTCGATTTTTTGAGTGTTGTTGGGGCCTGGCCCAGGGCCTGGCCATGTGGGTGGGGGCCATTTTGAGGCCTGGTCCAGGGCCTGGCCATGTGGGTGGGGGTCTAGGGGCCATTTTGAAGCAAGGCAGTGTGCTTTGTGCCATAGGCCTACACCCAGTCTCCCTTGCTTTCATCCATTATGCCTAGGGGTAGTCAGTGGTGCATGGACCAAGTCTTTCTGTGGGCTCTCTTGAATTTAAACATCATTTAGGGAATGGATGGCATTGGATTGAGGTGATTTCTGTGTGTATTTCTATTTTTTGGGTGTTGTTGGGGCCTGGTCCAGGGCCTGGCCATGTGGATGGGGGCCATTTTGAGGCCTGGTACAGGGCCTGGCCATGTGGGTGGGGGTCTAGGGGCCATTTTGAAGCCAGTCAGTGTACTTAGTGCCATAGGCCTGCACCCAGCCTGTCTTGCTTTCATCCATTATGCCCAGGTGCATGGACCAAATCTTTCTGTGGGGTCTCTTGAATTTAAACATCATTTAGGGCATGGATGGCATTGGATTGAGGTGATTTTTGTGTGTCTTTAGATTTTTTGGGTGCCTCTCCACAAGGAGAGGCACAAAGAGAGGCACAAGGAGAGGCACAACTGCCCACAATACTTGTTCCTCCAGAAATAGCGGCACATCAGGAAATCGAGATTTATGCGGAGGTATCAGCCGAGCAAGCCACTACTCATGATCTATTGTCTTCCAGATCTCCAGCAAGGAAAAGGAGGGCTAGTACAACTTCTTCTGCAAGCCTTCTGATGATCTAGATATTGATTGGCACCCACCAATTCAGTCTGAGAGGGAGGCACGCCATGAGCCGACAAAGCTAGGTAAAAGGAAGGTTCCCGCAAGGCTTTCAGTTATAGGTGATGACGAAGAAGAAGTAGAAGTGGTGTATTTTGCTGCTGCTGAGGAGTCAGACGACGACGACCCAGTCATCACAGTCGTCACTCCAGCCCCAGCGGGCATGCAGCCGACAGACATTTTTACCCTATCCCGAAATGCTGGGCAGGATGTGGGCGGCGTGGCACTGGTACCACCACCAACATAAGTAACTACTACACCAACAAGACCTACAGCTTCCATATTTTCTCTTCAGAAGGTCCGGCAGGGACCTCCATCCAACTCGACCTCCATTACCTCAAGTAGTGGTGTTGTAAGTGCACAACAGAGTCAAATTCCGCCACACCCATCCTCCACTTCATCTGGCATTGAATTGGCACCTCCACCACCACCAGAAATCTCAACTCCCCAGTTTGCGACTTCCTTAGTAATAGCAAAAAGGTGGTAAACCAAGTTATTTGTTCGATTTGTATACAAGAAGTTAGTCGGGGTAAACTTGGTACCAATTATGGCCAGAGAGCTCATCTCCAAAAACACCACAGCAACCAGTGGGAGGTGCACCTAAGTAACCTCCGGAAAGCCAAAAGTTGAAATCCAAATGTCGCCATTGATATTGCATCTGATAATGAGGAGCTGATCGTGTAGAGGGAGGTGAAGAAGCGAGAGACATTTGTTCTGGTACACACAGTACCCCTGGCAGCAGCACTGCAGTGGTAGCGCCCATACCCTCTACCCCAGCAACATCTAGGAGGCACAGTAAGAGTCTGGTAGAGATACCAATGTGAAAAAGTACATCAATGAGCCTAACTGGGTTGAAGAAGTCTGGATCATCATCACATATGAAAACGGCCCAGAGCAACATTAAAAGCATGTTTTGGTCGGAGGCGCCATTGGAAGGCAACCACCCAACGGCACGTCTGCATATGCAATGCTGGCTAAAAAGTTAGCGCTGGACATTCTCCCTTTTTCTTTCGTGGAAGGGGTGGGTTTTCTAGAATTTGTGGCAACAGTCTGCCCTAAATGGAAGGTTCCTAGCCAGTCCTATTTTGCCAGAGTTGCGGTTCCAGCACTAGATCAAGATGTACTGGACATGATTGGGGCAGCTTTGCAGAAGAGTGCTGTTCACACTATCCACCTGACAACAGACATGCGGACCATTAAGGGGCAATAAATGGCAACATGGTGAAAAGCACGAGATAGTGCGGACATGACTCACCCTTCGGTAAAACGTCAAGGGCCGACGGGGGTAGCTGGAGCACAACATTGCTCCGGAAGTCTGAAACAACATAAAATAAAATAAAAGCAGCTGATGTGTAGGCTAAGTAAGAAGGCTTACCAGAAGGGAAAAGGGACCTGCCGGAGCAGCGGAATACTCACAGGTTCTGATCAGCAACTTTCTGGTTTCCTACCCGAGCTCCAGGGCCTGTCCCAGGTGCTTCTGGTAGCTGGTATTTATGTTGAAGGCTAGACCGGTGAATGAGGGTGGCCATATATGTTGTAGGAATATTGAAGGAAAAAACTTTATGCAGTGCTGAACATCGCTCGTGAGGAGTAGCGGGCAGTAAACTTATTAGTAAGTTGGGGATATGCTATATTGGAGGGGGTGGAGTGGAATTAGCAATATGTGAATTGTTGCTAATCCAGCTAGTAGAAATATTTATGTTAAAAGTTGCTGCAGTTGGCAATAGGCCCGAGAATGCTGACCAAGTGGTCTGTAAATATACTGGTATCTGTGGTGTGAGCATCATGAAATGTGCCTACAGGCGGTGACTATCTCAAGGGATGGGGGGCACTGATGGGAATCAAGGAGTAGGTCGGTAATGGTGTGATATCACATGGTGGGGTCAGTGGATGTACACTGAGAATAAGGGTTAGTGGTCACTGGTATAGCCAGGGAGTGCGCCAGTCAAGGGGTAAGGGTAAATCAGGAAAAGAGGGGGACTAGAAGGGAAGAGACTGAGACCGAACGTTCCAACGGCCAGTAGAACCTTGAGTCCCCCAGCACTTCAGAGAATGGCGGGGAGAGTGGTAGAGAGACCAGTAGACAGTCGCATGATAGGTACAGTTGGGTAGCTTAAATGGGTCAGTTCAGCCTATGGGATATCATAGTTGAGGTCCTTGGTGTGAGCCTTAATTAAAAATCCAACATTGTTCCTTTCTAAAGAGTGCCTCCCTAGTGATTGTGGGGAACGCCTCTATGATTGTCCAATGTAGCTCATTAGGTGAATGGTTCGATTCCACGAAATGGGTGCACATCTTGGTGTTGGTTTTTTTACACCGAAAATTGCTCCTGTGTTCCTTGATCCTGGTTTTCACAGCGCGTGTAGTCATCCCTACGTATTGGAGTTGGCATGGGCATGTTATTAGGTAGGTGCAATTTCGCGTGTTGCAGTTCATGTGTTTGTTTTGGGTCCACTTCCAGCTGTTGGTCAGTGAGATACTTTTAATAACTTGAGTGAATGGACAGACTGCACACTGACTGCAGGGGTAGTGGCCAGTGACAGGTGGTAGGTCCCAGAGCATATTAGCGTCCTTGGGAATTTGCTTTTTGGGTCTGGTGTTAACCAAAAGGTCTTTGATGTTGGCCGTCCTTTTGAAGGCGAAACGTGGTTTACTGATGCTTAGTTCGCGGTTTCCAAAATTCTCCAGTGCTTGTTAACAATTCTTTTAAGCAAGTTGGATTCTGGTGTGAAGGTGGTGACACATGTGATCATATGAGTAACAGGTTTTGAGTGTGTTTCTAGGAGGCTTGGGAAGTTGGTGTTCCTTGCTCTCTTTTGTGCATTCTCTACGATTTGAGGGGGGTACTGACGATTGATTAGTTTGGTGCTGAGTTCTGCAGCTTGTTTTTTGTAATCCTCAACATCGCTGCAATTCCTACGGATACGTAGGAATACTCATAGGGTAGATTCTCCCTCCGTGCCTTTGGGTGAAAGCTTTGGTACTAGAGGGGAATATGGCTGTCAGTTGGTTTTTGTATGTTATTGTCTCCAGTTTATTGGTTGTTTTTTTGATCATAAGATATATGAACGGGAGTTCTTGTGCTGAACAATTTGCTGTGAAATTGAGGTACGGGTAGAGATTGTTGATCCAAAGGAGAAATTTGTGGATGGTATCCCTGTCTCCTCTCCAGAACATCGATATGTCATCGATATAATGTCTCCAAATGAGAACGTTATTCGAAAAGGGGTTGGACTTAGTGAGGACATATCTAGCCTCGAAGTCTGACATGTGGAGACATGCCAGACTAGGGGCAAAGGTACTGCCCATAGACATACCCTGTGTCTGATGGAACAGTTCATCTTCAAACTAGAAGAAATTTTCAGTGAGAGCTATGTGGGCGCATTCCATCACGAAGCTGATGGGGGTAGGCGAAGTCCAAGTAGTCTCCAGTAGTATTTCTTCTATACCTCCAGTGTGTTAATTTGGGGGTTGTTATTGTAGAGGGCCTCCACATCCAGTGTCAAGAGTAGATCTGAGAGGAGACCCCCTGTGTTGGTGATTTCAATTAATTTTAGAACATTCCCTGGTGTCCTGGAAGAAAGAAGGTGTCCAGCGAACCAATGGTTGGAAGAAATGGTCACAGAATTTAGACAGGGGTTCCAAGACTGACCCTATGCCCAAAACTATGGGTCTTCCGGGAGGTGGATTTATCCCTTAGTGGATTTTGGGCAAGATGTAAAAATAGGGCAGTCTAGGGTTAGGGTTGCTCAGAAATTCTGCCTTATTCTTGGTGATCCACCCCTGATTAAGGGCCGCTGTGACCATGGATAGTATTCGGGTCTGCAGGCGTGGGGTGGGGTCTTGGGTAAGGGGGTGTAGTACTGGGTGTTTTCCAGTTGGAGTAGACATTCCGTCCGGTAGTCTGTTGTAGCCATGCTGATGATGGTTTCCCCTTTGTCAACCTCCTTTATAGGTAATGATAAGTCGTTGGATAGGGCTCACATCCCCAGATTGCTGTAGCCAGAAGACATGCTGTGAATGGTGGCTAAAATAGCCTGGAAAACCAACTAAAACAAAACACGCAGCACAAATGGACAGAGCTCATGATAGTAAGTGGGGAGTAGAAAGAAAACAGATGCAGAAAGATGCACGTGTTTTTCTTAAAACTCCCCACTCCTATCCCACCCTATCACCTAAAGTCTACAAATATAGATATAGGGTTTAACAGACTTCACCAAAAAAGGCTTCTTCAAACATTGCTTATTATTTTTGTGGCTTACCTCAGTTGCTGGGTGAAGCTTCCCCTTCCTCTCCTATGGATACCAAAGTGAACCCAGTTTGCAGCTTACCTCAGCTGCTTGAGAGGCTTCCCCTTCCTCTCCTACAGACACCAAAATGAACGTGGTTTACAGCTTACCTCAGCTGATGAGGGAGGCTTCCCCATCCTCTCCTACGGACATCAAAGTAAATGTGGCTGTAAAATGTGTCAGGCTGCCTCGGATCTCCCAATCATAAAGTGAAAGAAAGCATCTGCTATGGAAAGACAATAATGAAGGCAGGCGCTGTTCTAAAATATAAAAGCTATATGTATGGCAATTGTGAAGAGGCGCCATAATAAAAAAATAAAATATACTAGGCGCTGTGTGTGGCACCCATGCATATTTAAGTTATGTGCATGGCGACCATGAAGCAGCGACATAGTGGTAAAAAAAAAAAACAACAAAAAAAACATGAAAACGGGTGCCGTGGTGATAGAATATCACTATCAAAAAGAGTAGTCTCTAAACGAAACACACAAACACAGCATAATAAAACTGTAGTTGGTCGGTGCTCCTTCCAATAAAACGGAAGTGATCTTTCGGGAGTGCCTACCAATAAAGAGCCAGGAAAAAAGAAGGACAGAGGAGTTAACCAATGGCAAGCAGCATACGTTTCTCAGTTACATGCCGTATACTACCTACAGCAGGTCTTACAGACAGAGCATGCATGCTGCCTAGGCTTGACCTAAAAACGAGGTCAGAATAAAGGGAGAAGGGAGGCAAAATGTTTGGGGTGACCCTCCAGAAAGGGCCAGGTCCAACATGATCACATATAGGAGAAGAGTTATCATGCGAGTCATAGAGGAAGAGATAAAGCAGAGATATGGTAAAGAAAATAATATTTATAACAGTGTCCTTTTTAGGTTTCGCCTCTGCAGCATGCATGCGCTGCAGAGGAAAGAGACCTTTAGCCATCGGTAGAGCTTTCCCAGCAAAAACGTGCACGCGTTGCATTGCTTCCAATGGCAACGCGTGCAGGTCTGGCTATTCACTCGCGGGCGTGAGCAGCTGGCGCCAAATGTTATCAATTATTGGGGCGCCAGCCCCTCGTTCCCGCGAGGGAATCGCGCCGGCCTCCTCCACTCTCCCCTCCCCCTGCTGCCATCGAAGGTGGTGCACGCTTGTGCTTGTTGTAATTCTTGGCGCTATTTATTGTCTAGCTGCCCTTCAGTTTTCAATGCCCTGACCATCTTCTCTCAGCTCTCCCTTTTTAAAAATCTTTCTTCGGGTGCGGGAGTCGTGCCCCTTTTGTGAGCCCGTGTTCGCTGTGGGGAGAGCAGCGCTGTTGTGTCTCGTAGGGAAGCCTTGCGCAGCCCGTGAATTTAAGCCTTGAAAAGTCACAATGTGCTGGTGAGTGTGTTTCCGAAGGACCCGCCTGACCATTCTAAGGAGAAGTGCTTGTTCCAGAACCCGGCAAAAGTGCAGCGCCGTGCCTTCCAGTGCCGACTTTAATTCATTGCTAGCGTCAAACCCATGTCCGTTTTATGTGACAAGCCTAGGTGTGTACGTGCTGACACACTGTGACGTGAAAGATGACAAAGAAAAGGGTGCCTTTTTCCTTTCCTAAAAGAAAAAACGCCCGAAAGTAAAGAGGGAGGAGGGAAAAGTGTAGTTTTTAGGGCTAAAGCTCTTTTAGAGGCGAAGGGAGAATCATTGTTAAGTTCACGCTTCTCCTTTTGCCTTTCTTCCGCCCCTTCGGATAGTTACCCTCTTTCTAGCCCTGTGAAGTTGGAGGCAAGAGGAGCGCAGAAAGGTACAGACGGGGGCGCCCCTACCCCCGCCATGACGGTAAGTCTGTGCCTTTCAATGTACTTTGTCTTGTAAGAGCACCACTCTCCCAAAGCCAGGTAAACCAATTAAAAACTCCCCGTGGCCTATGATCCAGCGGGCCAAAGGAAATTCAGTCTCATATGAAAAACTCTACACCAAGATACTCACCATAATTCTTAAGCTAACACTAGGCTAATAAATGTCTGTGACAAAAATTTGACAAACTGAATCATTTGACCTAATTATTCAGAACACTTTATAAACATTTATTAAGTCAAATATCGGCAACGGATTAACTAATGGTAACTCAAAGAAACAATCAAGACCAGCTTGTCATTTCAAAATCTATTTTATTAATTTTATTTATTAAAGTAAAAGCAATTTAAGAATTTAATTCATTTTATTTGCATATCAATAAGCAGCATTATTTATTAGAAAGGCACATTAGTCTGCAGTTCAATTCAAAATCAGCATGTGAAATGCTAAAACATTATAGAACTCATTCCCTAAAACCCTATTTCCCTAACTTAACTAAGAAACCTAAAGGGAAAAAAATAAGTTAGAAAAGTTCTTACGTGGGTCAAAAAACCGGCAGCATCTCCCAAGCACAGGAACGAGACGACAGTGCTCTTTCAAGGGGGCAGTTTTTATACCTTTTTCCTATCTAAAACTAACTAAAGAATACAAATATTTGAGCGACACGAAACGTGATTGGACCAGAAATATCGTCCGATGAAGTCACTTGTCTTTCGTATAGAGAAAATCACGCTTCCTCAAGAGCGGCATTGTTCATAGTCTAGGAGTGTCACAGGCCTTTCCGTGACTTTGCAACATTAGGTAAAATATCTATTTTGCTTCCTCCGACCAAGCTTTTCCGCCGCTGCTCGTCCTGTCCTTGGCCATGAAAACTTTGTTTATCAAGGAACATTTCCTTCCACACAGTCTTGCTTCTACGAGCGACTTTTCAAAGAATTATTGCAGAATATATTTTTCATTTTCGAATGCTGGTGTGCAAGGCCCAACTTTGACAGGACTTCAGACTTCCATTTTAGAAATGGGCCACAGGCCTCTTTTAGCAAGATTCTAGTATGCAAGGAAACACAAGACAATAATTAATTCAAGAAATGATAATTATTCTGTCTCCCACCCCCTTTGCTAAAGTTAACCCATTAGTCTATAGTACCAAGCTTGGCATACAAAAGACAAACATAACACAGTCACAACAAAGATGTCACGACACAAACATAAGCACATTTAAAAGAATGCACATGCTATTATTTGAAACAGCTGCAATTAATATTGAACAAAACAAAAGACAACGTGAATGTATTATTTATAACAAAATGGCAAACATGTCAAGGGCACATATAATTAGACCCGCGTGTTTGTGTAGGTGCACATTATTTCTAGGTTGAATCAGTAAACAAAAACGTGCAAAACATGCAACACTCATTAGTGAATTAAAATTATGGGAGTTTCATTACTGAGTGCTTTGATTCAAAATTTATTCTGAAAGCCCGCTCCATCACCTACCTGCCCCATTCGGGCTGCCTCCTCCTGGTACAGTACACTGCAGTCACGTGGTCTCCCGCTTTACCCTGAGCCGCTCAGCACCGTCGATCCTCTCTCTGCCTCTGATTCGGAACTCCACGTTTATTTACCACCCCTTTTTCCATACCCGTTTTAAAAAGCACACTTCTCAATGTTGTGTTTTAGCAATTCAATTATGTTTAAATCCGGGGTCTCCAACCTTTTTGTGATAAGAGCTGGATATGTGCGAGGAGAATCATCAGTGTTCAAATAGTAACCACATCAGGCTAGATTACATTGGTCGCCACCATATAAAAAATTCCTAGCAATGATTTAGCTGTAATTTGTACGGAAGGTGCCGAGTTTGGAAATTGCTTGAAGTACAGTTTGTACGAAGGGCACTGCCATTAACATGCGTCTGTGCTGTTTGTATGGAAGGTAGGGTGTTAGGAAAGCGTTTAAGGACAATTTTGAGCGGCGCGGTGTACTTGAGAGCCTCAATGACCTCAATAGGTTTCATGTCCTTCCGCAGATATGTTTGTTGTTTTCGACACACACTGATGTGTGTGCACTGTAGATCTCGCACACTCCCTGTCCTGCCACAGGAAAGAAGCCCGGGTGAGGCGCAGTGTCACCAGAAAGTCACTGGGGGAAGGAGGAATGTCACTTGTGAAGGTGTTAGTCACTGCCAAACTCTCTCCCCTCCTATGTATCTGTAGGTGGTTAACACGGCCCCCTCTCTGTCTATGATCCATGGCGGGGGCGCTTTCTTTGAGATGGGCGGCCCTTTCGCCACCTTCTTAGTATACTGTGGTAGAAATTAAATGGTTTGACCTGAGGTGCCAACAGAAAGGTTACCACCCCCGCTCCTCCGCCTGCAGTCCCTCCCTGCCACCCTACATACACCTCTCACCATGTACTCTCAGGGTCACAAAGTGTCTCGCGTTAGTTCATAGGGACCGTAGCCATGTCCAGGGTCGGCCAGAAAATTGTCCCGGGCCTGAAAATAAAAGCGCACCCTTTAGTGAATTAGGAACTATAAAAGTGGGCTTTGTTTGCTAAGTGGGGCATTTTTGAATTTGTAATAAGTTTTATACAAGTATTTTATAAGGTATGGGATACTGCATGCATTTGAGCTTGCTGCAGGCAGTGTTTGTGTTAATATCAGGGAATAGGCAGTAAAAACGAGAACAGCAGAACGTAGAACAGGCCCACAAACAGCCAGAAATCCGGCCCACACACTAACCTGTCAGACCAGTCGGGTACTGCCTGATTGAAAGATGGACCCAACAGTCCAACCCTGGTGTAGTATGCGCTCTAGTCTTTCTATGTGGACATCCATGCCTGGCCACCAATACATTTGCTTGACTCGTGTTTTGGTCTTCACAATGCCCAGGTGTCCTTCATGCAGTTGTGTTAACAATCTGGGTATCAGTGATTCTGGTGGCACGACCCTTTCACCTCTGTAAATGAAAATTCCCGAATCACTTAGGGACAGTTCCTCTCTCATTTCGTAGAATCTTCGTACCCCTTCAGTGAGCTTTCTTTTGTCAGGCCAGCCAGACGTTAGATGTCTCTTTATCTCTACCTTCTCGCCATCCTGCTCGTAAGCTGCCGCCCATTCCTGACAGCTTATCGTCGTCTCATGGTCCTCCATGCTGGCCACCATCTCTTCCCTGTCCGGGGCCTCCTCCGGTGCATCTTCCATCGCCGCAGCTCTGCTGAGGTAATCTGCAACCCTGTTTTGCGTTCCTGGTAGGTACTCCACGTCATAGGTGTAATCAAGTAGCTTCAGAGTCATTTTCGCTATTCTCGGGGTCGCTGTCTCATGGCCCGAGGACGTCAAGACTTTGATCAGGGGTTTGTGATCGGTTTGAAGCTTGAATCTTGTGCCCCAAACGAACTGCCGGAACTTGCCCATGGCCCAAGTGACCGCCAACATCTCTTTTTCAATGACGCTGTACCTTTGTTCCGTCGGGGACAGCGTGCGTGAAGCAAAGCTGATGGTTTCGGTGGATCCATCTTCCCTTTCCTGTGCCAAAACCGCCCCTAAGCCCTTATCGCTTGCATCTGTCGTCACTATGGTCTTGCCCGTGGGGACATACCCTTGCAGTGGAACAGCTTGGCTGATGCAGTCCTTTATTGTGTCAAATTCCAATTGCGCTTCTGAGTCCCAATCAAATTTTGTCTTGTCTCTGATGAGTTGCCTCATTCTGTATGTCCTGGTGGCGAAGTGCCTCACGAACTTGCTATAATACTCGGCCATTCCTAGGAATGACCGCACTTCCTCCTTGGTGCTAGGAGCTTTGGCATTCCTGATGGCCTTCACGTTTTGTTCCTTGGGTGATATACCAAGCGTGCCGATTTCATGACCTAAGTATGTCACTGAGTGAGTCCCAATCTTGCATTTGCTCCATTCTGCAGTTAACCCTCTGCTTTGCAGCACTCCCAGGACTCTATGTAGCTTTCTGTCGTGATCTCCCTTGGAGGAGCCCATCACCAGGATGTCATCCTGAAAGTACTGTACCCCCGAGATGTCCTTGAACAGCCGATGCATCAGCTTCTGAAATACGGCCGCTGCAGATGCCAGGCCAAAGGGCATCCTCCGGAACTGGTAGCACCCAAAGGGCGTAATGAAGGCGGTGTACTTCCTACTCAAGGGATGCAGCTCAATCTGATAGTACGCTGACGTGAGGTCTATGGTGGAGAAGTGGGTTACACCTTTTGTCCTAGCCAGCATCTCCTCGATTCTGGGAAGGGGAAATCTCTCCACAATGAGGTTTTTGTTGAGCTCTCGGAGGTCAACACAGAGACGAACCTTTCCATTGGGTTTCTTGACCACCACCAAGGGGGATAGCCACTCCGCACTGTCCACCGGCTCTATGATGCCTTGCTCCTCCAGCCTCAGAAGTTCTTGTTGTACCGCTCCGCTTGTGGATATGGGTATGTTCCTGACTTTGTGTACCACTGGTACTGCTCCCTCCTTGAGGACCATTCTGTGGACGAACTTGTCCAGTTTACCGACTGTGCCATCAAAAACCTTGGGGTATGCAGATTTCCAGTCTTCTTCTTTCGTGAGGGGCCACTCATCCGTTAATAGTATCTGCTCTTTCCCGCCTGGGTTGAGTATGATTCCTAGATCCCCTGCGTCTCTCCATCCCAGCACTGATGGGCCCTTCTCCGCCACGTACAGGGTGCACGTGGCCGACCTTCCTCTGAATTCAAATGTGAAGTCTCGGCACCCCACCAGTGGAATGGCGTTCTCTGTATACGAGATGGGTTTGATGTCTGGCGGCCATAGGTCTGGCCCCACTACTGGCGCGAAGTCTTCTTCCCATATGGATCTTTGTACAATGGTCCAGGGAGATCCTGAATCGACAGCCACGTGTACCTTCACTCCCCCTATCAGCATGTCCGTGCGAGGCTTATCTCTTCGCTTCCCAGCCACCTCCAGCACCTGGTCCTCGATGCATAGCACCAAATGGCCATCTTCCAGGTCGTCTTCCTCACTGATGTCCGATGTGGCTGAATCGACGCACTTGACCGTGGACTTCTTCCCCCTCTTGCGGCATACCTTCTCAAAATGGCCGACCAGGCCACAAAACGCGCATCTGGCGCGGAACGCGGGACAGCGTTTATCCTGGGCCGAATGCGCCGTGCTGCCGCATCTGTAACACGCGAACTTATTGTCTGTGCTGGGGCGGACCGTCTGTTTCCCAGTCCATCTCGAATCCTTCCTCTGGTCTCCATACGTCCCCTTGGGTTTACTGGACTGTGATGCCTCATCGATCTTGTTAATCATCTGCCTCGGTGCGCCCTCTCGTTTGGCTGCATCAGCACCGCGTTTCGACATTTCTGCCTTTTTGACCATCGCTACAACTTCCTTGAGTGATGTCTCGTTCTGCGCCCATAGTTTGTCTTGGACGGCCCTGCTGGTGGTATGCATGACGATCTGGTCTTTTATGTACTCATCCTGTAGAGTACCGTACTGGCACGTGATGGCCAGACGTCGGAGCGCTGCCACATAGTCATCTATGGATTCGCCAGCCTCTTGTTTCCTCTGCTGAAAGTTATAACGGTCTATGGAGACACAAACTGCTGGACGGTAATGGCTGTCCAAGTCATCTAGTGCATTTTTGAAGACATCGGTCTCAGTCGCGTCCCTTTCCTTGGGCACCAGGTTTTTGAACACTCTCACCCCTTCCGGGCCCAAGTTGTGGAGTAACAGTCTCTTTTTTCTTTCCGGGGCGTATGCCCCGTCATTTTCATCCTCAAGTGCCTCAATGTAATTTTGAAAGTATTCCTTCGCAGGACAGACGCTCGGCGCCCTATGCTCATATTACTTTGTGATTAAATCAAATAAAGAAGTTATACACCTACAGTGGCTCAGTGCATAGTGTGGGGGCAAGGAAGTAACATCACACCTGGCATTGTCAGATTTTCATCCTAACTTTTGCGTGTCTGAGGAGTTATATTCAGGAGTTATATAAATATTCAAAAACCGTTTTCTTGAGTAGGCTCGGAAAGTAGGGCACCTACCTCTCCTCTGGGGACCAGGTTGGACAACATTGTTCATAAGCAAGCTTTCTATGCCGTGTTGTGCGCCTCCCTCTACTCCATTACTAGCACTCCCTTCTAGCCTACTGCTCCTTGCCCCTGCCTATCCTTCTAGGTGCCTCTTCTAAGTTGGGGGGTTGGGGGTAAGGGGAGTGTAGTTTGTATCTTACTGAGTAGAGACTTCACCCATCTCTGCTTCCTTGCACCCGTATGCACGGCCCTTGAAGGTTCTGTGTATCCTAGTAGTAAACACAACCTGCAGGTGTTTACCAATTATCAATGGCGGGCGTTTAGCCATGTGCCAGTTACAGGGAGACCTAGGAGAAAGTGTTATAGCTTTAGTTAGGGCGCCCTTGCAGGATTATTTGGGGGAGCGATGGTTCAGAGGGCATAGGGTGGGGGAGGGGAGATTTTTCTGGGATGGGGACTGTGAGCCGTTTCCTATGGAGCAGCAGTCGAGATGTTTGTGGGCTGTGAGATAGTGGGTGGGGTAGGTGCAGTGTGACGTTATTTTCAGGTTTTCTTTGTGTGCATTAATATGAGAGATGCGGTCTGTGAACTGCTTTTCATAGTTTGCAGTAGAACGGGGGTAACTTTCCATTCACACTTTGCATAACACAGTGTGCCCAGAGAAGCTTTCACAAGCAGACGCACGGTGTGCACCCTGACCCTGCAGCATTTGTACATTATCTGGCATTACGTAAGAAATTCAAATGGGTTTAAAACATCAAATGCACACCACTGACCTAGGATCAGGATAGGTTCCCCCCATGGTTTTCATTCGTTTGTTTGATTTCATCCAGTGTTCATTCCTAAATAAGCAATAGTTCAAAGGTAGTGACTCCCTGAACCACCACTGTCCTTGATTAATAACACCATTGCAGAGTTGTGTTTGCCTGCAGTGCACCGCAGATGAATAAGCTCTCCATGGGCTGACTGGTCATAAGCTCCATCATTAGAAAGGCTTTAGATTTAGGGGCCTTTCCGGCTGGCTCGGGCCCTCTTCCACACAAGTGCACTCATTCTTATGTACTAGAGTATCCAAAGGTATGCCGATTGCTAGTGTCCTTGTGTTTTAAGACCTTTCCATGTAAACCATGCTGCCCACAGATAGGCGCTCTGAACATGGCTGTGACACCCACTGGACAACTGGTTTGCCTCACATCCCTGACTGATGATGACCCCTCTGGGTATAGCAAGCCCCTAATCTTCCATCAGTCGACCCTTAAAGTAAGCAAAATGCAGGGCATTTGTCACTTAACCATGGCTCAGCGCCGGGCAGGCGGCACACCAGAAGTGTGGCATTGGAAAAGTATTTTCAAATGGTTTGTTTCAGTGCTCCCACGACAAGTGGGGTGATGCTCAGAGGTGAGCTGAAGAGGAGGTGATGGTCATGGTGCAATGTGCAGGCCGCTGGTCTCTCGATCCTGGGGCTGATGGGATGCAAAAGGAAAACAATGTTTAGCATGAGCTGGAGAACAAGCGGCATTGGTAATGGCCATGGTCTAGTTGGTGTGATGGTGCATTATTTTTCTTTTTGCACACCTATGCCACAAAAAGAAAAGCACATCGCACAACCGACTAAATGTGGGGGCCGTTTGTTTGATATTCTTTTCATTTTTTTTAAATATAGCCAGTGTATATACATTTTAATACAGCAGTATTGGTAGTTCTTAAGGTGTAGGGGTACCTAGAACACATATAGCATCACTTTTTTACCTTTATTGCATATCCCAGTAATATCAGGTTCTTGTTGGCATGAGGAAATAGTTTTGTTGGCTGTGAATCATATTAACTTGAAGAAATAATTTAAACACACAGGTATTCCTAACAAATACAAAGATAAAAAGGGTAAAAATGACTGATGTTTATTTTTGTTTAGGCAGGTGTTTAGATGTGATCAGGCACATGTTAAGCCTCGCAGGGCAAGAAACTAGTGGCTGAAGTGGACTAACCCAGAGTCGTATGCAGCAGCGCGGGGAATCAAAATGTGAAGGACAGTTGATTAGATCAGTGAATAAAGAGGTCAGTACCGAAGCTCCTCTTTGTATGTATTTTAATTGTGTTTTATTGATTACATGAAGCTTTATAAACTGTCACAAGGCCAGGCCTAAAAATGGCATGTAAAATGCCACAGTGACACGCAGAGTAGAATTAGAATGGTGCCCGTAAGTGGTACTAAAGTTACTGAACATTCTTAAAGATATTGGCTTTCCCTGAAAACACCATTTGACTGGCCATCAGTAATACGCTGCTGGGACAGCCTCTCCTATCCCCAGAGCAGGAAAATTGACACACAAGCAAGGATATTAACAAGCATTTGCAATGCAATAGGTCTCGCATTAGGAAAGTTTGAGCTATTGGTCTTGTAAATGACAAATATTTTATTTATGTGTCAGTTTTGAAAATAGCGTAATTAATAGCTTTGTCATTTACAATGCCAATACTTTTAACTTTTGCAAATGTGACACCTATAGCATTTGTATTGCAACATGTTTTGTATTTACGTGACTTAGATGTAATGATATTTCAAATAACAATGGCTTTTAATTTTTTTAAATAATTAATTGATGCTGCAGTGGCGCTGACTGATGTTGTGGTGGTGACGAGTGATGTTGTGGTGGTGACGAGTGATGTTGTGGCATTTAGTGATGCTGTAGTAGAGCATAGTGATGTTGTGGTGCCCCTGAGTGATGCTGTGGTGCCCCTGAGTGATGTTGTGGTGGTGTGATAGATAGATAGACTGAGGGCGATAGATAGCTAGAGGGAGGGCGAAAGATAGATAGAGTGAGGGTGATAGATAGATATATAAATAGAGTGAGGGTGAAAGATAGATAGAATGATGGCGATAGATAGAGTGAGGGCGATAGACAGATAGATAGAGTGAGGGGCGATCGATAGATAGACAGATAGAGTGAGGGCGATAGAGTGAGGGAGATAAACAGATAGGTAGTGTGAGGGCGATAAATAGAGTGAGGGCAATAGATAGAGTGAGGGCGATAGATAGATAGATAGATAGATAGATAGATAGATAGATAGATAGATAGATAGATAGATAGATAGACAGATAGATAGAGTGAGTGTTGGACAGGCCTCGTGGAAGGCCCGCTCCCTCCCCGCATGATACGGCCCGGACGCCGGCTCTCCCTGTGTCCCCAGAAAGAACCATCCCGGCAACCCACCAAAGCAACCCGTAACCCGTCCCCAACGGGACGCCTGCTCCCGAACACCCCAGCATCGGCTGACCCGGGCCCCCGTCAGCACCATTGCCCCGGCCCAGCCGCCATCTTGGACACTGCACCACGAGGCCACGTGGCCTCGACGCGACCCCAACCCTGGGCCTGGCCAGGCCCCGACATCGAGGCACCACCATCCACCCAGGAGGTGAAGAGACCACTTGGCAGGTCAATGGGAGAAAGGAGTGTCGATGGGTCTCCCCCACCAGGTGCCGATCGCCCCCGGCCTCCCTGGGCACTGGCTCCACCCCCCTGCTGGGTGTCTGGACTCCCTCATCCCGGACCTCCCGACCTCCAAGCGCGAGGGTCCGGACATCAAAGGAGGCCAGACCTATAACTGGGGCAGCTCCAGAGCAGGAAGGCAGTTGTATCCTGGAGTCGAGAGACACCTTGAAGAACTCATCCCTGACGGACTGCTGGCGCTGCCGCAGCCTTGCCTTGTGAACCCCCTCCGAAGCCTGCTGGCGCTGCCGCGGCCCTCTGCAACGTGCATCTTCGTCCGGACCTGCTGGCGCTGCCGCGGCCCATCCTTGTGAACTATCGCTCTTGCCTGCTGGCGCTGCCGCGGCCCCTCTGCAAAGAAGTCATCATCGTAGCCTGCTGGCGCTGCCGCGGCCCTCCTTATCGAGAACAACATCCTAGCCTGCTGGCGCTGCCGCGGCCCTCCTTGCCGAGAACTACCATCCTAGCCTGCTGGCGCTGCCGCGGCCCGACCTTTCAGATCCCTGAGCTCGAGGATTGTGAGCTCCTTTTGGCCGCCCTTGTACCGGACCGGTACTAAGACTGTCCCGCTACCTCTTACCCTACAGAGACTAGAATTGGGAGGATCCTCGTGTCCTGCCCCCACTGTATCGTTGATAACCTTGCCTCAAGAATCCTATATAAAGTGTGCAGATCGCATCCCTGTGTGGTGTCCATTTGTGGGGGGGAAGTTACTTGTCTGTACGATCGCTGGAGACGGCCCTCACCGGAGGCCTCTCCCCCTGTACTCGGCCGACCCTCCGGGTCCCCGTCTAACAGTGAGGGCGATAGATAGTGAGGGCGATAGATAGATAGGTAGATAGATAGATAGAGTGAGGGCGATAGATAGAGTGAGGGCGATAGATAGATAGAGTGAGGGCGATAGATAGATAGAGTGAGGGCGATAGATAGATAGAGTGAGGGCGATAGATAGATAGAGTGAGGGCGATAGAGTGAGGGCGATTGATAGATAGAGTGAGGGCGATAGAGTGAGGGCGATAGAGTGAGGGCGATTGATAGAGTGAGGGCAATAGATAGATAGATAGATAGATAGATAGATAGATAGATAGATAGATAGATAGATAGATAGATAGATAGATAGATAGATAGATAGATAGATAGATAGATTGATAAATAGACAGGGAGTGAGGGCAATACATAGATAGAGTGAGGGCGATAGATAGAGTGAGGGCGATAGATAGATAGAGTGAGGGCGATAGATAGATAGAGTGAGGGCGATAGATAGATAGAGTGAGGGCGATAGATAGATAGAGTGAGGGCGATAGAGTGAGGGCGATTGATAGATAGAGTGAGGGCGATAGAGTGAGGGCGATTGATAGAGTGAGGGCAATAGATAGAGTGAGGCAGATAGATAGATAGATAGATAGATAGATAGATAGATAGATAGATAGATAGATAGATAGATAGATAGATAGATAGATAGATTGATAAATAGACAGGGAGTGAGGGCGATAGATAGAGTGAGGGCAATACATAGATAGAGTGAGGGCGATAGATAGAGTGAGGGCGACAGATAGATAAAGTGAGGGCGACAGATAGAGTGAGGGCGACAGATAGATAGAGTGAGGGCGACAGATAGATAGAGTCAGGGCGATAGATAGATAGAGTCAGGGCGATAGATAGATGTGTGTGTTTGTGTGTGTGCATGGTTGTGAGTGTGTGTGGTTGTATGTGTGTGTGTGTGGTTGTGAGTGTGTGTGGTTGTCTGTGTGGTTTTGTGTGTGTGGTTGTGTGTGTGGTTGTGTGTGTGTGGTTGTGTGTGAGGTTGTGTGTGTGTGGTTGTGTGTGTGTGTGGTTGTATGTGTGTGTGTGGTTGTGTGTGGTTGTGTGTGGGTGGTTGTATCTGTGGTTGGGTGTGTGGTTGGGTGCGATTGTGTGGTTGTGTGTGTGATTTTGTGTGTGGTTGGTGTGTGTGGTTGTATGTGTGTGTGGTTGTATGTATGTGTGTGTGTGTGGTTAGAGAAGGATGTATGTGGAAGAGAGCAGCAGATCAGCACAGCAGAAGAGAACAGGGAGTTAGAGAAAGAGGTGTGTGGAAGAGAGCAGCAGATCAGCAAGGGAGAAGAAAGCAGAGAGTTAGAGAAGGAGGCGGTGGAAGGGAACAGCAGATCAGCACGGGAGAAGTGAACAGGGAGTTAGAGAAGGGGGTGGGGTGGAAGAGAGCAGCAGATCAGCACAGGAGAATAGAACAGGGGGTTGAAGGAGGAGGGTGGAAGAGAACAGCAGATCGGCACAGGAGAAGAGAACAGGGATTTAGAGAAAGAGGCGGGTGGAAGAGAACAGCAGATTAGCACAGGAGAAGAGAACAGGGAGTTAAAGAACGAGGTGGGGTGGAAGAGAGCAGCAGATCAGCACAGGAGAAGAGAACAGGGAGTTATAGAAGGAGGCGAGTGGAAGAGAACAGCAGATCGGCACAGGAGAAGAGAAGAGAACAGGGAGCTAGAGAAGGAGGCGGTGGAAGGGAACAGCAGATCAGCACAGGAGAAGTGAACAGGGAGTTGGAGAAGGGGGTGGGGTGGAAGAGAGCAGCAGATCAGCACAGGAGAATAGAACAGGGAGTTGAAGGAGGAGGGTGGAAGAGAACAGCAGATCGGCACAGGAGAAGAGAACAGGGATTTAGAGAAAGAGGCGGGTGGAAGAGAACAGCAGATTAGCACAGGAGAAGAGAACAGGGAGTTAAAGAACGAGGTGGGGTGGAAGAGAGCAGCAGATCAGCACAGGAGAAGAGAACAGGGAGTTATAGAAGGAGGCGAGTGGAAGAGAACAGCAGATCGGCACAGGAGAAGAGAAGAGAACAGGGAGTTAGAGAAGAAGGCGGTGGAAGAGAGGAGCAGATCAGTACGGGAGAAGAGAAGAGAACAGGGAATTAGAGAAGGAGGTGGGTGGAAGAGAGCAGCAGATCAGCACAGCAAAAGAGAACAGGGAGTTAAAGAAGGAGCCGGGTGGAAGAGAGCAGCAGATTGGTCAAGGAGAAGAGAACAGGGAGTTTGAGAAAGAGCCGGGTGAAAGAGAACAGCAGATTAGCAAAGGAGAAGAGAAAAGCAAGTTAAAGAAGGAGGCGGGTGGAAGAGAGCAGCAGATCAGCAAGGCAAAAGAGAACAGGGTGTTAAAGAAGGAGGTGGGGTGGAAGAGAGCAGCAGATCAGCACAGGAGAAAAGAAGAGAACAGGGAGTTAGAGAAGGAGGTAGGGTAGAAGAGAGCATCAGATCAGCACGAGAAAAGAGTAGAGAACAGGGAGTTAGAGAAGGAGGTGAGTGGAAGAGAGGAACGGATCAGCACAGCAGAAGAGAACAGGGAGTTAAAGAAGGAGCTCGGGTGGAAGAGAGCAGCAGAAGTTAACAAGGAGTTAAAGAAGGAGGCGGGTGGTAGAGAGCAGCAGATCAGCACATGAGAAGAGAAGAGAACAGTGAGTTATAGAAGGAGGTGAGGTAGAAGAGAGCAGCAGATTAGCACAGCAGAAGAGAAAAGGGAGTTAAAGAAGGAGGTGGGGTGGAAGAGAGCAGCAGAACAGCACGGGAGAAGAGAACAGGGAGGTAGAGAAGGAGGTGGGGTGGAAGAGAAAAGCAGATCAGCAGGAGAGAAGAGAACAGGTAGTTAAAGAAGGAGGTGGGTGGCTGAGAGCAGCAGATCAGCACACAAGAAGAGAACAGGGAGCTAAAGAAGGAGGCGGGGTAGAAGAGAACAGCAGATTGGCACGGGAGAAGAGAACCAGGAGTCACAGAAGGAGGGGGTGGAAAAGAACAGCAGATCAGTACAGGAGAAGAGAACAGGGAGTTAGAGTAGGAGGCGGGTGAAAGAGAACAGCAGATCAGCATCAGAGAAGAGAAAAGGGAGTTAGAGAAGGAGGTGGATGGAAGAGAGAAAAAAGATCATCACAGGAGAAGGCAACAAGGAGTTAGAGAATGAGGCCGGATGAAAAATAAGAGCAGATCAGCACAGGAGAAGAGAACAGGGAGTTAGAGAAGGGGGTGGGTAGAAGAGAGCAGCAGATCAGCACAGGAGAACAGAACAGGGAGATAAAGAAGGAGGGGGTGGAAGAGAGTAGCAGTTCAGCACAGGAGAAGAGAAGAGAACAGGGAGTTAAAGTAGGAGGTGGGGTGGAAGAGAGCAGCAGTTCAGCACAGGAGAAGAGAACATGGAGTTAAAGAAGGAGATGGGTTGAAGAGAACAGCAGATCAGCACAGGAGAAAAGAACAGAGTTAAAGAAGGAGGTAGGGTGGAAGAGAGCAGCAGATCAGCACAGGAGAAGAGAACAGGGAGTTAAGGAAGGAAGCAGTGGAAGAGAACAGCAGATCAGCACAGGAGAAGAGAACTGAGAGTTAAAGAAGGAGGAGGGGTGGAAGAGAGCAGCAGATCAGCACAGAAGAAGAGAAGAGAACAGGGAGTTAGAGAAGGAAGCAGAGTGGAAGAGAGCACCAGATCAGCATGGGAGAAGAGAAGAGAACAGGAAGTTAGAGAAGGAGCTGGGTGGAAGAGAGGAGCAGATCAGCACCGCAGAAGAGAACCAGGAGTTAAAGAAGGAGGTGGGGTGGAAGAGAGCAGCAGATTAGCACGGGAGAAGAGAATAGGGAGTTAGAGAAGGAGGCAAGGTGGAAGAGAACAGCAGATCGGCACAGGAGAAGAGAAACGGGAGTCACAGACGGAGGCGGTGGAAAAGATCAGCAGATCAGTACAGGAGAAGAGAACAGGGGGTTAGAGAAGGAGGCGGGTTGAAAGAGAACAGCAGATCAGCACCGGAGAAGAGAACAGGGAGATAAAGAAGGAGGCAGGTGGAAGAGAGTAGCAGATCAGCACAGGAGAACAGAAGAGAACAGGGACTTAAAGTAGGAGGTGGGGTGGAAGAGAGCAAAAAGATCATCACAGGAGAAGTTAGAGAAGGAGGCGGGTGGAAGAGAGTAGCGGATCAGCACAGGGGAAGAGAAGAGAACAGGGAGTTAAAGTAGGAGGTGGGGTGGAAGAGAGCAGAAGATCAGCACAGGAGAAGAGAACAGGGAGATAAAGAAGGAGGTGGGTGGAAGAGAGCAGCAGATCAGCACAGGAGAAGAGAACAGGGAGTCACAGAAGGAGGCGGGTGAAAGAGAACAGCAGATCAGCACAGAAGAAGAGAACAGGGAGTTAGAGAAGGAGGCGGGATGAAATAGAACAGCAGATCAGCACAGGAGAAGAGAACAGGGTGGTAGAGAAGGAGGCGGATGGAAGATAACAGAAATATCATCACAGGAGAAGAGAACAGGGAGTTAGAGAATGAGGCGGGAGGAAGAGAACAGCAGATCAGCATGGGAGAAGAGAACAGGGAGTTAGAGAAGGAGGTTGTGGAAGAGAGCAACATATTAGCACAGGAGAAGCGAACAGGAAATTAGAGAAGGAGGCGGGGGAAAGAGATCAGCAGATCAGCACAGGAGAAGAGAAGTGAACAGGGAGTTAAAGAAGGAGTTGGGGTGGACGAGAGCAGCAGATCAGCACAGGAGAAGATAACAGGGAGTTAAAGAAGGAGGTGGGTGGAAGAGAGCAGCAGATTAGCACAGGAGAAGAGAACAGGGAGTTGAAGGAGGCGGCATGGAAGAGAGCAGCAGATCAGCACAGCAAAAGAGAACAGGGAGTTAAAGAAGGAGGCGGGTGGAAGAGAGCAGCAAATCAGAACAGGAGAAGAGAAGAGAACAGGGAGCTAGAGAAGAAGGCGGGTAGAAGAGAGCAGCAGATCAGCTCGGGAGAAGAGAAGAGAACAGGGAGTTGGAGAAGGAGGTGGGTGGAAGAGAGCAGCATAACAGCACAGCAGAAGAGAACATGGAGTTAAAGAAGAAGGCGAGTGGAAGAGAGCAGCAGATCAGCAAAGGAGAAGATAACAGGGAGTTAAAGAAGGAGGTGGGGTGGAAGAGAACAGCAGATCAGCACCGGAGAAGAGAACAGGGAGTTAAAAAGGAGGCGGTGGAAGAGAACAGATGATTGGCACAGGAGAAGAGAACACGGAGTTAGAGAAAGAGGCGGCTGGAAGAGAACAGCAGATTAGCACAGGAGAAGAAAACAGGGAGTTAAAGAAGGAGGAGGGGTGGAAAAAAGCAGCAGATCAGCACAGGAGAAGAGAACATAGAGTTAGAGAAGGAAGCAGAGTGGAAGAAAGCAGCAGATCAGCACGGGAGAAGAGAACAGGGAGTTAAAGTAGGAGGTGGGGTGGAAGAGAGCGGCAGATTAGCACAGGAGAAAAGAATAGGGAGTTAGAGAGGGAGGCGAGGTGGAAGAGAGCAGCATATCAGCAGAAGAGAACAAGGAGTTGGAGAAGGAGGCGGGGTGCAGGAGAGCAGCAGATCAGCAGAGGGAAAAAAGAAGAGAACAGGGAGTTAGAGAAGGAGGTGGGTGGAAGAGAGCAGCAGATCAGCTCAGCAGAAGAGAATAGGGAGTTAAAGAAGGAGGTTGGGTGGAAGAGAGCAGCAGATTAGCACAGGAGAAAGGGAACAGGGAGTTAAAGAAGGAGGTGGGGTGGAAGAGAGCGACAGAACAGAACGGGAGGAGAGAACAGGGAGGTAGAGAAGGAGGCGGGTTGAAGAGAGCAGCAGATCAGCTCTGGAGAAGAGAAGTGAACAGGGGTTTAAAGAAGGAGGTGGGTGGATGAGAGCAGCAGATCAGCACAGGAGAAGAGAACAGGGATATAGAGAAATAGGCGAGTGGAAGAGAACAGCAGATTAGGACAGGAGAAGAAAACAGGGAGTTAAAGAAGGAGGCGGGGTGGAAGAGAGCAGCAGATCAGCACAGGAGAAGAGAAGAGAACGGAGTTAGAGAAGGAGGCAAGGTGGAAGAGAGCAGCAGATTAGCACTGAAGAAGAGAAGAGAACAGGGAGTTAGAGAAGGAGGTGGGTGGAATAGAGGGAGGGCAATAGATAGAGGGAGGGAGGGCGATAGAGTGAGGGTGATAGATAGATAGAGGGAGGGCGATAGATAGAGGGAGGGTGATAGATAGAGGCAGGGGGATAGATAGAGGGAACGAGATAGAGGGAGGGCGGTAGATAGAGTGAGGGAGGGCGATAGACAGATAGAGTGAGTGAGGGCGATAGAGTGAGTGAGGGCAATAGAGTGAGTGAGGGCAATAGAGTGAGTGAGGGCAATAGAGTGAGTGAGGGCAGTGGAGTGATAGAGTGAGGGCGGTAGAGTAGCAGAGTGAGGCTGGTAGAGTGAGGCCAGTAGAGTGAGGGTGGTAGAGTGAGGGCGGTAGAGTGAGGGCGGTAGAGTGAGGGCGGTAGAGTGAGGGTGTGAGGGTGTGTGGGGGTGTGAGGGGGTGAGGGGGTGTGATGGTGAGGGGGTGTGAGTGTGTGAGGATGAGTGAAGGTGAGAGGGTTGTGAGGGTGAGGGGGGTGAGGGTGAGAGTGTGTGTGAGAGAGTGAGGGTGTGTGTGAGGGGGAGTGAGGGTGTGGGGGTGTGAGGGTGAGTGTGGGTGAAAGGGTTGAGAGGGTGAGGATGTGAGTGAGGGTGAGGGGTCTGTGAGGGAGAGGGTGGGTGTGAGAGTGTGTGAGGGTGTAGGGGTGTGAGGGGGTGAGGGTGAGTGAGGGCGAGAGGGTTGTGAGGGTGAAGGGGGTGAGCGTTTGGGTGTGAGGGGGTGAGGGTGTGTGAGGGTGTGTGAGGGTGAGGGTGTGTGAGGGTGAGGGGGTGTGTGAGAGTGAGGGGGTGTGTGGGTGAGGGAGTGTGAGGGTGAGGGGGTGTGAGGGTGTGGGGGTGTGAGGGTGAGTGAGGTTGAGAGGGTTGTGAGGGTGAGGGGGATGAGGGTGTGAGGGTGTGTGTGAGGGTGAGGGGGTGTGAGGGTGAGGATGTGTGAGGGTGTAGGGGGTGTGAGGGTGAGTGAGGGTGAGGGGGTTGTGAGGGTGAGGGTGTGAATGTGAGGGGTGTAGGAGGGTGAGGGTGGGTGTGAAGGTGAGGGGGTGTGAGGGTGTGGGGGTGTTGGACCCGGCCTCGAGGCATGGTCCCATTCCTCCCGCATGGAGGGCCCTGGACGACATCGACCCCTGTCCTCCAGCCTAGGGCGACACCCTCCAACCTTCCCGAGAGCTGCCCCTCCGGGCGACAGCCGGCTCTCCCCCTCTGGAACTCGGCAACCCCTACTCACCCCACTCTGCTGGTCCGACCCCTATCCCGGATCACCATCTCAGACCCCGACTCCATCTTGGACCCTCCACGACCAGGCCCCATGGCCTCGGCCCGACCTCGGCCGCGGACCCAGCGAAGCCCCGACATCGAGGCACCAAGATCCGACCATGTGGTAAAGCGGCCACTTGACAGATCAATGAGGAGAAGGGTTTCGATGGTCCTCCAGCCGTCCCGCAACGCCTAGTTTCGATCGCCTCCGGCCTCCCTGGGCGCTGGCTCCACCCCCCTGCTGGGTGTCTGGACACTCTCATCCCAGCCCCTCTGACCCCCCAGGTGCGAGGGTCCGGACATCAAAGAACGCCAGACCTATATCTGGGGCAGCTCTGGAGCAGGTCGGGAGTTGTATCCTGGAGTCGAGAGACACCGAGACAAACTCATCTAAGTGGAACCCGTAACCACTTTTGGAGCCCTACTGGCGCTGCCGCGGCCCATCTTCGCTGAAACCATCTTCTGGAGCCCTGCTGGCGCTGCCGTGGCCCTTCTTCGCTGAAACCATCCTTGGAGCCCTACTGGCGCTGCCGCGGCCCATCTTCGCTGAAACCATCCTTGGAGCCCTGCTGGTGCTGCCGCGGCCCATCTTCGCTGAAACCATCTTCTGGAGCCCTGCTGGCGCTGCTGCGGCCCATCTTCGCTAAAACCATCTTTAAAGCCCTGCTGGCGCTGGCGCTGCCGCGGCCCATCTTCGCTGAAACCACCTTTGGAGCCCTGCTGGCGCTGCCACGGCCCATCCTCGCTGAAACCATCTTCGGAGCCCTGCTGGCGCTGCCGCGGCCCGACCTGAGGAAGCCCCCAGCTCGAAGATTGAGAGCTGAGCGTAGGGTATCCCCGTACCAAGCTGGTACCAAGACTGTCCCGCTACACCCTTCCCTCAGTGACTAAACCTGAAAGGATCCCTTGATCCAGTTGAACCTGTACCGCTACGATTACCTGCCTAAATTGTTGATAAAAACGTTAAGAATCTATCCTTGTGTGGTGTCCATCTGTAGTGGGGTGATTGCTCGTCTGTACGATCCTAGGGGAGGAACCTCGCCAGGGGGCCTCTCGACTTCGCTCGGCCAATTCTAAGATCCCCTTTCTAACATTGGTGGCAGGCGGTGCGATCCGAGCCGACGCAGATCGTACAGAGTGTAACTCGCCCACTACTAACAGAAACACACTACGACCATGACTACCAAGGAAACCAGACCGACCTCAGAGTTCCAGATGGAACGGTTGGAAGACTATAGCCACAAAGAGTTGAAGCAATTCTGCAAGGACCTGGGCATTGCTACCACTGGACTAAGCACCAAAGACGATCTCAAACAGGCCCTGCAAACATGGGTGGAGACAGGAGCGATGCCACCCCAGAACGAAGTCATCACGATCCCCGGTATGCACCCATAGAACATCGCAACCTCAGCGGAGGAAAGAAACACGGGCCTCTCCCACGAGGATGCCTGAGAACGAGAAAGGAGCCGGTTCCACGAATTGGAGCTGGCTAGACTCCGCTTAGATAGTGAACTACAACTGGCCGAAAAGAAGATAGCCCTTGAGCAACTACGGCTACAGGGAGACCTGGAAGAGAAAAGAAGGCAGAGGGATTTAGAGGAGAAGAAGCTCGCGTACGAGCATGAGCGCGGGTTAAAGGAACTAGAAATTAAGGCTAAACACGGGTACACCGGCGCCTCCGGGAGCCGGAGCACCCCATCTCCTACAGACACAAAGGTCCACATCCCCAAAGATGTCGTCAGAGAGTACTATAAAAACGACGACATCCAGCAATGGTTTAAGGCCTACGAGGTAGCCATGACCTCGCACCGAGTACCGCAAAAAGTCTGGGGTGCCGGGTTGTGGGGGAGGTTCGTCAATGAGGGGAGAAACGCCCTGCTACAGCTCCCCGACGCCGAGATGACCTCGTACGAACACATGAAAGCCGCCCTCCTTACTCGCTATGGGCTCACCCCCGAGATGTACCGGCAGCGATTCCGAGACTGCAAGAGGATCCCCGGCACCACCTGGGTGGAGTATGTGAACTTCTATAGTAGAGCCTTAGAGGGGTGGATCAAAGGCAGCCAGGTCACCACCTACGAGCAGCTGTTCAACCTCATTGTATGGGAGCACCTCTCCAACAACTGTTTTTTCGAACTCAGGAAGCATCTCCTCGAAAGCAAACTGACCGAGCCACGGAAACTCGCCATCGATGGGAGAGCACCCGGGTTCCCCGGAACTTGATGGGAGACCAGGGCCGAGCTCACCAGCGATCCCACCATCAGTGAGGCGGAGGAGGAGGCCAGGGCCGGGGCAGGGACACCGCCGCGGTGCCCCCCACCAACACTTCACCTCCCCTGTCCGGGAGAGGAGCCCTCCCAGCACGGCCGGGGCCCCACTCGAACCTTATCTGCCACAAATGCCAGCGACCCGGTCACTACGCCAATGACCCCAACTGTCCCAGAAACCAGCCATCCAACACCACCGGTCCGCAAAACCGCCAGATCGTCGCCGCCTTCCTGGGGGAGGAGCAGGGTGAAGAAGAAGACTTTGGCCAAGACCAGACCGAGTGGGAGCCCGCAGCCATGTCCCTGGTGTGTCTGGGCGAAAGAGACATGGTCCCCCAGGCCCCAATCCCGGCCAACACTCAGAAGTACAGCCAGTGGGTCACCATTAATGGACACCGGGCCGAAGCCCTTCGCGACACGGGAGCCAGCGTGATGGCCGTCCGTTGCCACCTGGTGACCCCGGATCAAATCTTGCCCAATATACTGTGCCCAGTACGGTCCGTGGATAATTCCGAGAGCCTGTGCCAGAAGGCCCGCGTCCCCTTTGAATGGGGGGGGGGGGGGGGTCGGGCATGCTGAAAGTGACCATCCGAGACGATGCCCCCGTAGACTGCCTCCTCGGAAACGACCTCGAGAGTTCCCCCTGGGTCGATGTCGAGCGGAGAGAGCATCTGGGGATGCTAGGCCTCCCTGAGTGGGTCTGTGCGACAACACGATCCATGGCCGCCCGAGCCGTCAACTCAACCGAAGAACCAGAATGGGCTGAGCCTCCACCGCCCGTCATCTCCGAAGACACCGACCCTGAACCCGGTCCACCGGGGCCCAACTGTGAAGAAATTGCCCCGCTCAGTGACCTCCCGGAACTGGCCCAATGGCGCCAAGAAGGTGGCCCCACTCGAGAACAGTTCCGTCATTAGCAAAAAACGTGTCCCTCCCTCGAGGGGATCCGACAGCAAGCCGCAGCTCAGAGCACAGGGGATACCTCGGGGTCCCACTGGGTCTATTGGGACAACGAGCTCCTCTACAGTGAGCAGAAGATTGTCGAGCTAGGGGCCAGGTGAGTATTGGTAGTCCCCCTCTGGTTCAGAGACTTCCTCCTGAATCTGGCACACGATGTGCCCCTCGCCGGGCACCTAGGGCAGGACAAGACATACAGCCGCCTGGTGACCCACTTCTACTGGCCCAAGATGAGGAATGATGTGATCAATCCCTGCCGGACTTGCCCCACCTGCCAAGCCAGCGGGAAGAGCGGCGTAAAACTAAAGGTCCCCCTGCAACCTTTCCCAGTCGTCAACACTCCCTTCGAGCGGGTGGGGATCGACATGGTGGGGCCCCTGGAGCCCCGAACATCCCAAGGTCACCGTTTCATCCTCGTCCTGGTGGACCATGCCACCCGTTATCCCGAAGCTATCCCTCTCCGGACCGTGACGGCTCCCGTGGTGGGCCGGGCACTAATGGGGATCTTCTCCCGGGTGGGCTTCCCCCGAGAAGTCATCAGTGATCGGGGTACGAACTTCATTTCCCGCTACATGAAGTCACTCTGGCAGCAATGCGGGGTCACGTATAAATTTACGACCCCCTATCACCCCCAAGGGAACGGACTGGTGGAACGTTTCAATCGAACCCTCAAGGGGATGATCATGGGCCTGGAGGAACCCTTACGACGCCAGTGGGACGTGTTGATGCCCTGCCTCCTCTTCGCCTATCGGGAGGTTCCTCAGAAGTCCCTGGGATTCAGCCCCTTCGAACTATTGTACGGGCACCCCGTCCGGGGTCCCCTAAGCCTGGTCAAAGAAGGCTGGGAGGTGACCGCCCAAGATGCTCCCCCCGACGTATACCAGTACCTCCTGACCCTCCAGAACCAGACTCGGCGGTTCCGGGAACTTGCCAAGACCAACCTCGAAGCCAGCCAAGAAGACATGAAAAGCTGGTATGATCAAAACGCCTCTTCTATTGAGTTTGAGCCGGGCCAACAGGTCTCGGTCATGTCCCCGGTCGAACCATGTGCCCTCCAGGACAAGTGGACTGGGCCCTTCAAGGTGGTGGAACGCAAGGGCCCCGTCACCTACCTGGTGGACATGGAGTCCCCTAGGAACCCCCTCCGGGTCCTCCACGCCAACAGACTCAAACCTCACTTTGTCCGATCAGAACTTGAAGACGACTCCGAGCCCCTACCAGACCTCCTGAACGCCCTCGAAAAAGACGGCTCCGTGGAGGGAGTCAACCTTTCCTCCACCCTGACCCCAGAACAACGCCGAGATTGCCAAGAGCTATTGGGACAATTTGCCGATTTATTTTCTCTTACCCCCGGAGTCACCCCGTGGTGCGTCCACGACGTCGACACCGGGGATAGCCCGCCTGTGCGACACCGGGCCTACCGAGTTCCCGACCGAGTTCGGATCTTCATTCAGTCAGAAGTGTCCAAAATGCTGGCTCTGGGGGTGGTCGAGCCCTCCGACAGTCCATGGGCCAGCCCTGTCGTCCTGGTCCCCAAGGCCGCCGCCCCTGGTGCTGCCCCCGAACTTAGGTTTTGTGTGGACTACCGGGGGCTGAACGCCGTCACCTGGACAGACGCTCACCCCATTCCCCGGGCTCATGAACTGATCGACCGCCTGGGGGCGCCCCGCTACTTGAGCACCTTCGACCTGACCTCCGGCTACTGGCAGATCAAACTCACACCAGGCGCCCAGGAGCGATCCGCTTTCTCCACCCCGATGGCCACTACAACTTCAGGGTGATGCCCTTCGGGATGAAAAACGCCCCCGCCACGTTCCAGAGACTGGTGAACAAGGTGCTGGCGGGGCTCGAAGAGTTCAGAGCCGCCTACCTGTACTATATCGCAGTGTACAGCCTCCACTGGGCTGAACACCTCCAACACCTCCGGGAGGTCTTGGCAGCCCTCCGCCGGGCCGGATTGACCATAAAAGCAAGCAAATGCCAGATCGGCCAAGGTTCCGTGACCTACCTGGGACACCAAGTGGGGAGCGGCCAGGTGGCCCCCCTCCAACCCAAGATCGACGCCATCCTGGCCTGGGAGCCCCCGGTCACCCAGACAGAAGTCCGAGCCTTCCTGGGGCTCACTGGGTATTACTGGCGCTTCATAAAGGACTATGGCAGTATTGTGGGCCCCCTCACTGAACTCACTTCCAAGAGACAGCCACAGAAGGTGCACTGGACACCCGAGTGTCAGACCGCCTTTGAGACCCTAAGGAAAGCAATGCGCACCGCCCCCGTGCTCCAGGCCCCCAATTACAGCCAGGAATTCATAGTTCAAATGGATGCCTCCGATCACGGTGTCGGGGCAGTTCTCTTCCATGCCAACGCCGAAGGAATTGATCAACCGGTGGCCTTCATTAGCCGACGTCTGCTGGCCCGAGAACAACGTTGGAGCACCATTGAGCGGGAGGCCTTCGCCGTGGTGTGGGCCCTCAAGAAACTCAGACCCTATCTCTTCGGCACCCACTTCCGGGTGCAAACTGACCACCGACCCCTGCGGTGGCTGATGCAGATGCGAGGGGAGAACGCGGAGTTGCTGCGCTGGTCCATCTCTCTACAAGAGATGGACTTCGCGGTGGAGCATCGCCCCGGCAGCGACCACGCCAACGCAGACGGCCTGTCCCGCTTCTTCCGTCTCGACGAGGAGAATACCCAAGAGGATGGGTGACTCTCCCTGCCTTCAGCTGGGGGGGACGTGTGTTGGACCCGGCCTCGTGGCGTGGTCCCACTCCTCCCGCATAGAGGGCCCTGGACGACATCGACCCCTGTCCTCCGGCCTAGGGCGACACCCTCCAACCTTCCCGAGAGCCGCCCCTCCGGGCGACCGCCGGCTCTAGCCCTCTGAAACTCGGAAACCCCTACTCGCCCCACTCTGCTGGTCCGACCCCTATCCCGGACCACCATCTCAGACCCCGACTCCATCTTGGACCCTCCACGACTAAGCATGGGCGGAAAATCCGTTCCGCTCGCGGATTTTGCGGATTTTCGGGAAATTCGCAATCCGCGAGATTCGCGAATCTCCCGCAAAATCCGCAAATCCGCGAGCAGCGGATTTTGCTCGCACTGCTCGCACTGTTCGCATGAGTTCGCGCCCCGCGAATAAGTGCAAAATTGCAGAAATACGCTCTTAGCAAAACTGAAAGTAACTACTTACCAGGTTCAAAAGTTCAGGCTCATCATTAGTAGCCATTTCCTGTAGTGCTTCCTGAGGGGCCCCTCCAGAGTTCAGTTGCCAGTTGAAACTATTATGTGACCCTGCTCTGAACCTCAGAATAGTTACACATATGCCACAAAGGTCCTGAATTACAGCTAAGGGAGACAAGCAGGAGCCAGGCTGGAAGTTAAAATCCATTAATCAGCCCCTAATTCATTATTGTCAGTTGGGGCAGGGCAGGTGTTGTAACTAATTTTGCAACAATGAAAGCACTTAGCAAGTGCAAAAGATCACTAATCAGGGCGCACTAAGGAAGCAGGTGCCAGCTAAAAAAATATTCTGTGACACATTAATCAGTCCCAAATTAATTCAGGTCACTTGAGGCAGGGAAGGTGTGCTTTGCTTTGCCGAAAATAATGTACACTGGACAACCAGAGGGTGTGGTGATGAAACAGAGGGTGGCATGGGTGGGCCAGAGGGTGGCATGAGTAGTCAGAGAGTGGCAGTGGTGACAGAGAGTGGCAGTGATGAAGAAGAGTGTCCCAAACAGGCTGGACACGTAGAAACAACAAGTTCGCAAAACTTGCGACCCGACAGGTAAGTTCGCAAATTGCGAAATTGTAAAAACCCTCGCGAACTGGCAGAAACACGGGCGAACACAAAAAAAAAAAAATCCGCAAATCCGCGGGAATTCGCGGATTTTGCGGATTGCGAATCCGCAAATCCGCAAAATTCGCGAACGCGAGATCCGCAAAATTCGCCCATGCTTATCCACGACCAGGCCCCGTGGCCTCGGCCCGACCTCGGCCGCAGACCTAGCGAAGCCCCAACATCGAGGCACCAAGATCCGACCAGGTGGTAAAGCGGCCACTTGACGGATCAATGAGGAGAAGGGTTTCGATGGTCCTCCAGCCGTCCCGCGACGCCTAGTTTCGATCGCCTCTGGCCTCCCTGGGGGCTGGCTCCACCCCCCTGCTGGGTGTCTGGACACTCTCATCCCGGCCCCTCCGACCCCCCAGGTGCGAGGGTCCGGACATCAAAGAACGCCAGACCTATATCAAGGGCAGCTCTGGAGCAGGTCGGCAGTTGTATCCTGGAGTCGAGAGACACCGAGACAAACTCATCTACGTGGAACCCGTAACCACCTTTATAGCCCTGCTGGCGCTGCCGCGCCCCATCTTCGCTTAAACCATCTTCTGGAGCCCTGCTGGCACTGCCACGGCCCATCTTCGCTGAAACCATCCTTGGAGCCCTGCTGGTGCTGCCGCGGCCCATCTTCGCTGAAACCATCTTTGGAGCCCTGCTGGCGCTGCCGCGGCCCATCTTCGCTGAAACCACCTTTGGAGCCCTGCTGGCGCTGCCGCGGCCCATCCTCGCTGAAACCATCTTCGGAGCCCTGCTGGCGCTGCCGCGGCCCGACCCTGAGGAACCCCCCAGCTCGAGGATTGAGAGCTGAGCGTAGGGTATCCCTGTACCAGGCTGGTACCAAGACTGTCCCGCTACCCCCTTCCCTCAGTGACTAAACCTGAAAGGATCCCTTGATCCAGTTGAACCTGTACCGCTACGATTACCTGCCTTAATTGTTGATAAAAACGTTAAGAATCTATCCTTGTGTGGTGTCCATCTGTAGTGGGGTGATTGCTCGTCTGTACGATCCTAGGGGAGGAACCTCGCCAGGAGGCCTCTCGACTTCGCTCTGCCAATTCTAAGATCCCCTTTCTAACAGGGGGTGTTAGGGGGTGAGGGTGAGAGGGTTGTGAGGGTGAGGGGGTGAGGGTGTGGGTGTGAGGGTGTGGAGGTGTGTCAGGGTGAGGGGGTGTGGGAGTGAGGGGGTGTGTGTGAGAGAGAGGGGTGAGTGGGTGAGGGGGTGTGAGGGTAAGGGGGTGTGAGGGTGTGGGGGTGTGAGGGGGTGAGGCTGTGTGTGAGGGGTGTGAGGTTGAGGGGGTGTAGGGGTCTCTGGGTGTGTGGGATGAGGGTGAGGTGGTGTGAGGGTGAGGGTGTGTGAGGGTGAGTGACGGTGAGAGGGTTGTTAGGGGTGTGAGGGGTGTGTGAGGGTGTGGGGGTGGGTGTGAGGGTGTGAGGGTGAGTGAGGGTGAGAGGGTTGCGTGGATGAGGGGGGTGAGGGTGTGAGGGTGTGTGAGGGTGTGTGATGATCTGGGGGTGTGTGATGGTGAGTGGTGTGTGAGGGTGAGGGTGGGTGTGAGGGGGTGTTAGGGTGAGGGATGTGAGGGTGAGAGGTTTGTGAGGGTGAGGTGGGTGAGGGTGTGGGGTGTGAGGGTGAGAGGGTTGTGAGGGTGAGGTGGGTGAGGGTGAGGGTGTGTGAGGGTGAGTGTGTGTGAGTGTGAGGGGGTGTGGAGGTTTGAGGGAGTGAGGGTGAGTGAGGGTGAGAGGGTTGTGAGGGTGAGGGGGTGAGGGTGTGGGTGTGAGTGTGAGGGTGAGGGTGAGGGGGCGTGAGGGTGAGGGGGTGTGAGGGTGTGGGGTGTGAGGGGGTGATGGTGAGTGAGGGTGAGAGGGTTGTGAGGATGTGAGGCTCTAGGGTGTGGGGGTGTGAGGGGGTGAGGGTGATAGGGTTGTGGGGGTGATGGGGGGTGAGGGTGTGAGTGTGAGGATATTGGGGTCTGAGGGGTTAGGGTGAGAGGGTTGTGGGGATGAGGGGGGTGAGGGAGTGAGTATGAGAGGGTGTGTGAGGGTGTTTGAGTGTGAGGGGGTGTGTGAGAGTGTGTGTGAGGGTGAAGGGGTGTGAGGGTGTGAGGGTGAGGGGGTGTGAGGGGGTGTAAGGGGGTGTGTGAGGGTGAGGGGGTGTGAGGGTGAGTGAGGGTGAGAGGGTTGTGAGGGTGAGTGAATAGTGAAGAGAACAGAAAGCTAAGGAAGCACCAGAATGACAAGAAAGAATAGGTGAGTGAGGGTGAGAAGGTTGTGAGGATGAGGGGGGTGAGGGTGTGAGGTTAAGGGTGTGTGAGGGTGTGGGGGTGTGTGAGGGTGTGAGGGGTGTGAGGGTGAGGGTGTCTGTGAGGGTGAGGGTGTGTGTGAGGGTGAGGGTGGGTGTGAGGGTGTGGGGGTGTAAGGTGGTGAGGGTGAGTCAGGGTGAGAGGGTTGTGAGGGATGTGATGGAGAAGTGTGGCTCACTGGTTAGAGGAGGCAGACCTGGAAGCAGAGGTCAGCCCGGGACCAGGGTTCAATTCCCGGCTCGGCGGGGTCTTGAGTCCTAAAAAATGTCCATGGACTCGACAATTCTCGCTCCGGTGCCTACTCGATTCATGGGTTCACACTCTGCGACTCTGGGCAATTGCTTGCTTAATCTCCACAACGGCCCCTCGCGGCGGGATGCCTGGCTTTCACCTTGCGAATACCCTGCCGGGATTATTTCACTGGGGAATACCAGGACGGGTTCCCTAAGCAAGCGCTTAGAAACCGCTTGGTGATTTGCGCTATATAAATTCTTGTACATTTACATTTACATGTGAGGGTGAGGGATGTGAGGGTGAGGTGGGTGAGGGTGAGGGGTTGTGAGGGTGAGAGCGTTGTGAGGGTGAGGTGAGTGAGTGAGTGTGAGGCTGTGTGTGAGGGTGAGGGTGAGGGGGTGTGAGGGTGAGGGGGTGTGAGGGTGAGGGTGTGTGTGAGGGTGAGGGTAGGTGTGAGGGTGAGGGGGTGTAAGGTGGTGAGGGTGAGTGAGGGTGAGAGGGTTGTGAGGGATGTGATGGAGAAGTGTGGCTCACTGGTTAGAGGAGGAAGACCTAGAAGCAGAGGTCAGCCCGGGACCAGGGTTCAATTCCCGGCTCGGCGGGGTCTTGAGTCCTAGAAAATGTCCATGGACTCGACAATTCTCGCTCCGGTGCCTACTCGATTCATGGGTTCACACTCTGCGACTCTGGGCAATTGCTTCCTTAATCTCCACAACGGCCCCTCGCGGCGGGATGCCTGGCTTTCACCTTGCGAATACCCTGCCGGGATTATTTCACAGGGGAATACCAGGACGGGTTCCCTAAGCAAGTGCTTAGAAACCGCTTGGTGATTTGCGCTATATAAATTCCTGTACATTTACATTTACATGTGAGGGTGAGTGGGTTCTGAGGGTGAGGTTGGTGAGGGTGAGGGGTTGTGAGGGTGAGAGGGTTGTGAGGGTGAGGGGTGTGAGGGTGCGGGGTGTGAGGGTGAGAGGGTTGTTGGGGTGAGGGGGGTGAGGGTGCGAGTGAGGGTGAGAGGGTTGTGAGAGTGAGGGTTTGAGTGTGAGAGTGAGTGAATAGTGAAGAGAACACAAAGGGTGAGGGGGTGTGTGAGGGTGAGAGTGGGTGTGAGGGTGGGGGGTTGTGAGGGTGAGGGGATGTGAGGGTGTGGGGGTGTGAGGGGGTTAGCGGGTGTGTGAGGGTGAGGGGTGTGAGGGTGAGGGTGTGTGTGAGGGTGAGGGGGTATGAGGGTGAGTGAGGGTGAGAGGGTTGTGAGGATAGCAACTGTGAAACTTACAAGCACCAAGAGTAATAAGATTTCCTTTGCTTTTTCTTTTTCTTTAACAGACCCCTGACGAAGGGGCTACCTAGCCCCGAAATGCATTGGGTTGACGTATTTAATATGTTTTGATTTATGTCACTACATTATTGACTTTGTTTGTATTATGATTATGTTATGATGAACATGTTTGTTGAATGTACAATGAACTGAATACAAATGGTTGAAATACAAATTGAAATGCTAAAAATGGAATAATTGTTCTTTTCAAGTAGTGCACTTTTGAGTCCTGGCAGCCAATAGAGGCCAGGCCCTATACATATGTTGAAAGGTGTTAGCAGGCACCAATCAAAGGTAGCACACATACCACACAAACAAATGAAACCAAGATTAAAGTGTGCAGAACCCACATACATTCATAAATTAGTAAATTGCCTTAAAGAGGTGCATTAAGTGAATGTAAAGTTTGTAAATTTTTGGTCTGGTTTAAGTCGTAAGAAAACATGTTCTCCTTGTCTCCTGCATGTGGGGCAAGCCTTCAAGGCAGCGCTGGGAGGGGGGCTGGGCAACCATGCCAGCATTCCGATTCACGAGCAGATGGTCCTGTTTATGACCTGCCAAGCGTGTGAAGAGGCTGCTGGCAAATGGCTTTGATGTTATTGTCTTGCTTTATTGGAGGGGTAGGGGGAGCGAATTGCTGTGCAGGAGCCTGGCTCTCATATGAACTGTATGAGTTTTGAAATCAGCTTACTAAATTCTCGCTGGAAAAAAAAAATGCTTACGCATTGCTTCAGCTAGACCTAAAAACAGAAAGAGGGAGATAAAATAAGAAAGAAATCTATCTATAAACAAACTAACAAAGAACGAAATGGAACAAAAAATTGGGGAAAAAGAAAGAACAAAGGAATATTCGAAAGAAAACTAAATGAAGAAAAACACAAATGAAAAAAAGCGTAATATTAGAGTAACTCACTGATCTATCTACAAAAAAAATCAAATCTGTGAACCAGTAGGTTACTGCTGTGCAAGCTCTACGTTATTTCAATGGTGGGAAAACGTTTGATTAGACTGGACACAGAGCACGCCAGTTAGTGCATAATCAACAAGATTTATGTTGCTACTATGATATACTGGATTTCGCTGGGTACACAATGATGTCTGAAGGAAGACCCTGAGCCCCGTATGATATTTCAAGCTCTGAGGTGTTCGTGATCAACATAGTAAGCCAGAACATATATACTATTATACTTTTCCTTGTTTACAATTTCTATGGGTCAGATTTAACATATATAAGTATAAAAGTACTAATAGACTTGCAGACTCCGCTCCTCGCCACTCCCTTGCCTCCCTATTTATGGCATCCATAAGAATTTTCCATTTCTTGCACTGCCTCTTCTGATATAATATATGTAATTAGTCATGTGAATTCGATACATGCCGGACAGCTAACTACATGGCACTCTGACATCCCAGACCGCTTTTAACATTGTGCACAATGATTTCTCTAGCAGGTGTGCAATGCTGTTACAATAAAAATGAGAATGGGCGCATAATTGCATTTGCTCCCACCAGCAGTTCTAGAAACATCACAACAGTAAGCTGAACAGATGGCACCGGCAGATATGCACTATACGAACGCTGCTTACAAAACATAACTGTACACATTTTAGTACGAAATAGTCAGCCCTTTTATCTAAAATACCTGGCACTCATCCCCTGAAAGTAGTGAATGAGCAGACTCACAGCTGGTGTGAAGTCCTCAAACAGCGGTCTGCATGAAAGAAGAGTAATGACATTCTACTATACAAACAACTGCACCAGTGAACCTAATTATACCACACTGCTACCCCCACAACCCGCCAATTGGTTAACGCTAAGGTACCAACTGCGCTATCTAAACTCGGAGTCCGAGGCCAGAACTTCGGCAGAGTCTTTCAACGGTGGGTTAATATACAAAAGGACATCAATGAGCGAAAGAAAAAGAGAAAAATTCAAGAGAAAAATAAATAAGATGAGCAAATACGGAGAAGACAGATAAAATATGTTGCAACAAATGGAATAAAACATTCAACGCCACTGCGTTACGTACAGAAAATTGAAAGAACGAATGAATAAAATAAAAATGTCATATGGGGAAAATCACAATGGGAGAAGGATAAAACATGACATGCCGATGTTGTGTTGGGGGAAAAAACATTAGCTTAACAAGCTCTCGGCATTGCGTGGCGGGGAGGTGGGGGAGCGGCGAAACGCGAATTAAAAAAAAACATTAGCTTATCAAGCTCTCTGCATTACGTGGCAGGGGGACGGGAGAGCAGAGGAGCGGTGTTCCTTTGAAGTCGGAAGGGTGGGAGGGAACGAGCATATGGGGTTTGAGCGAGAAGTGAGGCCAAGCGCGTGCTGGCAAAGCTTTGCGCTTGAATGCCTCACATGCATTGGGGAGAATCCGCACTCCAAAACCATCTTGGTAGGATTGCTGGTGGCCCTCTATATGTCTCGCCAGCAATGCACATGCGCATTGGCAGGCAAGACCTAAAAAGTGAGAAGCACCTTATTCTAAATGTAAGCAAAAGCAGACTTCTTCTCCTCGTGTGAGTACATCTCGGGGAAGCCCCAACGCTTTCTTGAGGTGACGACAGAACCTCCATAGGCCTAACCTTGTTTATTTTGTGTGGTTGTACCAGGGGGCGAGATGGTAAGATAACCCATGTGCTTCCTGCATCCATTTTTGAGATCTTTGTGTCATCTGAAGGTCAAGGGTTCAAATGCAGGTGGGTCACTCAGCCTTGCATTTTTCTTGGGGTTAGTAAACGAGTACCTTTGTGTTGTCTAATTAATAAATAGCCTTTATTGGCGACTAAAGATGAGATAGACTGCAATGTCCTGAACAGTTATACTGTGGGCTGTTGACTAACCTAGATGGGGCATATTTAGAGCATGGAGTATAAACTTTGCTCGTCATTTTCTTAAGGGCGCCGCATGTATTGGTAACACATTTAACCTCATAGCTGCTATTAAACATTCCTCCCCAGTGCTGCGCTGTCCATTAGAACTAGTGCTGAATGGACGTTCAATGGTCGTGCGCAGCACTGGGGAGGTAGTGCTGCCGTCGGCCAATGCACCGAGGCAGCACTTAAGGGGTTAACAAGTATTGGCATAGCCAATAGGTCTCGCCTTTGAAACCTTATCAGTGTTTAGCCATGCAACAGTTGTTGTTGCACCAAGGATATTGTGCTGCTTAACAAAATACTTATAAGGTCCCAAAAGCGAGACATATTCGCTATGCCAATGCTTGTTAAATGTGCTACCAATACATGCGGCGCCCTTAAGAAAATGACGAGCAAAGTTTATACTCCATGCTCTAAATATTCCTCACCTAGAATAGTCAGCAGCTCACAATACAACTGTTCAGAACATTGCAGTCTATCTCACCTTTAGTTGCCAATAAAGGCTATTTATTAATTAGACTATAACAGAGTCCTTTGTTAATCTAGGGGTAAACTGTGCAGAGCTAATAACATGACTGGGTGATGCAATACCTGAGTTTAGAGTCTGAGTGCAATGCCTTACATGCTTCTACCATCAACTTCATAATAAGGTGAGTAATTTCCAGGTTTCTTAAAATCTTGTACATAGGGGAGGTATAAATACTGCCAAGCTCTAAATGAGCACCCTGCTATAACTAAGATACCCTACAGAACAGAGTACAGGGATCTGTTACCTGAAGTTACCATGTGGGAGTAACCTCGTGACTTCATTTTCTGTATTTCAACACAACACGGCCTTACCTAACTAACTTTGACCTACAAATTCTTCGACCGCACTGTAATATAAAAATATTTCATGTAATTAAAATTATCTGAATTGCACTTGAAGAACTGTATTAATTTAAAAAGCGAAAGAAAGGTACGTAGAATGTTGACTAATGAGGATGTTAATTGTTTGAAAATCAAGGAAAGAGAGGGTTACATTTCTTTACATCTAGGAAATATTTTTTTTTTTTTTCCTAAATTTCTAAAGCGCGAACAAATACCACAAATGGTGTCTCGGCGCTGGGCAGACAGAGAGGCACATCCTGTGCATTATTGAGTGAATAACCATGTCTTCACTTGCCTTCTGAAGAGCAACAGTGAGGGGCTGGTTTTTATGTGATGGGGCAAGGAGTTCCAGAGCCTCGAGGCGGCCACCATGAAGCGTCTGTCTCCCCAGGTGACTGTTCCCACTCGTTGAATGCATAATGATGCGGATGAGGCTGATCTTAGCGCTCTTTTGGGAACGTACAGCTGCAGTGATTCCCTAAAGAAGTCGGGTCCTTGGCTATTCAGTGCCCTGTATATAATACACAGAGCCTTGAATTTTGTTCTCTTTTTTACTGGGAGCCAGTGCAGTTGGTAAATGACTGATGAGATCGGTGCAAACTTGGGAGTTCTGGTCAGGATTCGCGCCGCAGCGTTCTGCACCATTTGTAGCTTTTTGAAGACCTGCTCCTGGGCATTCAGCAGAAGCCCATTACAGTAGTCCACCTTGGATAACACCAAGGAGGACATCAGGGTTTTCCCTGCAGACAGTGGTAGGTAGGGTAGTAGCTTTTTCACTTTCCATAGCATGAAGAAGGAAGAGGAGACCACTGCGTTAGCGTGATTGGTGAAACTTAGTTTGTTGTCGAACAACACTCCTAGGTTTCTAACCTTTGAGACTGGGATAGGTGGATTGCCCATTTCCGATGGCCACCAGATCGGAGACCAAGATGGGTTTAGGTCTCCAAACACCATTACCTCGGTCTTATCGGTGTTTAGTTTTAGACAGTTATTGTCCATCCAGTGACTGATGGCTCTCATGCCAGTCTGAAAGTTGGCTGCCACTTCGATCCCGTTCTTATGTACTGCCAACACCAACTGGGTATCGTCGGCGTACGAAGTCACTCCCATTCCATAGGTTTTAATGATCCTCGCCAAGTCCGACACATAGATGTTGAAAAGTATCGGACTCAGCGAGGATCCCTGGGGGACTCCGCATGGCAGCACGAACGTAGGTGAGTAAAAGTTCCCCATCTTCACTGACTGTTCTCTATTGGCTAGGAAAGAGGTCAGAAGTTCCGCAGCCCTGCCCTTTATGCCCATGGCTTTGACACGGTCGATCAGGATGTTATGATCGACCGTGTCGAAGGCCGCTGATAGATCTAGCAGGATCAGAACAGCCGAACCGCCCTGGTCCATGATCTGTCTGATCTCTTCAGAGGCCTTGATGAGCGCTGTCTCCGTTCCATGTCCTCTTCTGAACCCGAACTGGGTGTTATCTAACAGGTTGTTTTGATCAATGTAGTTGGCCAGCTGTTTGTTTATGGCTTTTTCAAGAATTTTTGATGGATAAGGGAGGGCTGCTATAGGGCGGTAATTTTTTAATTCCAAGGTTTTAAGGGTTGGTTTCTTTAAAAGAGGCTTTATTATTGCAGTTTTCCAGTTTTGGGGATATTTTCCTGTTTCACAGATGGTACTGCAGATGTTCTCCAGGATTGGTGCTACTACATCAGATGTTAGTTTGATAATGGTTGGTGGGCATGGATCAAGAGGGGATCCTGACATAGTAGTTTTAATGAGATCTTTTATTTCTGTTAATGATGGGGGGATAAATTTGTTCAGAGATGAGGACGTGAGTTCTATGTTCTTGGTGTTATCTGACAGTTCCTCATTCGTGATGTTATTAAATTTATCGAAAATTTCAGTTACCTTGGTCCTGAAGAAGTCGGCCATTTTATTGCAGAAGTCTTGGGAGGTTTCAGTGATATTGGCTGTTGGTATCGTTGTTAATGTAGCCACTGTCTGGTATCAGCAGTTAACTAGTCGCAAAATTTACCAGTTTTAAATCAAACAGATATTCCCTCCCCCCCCAAAATGTGTATTAGAATTTACTCTCATGTAGTTCAGCAGGTCAAAAAACATATAACATCTACAAACAGGAATGAAAACACGACTGTATTACATTAACTAACTACTACTTTCAAAAACTACATTTTGAAATAAATGTATTCCTTAGTTTTGGGAAAGAGGAAAGCAATTAAAGGCCACAATGAGAAGATGGTGCCCTATGGTATACATGTTAGTACTAGTAAGCTCAGGTTAGAGATAGATTGAGGTTCTACTTATCTCTGATAAATGGAGTGGTAGGAGTGATAGGTTCAATGTGGTGGGGAGAAAGATTTTGTGGCAGGCCTCGGATTTGGAGATCAGATTTCTCACATATATCTCCTCGCACAAACATACAGCTGAAATGCAAGTTACTGGAAAGCAGTAAAGCGACTGTGTGATTGTCCTCTTCACAAAGATCAGCTATTGTTTGCGTTCATATAGTGCCTCGGGATGGAGGACACGCCTTGGCTGCACACCTAATACAACTTAATTAAAGGATTTAATAAAGGAGTGCAATAAAGGGCTGGTACATTGGTACATTGATGGGCTGTCAGTGTAACTCAGATGGTTATACTTAGAAATAGATCTAGTCCCTGCATGCAGCAGTAGTATTTCCACAATTACCCCCAGGGTTTGGGTCACTGCCACTACTGTGCTTTTCACTAAGACGTCTTCCATCATAGCAGTTGAAGCCTCCTCAGAGGAAACAATGTAAAACCATTGTGATCACCTCTAAAACAACTATTGGCAAAGCCTATGCAAAATCTATTGGCTTGGTCAGTTTTGTGTCCATGTTGTACTGCAGCCCACCTGCTGTCGAGCATGACTGAAAGTGTAAAAAAAGGTGCCAAGGGAAATAATGATGATGCCAGCTCCGTATCAAAGACTGTTGTGTGCAGCTATTTGGAGCAAGGAAGGTGGCAAGTGAACAACAGAGCGCTCCCTGCCGTTTGCATGCCATCTAGGTGGGTGCGGGAGCATTGGAAAGCGGTAAAGAAGCCAAATGAAGGAGTGGGTTGGAGGGGAAATAGTCTCTGGTCAGCTCATCAACTGTTAACTTTGGTGATGTAAGTGGAGCTCCTCAGCAAATCACATAAAATTAATGTATTTAATGTCAGCTTGTGTTAGGTAACTGGTGCTTATTGGGAGTAAGAAGTTGAGCGAGTGAACAGCAGATCCCACTGTAGTAAAAAGAAGTAGACTGGTCCATGTAGTATCTTCATGTATCTTTATTCAAGTAGGATGTTACAAGATGAGAGCCCCACCAGGAGCAGCCTCACTGCTGCTCAGCCCATCACCAACTGACACTGGCACACATGAACATTCCATTCACCAACATTTTCTCACACAGACACCCAGGCTGAGCAGCAGTATAACACATCCCCTTCCATTAAGGGAATACAAAAAGCTTTCAGATAATCATCAGAAACAATGCGAGAAATAAATAACATGACATAGTTCTAAAAAGTAGCATGAAAAATTAAAGGTGACAAATTCATCTGGAAACAATAAAGAAGGTAGGGAGAGACACGGGAATAACACCATCTCCCTTCTTATCACAACACAGCCCACACATAACTACCAATAAACCAAAGTACAAGAATCATGTAAGCTGGCTAGAATATAATGGCCCAGAGTCAATCTCCTTGCCACAGGACAATCCAACTCGGTGGCGCTACGACCACAATCCAGGTAGACGCCACAAGCTGTGATAACAAGCGACAGGGCGCAATTCCAGCAAGTGTTAAGGGAGTCGAGGGACTGGAAAAAAATGAAGGGCCTTACAGGGTGCTGAATGAGACCCACTCCACGGGCCCTACTACAAAAGCAGTTCACATGTCTAGTGCGGAGAAAATAGAGGTAACTCCAAGGCTGTCCAGCACATCACTGAGTGGGGATGCTCTCTTAACCCTCTTCTACCTGGAATATAAGTCTAAAGGCAGTCACGACGTCCTGAACCAGGGAAACATTATTAAACTGATACAAGCAACAGGACTGTCAAACGAAATAACCTCACAAGACATTACATTGATGGAATTTATTGGACCGTGCCAAGGCCAAACTAATGAAACCACCAAGGTCACCTGGAGCTTCTTAGAAGTAATGAATAAAATCTTAGGGCAAACCAACACCTTTAAGCAATGGGGGATACTGATACAACCGGGCAGGGAAGCGGGTTATCCCCATGTCCTGCAGGTAAGTCAAGCCAACGAACATAGACGAGCAGAGAGGGGAGCTGTGTTCTCAGTTCTCAGGGGAGCATGCAATAAAACCCCCAGCCTTGAGTACAAACAGAGGAATCCAAGAGAAGACGGGCATATACCTACTAGGGATCAGAAAGAGGTTGGCAAATGGTCATGGGTGGCTGGCACTCTGAACACTACCCGACTCCTACGATGACAGTCGAACAGGAAACATCGAAATGAAAATCCTCCTCTAAAGATCTGTTCATGGAACATCAACGTCCTAACAAGAAAACTCAAGGACAATGCCATAATATCCTATTTCCAGGAGTTCGAGATACTTCTACTACAAGAAACATGGCTTTTTGAACCGCAGCATATAGAAGGCTTCAAAACTCACCACATTCCGGCTCATAAACAGAAACGCTTAGGAAGAGCGAGTGGTGGCTTAGCAATCTATATATCAACGAAAAATGTAGTTTCCTCCTGGGACATGTTGGGTTCATCACATTGTGTTCAGTGCGTGGGAATCTCCTATACTTCTAATAAAGGCCAACGCGGAACCTTGAACTGAATAAACGCTTATGTCCGCCCAAACACAGCTGCAAAGCAATCCTTTGTAGAAGAAGTTATAGCAACAGTAGTGAGAGTGAAATCGGGACCTCTTGATCCAGATATTTTACTAACAGGTGACTTTAACATGTGGTTAATGTCAGACCTACAAAAAAATGAGGTCACCAAATCACATGATAGTATTTGGGAGATACCTCTGCAGGACCGGCCAGGATGGCACAAGGATGACCCAAAGGGACGTTCCCTACAAGGTAACCTCGAAAACTTGGGGCTTAGAGCTCTAAATGGGCATTTTTCCCTAGATAAGCCTCCCCGCTTCTCCTACTTATCGAAAAAGGGTATTTCACTAATCGACTATACCTTTGTCAGCCTTTCATTACTCCACCAAATAACATGCTACCGCCTTGGGAGCAGAACAGAAAGCGACCACTGTCCCCAAGAGATATCACTGATGACCAGTCTTGTGCAACTTGAAGAAGAAAGGGCATTGCCATCTGAGAGTTTTACAATCAATCTAAAATGAATCAAATGCTCCTTCAGTAATTTTCAACAGATAGCAACAGAGGCAAAACAATCTATTGAGCGTCACAGTAGGTGCCCGGAAGACACAATCGCCAACTGGTCAGTATTTGCAACCAAACTAATTCACAAGCATGGGAAACCGATAAAGCACACAGCCCAGACTAGGCAAATGTACATGTCTTGTTCGAATCCTGTGGTACAATCCGCAACTAGAACCATGAACTGATCATGGCGGGTGTTAAAAACTGATCCAACGGACCCCACAAAAATATCAAAACTGAGAGAGGCCCGTAACTACCTTAAGAAAGTCAAAAGTGAGCTGCGCAGAAACCAATGGAACTTGTTTTGGGCCAAATTACAGCATGACATCAAAACAAACAACTCTGCCAGATTTTGGCGCACAATTAACAGTGCATCCGGTCGCGCATCTAAAGCCGCTTCTTCATGTATACTGGAGTCAGAGTGGGTTGATTTCCTCTATCTTCACTTCAATGAACAACGGAGCTCCCCTTCCGATGAAAATGCAGGCCAAAAAGATGCTGATCGGGTTACAGTCCAGAACACAACAAACCCCCTAATGAAGGAACGCCTTAAGGGAGATAAAAAAATGGAACTATTAAACGTGTGCTCTTTGGTTCATAATATCAAGGATGCAACAACTATCGACAAGGCAGAAATTGAGAAACTGATAAAAAAGGGTCGGAGCGACGGGGCACTAGGCCCAGGAGGAATCCCCCAGGCCTTGTACAAGGAAGATGTTACCTTCAGGGCTGAGAAGTTAAGCATCTTATTTAACTCAATCCTGTACAATAACATCATACCACCTGCTTGGCGGGGATCGATCCTGGCACCAATTTTTAAAGGCGGAGAAAAAAATTCCCCTGGGAACAATCGCCTCATTGCCCTTATCGACAATGAGGTTAAGTACTTCGCGGGTCTGCTGCTCAACTCACTCAGGGCATGGGTGGATGAAAACTCCATCATTCCTCCAAACCAGACTGGTTTTACAATCAACACTGGCACTTCAGTCAATCTCATGACCCTCTCCTGCCTGATTGACCAAGCAAAATTTAGCTCCTGCCCACTCTACATGGGGTTCATCGACTTTCAAGCGGCCTTTGACAATGTGAACAGAGCAAAGTTATGGCAGAAGCTGTCCTGAGGCAATATTCCACCTGACCTCTTAAGAGCCATACAATTTCTACATCAAGATACATGGGTCAGGATTAAGATCGGGGACGGCTCGAGATTATCACGCCCAATTCCGACAACAAAAGGCTTAAAGCAGGGTTGTGTTCTGGCCCCGATACTTTTTAACCTCTTTTTATCTGACCTTCCTGACGCCCTAAATAAGGTTAATTCTCACGCCCCTAAAGTAGCTGATCTGCTGCTGTCAAACCTTTTGTATGCTGATGACGTGGTCCTCCTCAGCAAAACAAAGATTGGAATACAAAGGCTCCTGGATGCGACAATTAAGAACGAGCAATTAAGAACGAGCTCCAAATCAACAATAAGAAGACGAAAATGTTGGCAGTCCATCCGGGGAAAGCAAAAAAACTGTCTTGGAATTTGAACAAGGAAAGTGTTGTGGAATCACACAGCCATAAGTATCTGGGAGTTATTTTCAATATAAATCCCACTTAGAAGAACAAAAAAGGTAGGGTGCTTGTTGGAAAGGGGATCTTAGGGCTGGCCGAGCAAGGGTGAGAGGCCTCCCGGCGAGGTTCCTCTCCTAGGATCGTACAGACGAGCAATCACCCCCCTACAGATGGACACTACACAAAGATAGGTTCTTAATGTTTTTATCAGTACTTTTAGGCAGGTTATCATAACGATACAGGGATAACTGGATCCTGGGATCCTCTCAAACTTAGTCTCTGAGGGAAGGGGGTAGCGGGACAGTCTTGGTACCAGCCTGGTACAGGGATACCCTGCGTTCAGCTCTCACTCCTCGAGCTGGGGGGTTCTTCGGTATTGGCCGCGGCAGCGCCAGCAGGGCTACAGAGATGGTTTCACGAAGATGGGCCGTGGCAGCGCCAGCAGGGCTCCAAAGATGGTTTCACGAAGATGGGCCTCGGCAGTGCCAGCAGGGCTCCAGAGATGGTTTCACGAAGATGGGCCGAGGCAGCGCCAGCAGGGCTCCAGAGATGGTTTCACGAAGATGGACTTTGTTCACGAGCCTCTGGAAGGTGGCGGGTGCGTTTTTCATTCCGAAGGGCATCACTTTGAAGTGGTAGTGGCCATCCGGGGTGGAGAAGGCGGATCGCTCCTAGGCACCGGGAGTGAGGCCGATCTGCCAATAGCCCGCTGTCAAATCAAAGATGCTCAGGTAGCGGGCGGCCCCCATGCGGTCGATTAGTTCATCTGCCCTGGGAATGGGGTGAGCGTCGGTCCTGGTGACGGCGTTCAGACCCCGATAGTCTACACAAAACCTGAGCTCGGGGGCGGCGGCCTTGGGGACCAGTACGACCCGGCTGGCCCAGGGGCTGTCAGAAGGCTCGATCACTCCTAGAGCCAGCATCTTGGATACTTCCGACTGGATGCAAGCGCGTACTCGATCAGGTACCCTGTACGCCCTGTGTCGGATAGGGGGGCTATCCTCGGTGTGGACATCGTGGAGGCACCAGGGGGTGACCCCAGGGATGAGGGAGAATAGGTCGGCAAATTGTAGTAGGAGGTCTTGGCAGTCCTGGCGATGTGCTGGGGACAGGGCATCGGAGAGGTGGACTCCTTCCACGGAGCCGTCTTTCTCGAGGGTTTTCAGGAGATCGGGGAGGGGCTCGGAGTCCTCTTCAGCCCCACTGTCGGTAGCCACCAGGAGGCTAAGTTCAGAGCGTACAAAGTGGGGCTTAAGTCGGTTGGCGTGGAGGACACGTAGAGGGTTCCGGGGTGACTCCAGGTCTACCAGGTAGGTGACGGGGCCCTTGCGCTCCACCACTTTGAAGGGTCCCGTCCATTTGTCCTGGAGGGCGCAAGGTTCGACCGGGGACATCACCCAGACCTGTTGTCCCGACTCAAACTCGATGGACGAGGCATTCTGATCATACCAGCGCTTCATGTCCTCTTGGCTGGCTTCGAGGTTGGCCTTGGCAAGTTCCCTGAACCGCCGGGTCTGGTTCCGGAGGGCCAAGAGGTACTTGTACACATCAGGGGGAGTCTTCTGAGGGGTCACCTCCCACCCTTCTTTGACCAGGCTGAGGGGGCCCTGGACGGGGTGCCCATACAAGAGTTCGAACGGACAGAAGTCCAGGGATTTCTGGGGGACCTCCCTGTAAGCGAACAGGAGGCACGGGAGCAACACGTCCCATTGGCGACGTAGGGGCTTTTCCAGGCGCATGATCATCCCCTTGAGGGTGCGGTTGAATCGTTCTACTAGTCCGTTCCCTTGCGGGTGATAGGGGGTCGTGAATTTGTAGGTGACCCCGCACTGTTGCCATAGGGACTTCATGTATCTGGAGATGAAGTTCGTGCCCCTATCACTGACGACTTCTCGGGGGAAGCCCACCCGCGAGAAGATCCCCATCAAGGCTCGGCCCACCACGGGCGCTGTCACGGTCCGGAGAGGTATAGCTTCGGGATAGCGGGTGGCATGGTCCACCAGGACAAGTATGAACCGGTTACCCTGCGCTGTCCGGGGCTCCAGGGGCCCCACAATGTCGATTCCCACCCGCTCAAAGGGAGTGGTGACGATGGGAAAGGGTTGCAGAGGGACTTTAAGTTTTTGGCCGCTCTTCCCACTGGCCTGGCAGGTGGGGCAGGCCCGGCAGTGGTTCGTTACATCTTTCCGTATCTTCGGCCAGTAGAAGTGGGTCACCAGGCGGCTGTACGTCTTGTCCTGCGCTCTTTGTTCCTGGCAGAACTGATCCTGAGTGGGGCCACCCTCTTGGCGCCACTGGGCCAGCTCCGGGATGTCTTGGAGTTGGTCCGTTTCTTTGTTGCTGAGCCCCGGAGGACCAGGCTCAGGGGTGGTTTCTTCTGCGACGGTCGGCGGAGGAGGTTCGGGCCACTCCTGTTCTTCTGTGCTGGAGATGGCGCGGGCGGCCATGGATCGGGTCGTTACACAGACCCATTCAGGGAGACCAAGCATCCCCAGGTGCTCCCTCCGCTCAACGGCTGACCAGGGGGAGCTCGCGAGGTCGTTCCCCAGAAGGCAGTCCACCGGGGCATCGTCGCGGACAGTCACTTTTAGCATGCCGGACACCCCCCCCCCCACTCGAAGGGGACGCGGGCCATCTGGCTCAGGCTTTCGGAGTTGTCTGCCGACCGTACTGGACAAAGTACATTGGGTAGGATTAGGTCGGGTGTCACCAGATGGCAGCGGACTGCGGTCACACTGGCCCCTGTGTCAATGAGGGCTTCAGCCCGGCGTCCATTGATGGTGACCCACTGGCTGTATTTCTGCGTGTTGGCGGGGATGGGAGCCCACGGGACCATGTCCCTCTCCCCTAGACAGACCAGGGACATGGCGGCCGGTTCCCACTCGGGCTGGTATTGCTCGCACTCTTCGGCTTCTTCGTGGCCCTGCTCTTCTCCTAGGGCGAAAGCGGTGATCTGGCGGTTCATGGGACTCTAATTTTTCAGGCAGTTTGGATCATTGGCGTAGTGGCCGGGTCGCTGGCATTTGTGCAGACAACGTTGGAGCGGAACCCTGGTCGCATTGGAGGGCTTCCTCTTCCGGCCGGGGGCGGGGGTTGCTAGTGGGGGGCACCGTGACGGTGTCCCGGCCCCGACCCTGGCCTCCTCCTCCCCCCCGTGGGCGGTGGGGCCCTTGGGAGGCTCTGTTCTGTTCACTGGGCCAGCTCTGAGGGACCCGTGTGCTCTCCCATCGGTCTGCTTCGATGACGAGTTTCCCAGGTTCGGTCAGCTTACTATCGAGGAGGTGCTGCCTTAGTTCTACGAAACAATTATTGGAGAGGTGCTCTAACACAATAAAGTTGAATAATTGCTCGTAGGTGGTGACCTGGCTGCCCTTGATCCATCCCTCGAAGGCTCGGCTAAAAAAGTTTACGTACTCCACCCAGGTGGTACCAGGGATTCTTTTACAGTCTCGAAATCGCTGCCGGTACATCTCGGGCGTGAACCCATAGCGAGTGAGGAGGGCGGCCTTCATGTGGTCGTAGGATGTCATCTCGTGGTCGGGGAGTTGCAGCAGGGCATCTCTTCCTTCGTTGACGAATTTTCCCCATAACCCGGCTCCCCGCGGGATTCGGTGGGAGGTCATGGCTACCTCGTAGGCCTTAAACCATTGCTGGATATTGTCGTTCCGGTAGTATTCCCGGACGACGTCCTTGGGGATGTGGACCTTGGGGTCCGTAGGGGAAGTGGGGCTCTGGTTCCCGGGGAGGCCGAGGTCTTTGTTTTGCAGTCGAATTTCTAGTTCTTTAAACTGCGCTCATGCTCGTATGCTAGTCTCTTTTCTTCCAGCTCCCTCTGGCTCTTTTTCTCTTCTCGTTCTTCCCTGAGCCGTAAGTGTTCGAGGGTTATCTTTTGTTCTGCCAGTTTGAGTTCTCCGTCTAAGCGGAGTCGAGCCAGCTCCAACTCGTGGAGCCGGCTTTTCTCCCGTTCTCAGGCCTCTTCGGACGAGAGGCCCGCTCTTCTTTCTTCCACGGGGGTGGTACTTGTTTCTGCGGTCTCGAGGCTTTGATTTTGGGGTGGGGATGCTTCCGTCTCCACCCAAGATTCCAAGGCGCGCTTGAGGTCATCCTTCGTGCTCAGTCCCGTGGTAGCGATGCCCAAATCTATGCAGAATTGCTTTAGTTCTTTGTGGCTGTATTCTTCCAGCCGTTCCATCTGAAATTTTTCAGTTGTTCCACTCTCTTTTGTCGTCATGGCTGCTGTGTGTCGTGGGGTGAGTTACTCTCTGTACGATTATGCATCGGCTCGGATCGCGCCGCTGGCCACCAATGTTAGACGGGGACCCGGAGGGTCGGCCGAGCAAGGGGGAGAGGCCTCCTGGCGAGGGCCCTCTCCTGTAATCGTATGGACGAGTAACTTCCCCCCCCACAGATGAACACCACACCAAGATAGATTACGTATACTTTTATAGGTCTTCTTAAGCAGGTTAACTTGACGATACAGTGGGGGCCAGGATTCGAGGATCCCGTCAATTCTAGTCTCTTTGGGGAAAGGGGTAGCGGGACAGTCTGAGTACCGGTCCGGTACGGGAGTAGCAGGGGTGGGGCTCACAATCCTCGAGCTGGAGGGTTCGCAAGGAGGGGCCGCGGCAGCGCCAGCAGGCCTTCAAGATGGTTCACTACGAGGATGAGCCGCGGCAGCACCAGCAGGCCTTCAAGATGGTTCACAACGAGGATGAGCCGCGGCAGCACCAGCAGGCCTTCAAGATGGTTCACGACGAGGATGAGCCGCGGCAGCGCCAGCAGGACTTGAGGATGGTTCACGACTAGGATGAGCCGCGGCAGCGCCAGCAGGCCTTCAAGATGGTTCACGACGAGGATGAGCCGCGGCAGCGCCAGCAGGCCTTGAGGATGGTTCACGACGAGGATGAGCCGCGGCAGCGCCAGCAGGCCTTCAAGATGGTTTATGACGAGGATGAGCCGCGGCAGCGTCAGCAGGCCTTCAAGATGGTTTATGACGAGGATGAGCCGCGGCAGCGCCAGCAGGCCTTCAAAGGTGGTTCACGAAGAGGAGCCGCGGCAGCGCCAGCAGGCCTCCAAGGATGAGTTTGTCTCGGTGTCTCTCGACTCCAGGATACAACTGCCTTCCTGCTCTGGAGCTGCCCCAGCTATAGGTCTGGCGCCCTTTGATGTCCGGACCCTCGCACTTGGAGGTCGGGAGGTCCGGGATGAGGGAGTCCAGACACCCAGCAGGGGAGTGGAGCCAGCGCTAAAGGGAGGCCGAGGGTGATCGAAACCGGGCGGAGGGGAGCCATCAACACTCCTTCTCCCATTGACCTGCCAAGTGGTCTCTCTACCCCCTGGGTGGATGGTGGTGCCTCGATGTCGGGGCCTGGTTGGGCCCGAGGCCGAGGTCGACCCGAGGCCACGAGGCCTGGTCGTGGAGTGTCCAAAATGGCGCCTGGGCCGGAGACAGTGGTTCGGGAAGGGACCCGGGCCAGCCGAGACTGTTGTGTTCATGAGCCAAGGTTCCGTCGGGGAAGGGCCGTGGGTTGACCCGGCGGGTTGCAGGGGTGGGGTCGGGCATGCCACGAGGCCTGTCCAACACATAGTCTTTTATGAAGCGCCGGTAATACCCCGTGAGCCCCAGGAAGGTTCGGACCTCTGTCTGGGTGATCGGGGGCTCCCAGGCCATGATGGTGTCGATCTTGGGTTGTAGGGGGGGCCACCTGGTCACTTCCCACTTGGTGCCCCAGGTAGGTCACGTAACTTTGGCCGATCTGGCACTTGCTGGCTTTTATTGTTAGTCCGGCCCATCGGAGGGCGGCCAAGACTTCCCGGAGGTGTCAGAGGTGTTCAGCCCAGTGGAGGCTGTACACCGTGATATCGTCCAGGTAGGCGGCGCTGAACTCCTTGAGCACCGCCTGCAACTTATTCACCAGCCTCTGGAACGTGGCGGGGGCGTTTTTCATTCCAAAGGGCATTACCCTGAAGTGGTAGTGGCCATCGGGGGTGGAGAAAGCGGATCGCTCCTGGGCGCCCGGAGTGAGTCTGATCTGCCAGTAGTCAGCGGTTAGGTTGAAGGTGCTCAGGTACCGGGCCGCCCCCAGGCGGTCGATCAGTTCATCAGCCCGGGGGATGGGGTGAGCGTCTGTTCAGGTGACGGCGTTCAGACCCCGGTAGTCCACACAAAACCTGAGTTTGGGGGCGACGCCAGGGGCGGCGGCCTTGGGGACCAGGACAACAGGACTGGCCCATGGACTGTCGGAGGGCTCGACCACCCCCAGAGCCAGCATTTTGGACACTTCTGACTGGATGCAGGCTCGCACTCGATCAGGAACTCGGTAGGCCCGGTGCCGCACAGGCGGGCTATCCACGGTGTCGACATCGTGGAGGCACCATGGGGTGACCCCGGGGGTGAGAGAGAATAGATCGGCAAATTGTCTCAATAGTTCTTGGCAATCTCGGCGTTGTTCTGGGGTCAGGGTGGAAGAGAGGTTGACTCCTTCCACGGAGCCGTCTTTTTCGAGGGCATTCAGGAGGTCTGGTAGGGGCTCGGAGTCCTCTTCAGCCCCACTGTCGGTAGCCATCAGGAGGCTAAGTTCTGAGCAGATAAAGTGAGGCTTGAGCCGGTTGGCGTGGAAGACCCGGAGGGGGTTCCTGGGAGACTCCATGTCCACTAGGTAGGTGACGGGGCTCTTGCGCTCCACCACCTTGAAGGGCCCGGTCCATTTGTCCTGGAGGGCACAGGGTTCAACCGGGGACATGACCCAGACCTGTTGTCCCGGCTCGAACTCAATGGAAGAGGCGTTTTGATCATACCAACGTTTCATGTCTTCTTGACTGGCTTCGAGGTTGGCCTTGGCAAGTTCCCGGAACCGCCGAGTCTGGTTTCGGAGGGTCAGGAGGTACCGGTACACATCGGGGGGAGTATCTTGGGCTGTCACCTCCCATCCTTCTTAGACCAAGCTTAGGGGACCCCGGACAGGGTGCCTGTACAATAGTTCGAAGGGGCTGAATCCCAGGGACTTCTGGGGGACCTCCCGATAGGCGAAGAGGAGGCAGGGCAGCAACACGTCCCATTGGCGTCGTAAGGGCCCCTCTAGGCCCATGACCATCCCCTTGAGGGTGCGAATGAAGCGTTCCACCAGTCCGTTCCCTTGGGGGTGGTAGGGGGTCATAAATTTGTACGTGACCCCGCATTGCTGCCATAGGGACTTCATGTATCGGGAGATGAAGTTCGTTCCCCGATCACTGACGACTTCTCGGGGGAAGCCCACCCTGGAGAAGATCCCCATCAGGGCCCGGCCCACCACGTGAGCTGTCACGGTCCGGAGAGGTACGGCTTCGGGATAGCGGGTGGCATGGTCCACCAGGACAAGGATGAACCGGTGACCTTGTGATGTCCGGGGCTCCAGGGGCCCCACGATGTCGATTCCCACCCGCTCGAAGGGAGTGTTGACGACTGGAAAAGGTTGCAGGGGGACTTTGAGTTTTCCGCCGCTCTTCCCACTGGCTTGGCAGGTGGGGCAAGTTCGGCAGTGGTTGATCACATCGGTCCTCATCTTGGGCCAGTAGAAGTGGGCAACCAGGCGGCTGTAAGTTTTGTCCTGCCCCAGGTGTCCGGCGAGGGGCACATCATGTGCCAGGTTCAGGAGGAAGTCTCGGAATCGGAGGGGGACTACCAGCACCCGGCTGGCCCCCAGCTCGGCAATCTTCTGTTCGCTGTAGAGGAGTTTATTGTCTCAATAGACCCAGTGGGCCCCCGAGACATCCCCTGTGCTCTGGGCTGCGTCTTGCTGTCGGAGCCCCTCGAGGGAGGGACACGTTTTTTGTTCTTGACGGAACTGTTCTCGAGTGGGGCCACCTTCTTGGCGCCACTGGGCCAGTTCCGGGAGGTCGTTGAGCGGGGCAACTTCTTCACAGTTGGGCCCCGGTGGACCGGGTTCAGGGTTGATGCCTTCGACGGCGACGGGCGGTGGAGGCTCGGGCCACTCTGGTTCTTCGGTGGAGGTGATGGCTCGGGCGGCCATGGATCGGGTTGTCGCACAGACCCATTCAGGGAGGCCAAGCATCCCCAGGTGCTCCCTCCGCTCGACGTCAGCCCAGGGGGAGCTCTCGAGGTCATTCCCGAGGAGGCAGTCTACGGGGGCAACGTCTCGGACAGTCACTCTCAGCATGCCTGACACCGCTCCCCACTCAAAGGGGACGGGGGCCATCTGGCACAGGCTCTCAGAATTATCCGCGGACCGTACTGGGCACAGTACATTGGGCAAAATTTGATCCGGGGTCACCAGGTGGCAACGGACGGCCGTCACGCTGGCTCTTGTGTCGCGGAGGGCTTCGGCCTGTTGTCCATTAATGGTGACCCACTGGCTGTACTTCTGGGTGTTGGCCGAGATTGGGGCCCGGGGGACCATGTCTCTTTCGCCCAGACAAACCAAGGACATGGCTGCGGGCTCCCACTCGGTCTGGTTTTGTTCATAGTCTTCTGCTTCTTCTTCGCCCTGCTCCTCCCCCAGGGAGGCGGCGGCAATCTGGCGGTTTTGCGGACCCGTGGGGTTGGATGGTTGGTTTCTGGGACAGTTGGTCATTGGCGTAAATACCGGGTCGCTGGCATTTGTGGCAGATAACGTTCGAGCGGAGCCCCGGCCGTGCAGGGGGGCTCCTCTTCCGGCCAGGGGAGGGGAAGTGTTGGTGGGGGGCACCGTGGCGGTGTCCCTGCCCCAGCTCTGGCCTCCTCCTCCTCCGCCTCGCTGATGGTGGGATCGCTGGTGAGCTCGGCCTTGGTCTCCCATCCAGTTCCGGGGGACCCGGGTGTTCTCCCATCGATCCGCTTTGATGACGAGTTTACGTGGCTCGGTCAGTTTACTGTCGAGGAGATGCTGCCTGAGTTCGATGAAACAGTTGTTGGAGAGGTGTTCCCATACAATGAGGTTGAACAACTGTTCGCAGGTGGTGACTTGGCTGCCCTTGATCCACCCCTCTAAGGCTCTACTATAGAAGTTCACATATTCCACCCAGGTGGTACCGGGGATCCTCTTGCAGTCTCGGAATCGCTGCCGGTACATCTCGGGGGTGAGCCCATAGCGAGTGAGGAGGGCGGCTTTCATGTGTTCGTAGGAGGTCATCTCGGCGTCGGGGAGCTGTAGCAGGGCGTCTCTCCCCTCATTGACGAACCTCCCCCACAACCCGGCACCCCAGTCTTTTTGTGGTACTCGGTGTGAGGTCATGTCTACCACGTAGGCTTTAAACCATTGCTGGATGTTGTCGTTTTTATAGTACTCTCGGACGACATCTTTGGGGATGTGGACCTTGGTGTCGGTAGAGGGAGGAGGGCTCCGGCTCCCGGAGACGCCAGTGTCCCTGTTTTTTGCCTTAATCTCCAGTTCTTTTAAACTGCGCTCGTGCTCGTATGCGAGCTTCTTCTCCTCCAACTCCCTCTGTCTTCTTTTCTCTTCCAGGTCTCCTTGTAGCCGTAGTTGCTCAAGGGCTATCTTCTTTTCAGCCAGTTGCAGTTCCCCATCTAAGCGGAGTCTAGCCAGGTCTAATTCGTGGAGCCGGCTCCTTTTCTCGTTCTCGGGCATCCTCGTGGGAGAGGCCTGTGTTTGTCCCCTCCGCTGGGGTTGCGGTGTTCTCGGGGTGCAGATCGGTGACTGCAATGCCTTCGTTTTGGGGTGGCGATGCTCCTGTCTCCACCCAGGTCTGCAGAGCCTGCTGGAGATCGTCTTTGGTGCTTAGTCCTGTGGTAGCGATACCCAAGTCTTTGCAGAACTGCTTCAATTCTTTGTGGCTATAATCTTCTAGTCGTTCCATCTGGAACTCTGTGGTTGGTTCGGTTTCTTTAGTAGTCATGGTTGCCGTGTGCTTTTGTTTGTAGTGGGGCGAGATACTCTCTGTACGATCTGCGTCGGCTCGGATCGCACCGCCTGCCACCAATGTTGGAAAGGGGATCTTAGGGCTGGCCGAGCAAGGGTGAGAGGCCTCCTGGCGAGGTTCCTCTCCTAGGATCGTACAGACGAGCAATCACCCCCCTACAGATGGACACTACACAAAGATAGGTTCTTAACGTTTTTATCAGTACTTTTAGGCAGGTTATCGTAACGATACAGGGATAACTGGATCCTGGGATCCTCTCAAACTTAGTCTCTGAGGGAAGGGGGTAGCGGGACAGTCTTGGTACCTGCCTGGTACAGGGATACCCTGCGCTCAGCTCGCACTCCTCGAGCTGGGGGGTCCTTCGGTATGGGCCGCGGCAGCGCCAGCAGGGCTCCAGAGATGGTTTTACGAAGATGGGCCGCGGCAGCGCTAGCAGGGCTCCAAAGATGGTTTCACGAAGATGGGCCGTGGCAGCGCCAGCTGGGCTCCAGAGATGGTTTCACGAAGATGGGCCGCGGCAGCGCCAGCAGGGCTCCAGAGATGGTTTCACGAAGATGGGCCACGGCAGCGCCAGCAGGGCTCCAGAGATGGTTTCACGAAGATGGGCAGCGGCAGCGCCAGCAGGGCTCCAGAGATGGTTTCACGAAGATGGGCCGCGTCAGCGTCAGCAGGGCTCCAGAGATGGTTTCACGAAGATGGGCCACGGCAGCGCCAGCAGGGCTCCAGAGATGGTTTCACGAAGATGGGCCGCGGCAGCGCCAGCAGTGCTCCAAGGATAGTTCGGCGAAGTTGAGCCGCGGCAGCGCCAGCAGGGCTCCGAGGTGGTTACAGGTTTCACGCGGATGAGTTCGTCTCGGTGTCTCTCGACTCCAGGATACAACTCCCGACCTGCTCCGGAGCTGCCCCAGGTATAGGTCTGGCGTCCTTTGATGTCCGGAAACTCGCACTTGGAGGTCGGAGGGGCCGGGAGGTGCATGTCCAGACACCCAGCAGGGGGGTGGAGCCAGCGCCCAGAGAGGCTGGGGGCGATCGAAACCAGGCGTCGGGGGACGGTTGGAGGACCATCGAAACTCTTTCCCCCATTGATCCGTCAAGTGGTCATTTTACCCCCTGGTCGGATCGTGGTGCCTCGATGTCGGGGCTTCGCTGGGTCTGCGGTTGGGGTCGGGCTGAGGCCTCGAGGCCTGGTCGTGGAGGGCCCAAGATGGAGTCTGGGCCTGAGATGGTGGTCCGGGATAGGGTTCAGACCCGCCGAGGGTGTTGAGGAGAGGTTGTCGAGTTCGAACAGGGGAGAGCTGGGGGCTGCCCGGAGGGGCGGCTCTCGTGGAGGATGGATGGTGCTGCTCTCGGCCGTGAAACAGGGGTCGAGGTAGTCCGGGACCCGCCATGAGGGAGGAGTGGGACCACGCCACGAGGCCGGGTCCAACAGTGCTGCACTTGCTTTTGCACTTGGTTCAATTCAGATGATACTACAAGGCCCAACTTTCGCACTAACTATACAGGTTGCACAGGCAAAAATCATCCCTACTCTAATCTACGGTAGCGAAGTCCTAAAAGGTCAGGACAGCGGCCAATTTGACAAAATTATTACAAAAATATATAGATCAGTATTTAAGCTACCACCCCAAACATCACCGGTACAAATAAGGTTGGAACTGGGAATTTGCCATCAACCACTTGCCAGGGCTATGACTTTTCTTGTGTGTTGTCACAAACTGAGGACGTCAAAGGAAGGCAGCCTAGGACATTATTTGTGGGCCACCCTCCAATCGAATTCATGGCGAGCCAGCCATAATTACTGGTTAAAAGGGCTAACAACCCTATGCCTAAAGGATCTTTAGAGCATGTATGTAACTCAGAAGGAATTCAAAAGGCTGGCAAAAATAAGCACTAAACAGCTTTCAATAGTCGAAGACAAGGCGCGCGCCTAGCTAAAAGAAGTCACGGGTGGCTGACTCTGCAATCGTATTCCTTGTTGATCCCACAGCAGTATCTAACCGTATCCTTCACTGCACAAACGAAATTAAGGGCCAGATGTAGGTGGCCCAATACCGGTCGGTAACGGCGGAAAATACCGATTCTCGGCCGTTACCGACCGGTATTGAGCCATCGGGATGTAGGAGTCCGAAATCCGTCAGAATCTGTAAATTTGCCGAATCGGTAAAGTTAACGATTCGTTAAAATACTGAATCGGAAAAAACACAGAATCGGTAAATTTACCGAATCGGTAAAATACCGAATCTGTAAATATACTGAATCGGTATATTTACCGAATTGGAAGAGTTACCGAATCTGTAAAATACCGAATCGGAAAATAAGAAGTGGTAAAAGGAAGCACAGAAATACCGAATTAGCCTCAAAATCGGTATTTAAGAGTCGGTATTTACCATGGATTGGAATCAGGTGGTAACCAACTGCAACCCATAAAAAAGGACCCAAAATGCTATTCAACTTGCAGTATGGCGGCATTTCATGTTATTGCAAGATGGCTATGGCTACAGCAGGAAGAAGAGAGGGAATGGCAGAGAGAGGAGCAGGTCTACAGACAGAGGATCACCCTGTTCATGCTCACAGAGGCAAAGATCCTCCAGAGGTACAGGCTGGACTCAGACACCATTTTGGACCTCATCAGGGACCTCCAACCACTGTTGGAGCACACTACCCCAAGGGCACACACTATCCCACCGCACGTGCAGGTGCTATGCAGCCTTCACCTGCTTGCGTCTGGCAGCTATCAGAGTGTGGTTGCTGCGGTAGGTGTGGGTGACCCAGAGCAGCCTGTCAAGGTTTTTCCACAAATTCCTTGACGCCATGTTACAGAGGATGGACCAATACATTTCTTTTCCTGCAACCCATGCGGAAATGGTACAAACAAAAGCAGACTTCTACCAGATGGCACGATTCCCCCATATAATTGGCTGCATTGATGGCACGCACATTCCCATTTGCCCCCCTGCTGACACAGAATACATATACCGGAATCAGAAGTCAACGCACACCATCAATGTGCAGGTGATTTGCAATGCAAAGTGCGCCATCACTGACCTGGTGGCAAAATTCCCTGGGAGTACCCACGACTCCTACATATTTCAAAACAGCGGCATCTATGCACGGCTGACGGCAGGGGAATTTGGTGAAGGATACCTCCTAGGTGAGACACATTGTCAGACCCCCATAATAACAATAGCAGTGTGAACTACATGTATGCATGTGAGTAATGTTACCCCTTACCCTTCTAGGAGACAGTGCATATGCCCTCCGCTCATTCATACTGACCCCCTACCTCAACCCCTCAACACCCAGCCAGAGGAGGTATAACTGGGCCCACAAAAGCACAAGGAATGTAGTAGAACGGACCTTTGGCATATGGAAAAACAGATTCAGATGCTTGCACAAGAGTGGAGGTGCAAGGCAGTATACCCCCATCACCTGCTGTAAGATCATTGCTGCCTGTGCCATGTTGCACAACCTTGCGGTGAAGAAGGGCACTGAGGTGGAGTTGTCAGACTACGAGGATCATGGCGACGACATTGCTGTGCCAGAAACCCAACCTGCTGGAGTGTCAACATCAAGTCATGGCAGATACAGACGTGAGGAGATTACAGACAACTATTTCTGAGTGAGTAAAGATACACAGACAGGTTGTGAATGTGAAAAACTAAATTTAATGTTGCCACAATGTTCATGCACTGATGGGCAACAAAAAAAAGAAATAATTTAAAGGTTGGGACTGGTAATGCCCCAGGTTGCCTCACCCACACTGTCAATGTCATTTTCGGCTGCGCTTCCCAGTGCTACTGGGATGTTGCTCACTCCCTTCAGCATGGCCTGCAGGCTCTGCTGAGCGCCTGGTGCTCCTGCGTGGCTCTACAACAGCGCTAGCCAGGCTGCTGCGGCTACTGCTGTTGTCTGCCTCAGCCAAGTCCAGGGCAGGATTGACAGCAGTATGAGAGATGATCATGGCCTCCAGGACACTGGTGATCCTGGCCATGCCCCTGGTTACCTCTGCGGTGTTTTACGTGAGGCTCTCCTGCATGTTCACGCCTCTGTGGCATAGCTGGGAAGTTGCCGTGGCCAGCCGGTTCATAGCCCTGTTGTGCACACGCGCATCCCTGCGCCTTGTGTGCTCGATGGTTTCCATTTTTGCACACAGCTGGTTGATGGCGGTGGTCATGTGTAGCATTCCAGATGCAATGTCACTGTTGGTCTTTGCAACCTCCCTGTTGCTTTCCACTAACTCACATATGCCCTTGCCCATGTCTCCCATTTGCAGATTTAGGGTCCGGAATTGACGGTGGCAGGCCTGAATAGATTTACCCTGCATGCGCTGGATGCGCACCATGATCCCCTCAAGGCCACGGAACACAGTGCCCTCTCCAGGTGGACCTGCACTGCTTGGAGTGCGTTGGCGGCGGCAAGTGGTGCTGGGCTGATGGGTGGACTGCTGTGCAGCAGGAGTGACTTGTGTGGGTGTTGGAGCCTCACCCTCAGCTCCCGACATGACTCTCAGTGGGGCCACAATTCTCCTCCTGGCTGGTGAGGTAGCAGGTGCTGGCAGGGACAGAGGGAAGTTCTCAGGTGAGAACACCAATGGGGGGACTTGAGATAGTTGTGGGGAGTGGGGAAACACGAGGGGATGAACAGGGTCGTCCTCATGGAAGATGGCAGTGGTGTCTTCCTCCTCCTGCGAGGCATCTATGGTGCTTGGCCCTGCCTCCACACTCTCCTCCCTCGCTGGTGCAGTCCCTTGTGAAGCAGATGCTCCACTGCCTGATGTTGCCCTTAGGTATAAAGAAGCGTATGTAAACTGAGTGCAAATGTGTTACAGTCACTTCAATAAAAGCATTGCACATTTCACTTTCATTGCTCTCATTTGCTTTCAGTGCCTTGCTGATTTCTGTGCACTGACATATGGTCCTACATTATCTGACTACATTTCCCATAATGCATTGCTCATGTATAGTGCTAGCAGTACTGGACTGGGGTTGGCCTGTACACAAAGGCTAAAGGGGAGCTGTTTGCTTGGGGGTGCCATGCTGCGCAAGCCTCTTACCTTTTGTAGTAGCTCTGGCTGAGCTGTCCACATCTCCTACTCCCACAACACTGTCCGGCTCGATGGTTGAGGCCACCAGTTCCTCCAGGTCAGTCAGGGGGGGCGCTGGGTTCCTGCCTCCACTGGTGACACCAGCCTGCTTGTGGATCTCTGCCATTTTTTTTGGTGAGGCTCCTGATGTCGTAGAATCTTTTCTTGAGGTCCTCTATGCTCCTGGGGGTCACACCCACAGCATTCACCTTCTCTCCTATGGCAGTCCACAGTTTTCTTTTGGCTGACTCTGGTACAGTGAGGGACTGCCTGCCAAAGAGCTGTTTGTGGGCCCTCACCAATTCCTGCACCAGTACCTGCAGCTCCATGCTGCTGAACTTTATTTTTCGTTTTCTTTCAGCCTTATGGCTCTCAGTGCTGCTTGCCATTATCACAGTCTTTCAATTCAAACAAAACTCTCCCTGCTGCTCTGTCTCTCTGCTCAGCTCTAACTGCCTCTCCAGAACCTTCTAATGAGTTGCAGTTGCCAGGGTAGCCACTCCCTGGTAGGGTGGGGGAGGGTGGTGCCACCTGATTGGCTGTTTTCATTAGTTTCACTTTTACTTGCTTGCCGATTCGGTATTTACCGATTCGGTATTTACCGAATCGGTATTTACCGATTCGGTATTTCCAATGCATTCCTATGGGCCTTTTGGCCCATAGGGTTGTATGGCCATTACCGATTCGGTAATTACCGATTTGGTAAATACCGATTCGGTAACTACCGAAAGTCCGATACCGAATTTTTCCGATTCGGTATTTTTTACCGAATTTTTTCCTACATCTCATTTACCGATTTTTGAATACCGAATCGGTAAAATTCGGTATTCAAGAATCGGTAAATGACTTTTACCTACATCTGGCCCTAAGCTTTTTAAAATTGAGACTGGGAGTTCCTAACTTGTTGGCTCATTTGCCAAAATGGAAAAGAGAGCAAGGACGAGACTCATGCCGACTTTGCTGGGAGTATAAGGAAGACATAATACATATCATTTGTCTTTGCCCCAAGCTGCTGACTGAAAGACGGGCCTTCTTCAAGCACCTATGGAATACAAAAATGATTAGAACATGTAGGGCAGCAGTCCTAGCTTGCTTCAATACGATGAACACTAAATTAAACTGTGCCCTTGTCAGATTTATGGATCACGCAGCAAAAAAACTTTGTGGGAGGCCCACAGTCTGTGGTCACTCGTTGGCACAATGACTTGGCAGGCTTCACCAGTCATTTTTACCCATATCCGACATTACTTACCCATATTGAATATTACTTATTCACTCATTTAAATGAACTTTTAAACATATTTTAAATGACACTTTTGGATACCTTCTAAATCCTGTACTTGCAATGGTTTTTTAAATCATGCAATAAAGTTATTTACTGTTATGTAAGCTGGCAAAGACAAGAAAAGTGCAAGGGTGCCAACAACACAGGTGAGAGGAGAACCATCCTGCAAAGAAAAATAATATGTACGCATGGAGAATATCCACATGGAACTAATAGCATTGCAATATCAAAGTAATTGCAAAACTTCCCCCAACGACAAATTGAGGTGTGATGTGTGAAAGGGATTCCACACAGAACTGAAAACACTCCCCATGCAAACCTTGACGTGCGAGGGATATATGAAAAACAGACCAAAGTGAAGAAATGCAGTTCCCCTAACACAAATTGGGGTGTGATGCATAGCAGACATTCTACATGGAATCTAAGCACAACACTTCACTTAACATGAAATTAACTCCCCCAAAGCAAAATGGGGTGTGATGTGTAGAAAACGCTCCACACGGAACATAAGCTTATGCACTACACTTAACTCAACACGTACAAAACTTCCCCCATCACAAAGTGGAATGTGATGTGTGGAAGGGACTCCACACGGAACTATGGTAAAGGCACATTATGTAAGTAAGTGCACAATTGAATATCCAGCACAACATCAAAGAAAAGGAACCGTACTATGATGGGTGGTTATATAGCACAAACCCATAACCACGTAAAAGTGTGAAAACAGCAACACCATCAAAAACTATAGTCCATACACATAACAATTTTACGTCCCATAACCCCAACGTTAAAAGAAAATACCAGTAATCATGAAGGCCCTTTAGACTCAAGAAAAATGAAATACAGCATAAATAATGAGATGCTGACTATCATTTTGCGACCTCTCACATGAAGTATGACACTGTCCAAAAAAACAATAAAATAAAATAAATAAAGTAGTCACAGTGGTCAGCATCAAAGGAAAAGATGCTCAGGCTTGAAGAATATGTGAGAAGCAAAAGAAATAACGCAAATTTAAGCTTAGGACCAGAGTTTATTAAACTTATACAAAGTTAATAAGCAGACACAAACTCCATTACACATAGGTAATAGCTGCACGCGATGAATAAGTCACACGTTGGTACAATGTAAAATGCCAGCTCAACAAAGATAACCAACTAAATGCTACATGAAAGAATACTCAAACAGTTTCCGCCTCCAGTGTACACATGTCCCGGAAAAGTACCCAGCATAAGAGAAGATGACGGCATGCAGTAAAAACAGCACAGAAGCTGATGAAGGCACGACAGGAAACCAGGTGGGAGACTTCTTCAGCAACTTTTATTGACAAGATCGTCGTGGTTGGCAGAACGTGTAGCATGCTGGGAGCTGCATATGAACTGCATAGAACAATCCAAACACAAGACGGCAATGCACACTGGTGACGGCGTGCCGAATGGATCCCAGCATCACTGTGCACCAAAAATGAAAAACAACATGCGCAGCATCCAGAAGACATCACACACTGAAGCACCTTCAGAACATTGAAAGGAACCGCACATCCAGCTTTCTATGGCACAAGGAGAAGAGCAAGGTAAGATTGCGCGAGCAGTCTTTGTCACGCGGCTGATTCAAAATCAGCATGACAGCAACGGCCAAACAGCTCAGTGCGAAGAAGAATGCCGAAACAGGATAGTGGCCTGAAGTAGAGTAAAGTCTTTTGGCCTTTACCAGTTGGTGAAGCAGAAGTCTAGAACTCTCCATTTTTAAAGGAAAACGATGAGACAAAATTGTAGAAATAAGTGCATCACCACTGCTAGAAGTGCCAGTGCTTATCCTCATTGGTAAATTACAAGTACACAATGTTTCTTAAAATAAGAGCTGCCGCCCTGAAGAAATCAAGAAACCTTCTTAGGGGTCCCACTAATACTTGGTCCTTTTAAACCAACAAAGAAGAAATTGGCACAGAAGCTGAAATGTAAAAGAACATCTTTATTAACCTCAAATGAGTCAGACTACGTCACACAGAAGCCTTGGCAACTGAATGAGGCAGTCTGAGGAGTGCAGAAAACAGAGGCCTTATATATGCTTAGAGTTACATAGTCATCATAAGACCAAGGGGCAGTCCTGGTACATGTAAACATGCAAAAAGGACTAAGATGGGCATACAAGATCTTCTTGCTCAACAAAGTGGGAGGCGAGTTACTTCTCCATACAGCAGCAAAAATAGCCTGACAGTTATACTAGAGAAGCAGGTGCATTCTACTAGCTAGGCCCTTCTGGGTATGTGCGAAGGTGGAAGATGCTAAATATAGTTCGTTTCTAAGCAGATTACAAGAGCATTCAACACTGAGGGAGGACAGAGCACATGGCAAGCACGTGGCAGCACATGGCAAACAAGATGGCTGCCAGAAATACAAAATGACTTTCACAAAACGGATAAGATAACTTCTAAATACAGGATGACTTCTGCTAATGCTAACCCATTGTTGTCAATTTACAACAGACAACCGTTTTAGCATTAGCTGAAGACATTCCTATGATCCAGTAGGAATATAGAAAATATGTGCACATTAATTTTCATAATTTTATCAATTTCCTAATTCATTGCTAGGTGGGAATTTTCCATTCGAAACATTTAATTAAGCAGGTACATGTAAGGTATAAGCAGGAATACAAAGGGAACAAAGCATCGGGTCATAATTAACATGCAGATAGCAGGAGAGAGTAATTACCACTATTACAAACAGAATTATCATCTTTCTAGTCCTAAGCAAAAGCAAATCCTAAAATCATCTAGTAAACATTTTCAGGGCTCCTATGCATTTCAGTGACTATTCATTTTAATTTCAGAATAGCCAACAACACATATCTAATAAAAACATTTTCCAAGTGACTGTTACATTTTCCTTTTATGAGGGCTAGAACATCAATTTAATACATTCAAGGAAAGGGCAAAGTCAAATTTTTCAATTGCTCAGAAAAATGTTTTTCGTGCATAATAAATATAACTAATGCAAATATTAAAGCTACTAAACAGATTATTACAAAAACAATCCTGGCTCCAAGGGACCAGGAGGACCACACAGGGCCATGGGAATTAGAACGAAGAGCTGCAAAGGGCTGCTCCTCCTTTAAAACGGGACATCCAAAGGGGTACATTATTGACAAGAAAAAGAAGAAGTCCTTGGGAAATTGAAGCCGCTGTACAACCAACCAGAGGGGAGTCTTCTCCCTGTGTCCATTTGAGCCTCACAAGCAGGCGCGTGTTGTTTCCACGGTGGAGCTGCACAACTCGCCTCAAAAAGCACAGCCCAGTTTCAAGGGAAAAGTCTCTTCTTTCAGGATAGGGCAGTCACCCAACAGGCAAATGCTCTTAGCGATCCTGTCCAGTGCCTCAGGCAGTGCACCAGTTTTCTTCACTTCAATCTAACAGGCACCAGAGACACAGCACCCGTACCCTAATCTCAAGTCCTTCCATAACTCCTGTATTGTTCTGCTGGCACACTGCTCATTCGTTGGGGCCACACATTACATCCAGTGTACCCAGGTATCCCTTGACCAACAAACAAAGGTGCAAACTTGCATTCACTTCGGGACAAGAATTCAGAGGCCTGAAGCTAGGATCTCTGAAGCAATCCTTGTTTCAAAAGAGGTCACCTCAAGCAAAGCCTCCTAGCCATTCTGGTCGGTCTGTGACTCTCCGCTTGGCATCAACAGCTATTTCTCCTTTCTGATTTGTGACCCCGTCTTTCGCCCAAGACAGTGGCACAGGTCTTCCGCCTTCACTGAGGTCCTAGTTGCCAGCAATGCCTGTGCTGGTTACCTTCTGATGGGATATAAATACGATGAATACATGTTATTGGCCTAATATATACAATATAACCTTATAACCACACGTTAGCATTGCATTATTCACGTTGTATTATTAAAGTTAGGAACGATTCACTTCAGTGTTGCCTAAACCTACTGGTGTGACCGGAGCACTCTTGTTTTGTTTCTCTGTCTCTAGTACTGTTTCCCTGAAATCACATGATTAAGCTTTCTGCATGAAACTACGATGGTAGACTTAGCTGTCTACTCCACTCATTAGTTTGTAGCTCAGGGAAACTCAAGGTCACACCTGCCCTTCTTGTGGGATGCGCACATTCTAGCAAATCCCGTTCCTGTACTCCCCGAGCTACAGATAGAAAGGGAGGCACCTTACTGACCTGCCCCCGGAATAGCTTAGGCCTGGCTACTAGCAATCAATTGTGCCTTATATGGGTCTTCCTGCTGGCTCACTGACAAGTTGTATCTTTCCTAGTAAGGTGACATTGTGCTATGTGTGAAACGTATATATGCTTTGTACCACTTGTATGTAGTCAGTCTCCTCTGCGCACCTCCGAGGGTCGTGTAGACTGAGGTTCTACTGTCAGGGCTTGTATCTGCAGAATAAACGATTGAACCTTCTCCATTGCCGACTGACTTATTATTTATGAATAAGGTATATAGGCTATTGGTGAGTATAGTCCATTAATATAATATTTTGGTTCCTTCAGTTGGCGACTCCCCCGGGACTCCGCGATAGGGTCGTCCCCTCCTGTAAACAGGAGTAGAAGGGACAAGGAGGAGTTCTGGCCGAGGGGGTGGACGGAAAGAGAATCCTGATTTGAAACACCAGTTTGTGGTACGAAAACAAGAAATTCCACTCTCGAGCCCAGTATCCCTCCAAGCTGCTGAAGACCCTACGCCGGAGTCTTACGGGCTTAACCCCAGAGAAAAACAGACTGTGCCGGTCTGTCTAGGAGTCGACAGTGGAGAATTCGCAATCGACCTGAGTGCACCAGGTGAGTGAATTTTGATTGTATTGGATGAGAAACTTTTGGAAGAAGTGTCTCCTTGGTAGCGGTTAACTGCTTTCTGAAGGTGGCCGGGGAAGCCGGACCACAAGGGAATCTGGGGGTCTGACGTTGCGGCGAAGTGGCTACATGGGTAGATACCTCACGGACTTATTTGGTGAAAACTTGAGACAACACCTTGTGCCTTAGCGGTGTACTGAGTTACTCGCTCGGCCGAATCCTCTTCGGGAAAGCCCTGGGAGCAACTGGGTAAGCTAGGGTTCTGGAGCTACGCGCCCAGACGCCCGGCCCAACCAGAACAGGACCATGGGATGGCCTGTAAGAGGGTTCGTGGTTCGCCTACAAGGTGATCTCAGAACAATCTAGCGACTGTTCCTTTTGTTGTTGAATTTTGTTGGCCCGGAATTCTTTTGAATCGGTTCCCCGAACAGGAGTCGACGGGCTCTGTTCGTTCTGAAGACATGTCATTTGCATAGAACAAGTAACCAGTACTGAAAAAGTTATTACATTGCGACGCTTTACAGCACTTTATTGCGAGAAAATACAAGAATATGAGAGTGTGAGTGGTGAGGAGGACGCGTCCAAATGTGAATGGTTTTCGGAATATATGAGTGGAATTGTGTGAATATTATAATAATGTCTTGTTTTAGTAAAATATGTTTTGGGTGCTGCTGTCGGCGAAATAAACGGCTGGAAGAAAGACAGCCTGCCCCTCCCGAGGGCAGCCCCAGTTTTGATATGTATGTGAAACACGGTCTTACACCAATTTTGTTTAATACAATTTGGAATAAGTACACCAAAGATAATTCCAATTTGCAATGGCCTCTAACAGGGTCGTTTGACGAGAAAAAGATTAATTATATCCAAAACAAACTTTTTACGAAGAAAAGCCGCCAGTCGATGTTTGATTCCTTGAACCTATGGTTGATGGAGGCAAAACGACGACGGATAAGAGCAGAGAAATTGGGAAAGCTTAAATCAGGACAGACAGTCACCCAGAAAGCTATAGCTTATGATAAAGGGAACGTGGAAGAAAATATCGCACAAATGGATAGGCGGTTCCGTTTAGAGACGGACAAAAGTTATATGACTCGACCGGAGACTGGAGATGAAATAGAGGATTTATGAGAAGCCCGACCGCCCCCTCCTTATGCCCCACAGGGATTGTACCCAGCCGTGCCCTTGTTGCGGGCGGGCCAAATTGGAGCAGCATCGGCCGCGAGAGCACCAGTAACGGCTGCCACGGCCCCTGCTGATGGATCAGTACGAAGTGCGTTACTTCCCCCTCCCACTCTCCGACCAACTACCTCACCTTTGATATCCCTACAGCCGGACGTGGCTGTCTCCTCCCCTTTGCACCCTGTATTTCTCTCCCCTCCGACTCAGGCCACTATAGATCCCCGATACACCCTTGTCTAGATACCACGCCCAAACGCCTTAGACCGGACTTGAGTGATCAGCGAGTCTATACTAGGTCGTCATTGGGTACAGAAGAAAGGAAGGCCATAGTGATTCAGGCATCCCGGTGGATGCGGAACGCCATTTACACCTTGGAGGGCATTTGGAGCACCATGAAAGATTTTGAACCAGTTGCGCAGCAACTGGCTTTAGAGAACATGGCAATCCGATTAATTTCACTATGGGAGCAGTGTTTTGAAGAAGGAATACCTCCTCAAATACTGCGTGATATAAGAGATCGAGCTTTTAAATTTCAACTACAGGCTGATGAAGTATATCAGAACGTAGCAACTCTTGTGCATTATCGCGAACGAATGCACTGAAAATGCGCCGATTGGGGAGCGCAGCACCCCATGAGAGAGGTGCATCCCCTCTTTTATCCTGACCTACCTGAATTAAAGGATGGCGCTGGCTAAGTAACTAGGGCTCGCGTGGACGCTAGGCTTCAGGAACAATGGGTTTATACCCCTTGGAAACGAAGCGAGGTCCTTACTCTTAAAGCTCAGCTCCCCGACCCCTGTAAAAATCCCACTGCCTACTATAAGGAATTGACTGAGGCCGCCAATTCTGCTATCATGACAATACCCAACATCAAGCTGTTCTTCGACCTTTTGATCCCGGTAGATATTTGGAGACAAATACATGACACGGACCATGCCCGAGTTGGGAGGGACATGGGACCAATTAAAAACTTGGGACAAGGAACGAAAGACTGGAGAAAAACCTAGAGACGAGGTACTAGCAGTACCAGCTAAGATTATTACATATATGCAAACTCTCCTCCCTCCTAGAAAAGTTGATTAACACAAATTGACAGCCTGTAGACAGAAGAAGGATGAAAGTGTGTAAGATTTCTTTACCAGGTATGAGAAAGTCTTTATAGATTTTAGTGGGCAAGACCTATCCAAGAAAGGTGAGATACGGTTGTTTGTGAATAGGTTTGTTACAAATTTGCTTCCCGAAGTTATGTCTCGTCTCCAAGCAGCCGAGATCACGTGGACTACGGCTTCTCCGTCAGTAATTCTCAGTATCGCCCAATATTATGAACATCGAGAGAATGAAAGTAAGGAGAAGTCAGAAAAGAAGACTAAAGACTTGAAGACTAGGGTTCTGTTGCAGCAAGTTAGCAGAGGACAGAGCGTAGGATGGGAAGGGCGTGGCTCATTCCAGAGGGGTGCAATGGCAGGAAGAGGTAGAGGAGGTCCCCCGAACATTGGTATAAATCAATGTTCCTATTCAAACAGGAAGGGAACTGGAGGGCAGATTGCCCTCTGTGGCTGGCATAGAACGGAGGTAATAGAGGACGAGGAAGGGGTCGCGGGAATATAGACCGAAATAGTATGAGACGAGAAGAGATGCACCATGAGGATTCTCTGAAAAATTATTTTGACAATCCCCAAACCCGACAGTACTACAAGAAGAATTATACGGATGATGGGTATGACAGACAGGATTATGCATGAGACAGCCAAGGACAGAGCGGGGGCCACTTTACAGTACCAGTTGACCAGGAGGGACCTTATGTACAAGGGTAACTGTTGGGAACATCGGGAAAATTTCTAGTGGATACTGGGGCAATGAATAGTTTAGTTGCCCATACACTGGTCCCAGGGGCTGTTCTGTCTGGCCAAAATAACGTATCAGCAGGATTCTCTGGAATACCTGTGGTAAGCCCCGTTTCTAAACTTTTGCCTTTCACTGTAGGCCCCATTTCTATACATTCACCTTTTCTTTTAACTTCAAATTGTGGAGAAAACCTTTTGGGTCTGGACATTCTGAAAAAGTTACATGCACAAATTTATTGATCCCCCGATGGTGTCTATTTGACAATGCAGAAACCACCCCCGAATGCAGCTCAATATTTTACCAAAAAAGAAAGCCTTCCTCCAGTATTCTCTACGATTCCTCAGACACTGTGGGCTACAGGAGATACCGATGTTGGTCTGTTAAAAATAGCCCCTGTGTCAATAACCTTGAAACCTAATGTCCAGCTGTGTCAATAACCTTGAAACCTAATGTCCAGCTGCCCCGCATTTCATAGTATAAAATTTCACCAGAAGGTGAACAGGCCTTGTGGCACATTATTCGTTACCTCATCCAGAAGGGGGTGGTGGAAGAGACAACTGCTATTGTTTGTAACAGTCCGATTTTACCGATTTTGAAGAAAACAACTATTGATGGTGCCCCGATTATAAAAATACATATCGTTTTGTAATTGACCTCCGAGAGGTCAACAAAATGGTGGTCCCGCAATATCCAGTGGTACCTGATATAACTGCTATTCTGACAATGATTCCCCCAACAGCTCAGTATTTTTCAGTAATCGATTTAAAGAATGCTTTCTTTAGCATTCCAATTCACCCTGATAGCAGGCATATCTTCGGATTCTCATTAGCTGGCCGAAGCTTTAGATTTACTCGCGCCCCTCAAGGCTATATGGAGAGTCCTAGCATTTACAGCCAAGCCTTGAAAGCAGTCCTCGATGAATTAATTTTGCCAGCTGGGAACACGATCATCCAGTATGTGGATGATATTTTGGTACAGGAGGGCTGCAAAGAGGCCACGGTTAAATTGTTAAAACATTTGGCTGAAAAGGGTAATAAAGTGTTCCTTTCAAAATCCCAGTATTGTCGACAGGAAGTGACCTACCTTGGCCACTTACAGTCAAAAGCGGGGAGACGATTGACTCCAGAGCGAATATCTGTAATAACTAACATGTCTGTCCCTCATACTCAACATGATGTTCGTGCTTTTCTTGGCATAACCTTTTACTGCCGCCAGTGGATTCCTAACTATTCACTTCTCTCTAAACCCTTGTTGCATTTGACAACCAAAATGTCAACAACCTGTCTTGGGTACTCCAGATTACCGAAAGCCTTTTCACTTTATGTGCACGAGGTGGACGGTTGTTCACTTTCAGTGTTAAAACAGGGTTTTGGAGGGAAGCAAAGACCCTGTGCATTCTTTTCATCAGTCTTGGATACTGTTGCACGAGCCCTCCCAAGTTGCCTGAGCGCCACGGCTGCAGTAGTGGTGGCCATCCGGCAATCAGAGGGAATAGTTTTGAATACAGACCTCACATTCATGGTACCACATGCTATGGTTATCCTCTTGAACAGAACTAAGACCCAGCACCTTATGTGTGCTAGATTAACAGGGTACGAGCTAACCTTGTTTGCACCCCATATCACGAACAAAAGATGTGCCACTCTGAACCCAGCCACATTACTACCCTTACCTTCAAACGATGAAGAGGACGACGTCCATGATTGTATATTTAGAACAGAAGAGGAAACGAAGGGACGCGTAAATCTTACTGACATCCCTTTATCTGAACCTCAAGGGGAGTTGTATGTGGATGGCTCTTGTTTTAAGTTACCAGATGGCACTGCGACAGCTGCTTATGCTGTCACGACATTAAAAACGGTGGTGGAGACCGCAAGGATTTCCCATTACTCAGCCCAGGCAGCTGAACTAATAGCCTTGTTAAGAGCATGTGAATTGAGTGAAGGGCTGAGGGTGAACATTTTTACGGACAGCCAGTACGCCTTTGGTGTGGCCCATAGTTTTGGGAGGCTGTGGAGGGAGAGGGGTTTCTTTACCACACATGCCCAGAAAATTCAACATGGCCCCTTAATTGACCGATTGGTATTTGCTTTGACATTACCAGAGAAAGTGGCCATCATTAAGTGCAGCGCCCATAAAAAAGTTGTTGATTCCACTGGAAAGAGAAACGCCTTTGCTGATTCAGTAGCGAAAGAAACAGCCCAGACTAAAATGAACCCTATGTTCCCTAGCACATCTGCCCGGTGGGTAGCGGAAACATCCCTGTTTGACAATACTATTGAAAGTGTGAGAGAACTACAGAAGGAAGCAACAATAGATGAAGTACAGAGATGGGGACAGGAAGTAGGGAAACTAGATAAAAATGATTGTTGGATAGATCTATCTGAAAAGCAGCGATGGTTACTGCCCAATGCATTAGTATATGCTGTAGTGACAATGGCCCATGGTCTAGCCCACATAGGCGCGAAAGGTATTTGTGCTGTGTTAGATCCAGTAAGGAACAACCCAAATATTTCCAAAACTGCCGCCACAATCCTGGAGGTAGAGAATCTGTTTTGAGTGGAAATTTTGCCCCATCGTCCGTGCCCTTTGAGGTAATACAAATTGATTACATCCAGATGGAAAGAGTGAACAATCTAAAGCATGTATTAGTGGTAGTATGTGCTTTTAGCAAATGGGTTGAAGCCTACTCTACTAAAGAAGCCACTGCAGTTGCAACTGCCAAAGCCCTTGTTAAAGAATACCTTCCCCGATATTGTTTGCCCCATGTCATCTGGTCCGACAACGGGCCTCATTTTAATGCTCAGTTAGTACAGAGCGTTTGTAAAGGATTACAGATAAAACAGAAGTTCCATGCTGCCAGACTTCCCCAGTTGGCTGGACTAGTTGAAAAATATAATGGCACCCTGAAAATAAAAATGGCTAAAATCTGTGAGAGTACTGGATTAAATTGGCCTGATGCACTCCCATTGGCACTGCTGTCTCTAAGAACAACCCCTCACACTAGAACGGGATTGTCTCCTTACAAGGTGATCTTTGGCAGACCTGCCAATGTGTGGGGAGTCCCCAGACCCCGAACCTTTAGGGATATTGATTACCCTTTGATGACAGACTACCTGTACGCCTTGACTAAAGATTTGCGTTCTATTCATCAACTGGTATCGGACACATTGCAGCCACTACCGGAGGGTCCTGGACATCGATTGGAACCTGGCCAGTGGGTACTGGTGAAGAACTACCAACGGAAATCGAGTTTGGAGCCCAGGTGGTCATAGCCCTATCAGATCCTCCTCGTAACGAGAACGGCTGTGAAAGTGCATGGAAGAAAGCACTGGATACACGTCACTCATCTAAAACGCCTGCCGCTGCCTTTGCCGTTTGATCTACAAAACCGAGAAGGAATTCCGAGCCAGGAAGGAGAGCTGATTCAAAGCTTCGTGCCTTTTTCAGACGCCCAAGAAGTAGGGCAACCGAGTGAGGTGTTGCCCACCGTTGAAAGTAAGACAGCTCAATCAGCGGAGAATGTCATTTCCAAGGCACCACAAGTTTTGAACGCATCAGATGCCCTTGCAGCAGAATTGTTTTCTGACCATGAACAACCTGGCTGTTGTAAATATGACCTGCGGCCCCGAAAACAGCGCGGGACCCCAGTTTCCAATGGTAGGAGCTAGACAGAGACTTGAGTTGAGGAACGTCGGATAGAATTACTGGGGTACTGAGCGAGACACTGGACTGAACCCGTTAAGAGCTTGGAACATTGTCCTAAATAGCTCTGTTCAGAAAGAAAGACTGAGTTAAGGGCCGCGGTCGTACTACTGGAATATAAAGCTTGTTCTTTTTGATGAACAATAGGAGTCTGCCTGTGAAGCTTTAACGGACACAGGGAGAAGATCGCTCAGTGGAAAGAAGAACCCTCTGGTGGTGCCCGTGCTTTGTGGATACAAAGACTAGTTTTTGGACTTTTAGAGAGGATCTGAGTTAGATTTTGTACTTTTAGAGAGCATGTTTCATTTTGCCCGATTTGTCATGGAGGATGAACGACGAATTGCCCCACGACGGTATATTGATAATACACAATCGTTTTCCGGATGGACCACCAGAGTGAAGGTGGCATTTGTTGCTTTAATTGTTGTAATCACGGTAATTTTAGTGTGTGTATTTGTGTATTTAGAATTTCAGCACCCTGTACAGAAACTGGTAGGTACTACACCTGCCCCAGAGGAACATCTCTTTTATTCCTTACCCCCACGTAAGGCTAGACACAGAGAAACTTATGCGAAAAATGTTTTTATTGAAATGTTACATCAGACCCATAGCACTACCAACAAGACAAATTGTAGGGTCTGTGGGTTACTTCCGTCAGTAATGCATCAACATGAATTGTTCATTTCCCTGCCCTTATCCCACTTAGCTAGCTGTGAAGCCTGGTTCCAATTATTGTCATTAATGTTTTCTCACTATGTAGCTGAACCTAAGATATATACTGAAAAGGATTATGAGGCCATTCTGAAATATATAGAGCGACACCAAGGATTTGATGCTGAACGGAATGGAGGAGAGGAATCCATGGACCCAAATGCTTATATGAATGTATACACTGAAGAGGAAATGCAGGATTTTGAACTTTTCAACTCCACCGTGTATTTTCAGCATTTCAAAGAACGAAATGTCACTAATGACAAAGCTTTGCCAATTCCCATTATAAATAGCACATCCCCCTTTTGCATACAGGGACGAGGTCATATTAAGGAAGGACGCAGTAGATGTAATTACACTTACACCTTGCAGACATTCAGTACTCCTCCTGTGACTACTACCCCTAACGTATATTTTGTGTGCGGTAAAAACGCATATACTTGGCTTCCCTGGGGATGGTCAGGGCGGTGTTATCTCTCATTCCTCTACCCCCAGCTTATATTGCCCCGTCTGACTATCATAAGACACATCAGCTAGTTAGACGGGAGAATGAATCTAACCGGAGCATTAGGAGTTTTGATACTGATAGTACTGATCAGACTGACACCTCCTTGCAACAGTTTGAAGATATTTCCAAAGGTCTCACTCTTTTTTGGGGACCAATTATCAATAGTCGTAGTATAAGACGCCTTTCAAGAATAGTGGAAAACGTAGTCCAGACCACAACTGGGATTCTGACCAATATTACTGTTGAGCTTCAGGCTACGAGGCTTGTTTCGCTCCAGAACCGAATGGTTCTTGATGTCATCTTAGCAGACAGGGATGGCGCCTGTCGCGTGATCGTTAGCTCTTGTTGTGTTTTCATTCCTGATTCGGCCCCTACCATACACCTTGCAATCCAGAAACTTCACCGGTTAGCTAGTGAAGCACATGTCGACAATGGTACGTGGTCCCTTAGTGGATGGTTCTGGGGTCTTTTGTCTGCCTGGGGTTGGGAGATATTCATGATACTTGCTGGAGCCTTTGGAGTCATATTTACTTGCTGCCTATGTCTCCATTGTGTCCCGGCCTGTTGTTCCTTATGTGCGGCTAAGATAACGTCTGCCTTGACCGTCTCCTGACAGGCCAAAGTCGACAAACAAATGATTCAAAAGGAGGTCTCAGACCTTATGCAGATCGATGAGGGTGTGTTTGTAGAATAGAACTAGTTATATTGGCTATAGTAGGCCAAAAGGGCCTTCTGATGGGATATAAATACGAAAAATACATGTTATTGGCCTAATATATACAATATAACCTCATAACCACACGTTAGGATTGCATTATTCGCGTTGTATTATTAAAGTTAGGAACGATTCACTTCAGTGTTGCCTAAACCTATTGGTGTGACCGGAGCCCTCTTGTTGCGTTTCTCTGTCTCTAGTACTGTTTCCCTGAAATCACATGATTAAGCTTTCTGCATGAAACTACGATGGTAGACTTAGCTGTCTACTCCACTCGTTAGTTTGTAGCTCAGGGAAACCCAAGGTCACACCTGCCCTTCTTGTGGGATGCGCACATTCTAGCAAATCCCGTTCCTGTACTCCCCGAGCTACAGATAGAAAGGGAGGCACCTTACTGACCTGCCCCCGGAATAGCTTAGGCCTGGCTACTAGCAATCAATTGTGCCTTATATGGGTCTTCCTGCTGGCTCACTGACAAGTTGTATCTTTCCTAGTAAGGTGGCATTGTGCTATGTGTGAAACGTATATATGCTTTGTACCACTTGTATGTAGTCAGTCTCCTTTGCGCACCTCCAAGGGTCGTGTAGACTGAGGCTCCCCTGTCAGGGCTTGTATCTGCAGAATAAATGATTGAACCTTCTTCATTGCCGACTGACTTATTATTTATGAATAAGGTATATGGGCTATTGGTGAGTATAGTCCATTAGTATAATATTTTGGTTCCTTCACTTCACTTTGGCTTCAAGCTGGACTGGTGCTGATGCTGACTCTCAAGGCTGAATCTGATGTCTGGGACCCTCTGGCAATGGTTGTAAGGCAGCAAATATCTATTGGTGAACAGAACAAAAGGTCTTTAGACAAGGCACAGTAACAGTCTATCAACAGAGAGGATAGTGTCAGAATAATTCCTAGTCTTGGGACGCCCCATATATTAGCAAGGCACCCAAGAACCACTTTCATCTATCTATGAGAGAGTAAAAAAAACAAAGCCTGGGCCTATTGGCAAGTATAAAAGGAACTCTTTGGTGAACAAGAGTAATACATCACCCAATCCCAAGTAGCCAAGGAAGTCTGTATTAATTTACTAAACTCAGAGGAAAAGAGAAAAAAAAACACAGACATACTCTAAATCCTCACATTGGTGCATTTCTGTGTACTAATCTGAAAACCCTAAAAAAAAAAGAAAATGAAATGTTCTACACTTTTGCTCATGAATTTTACATTACTTGTACAGGACTGCAGACACTTCTAAAATGATTCTTCTTCATAAAAAGCACCTACATTGTACGTTTTAAGACCATGCTCTCATGTTATAGGAGCAGCGGGAAAATCTAAAACTGCTAATTTAACAGGAATTTCTTATCTATAAAACACCATTTCCTTCAAAACATTTTTAGCTAAGGATCACATGGGGATCTTCCCTCCGTTCTACTTTTCATGATCAAGACTATGCAACATCAGATTTAATAAGGACCGTCAGTTTATTTACACGGACTAGCTAATACAAAACTAGCAATGCCCTTGCAAAACTATGTAGCATGGAACAACAAACAATAATAGTGTTATCACCTTAGAATTTTAGAACAAAAACTACCCACATCTAGCTCCCCTTAAAGGTCAAATAAGGGAACAACAATCTAGACTACTGAACCTGTCATAATTTCATCAAACAGAATAGGCAGTAATAAAACATATATGTATTCCTTTTATTAATGCTAGCAATGTTTAAAACAGTATTACTGAATAGCCAATTAAATGTATCTTTGCTATTTCACAGACAGTTTAGACAGGCAAAAAAAAATGAGAAACGGAGAGAGCAACATACATATTACCTAGACTTAATTTGTAGAGGAGCTAGCCTCCTTCCCCCATTTTGACAGTAGGAAACCTGAAACAGGTTTCACATCTTTCAACACTATTAACCCCTATTTGTAGCAACTGTTCATAAACAAAGTTATAGGAGGTACATAGCACTTTTGAGGAGGTAAAGAATATGAATACCCAAACCCCAATCCTTTTAGCAAATGTACAAATGTAACATGAGGGCACATGAAGTCAAACTAAATTTCATTGCCTCTCTTTTAAGCATTAGTGCTGTATAAATATGGCAAAGCTTATCTGTTAATCAAAGTTCACATTTACCATTATATCGTTTTTCTATCACATAAGTGCATAAAGCGCTTGTTTTTTGCCAAAAAAGGTAAAACTTCTCTTTTTTCCCCTGTCCTCTTTCAAAACATTTTAGAGGTCAAAATTTCAAAGCAAACTTTCCTCTGGGAGCCATGCTATGCTTCTAAATATAGAACTGACATTTAACTCTTCCCAGCTGTCCTATTCTGTATTCAAGAGTGTCCATGCGGCTGTCCCAATTCGCCTAGAGACAGAAAGCTGGAAAGCACTTATCCCCCTATTTGTAGTTAAAAGAATAACTTCTGCTTGTTTTTTATATTTATTTTCAATTGTAAGCAGTGTGTAATATACTTTTCTAACAATATAGAAGTCAGCTATTTGTATTATACCTGAATCTATGCGTTTACTGAAGCCTAAGGCACTTTAAAAGCTACTCTAAATGGAAAAAATGCTGTTTAAATAGTGCATTTTACCCAATTTCGACTTTGATATTTGGGGCACTTAAAAATGAATATCCTATAACTATTTTTCATATTAGTCATCCTCAAAATGTTCTCTCGATAGCCCAGGAGTGAGAAATCAGAAATAATCATATATACCATTATAAAAATGAGCTTTTTACGCCTGCGCAGAGTGAAATTCCATATACAAATATCCTCATTATGTGGTACAACACAACTTAAATTTAATGTTAATGCTAGGAGGTCACAGTATGAGTATTAAGCTTTATAAATATTAAAAAACAAATTTAAAAGCACTTATTTTTTTTAAATAATTGTTCATAATTTATATATATATATATATATATTCACTGAAAAAACCATAGGTTATAGACCATATATAGTTAGGAATTTGCATTTACAAAACCTTGAAAATTCACTGAAAAAACCATAGGTTAGAGACCATATATAGTTAGCTGGACATTTTATTGACATAAAACCAATGAAATTCCATATATAGTTAGTTGCACTAACTATATATCGCGCACCCGCAATCCACTGCTGATGATGTCACATATTACATCATTCATGACATGGCCAGTGACATCACTGATGACATCACTGATGACATCTCAAATGACATCACTGATGACATCACTGATGACATCTCAAATGACATCACTGATGACATCTTCTAGTGTCTGTGTGCTTTTGTAAAGTTTAAATATGTTTTACATATTGAAGAATGAGTGGATGTATGGAAGACTGAGTGTGTGTATTGCTGGCTGGGAGGTGTGTGACTCTGTGCATATCAATGTGTACTTGTATCAGTGATTGTATAAGAGAGTAAGTATGTGTTAGTATATGTGTGAAAAGTATGGTGTTCTGTGTTTAACTGTATAGATGAGGAAATCGAAGTGTGATTGATTCTTCACAGGACTGACTAGGTGTATGAGTGCATATGATAGTGTTGTAATAATGAGTGACTGTATGTATGAGTGATTGTATGGGTGAATGAGTGAATGTGTGTGTAGACGTAGGAATCAGTGAGTGCGTATGTAGTAACTGGTATTGGTGTGTCATGATGTCATCAGTGATGTCATTTGAGATGTCATCTGTGATGTCATTTGAGATGTCATCAGTGATGTCATCAGTGATGTCACTGAAGTATGGTGTTCTGTGTTTAACTGTATAGATGAGGAAATGGAAGTGTGATTGATTCTTTACAGGACTGACTAGGTGTGTGAGTAACTCCATGGATGAGTGGCAGTGTGTGAGTGTCTGCATAGGTGTATGAGTGCATATGATAGTGTTGTAATAATGAGTGACTGTATGTATGAGTGATTGTATGGGTGAATGAGTGAATGTGTGTGTAGACGTAGGAATCAGTGAGTGCGTATGTAGTAACTGGTATTGGTGTGTCATGATGTCATCAGTGATGTCATTTGAGATGTCATCAGTGATGTCATCAGTGATGTCATTTGAGATGTCATCAGTGATGTCATCAGTGATGTCACTGACCATGTCATGAATGATGTAATATGTGACATCATCAGCAGTGGATTGCGGGTGCGCGATATATAGTTAGTGCAACTAACTATATATGGAATTTCATTGGTTTTATGTCAATAAAATGTCCAGCTAACTATATATGGTCTCTAACCTATGGTTTTTTCAGTGAATTTTCAAGGTTTTGTAAATGCAAATTCCTAACTATATATGGTCTATAACCTATGGTTTTTTCAGTGAATTTCATTGGTTTTTTAAAAGCTAATATCTATAGCTGTAAAATATATTCTTTATTACGTGATGTATCACGTAGCCACGTGAGACGCCTCATGACGCGTCGCATAACCGTGACGTATCGGCTCTGCAGCGCAAACAAAACCCGTAACGTAAGCGTGCCGGAGCACGCTTACAGATATATATATTTTTTTTAACCTTAATTAGACAAAATCCACACGTGCACATATCTTGAGGCCTTGCAAAGGCACATCAAACAAACAGTCCCTACAATTTTGCCAAGTTTGCTGGAAATCTATTCCCTTAATTTTTTTTTACTGTTTCTCTTGGTTTTCCCCTTGTTACGCTTACCAGGACGCTACACGGTACGCGAACCGGACGCTCCAAAAACACAAGATGGCGGACTCCCGTTACGCTGCCGGTTAGCTGCCCGGTTCGCGTACCGGGAAGCGCCTCTACCGCGAAAAATCGCGGGGGACTTTAATATCCCCCTCATCAATCCTAGGGGGTCAGGAGGGGTTTACCTTGCCCCTTTCCTTCATTTCCCCCTTCTTTTTTCACCACATCTTGTCTCTCGAACTTACCGAGAGACAAGATGGCGGCCGCTCCGGACTGTTTACAATGTTGACAGCTACGCTGCCGGTTAGCTGCCCGGTTAGCTGCCCGGTTCGCTGCCCGGTTCGCGTACCGGGACGCGCCTCTACGGCGTAAAATCGCAAAAAAAATTTTTTTTTAATTTATTGCCCCGCGGGGCACTTTAATATCCCCCTCATCAATCCTAGGGGGTCAGGAGTGGTCTACCTTGCCCCCTTTCCTTCATTTCCCCCTTCATTTTTCACCACATCTTGTCTCTCGATCGTACCGAGAGACAAGATGGCGGCCGCTCCGGACTGCTTAGAATGTTGACAGACACCGGAGAGCCAATCAGCTTCGCTTCGCGAAGTTCCGTTACGTGTCAGGTACGCGAACCGGGGCGCTAACCGGAGCGCTGTCACAGATATATATATTTTTTTAAACGTTAATTTCTCAAAATCCACTGGAGCACATATATTGAGACATAGCAAAGGCACGTCGGGCAAACCATATCTACAATTTTGCCAAATTTCATGTAAATCTATTCAGCCGTTCGAGCTAAAAGTGAGTCCAACCGCCCTATGGAAAAATGAATGGGAAAAACGCGTTTTGGGAGCCCCCTTTTTTCTCGGCCCCCCCTTGACGAAACCCCCCCAAATTTTCAGGGGCTGCTCAGAAACAAACTGTGCCATTTTCCTGAAAATGTCAGCCAATTCCGTCCACAAACGCTAAAGTTATTAGACATAGAATTTTCAGAAATCCCATAGAGAAAAAATCCTAACTATATATACCCACTGGCTATCGCCAGTAGGTAATATACATATATAAACATATATAATCTGCATATCTATATAAATATAAATGCATGCATACATATACATATATGCATACATATGCATGTTATTTACATGAAAGTTTTAAAAACACTAATAAAAGCAAAGCTAAAAAGCCACCTCATTACAAACAGAATGGCTTTAACTTAAACGAGGGCGAGATCTATTGCATTTTCAATGCTTGTTTACTTTGGTTCTATCAAGAAGGCATTCAGATGTGTCACACATTTGCCATAAATTCTGAATGTTAGCACTCTAGTTGCTCATTAGATCACTGTAGTAAAGCTAGTGCTCACCAGGGAAGTCTGCTGCTAATCATGGTTTGCAGCCATTTTCCCGCATTTTTTATCCCGCAGACTTTCAGTCCGCATACCATTATCCCGCAAGGTCATTGACCTCGCATACCATTATCCCGCATTTTTTCAAAACGCATGTGCATTTATCGTGCATGCCTTTACAAAGAATTACGTTTTAAAGGCATGTATGGTAAATGCATTTGCGTTGTAAAAACCACGATGACGAGAGAGGTAAGTGGGTTTGTGTTAATTTTTTCGTGGGTTAGTGATTGTGTAGTGTAGTGTAGTGTTGTGTAGTGTAGTGTTGTGTTAGTGTAGTGTAGAGTTGTGGTGGTTGTTTAGTGTAGGGTCATGCTGGGGGTAGTGTTTTAGGGTTTAGGGTTGTGTTGTAGTGTTTGCGTAGTGTAGGGTCATGCTGGGGGTAGTGTTTTAGGGTTTAGGGTAGTGTTGTAGTGTTTGCGTAGTGTAGGGTCATGCTGGGGGTAGTGTTTTAGGGTTTAGGGTTGTGTTGTAGTGTTTGCGTAGTGTAGGGTCATGCTGGGGCTAGTGTTTTAGGGTTTAGGGTAGTGTTGTAGTGTTTGCGTAGTGTAGGGTCATGCTGGGCGTAGTGTTTTAGGGTTTAGGATAGTGTTGTAGTGTTTGCGTAGTGTAGGGTCATGCTGGGGGTAGTGTTTTAGGGTTTTGGGTAGTGTTGTAGTGTTAGCGTAGTGTAGAGTCATGCTGGGGTGTAGTATTTTAGGGTTTAGGGTAGTGTTGTAGTGTTTGCGTAGTGTAGGGTCATGCTGGGGGTAGTGTTTTAGGGTTTTGAGTAGTGTTGTAGTGTTTGCGTAGTGTAGGGTCATGCTGGGGTGTAGTGTTTTAGGGTTTTGGGTAGTGTTGTAGTGTTTGCGTAGTGTAGGGTCATGCTGGGGTGTAGTGTTTTAGGGTTTTGGGTAGTGTTGTAGTGTTTGCGTAGTGTAGGGTCATGCTGGGGGTAGTGTTTTAGCGTTTTGGGTAGTGTTGTAGTGTTTGCGTAGTGTAGGGTCATGCTGGGGGTAGTGTTTTAAGGTTTTGGGTAGTGTTGTAGTGTTTGCGTAGTGTAGGGTCATGCTGGGGGGTAGTGTTTTAGGGTTTTGGGTAGTGTTGTAGTGTTTGCGTAGTGTAGGGTCATGCTGGGGGTAGTGTTTTAGGGTTTTGGGTAGTGTTGTAGTGTTTGCGTAGTGTAGGGTCATGCTGGGGGTAGTGTTTTAGGGTTTAGGGTAGTGTTGTAGTGTTTGCGTAGTGTAGGGTTATACTGGGGGCAGTGTTTTAGGGTTTAGGGTAGTGTTGTAGTGTTTGCGTAGTGTAGGGTCATGCTGGGCGTAGTGTTTTAGGGTTTAGGATAGTGTTGTAGTGTTTGCGTAGTGTAGGGTCATGCTGGGGGTAGTGTTTTAGGGTTTTGGGTAGTGTTGTAGTGTTAGCGTAGTGTAGAGTCATGCTGGGGTGTAGTGTTTTAGGGTTTAGGGTAGTGTTGTAGTGTTTGCGTAGTGTAGGGTCATGCTGGGGGTAGTGTTTTAGGGTTTTGAGTAGTGTTGTAGTGTTTGCGTAGTGTAGGGTCATGCTGGGGTGTAGTGTTTTAGGGTTTTGGGTAGTGTTGTAGTGTTTGCGTAGTGTAGGGTCATGCTGGGGTGTAGTGTTTTAGGGTTTTGGGTAGTGTTGTAGTGTTTGCGTAGTGTAGGGTCATGCTGGGGGTAGTGTTTTAGCGTTTTGGGTAGTGTTGTAGTGTTTGCGTAGTGTAGGGTCATGCTGGGGGTAGTGTTTTAAGGTTTTGGGTAGTGTTGTAGTGTTTGCGTAGTGTAGGGTCATGCTGGGGGGTAGTGTTTTAGGGTTTTGGGTAGTGTTGTAGTGTTTGCGTAGTGTAGGGTCATGCTGGGGGTAGTGTTTTAGGGTTTTGGGTAGTGTTGTAGTGTTTGCGTAGTGTAGGGTCATGCTGGGGGTAGTGTTTTAGGGTTTAGGGTAGTGTTGTAGTGTTTGCGTAGTGTAGGGTCATACTGGGGGCAGTGTTTTAGGGTTTAGGGTAGTGTTGTAGTGTTTGCGTAGTGTAGGGTCATGCTGGGGGTAGTGTTTTAGGGTTTAGGGTAGTGTTGTAGTGTTTGCGTAGTGTAGGGTCATGCTGGGGGTAGTGTTTTAGGGTTTAGGGTAGTGTTGTAGTGTTTGCGTAGTGTAGGGTCATGCTGGGGTGTAGTGTTTTAGGGTTTTGGGTAGTGTTGTAGTGTTTGCGTAGTGTAGGGTCATGCTGGGGGTAGTGTTTTAGGGTTTAGGGTAGTGTTGTAGTGTTTGCGTAGTGTAGGGTCATGCTGGGGTGTAGTGTTTTAGGGTTTTGGGTAGTGTTGTAGTGTTTGCGTAGTGTAGGGTCATGCTGGGGGTAGTGTTTTAGGGTTTAGGGTAGTGTTGTAGTGTTTGCGTAGTGTAGGGTCATGCTGGGGGTAGTGTTTTAGGGTTTAGGGTTGTGTTGTAGTGTTTGCGTAGTGTAGGGTCATGCTGGGGGTAGTGTTTTAGGGTTTAGGGTTGTGTTGTAGTGTTTGTGTAGTGTAGGGTCATGCTGGGGGTAGTGTTTTTGGGTTTAGGGTAGTGTTGTAGTGTTTGCGTAGTGTAGGGTCATGCTGGGGTGTAGTGTTTTAGGGTTTTGGGTAGTGTTGTAGTGTTTGCGTAGTGTAGGGTCATGCTGGGGGTAGTGTTTTAGGGTTTAGGGTAGTGTTGTAGTGTTTGTGTAGTGTAGGGTCATGCTGGGGGTAGTGTTTTAGGATTTAGGGAAGTGTTGTACTGTTTGTGTAGCGTAGGGTCATGCTGGGGGTAGTGTTTTAGGGTTTAGGGTAGTTTAGTTGTTTAGTGTATGCTAAAGGCATATTCGTTCTAAAAGTTTTCGTTATTTTAATTTGCGGCCTAATAGTACATGCGGGATTTTTTTTGCGGACTGATGGTATGCGGGATTTCGTCATATATTCGCTAATCATACTTTCTATGGCAAAATGAACCCCCTCATTTTGTTCCTTTTTAAATTAAATGTTTTAAGAGTTACCACTTTATTCCAATCAAGATGGCTTCAGGTGTGCCATACCTTTGTAATAAGCAGGACTGTTAGCACTCTAGTTGTTCTTTAGAACTCTCTGGGACATTCTGTCATTGGGCTATAGTTGGGCTACATCTGGCTGGTATTTGGGCTACATTTGTTTTAATTGTCTCTGGTGGCCATCTTTGGGCTACATTGGGCTACATTGGGCTACATTTGGGCTCCAACATATATATAGCCCAATATATATTTTTCAAAGTTAATTTTCGTAAAAACCACTGGAGCCTATATCTTGAGACATAGCAAAGGCACATCGGGCTACCAGTCCCTACAATTTTGCCAAGTTTTGTGTAAATCCATTCAGCCGTTCAGGCTAAAAGTGAGGCCAACCGCCCTATGGAAAATTGCATGGGAAAAACACGTTTTGGGACCCCCCTTTTTTCTCGGCCCCCCCTTGACGAAACCCCCCCAAATTTTCAGGGGCTGCTCAGAAACAAAATGTTCCATTTTCCTGAAAATTTCAGCCAATTCTGTCCTCAAACGCCAAAGTTATTCGATATAGAATTTTCAAAAATCCCATAGGAAAAAAATCCTAACTATATATACCTACTGGCTATCGCCAGTAGGTAATATATATATATATATATATATATATATATATATATATATATATATATATATATATATATATATATATATATATATATATATATATATATATATATATATATAAACCAATCATTTTGATAATTCCACATAGAAAAAGCAAGCTGCATTTCTTGCCTATCATATTTAGACGCATTCATTCACAAGCCTAAGGACAGAAGCCTAACTTGAAACATGACACATTTTTGTGCCACTTTTTTAAAGTGCAAATATTTAACATCAGAACCACGAATATGCTTATAAAAAAAGCTTTACGAAAGGAAATCCTTACGTTAAATGTTTTCCTGGTATCTAAAATCTTGAACCTGATTTTTGCAACTTTTTAAAACAGCAGTCTGAAATGCAGGATTTTACCCTGAGTTTAACTGACAAAGTCCTGCCTGAGTCAACATTCCTGTTTCTCCGTGGCCTACAATCAAAACAACAGCTGCTGCTAACCGGCAGTTAAAACACTGCTGTTGTAAAGCTTTTTTTAGTGTTGAAATGAAAGCACTGTGGCATCTATTTAAAACTGAGGCATTTCAATGCATGTTCTATGATATGTGTTTAGTTCAACAAACATTTTCTCAGATTAAGTGTTTGCCTGTTAATATCTAATACAATGTATCTAAGAAAAATGATGTAAGTTTATTTATTGCAAAACGCACAATTTCGTTTTTGAGGCCTATTTTATTCCTATTGAATGTGAATTCTAATTTTATCTTCTAAGCATTGGCAATTTGTACATGTGCGTAGTTGCTTACTCTATAAGTTGAATAGTAACACATAATTATTTAGCATATCTTATGGTTCATTTCTGGATTTTTATTTAATTTTTATTTAATATTAGTTCTGAATGACCTACCCGGTATTTTTAGAATACTCACGCCAAAAAGGTTCTAAGTCAGGGGTGACATCATGTTGAGGATCAAAATCAGGAAGATCAGAAATATACTGGGCTGCAGAGACAGAGAATCCCCAGAATCTCCATGCACAGAGTACCTCCTTAGTAGAATCCCGTCCTGTCCTCCTCAGTAGATTTCTGTCTCCTGACAAGATCACTCCGTCAGATAGCCACTTCTCTGATGAGGTCCAGGTTGGAGCGCCATTTGAAGAAATCAAGAAACCTTCTTTGGGGTCCCACTGATACTTGGTCCTTTTAAACCAACAAAGAAGAAATTGGCACAGAAGCTGAAATATAAAAGAACATCTTTATTAACCTCAAATGAGTCAGACTACGTCCCACAGAAGCCTTAGCAACTGAATGAGGCAGTCTGAGGAGTGCAGAAAACAGAGGCCTTATATATGCTTAAGGTTACATAGTCATCAAAAGACCAAGGGGCAGTCCTGGCACATGTAAGCATGTGAAAATGACTAAGATGGGCATACAAGATCTGCTTGCTTAACAAAGTGGGAGGAGAGTTATTTCTCCATACAGCAGCAAAAATAGACTGACAGTTATACTAGAGAAGCAAGTGCATTCTACTAGCTAGGCCCTTCTGGGCATGTGCGAAGGTGGAAGATTCTAAATATAGTTAGTTTCTAAGCAGATTACAAGAGCAGTCAACACTGAGGTAGGACAGAGCACATGGCGAGCACCTGGCAGCACATGGCAAACAAGATGGCTGCCAGAAATTCGAAATGGCTTTCACAAAACGGATAAGGTAACTTCTAAATACAGGATGGCTTCTGCTAATGCTAACCCATTGCTGTCAATTTACAACATCCCCTCACGACAGCCACAGGGTAAAGTAGGTATATGGGTAACATGGCAGTAGTAAGCAAAAGGAGGCAGGAAACAGTGACGCCTCTGAGGTACTCCCCTTATGGGAGACACTCTAAAAATGCAGCAAGACACAAACTCCTCATCCAAGGCAGCAGGGCAGGCAGGAAGCAGGACAAACAGGCAGCAAGAACTGGTCGCTCTTCTGGGAAACTGCACCCCTGGATACACTGCTTCAAAGTGGCAGGACAGGGACCACTGTCCCTAAGGAGAAGGAGAAGGAGCAGGAAAGTAGAACAGGAACTGGCACACTAAGATGGGGCAACCGATGTAAAGGTCACTGGTGGGGGTCAGGGGTGCCAGTATGCTTTTAAATCCATAGCTTGTAGTTTCAAGAAGTTCATTACATTGGGGTTTCTTCAGACTTCAAATATTAGCACTCCTTCAGGTGAAACATGCAGGTTCTTTCCAGATCGTCACCAGAATGTAGTAAAAAGATGTAGACTGGTCCATGTCGTATCTTCATGTATCTTTATTCAAGTAGGATATTACAAGATGAGAGCCCCACCAGGAGCAGCCTGACTGCCGCTAAGCCCATCAACAACTAACACTCATGAACATGAACATTCCATTCACCAACTTTCTCTCACATAATCACCCAGGCTGAGCAGCAGTATAACACCCACCCTGCCTTTTGCATGCCATCTAGGTGAACGCTGGGGTGCCGTAAAGTGGCAAAGAAGCCAAATGGGGAAGGAGTGGAGGAAAGGGGGAAGATGGATGCAGTGCAATGACCAGAGCTGCAGAACTGGAGAACCAGGGTTGAGTCTCAGCATTGGCTCAATGTCCAGTGATCCTGGGCAAATCACTGAAAGAAGAAATAATTAAATGAATGTGATCTTATGTAATGTAACTGATGCTCAAGTGAAGCGATCCAATGCCTTCGAGTCCGTTCATTGTCGTGGCTATATAATATCGGAAAAAAGCAAGCCGCAGGCAATACTTGTTTGAAATAGTACCTCATTCACATCTGGAGCAGCAGATGGGCACAGAATTAGCATCTTTACCTGTGCTTGTTCCCTGCTTCATAGAAGTGACCGGACATTATGTTACGTCTGCAGTGGCCAATTAAGGAGGCTGTAAAGAAAAATGACTAGAAGCCAACAAATGGTAATCAGTGGGTAAGCTCCAAGCCCTTGTTTGTGGAAAACAGTGCCTCCAAGTAAGATTAATGTGCTAGCACGTGCACTCGCAGGCTTGACCCTATAGAGAGTAGAAATAGTATTGCCTCTTTCACACTTGCAGATGACACACCCAATGTGCAAAACTTTAAATGAGACACTAAAGGCATCATTGCCTTTAATCCAAGGAGGACAGTAACTGGTGTGGTTGTATGGGTTGCATAAGTATTGCCATCCTGAGTTTTTCTGGCACACAATGAGGGATAACATGCACAGCCACACTGTGAGGGTCCGGAATGCATATTTCAACTAGATTTTCTTTTTTGACCGTTGTTTAGTTAGTAGTAGTTTTATACAGCGCTAGCCTGACCCAAGGGTATTGAGCGCTTTACACAGGGTACATTGCGAAGAAAACAAAATATACAAGAAAGTGACAACATGCATGTCGATGTTGAGGGATCGGCTTCGTAGTCGAGGGAACATCTGTTTTGTATTCTCACTGAGGTGGTGATGGAGCGGAAAATAAGAGTCTGTACCTCCACTCTGAGAGGTCCTATCGACTCCCTGGGGCACGGTGGAGGAACAGTTGTGCCAGGCTTTTATTGGTGCAATGATAAAGTCAAATATTTCAAATATGGTGTCGTTACTGCCGAACTTAAAAACCCAACATCTATTTACGAGATAAAGGGACTCAGTCTTCAGACTAACCCTCTCACACCAATAACAACTTGAGCAAGATGACAAATATATAAAAACGTTTTAAATCAATTTCTTAGAGTTTGAGTCGAGTTCTCGAATCTTTTCATAGAGTTCCAGTTGTTTTTAGTGTTGCCTTATTTCTGTATGTAAGCAAAGCACAGTGTTCCCTTTAAATAGCCATCATTTGATAAACTTTTGCTTTATGCAGCTGTTGAATTGCTACACTTCTGTTGAGCAAATTAAAATAAAGCACTTTAAATCAAGGCACTGAAAAAGGAAATGCCAAGATTTAGTACATCTTTGTACTGGCACAAAGTGATGTAGAGGGATGCAGAGTACTGCACCCTAGTTACTAACCAGTGCAAAATAATTGTTGTCCTTTTCTCAGGACAAATGCAGATGTCTCTGCTCTGGGTTGCTTTACGACAAGGATGCCTCAAAAGGGCATTACTGGGGCACATCTATGAAAACACCTATTAAATATTTTTCACATCTTTGGAAGTGTGGAAGCAATCTCCTGCAATGTTTGTAATATGTAATTATCTATCAATGTGAATGCCTCATGATCAGAAGGCTTACGTTTTAAACCTTGTTGATTTGGATGCAAAAGTACTTTTTAGGTCGAGCTTAGGCAGCTCATGCGCTGTCTCATAGAGGCATGCATTAATCACTCTGTGGCCTTATAGCCTGCCCAGTGCCTTTTTATTGGCCACTTCGATTGTCCATCAAAAAGGCTTGCTTGCTAGTAGCTAATCCTTCTTGTTTGTCCCTCCGTATTGTCATTTGTATGCTCCCATGGAGCAGCGACTAACTACCATAGCATTACCCTTTCATTTTCATGTGTTGTTTTTGTGAACACTTTTTTTCTTTCCCTCGCTGCTCTGAGCTCGTTGCGGTTTACAGCCGCGCGGGGCTCTGGTTACAGACATGACTTTCAAGTAGAGCGGCAGCATTTCACTTTGGTCAGGAGTCAGCATGCTGGCTGCTTCAGGAGGCCCCACGCCTATCTTTTTCATAAATACGGGGCCCCATTTCCTATACATGTGTTTCAGATTCTCTAGCAAGCATCATGCGGTACAGAAATCATCTCGCCCTTTAATGCTGCCCTTCTTTTCCAATCTTTTCCTCTACACTTCCTGAGCAACCTTGCAATATAATCCTAAAAGCGTCCGCTAGCACGCTGGCCCTGCCTCTTCACTTGATCCACTGAATCTCTTTCCTGACGCACTGCTGGTTGTAAACATGGCATGGATGTGCGCAGAATGAACAACATGTGTGCCCCCTCAGATGCACACACTCTGCTCCTGAGATACAGAGAGCCACTCACAGACACGCGTATGCACACACATTTGTATTCACACAATATGTGCATTAGAAATACACACACGTTGCAATCCGGAAGCACACACCAGCACACATACACATGCTGTACCCCTCTACTGGGGAGACACTGTGCCCCCGTAGCTATACTCACTCTCTGCTACCTGACGTGTACACGCCCTATCTCCTGAGTAGCATACACTTTCTGAACCCTTGAAGTACGCACATACACCAACGTAGGTAGGTCTCTGAGGTATACACAGCTTATGTCCTTCTGAAGTGTCTGCTATGTGTGCCTCTTGAAGTATACATGCAGTCAGTTCTTCTGAAGTATACAAACTTTATTGTCCCTGAAGGAAATATAATCTTTGCTCTCTGAGGAAACACATTGTTTGCTCTTAGAATACACAGCTCCCTGAAAACACACATCGTGCTACCGGAAGTAAGCACGATCAGTGCCACCTGAGGGGCACACTTTCTGTGCTCCTATATTAGTAGACACACTAAAAATTTCCCGAACACAAACACTTTGCCACCTGAAGGGTAAATGCGTTATACCACCTATGAACATACTTTCTGTGACCTCTAAAGTACACAAATCCAGCACCCCTTAAGTATGCACACTTCGTGCCTCATGAAGGATACACACTCTGCACCCCAAGTACACAAACTGTGTGGCTCCCTGAAGTCCTCCTTTGCAGTGGATCCTTATGCATTTAAACTGTGTGCCCCTGACGTAAACTTTTTGTGTGTCTTGATCACACCTACTGCCCTCTGAGATATATACACTAAGTGGCATCCAAACTACTTACTCTCCCTGAAGTATACACTTATTTTGTGTACATGAAGATGACATAATTTGCAGCTCTACACACAGAGAATCTTACAGATTTTGAATCTTCAAAACACCAGAGAGCAGCGTAAATTACATTACACACACGTTGGCCTTAATGATATCACAAGAAGTGACATCATATGACCCTTCATCTTGACAGTAATGTTTTCACATGCCCTTAATCCTCCTGATTATGTCACTAGAAAAGACACTGCCGAATACTATAATATCTGCATAATTAACATAACAATACAAAACAGATAAATGTCTATTTTAGATGCCACGTATATTTTGATTAGAGTGCAAACACAATATGACCGGGGAACATTACTCATATCTCTTTGTGTTACATGTAAAATTATGTTCATGTTTTTAATCAAATAGGATGAGATAGTACCACAAAACACAGAATACCACTGGAAACCTAAGGTATGTATACTACAAATTGCCATGATTTAGCAGTTAGCACAGTGTATACCACCTATGGAGGACAGGTAAGTGCTGCACATTTTCCACCCTGGGTACCGGCTGGGTTTGCACTTTCCCATAGTGCCATTATTGGCAACATCCCCACCCAGTCTGAGCATGCATGAATACATAAATACACAATACAACTTTTGTCATGAGAAAATATTGCTGCAGGTTTATTCCATAGAAAAGTATGCAATATGGGGGGTTATTTTACGGGCAATCCAAGGGCAGGCAGCTGTGCCAACCTATGCTGCCCCGCCCGCCTGATGAGCCAAGCACTGTGGGTAACCCAATCAGTGTTACACCTTTTGGGTGATCCTCCTCCGGATTACATGACCTGTTGGTCCCTTATTACTCTTGCCCTTTTCAGGGCGGAGAGAAGCTGGGCAATCCCCTGTTGGTCAGGGCCCCAACCGCCCGAAGGACTAATGGGGTAAAGTTGCAGTTTTCCAGGAACCTGCCCTGAGGCTCCTGTTCTTTGGCTCTGGCACCCCGCTTGTGCTACGCAGAGGTACCCTTACTGTACCTGTCTGCCGCAGAGTCACCCTTACTGTACCAGTCTGCTTCCTGATAGCCTGGTAACTCCGCCACAGCTCTGGAGGCGGCCCCCGTCTCTGCCAGAGCACCCAACAAACAGCTAATTTCTCACCTGCAACCTGCTTTCTAGGGCCTCCTGCATGTCCAGTGGAACGTGTCCATGCCCACCTGTGACAAATGCACCCATGTTTGTCAACGTAACCTTAGGCGTATGCCTGGATTGCCCGTGCCTCCAAGACAGCCTTCTTGTCACTTGCCTCCTCTCATTTCCAGGGCCCCCTGCAAGGCCAAGGAAACAAATCCATTCCCAATGGTGACAATGAACACCATCTTTATCAAAGTAGCCCTTAACATTAGCCTGAATCAGCTTGTGTCTGATGTAACCCAGACCCCTCTGGTCTGCAAACTTAAACCATGAACTGTTCACTCTTTCAGGGATGTTGTTAAGAAATCTCCAGGAATCCAATAAGTAAAAGTATTCAGGATGTGAACATCGATAGAGCAGCCTTCCCTCAGTCCTTCTCCCAGTAACAGCGCACTCAACTGACGAGATTGCTTGGAAGAACAACTGAAAGAATCAGAATGTATAACTAAACAATAACATGCTGAAGTAAAACATTCCTCGTGCTACTGCACAAGTTATACAATATCTTAAAGAAACACAACACATCTTCCTCCTTAATACACAAAAGATAAATAACACAAAATAAAATACAAACAATGACTATATAATTCAATTTGACCCTTCATCACTAACAAAATCTTTTAACCACTTTGGTTTAGTGCGAGTACGCACTGTGCTGTCACTAACAACAATATTACCATTCTCTGTGACATCTGCTGTAGCACAATCATTTCTCATCTCAGTTCTAGTTTCAAATTGATTATCTTTAAGAGTTATTTCAGTACCTAAAGTGATATTGGCACCATCCACTGTTCCAGATGTCCCAACGCCAACACTAGTGGAAACCATGCTGCTCTTCACGAAGGAAGAATCCACAGCGGGGTATTCACATGCATTAACATTTAGAGACTCTTCAGCAGAACGACCAACATCATCAGTACCATCTTGAGCAAAAACTCCTGAATTCCTGTTGTCATTACAAACAAGATCATCAAGACCCTTGACCCAGTCACACCACTCACCGCGCGGCCCTCGTGTGCCCTGGTCACCGCTGCTGCCTCTATTCGCCGCCACTCCTGCTGCCTTCTCCCTGTGTGCTGTTGCTGCTTCTTGGGCTTCCGCCCTCAGGCTTGCCCCCTCGCTGCTTACCCTGTGTTTGTTTTCCCGCCATTGCTGCTTCTTGGGCCTCTGCCCTCAGGCTTGCCCCCTCGCCGCTTCCCTGTGACTGTTTTCCCGCCCTTGTCCCCCCCGCTCCCCGCCGCTGCTCCCCTGCGGCCCCGCCACCTTCCTTCTTCCTGTTCCCCATTCGCCACCCCGCTCCAGCCTCCCAGCTGCTCCTCCCTCCCACTTGGCCATATATGGCGGGGACCGCGCAGCAGTGAGCTGTGACCCTTGACCCTGTCACTCCACTCACGGCACGGCCCCCGTGTGCCCTGGTCACCGCTGCTGCCTCTATTCGCTGCCACTCCTGCTGCCTTCGCCCCTGTGTGCTGTTGCTGCTTCTTGGGCTTCTGCGCTCAGGCTTGCCCCCTCGCTGCTTCCCCCGTGTTTGTTTTCCCGCCATTGCTGCTTCTTGGGCCTCTGCCCTCAGGCTTGCCCCCTCGCCGCTTCCCCGTGACTGTTTTCCCACCCTTGTCCCCCCTGCTCCCCGCTGCTGCTCCCCTGCAGCCCCGCCCCCTTCCTTCTTCCCGTTCCCCATTCGCCACCCCCCTCCTGCGTCCCAGCTGCTCCTCCCTCCCACTTCGCCATACATGGCGGAGACCACGCGCAGAGGCCACATGCAGCGGGCGCGTGATTGTGCGCCGAATGCGCGCCAAAAGCAAGCCCTTCTACGCCCGTCCACGCCTGGACCGCGCCCAGCGTCAGAACCCCTGGACCTAGCCGGAGTCAGCCAACCCGACGGAGATACGACGCCGCCACCCTCCACGCACTCATTCACCGGCTGACAGCCAGCCTGCTACCAAGTCACCCCGAAACGCACCCACGGAGCCTTCACCTGCCACGCCTGGAACTTCACCTGCACTCGGTTCTGCACCGCGCAATCCAGAACAACCGCCAACAACACCCACCTCAAGTGCATCCTGCTCAACACCCGCTGTGCCTACAAACACGCCGTCAAACTCTGGGACCTCCTGGACAAAACAGCACCGGACGTCGCCTTCCTCACGGAAACCTGGATGAACACCACCTCAGCCCCCGACATCGCCATAGCCATCCTGGACGGCTACAAGATCATCCGGAGGGACCAGGTCAGCCGAACCGGAGGAGGCATCGCCATTGCCCCCAGAAACACCATCCGCATCACGACCAACACCGACAACACCCTCACCGGCGCGGAGCACCTTCACTTCCAGATACACACCGACCCCAAGACCACCCTCAGAGGCCCGGGACCACGCTCACATTTCAGCGATGCCATCACAGACTTCATCAGCGAAGCCATCGCATACTTCATCAGCCTGCTTGCCCTCGCCTCCCCCGACTACATCCTCCAAGGAGACCTCAACTTCCACCTGGAGAACAACAAGGACAACAACACCACCACCCTACTAGACAACCTCGCCACCCACGGACTCAAGCAACTGGTCATCACCCCCACCCACTACGCCAGCCACACACTCGACCCCGTCTTTGCCTCCAGCAACCACATCTCCTTCAGCCACACCACCGAGCTCCACTGGACCGACCACAGCTGCGTACACTTCAACGTCAGGAAAACAATGACCCACCCCCGCCCACAACAAACTGCCCGACGATGTTGAGCAAGATCACCACCGACCAACTCACCACCTTCCGGAGCCAAAATCCTCCCACCAACACTATGGACCCCAACGAGGCAGGCCGCAACCTCACACAGTGGATCTCCGACTGCTCAGATGCCCTTTCTCCACTGAAGAACCCTCCAAGCAACCCCGACAGCAAGAAAGTCGCATTGTTCACCAACGACCTCAAAGACTCCAAGAAATCCTGCCGTGCCCTCGAGAAAGCCTGGCGTCACAACCAGTCATCGGAAAACATGATAGCCCTCAAGAACACCACCCGCAAACACCACCAGCTGATCCGCACCACCAAAAGGACAGCATTCAGAGAACGACTGGACAACAACGCCCATAACAGCAAGCAACTCTTCAACATCGTGAAAGAGCTCTCCAACCCCAACGCCAGCAACAACGACATCACGCCATCGCAAGACCTCTGCAACTCTCTCGCCACTTTTTTCCACCGTAAGATCGTCAACATACACAACAGCTTCGGCGCTCAGAACTCTTACCCTGCCACTGAACCTACGCCCCCCACCACCACCCTATGCGCCTGGAGCCAGGTCAGCACGGAAGACACCACCCACATGATGAACACCATACACTCAGGCTCCCCAGCCGATCCCTGCACACACCAAATCTTCAACAAAGCCGACTCCATCATCGCACCCAAACTCCAGGACATCATCAACAACTCCTTCGCATCCACCACCTTCCCGGAGAGCTGGAAGCATGCAGAGATCAACACCCTCCTGAAGAAACCCAGCGCAAACCCCCACAGACCTCAAGAACTTCCGCCCCATCTTGCTCCTCCCATTCCCAGCAAAAGTCATCGAGAAAACCATCAACAAACAACTGACAGCCTTCCTTGAGACAAACGGCTCCCTCAACCCATCGCAGCCCAGATTCCAAGCGAACCACAGCTCCGAGACCGCCCTCATCGCAGCCACCGATGACATCAGGACCCTGCTTGACAATGGAGAAACTGCTGCCCTCATCCTCCTTGACCTCTCGGCTGCATTCGACGCGGTCTGCCACCTCCTTCCTCTCGGACAGAACCCAAAGAGTCTGTCTCCCGCCCTTCTTCGCAGAAGCCACCAAGATCATCTGCTGTGTACCTCAAGGCTCCTCGCTCAGCCCCACCCTCTTCAATGTCTACATGAGCCCCCTCGCAGCTATCGCACGCAAGCACAACCTCAACATCATCTCCTACGCCGACGAAACCCAGCTGATCCTCTCGCTCACCACCGACCCCGCCTCCGCCAAAGCCAACTTCCAGGACGGCATGAAAGACATCGCGGACTGGATGAAGCTCAGCTGCCTGAAGCTAAACTCGTACAAGTCCTTATTCGCGGCCCATCCATCTCCGCCTGGGACGACTCCTGGTGGCCCCCTGCCCTGGGCCCCCCATCCAAGCCCACGGACCACGCACGCAACCTGGGCTTCATCCTTGACTCCTCCCTCATGATGGCCAGACAAGTCAATGCTGTGACTTCCTCCTCCTTCAACACCCCCCGCATGCTCCGTAAATTCTTCCGCTGGATCCCCACTAAAACCAGGAAAAAGGTCACCCAGGCCCTGGTCACCAGCCGTCTGGATTATGGGAACGCCCTCTACGCTGGGACCACTGCCAAACTACAGAAAAGACTCCAGCGCATCCAGAATGCATCAGCACGACTCGTACTGGACATCCCCCAACACTGCGACACTTCCACCCACCTGAGAGACCTGCACTGCCTCCCAGTCAGCAACATGATCACGTTCAGACTCCTCACCCACGCACACAAGGCTCTCCACGACTTAGGCCCCGAATACCTCAACAACCGCCTCTCGTTCAACACGCCAACTCGCCTGCTCCGCTCCGCCAGCCTCACCCTCGCCACCGTCCCACGGACCTGCAGAGCCACCACCAGAGGATGATCCTTCTCCTACCTGGCGGCAAAGACTTGGAACATCCTCCCCACCCACCTGCGACTCACCCAGGACCATCTCTCCTTCAGAAAGCACCTCAAGACCTGGCTTTTCGAGCAGTAGCGCGCACACCCCCCTCCTTCCCAGCGCATTGAGACCCTAGCGGGTGAGTAGCGCGCTCTATGAATGCTATTAATTGATTGATCATCAATAATAAAATATTGAGATGCTTTCCTTGACAATCCGGAATTCTCATTTTTCTTGTACAAATGAATGTCACTTTTAAGTACAGCAATGCGTTTCAGATTCCATACTTTTCCATCACTCAATTGTACAGCATTTTGGAAAATTTTAGTGACTTTTACAGGTTCAGAGAATTTGCTTTCACCTTTTTTAACCTTCAACGGTTTCTTGACCTTGACCCATGAACCGACACTGATGTCACAAAACTTAACATTATGTTTTAAGTCATACACCACTTTGTTTTTCAGATATTTGTTTTCAATCCTGGTCCTCAAAGAATCCATAGATATGCAGGGTTTAGAAGTGTTAAACAACCAATCTGGATTGCATTTAGTACGAACAGTTCTCCCCCTCATGACTTCAAAAGGTGAAACACCTAAGACTTCATGTGGAGACGTTCTATACATCCAAATGGTTTTGAATAGTTGCAGTTCTCAATCACAATTATTACAAATGGCAGATTGTATGGCATTTTTTAAAACTCTGTTAAAACGCTCAATCATGCCATTTCCACTTGGGCTATAAAGAGAAGAGTAGTACAGTGTCTTACACCCACCCTGTCAAAATACTCTTAGGCAAATTTTGATGTAAACTGTACACCATTGTCACTTACTAGAAGAGCAGGGAGTCCTTCTTCCACGAAAACATCATCCAAAAATTATATTACCAACTCAGAATTAACCTTCTTGGCGACCTTCTAAACAGGCCACCTAGAAAAAAGATCTATTACAGCTAAAACACATTCATTCTGAGAGCCGATAGGTCCCATTATGTCAATAGCAATACTATGCCAAGGAGACTTTGGAATTATAGGTTCAGCCATGGGGGTTTAAAGTAATAAGAGTTTTGTCTGAGTTCACACACCAGACACAACTCCTAACAAATCTTTCTATAAATAAATCCATTCCTGGCCACCAGTACCATTGTTTAGTCTTTTGTTTAGACTTAACTATTCCACCATGACCCTCATGACACATTTTAACTATTGCTTCTCTAAGATTGATAGGTGGAATAACTTTATCGTTTCTCATGATGTTACCATTTGATGTAGAAAGTTCATTGCGAACCTCCCACAGGTGCTTAAAATCATCAGGCAAAGAACATTTAGATGACCATCCATTCATAATAAAAGAAAATAACTTCATCAAGACAGTGTCCTCTTTACAAGACTTTTCTTGACAAGAAATCAGCTACAAAATTCTCCTTTCCTGGTACGTATACAATTTTGTATTTGTAATCTTGTAGTCTTAAATACATTCTTTCAATCCTAGGGGAGGCTTTGAATAAACCTTCATTTGTCAACAACTTAACCAGAGGTTTATGGTCCGTCCTTAGGATGCATGGTTTTCCCCATACAAATGCCCTAAAATTTTCCAATGACCAAATACAAGCTAATGTTTCCTTCTCAATTACTGAGAATTTCTCTTCTGTGGGCGAAAGAGCTCTGGAGGCATAAGCAATAATAAACTCCTTTCCGTCCTCCACCTAATCTAGCTATTGGTGACCTGACCTTAGGTTGCTCCCCACGCCGCACAGCTCTTCCTGAGACTCTGCCCCGCTTCACCGCCCCCACCGAGGGTTCGCCGCTGGTGTGCCCCGGGTGACTGCTGTACCGCTAACCTTCTTTTCCCATTGTACTCTCTTTTCTTATTTTTGTGCATTATTGTACTTTTGTATTTAGCCTGTTACTGTGTCCTAGGCGTCCCTTTGTGCCCTTCCCTCTGTGCCCCCATCCAACCGCTTCTTGCTGCTGACCCCCTGCGGCCCCAACCCCTTTGCCTTTGGCTGTCCCGTGCCTCACCCATTGGCCGCCCGCTCCCGCCTCCCAGCTGCTCCTCCCTCCCACTTCGCCTCTTATGGAGGACGCGCGGTGACCGCGCAGCAGACGCGTGCAGCTGGCGCGCCGCGGGCGCACCGATGGCCCGTCCGCGCCTGGACCACGCCCAGCGCCAGAACCCCTGGACCCCATGGCCCCCTCGACGCCAGACTGCACTACGACTCCAGCACCCTCCATGCACTCAACACCGGACAAAATCATCCCTGCTACCGGGCTACCCCAAAGCGCACCCAAGGTCCCTTCACCTGCAGGAACTGCAGATTCACCAGCATCAAGCCCACCAAATCACCAACCAAAGAACCCAACCACCTCAGATGCATCCTCCTCAACACCTGCTCCCCTCGCAAGCACGCCATCGAACTCTGGGATCTCCTAGACTCTACCGACCCCGACGTCGCCTTCCTGACGGAGACCTGGTTGAAGGCCACCTCAGCACCAGACATCCCCATAGTCATCCCACAGGGCTACAAGATCTCCCGCAGAGACCCCACCAACGGAGTAGGTGGGGGTATTGCCATCATCCACAAGGACGCCCTCAGAGTCTCGACAGTCACCAATGACACCCTCACCACCGCCGAGCACATGCACTTCCAGATCCACACCGACCCCAACACCACCCTCAGAGGAACACTCCAACCTCGGACTCAAACAGCTCGTGACAACACCCACCCTTGACGCTGGACACACGCTGGACCCCATCTTTTCCACAAGCCCTCACGTCACCTACAACTACACCACCGAACCCCACTGGACCGATCACAGATGCGTCCACTTCACCTTCAGGAAACCCACCACACAGCACCACACCCGACAGCTGCCATGCCGCTGCGGGTCAAAGTCACTAAGGACCAACTGACCACCACCCCCGCCCTGATCCCACCCTCCGACCCCACCGACCCAGATGCCGCCACAACCAACCTCAAATGGTGGATCAACCACTGCGCAAACACCCTCGCCCATCTCAAGACCTCTACAACCAAGCACACCAACAAAAAAGCAGCCTGGCTCACCGAAAACCTCCGGATCTCCAAGCACACCTGTCGGAAGATGGAGAAGAAATAGCTCCATGACCGAAAACCAGACAGCCACACAGCCCACAAGAATGCCACCCGCAGACACCACCAACTCATCAGGACCGCCTTCAGGGGCCACCTTCAAGGACCGCCTAGACAACAACGCACACAACACCAAAGAGCTCTTCAGCATCGTGAAAGAGCTCTCCAACCCCAGCTCCAACACCAACGACATCCCGCCATCACAAGACCTGTGCGACTCCCTGGCCACCTTTTTCCACCGCAAGGTCGCCGACATCCATGACAGATTCAACTCCGACACCCCCGCACCCACCACTGAATCCACCACCCCTGCGACCACCACCCGCACCAATCGCCTGACCGCCTGGTCCAACGTCAGCAACGAAGACACCATCAAAACCATGAACTCCATCCACTCCAGATCCCCCTCTGACCCCTGCCCTCACCACATCTTCAACATAGCCAGCACAACCATCACATCCCACCTCTGGAAAACAATCAACAGTTCCTTAAAGACAGCAACCTTCCCGGAAAGCTTGAAGCACGCCGAGATCAACGCCCTTCTGAAGAAGCCCAAGGCGGACCCCAAGGACCTCAAGAATTTCCGGCCCATTCCCCTGCTCCCATTCCCGGCAAAAGTGACAGAGAAGATTGTCAACAAACAGCTAACCCGCTACCTCGAAGACAACAACATCCTGAACCCTTCCCAATCCGGCTTTCGTAGCAACCACAGCACCGAAACCGCCCTAATCGCCGCCACTGACGACATCAGGATCCTGATGGACAAGGGAGAAACAGCCGCCCTCATCCTCCTGGACCTATCAGCAGCCATTGACACAGTCTGCCACCGCACCCTATCAACACGCCTCCATGACACCGGAATTCAAGAGAAGGCCCTGGCCTGGACCACATCCTTCCTCTCCGGCAGAACCCAGAGCTTCCGCCTCCCACCCTTCCACTCAAAAACCACAGAGATCCTCTGTGGCGTTCCACAGGGATCCTCCCTCAGCTCGACTCTGTTCAATATCTACATGGCACCGCTCGCCCACGTCGCACGACAACATAACCTCAACATATCTCCTATGCTGACGACACCCAGCTGATCATATCCCTCACCGAAGACCCCCACACCGCCAAAGCCAACCTCCACAGAGGAATGAAGGCCATAGCCAACTGGATGAAGGACAGCAGATTGAAGCTGAATTCAGACAAGACAGAGGTCCTCATTCTCAGACCCACCCCATCAGCCTGGGACGACTCCTGGTGGCCCACATTGCTAGGCACAGCCCCGGAACCCACAGATCACGCACCCAACATGGGGGTCATCCTCGACTCTACCCTCTCCATGACCAGGCAAGTCAACGCCGTCTCCGCGTCCTGCTTCAACACCCTTCGTATGCTCAGCAGGATCTTCAAATATTCACGAGAAACACCGTCACCCAGGCCCTCATCACCAGCAGACTCGACTACGGGAACGCCCTCTACTCAGAAACAACAACCAAGCTCCTGAGACGACTACAACAAATCCAGAACGCCTCGGCACGACTGATCCTCAACATCCCCCGACGCAACCACATCACACCCCACCTGAGAGGCCTGCACTGGCTCCCCGTCAACAAGAGGATCACCTTCAAACTCCTCATCCATGCACACAAAGCACTACACAACACCGGACCTACATACCTCAACAAAAGACTAAGCTTCCACACCCCCACCCGAAGCCTCCGCTCTGCCAACCTCGCCCTCGCCACAGACCCTCATATCTGGAAAACCACCGCCGGTGGCAGATCTTTCTCCTACCTCGTCGCCAAGACCTGGAACACTCTCCCTACCAGCCTATGACAGACTCAGGACCTGCTGGCCTTCAGAAGACTCCTCAAGACCTGGCTCTTCGATCAGTAGCAACCCCCCCCCAGCGCCTTGAGACGGGTATGTAGCGCGCTTTACAATTGCAATGATTGATTGATTGATTGCTAGCATCAACTGTGATTCAATTCTCGAGATCAGGATCAAATGCACACAAAGCTGGTGCATCAGAGATTGCTTTCTTAATATTTTCAAATTCAGAATTGCACTCTTCAGACCAAATTAATTTTGTTTGTCTTTTAAGCAATAGACGAATATTGAAAATTTTGCTTGAGAAATCCTTTACAAATTTTGAATAAAACTCAACCAATCCAACAAAAGATCGAACTTCATCTTTGTTTTTTGGTTGAGGAGCATTCAAGACAGAATCAACAAGGGCAGGTTTTGTTGATATCCCTTCACCACTAATGACATGTCCTAAATATGTGATCGGTTTTACTGCAAATTTACACTTAGTGTGGAATTCATATTGTTGCACACTGCTCCTCCTACCAGCAGGTTTACCCCTGAGCATTATGCTTAATGCAGTTTGTTCCAGCGTGTGCGCTTCTAGGAAAATGTTGAGTATATCCACCGTTGTGCTGGCCATCCCTGGACACGTGTTTCTAGGTCGTTACCTTTCATCAGCAGGGAATAGGCGTATGTATGGGGCTGCTGCTTAGGCTGCCAAAATGTTCTCAGGTCTTGATACCTTTCTTTTTTTTGGATATGCAGAAGTCGTTTATTTAGAGAGATGTTGGTATTTCTAAAGATTCCACTTGACTTCGAGGTTATGCGGTACACTCATCAGCGGAGTTCTAGAACTGGATATGTTCTTTCAGTCGGCCGCTGTCGTCGTTACCTCGGGTCGTTCTCGTTGTTTGACCTCGAAGTCAAGGGGAATCTTTAGAAATACCAACATCTCTCTAAATAAACGACTTCTGCAAATCCAAAAAAAAGAAAAAATCACTGAATACTGGAAAGGAGAGGAAACCATCAGCACAGATTCAACCAACATAAGAGAGGAAGCTAACGTACAGACGTTTATAATAGATATACGAAAACGATATCGGAACAAATGGCTGCCAGTTCTCATACCCAGGGAGTCCGGTCATATAGGACCCTGTCAATTCACGGGTACCCGGACAAGAATACACAAGAATCAAGAGTTTGAACCATTAACCGTGCAGAATATGATGGTGACTGACTAGATGACATCGGGTGAGAGTAACATAAGACCACGCCAACACCAATAATTTAGAAGGATTCCTATCAAATGAAACTGAGGACCCCGTTTTAATGTGTCCTGAAGAAGGTGTGACCTTATCTACGGTACCAACACCGAAACACGTCGACGCACTGAGAAATAGAGAATCCAAGTAAAGCCTAGAGGCCACCAGCTATATGTCAATCTATGAACCCTGGGAATAACATATGAATTGTTTAAGGCTATTGGAGCCCACAAATTGGTAGAAATATCATTCGAACCATCAGAGTGCAAGGGGTGTTTTGTGTGTTTTGTATTTTTTCTAATTGTAAATGATTGCAATGTGAAATGTACTTTCTGTATTAGGTTGTTTTCTTATGTATTGCCTTGATAAAATATATTTTTATATTTTTTGTATGTAGTTTATTTAAATGTATAAGATGTTTTTACAATGTATTTTTTCAGAATATTTGTTTTTTCTGAAATTTTAACATGAAATAATCTGATTATATTTTAATAAAGAGTGTAAACGTTATATTTTAGTTATTGGCCTGTTTCCTAAGAGTATATGCATAGATGAAATGTGATCGTAGTGATATTTTCACATAACCTGTTGTCTTAAAGTTAGTCCAGGGATACTCCTTAGACTTGCTTGCATTGGAGTACGCTGATCCTAGTGTGACAATACTTATCGTAAATGATTCTTACAACTGTTTCCAGTCTTACAATGAGAACTTGTTCTTTTGGATTCAGAATGATTTTCGTAATTCCAAGGGTAGCACAATAAAACATAAAATGATCTGGGTCCGAGTGGCTGAGCTTAAAGAGCAGTTGCCACTCGTGTTTGTAATTCATATTCTCGGTCACCAGCGCGTGGAAGGCCACGCTGTTGGCAACTCGCTTGCTGATGAAGCAGCGAAATCAGCAGTATCGACATATTTAGTTGCAGCAGTCACACTGTCCAAAAGTAAGATTGATGATGATATCTTGGCGGAAGTTGCGGCCACTGAGAAGGGAGGTAAATATCCTACGGGGTTCCCTTCGAAGTACACATACCACTTAAGTCCCGATAAGGTTCCTTATGTGAAAATTCCTGACGTTGGGGAGAGGATGATTCCCAACTTGGATCGCAGAAATACACTGATCACAGCAGCACATGAAGGTGTTGCGCCTGCGCATGCGGGCGTTTCAGCCACTGTGTCTCAATTTCAACAACGGTTTTGGTGGCGGGGACTGTACAAACAGACGCGTGACTATGTCCTTCAATGTGACATTTGCCAGTAGATTAAACCTTCAACTGCTACGCGTCCGCCCCAAACACAGTTGTTCATTTCTAATAAACCATTAGGTTGTGTTTATTTAGATCACTGCTGTCCTTTTTCTTCTGATACTGTGTATAAGTACATTTTAGTAGCAGTTGATTCATGCACACGCTTTGCATTGGTCTGGCCTCATCGCAGCGCTGATTCACGGACTGTCATCAGGGCTTTGCGTGTCTTTGTAGGGATTTTTGCCTGTGGTGCCTTTCATTCGGATCAGGGTCCTGCTTTCGCCTCTAAGGCGTATAGGGATGCCATGGCTTCCATGGGGTTCCAAGTCAAGTTTTCATCTCCATACCGACCGGAGGGTAATAGTGTTGTGGAACTAATGAACCATGACTTAAAGCAATCACTGACAGCTCGAGCTATAGGCACTGGCAGAAACTGTCTGGCCCATCTTAATGGCGTGCAGCATGCTTTTAATAATCTCCCTAGAAGGTCTCTGGGTGGGCGGACCCCCTACAAAATGCTCCTTGGTATCAAGATGTATGTCCCTGACCTTGACCGTCTAGACACGGTTGGTTCGGCTGCCTCCTTTGACGTAGATGAACATTGCAATGTTTTACAGACTCCACAAGAGACGAGAGACAGTCTTGCAAAGGAACATTTGCCCTCCACCTCGGATGATGCGTTGCAGATCCCGGTAGTTGACTGGCTACCCCAAGTTGGAGAACTGGTTCGGGAGAAGATCGATAACAAGAAGGAATTTGGTCCCTCATACCGTGCTCCGGTTCCCGTGCTTGGTGTGAAGGGCACAAGAACAGTCATTTCACCACCACTTCCAGGTCGTAAAGAGAACAGGTATATCTCCATTGACAATGTCAAAATACACAGAGTGGCCGATTTTTCTTAGTATGACACCGGCAGTCTCATGTCCTTCGATGGTGTGAAATTCTGTATTGGCCTCTGCTTCGGATCATGCACCGGAGGTGGCCCTTGAGATGCCTGCAGTTTCAAGTCCTTTATTGAGAGCTTTGCCTGGTACTCACCTTGATGATACAGACTACACCTACGCAACTGACTTATCAAGGCCTAATTTACAAACTCGTTTAGCCACCGAATCCCGATTTTCATTTGACACTATTTCACATACTTCAGGGAAGCCCACGAGGCGAATTTGTTTAAAAAACATTTCTTGGTTCCCCCTTGGACTTATATTTGGCTGGGGGTTTTTGCTCCCTATCTTTTTATGTCAATTGGTTTTATGTTTTATTTTTTCTGATTCATCAATGGACATTATGTCGAGGAGAGAACATGCATTAGACATCTGAAGGGAACTTTGGCTCCACACTCCTCATCACATTCAGTCCACAGATTGAAAAGAGACTTGGCCTTTGTTAACATCACCGCGTAGCCTGTCCTGGATGGAATAGTCTGGGATGCAGTTACATTTCAAATCCATGGCCCGACTGAAGGTATTAATGTTCCTAACATGCTTAGAGTTAACATGGGGATGTGGTTCAACAAAACATACATTCTGATGATTGAGATGTTCAGGCCTTAGAGGCTTTGCTTGCTGATTTGAAATATTATGCTGCCTTTGATGCTGAGTATTTATATTTAGAATCTGCTAATTATGGTGATTTGTTTTGCTTCCAAAATTTTGGCAATCACTACTTGCAAAAAACTAATTCTAGGAGATGTACTGTAAATTATACCCAGTAGGAACATTGCCCAGCTCCTTTAAGTGGCAGCTCGAATACATTTTTGAAAAAGTACACTTATTTTACTGACTTTATTCAGTCCAATCCCGCTTCATTTTATTTAAAATGACAGATAAATCCATGTCCCAAGTTAGACTTACTGATACTAAGTTATTGTATTCGAAGTCCTTTCTAGACCAGCTAGCTGTTGGTGGATACGAGTTGTGGAAGGAAACAATTGACCTTAAATCAGTTTGGGGTTCTAAAAGTTGGCAGGTAAAGGGCACTGAGGCTTTGCACCGTGCATGTCTCATCCCAAATCATATGTTGTTTTTGAATTCTACTATCTCACAGACAACATGCTTTGGATTGGCTACTTCTAAAAAATTAAATGCTCCTTTCTTCCCTGATTTGGAAGAATATTCGGGTTGAGAAAATTCAACTAAATTTTCGATTAGAGAGTTGCAGACCCTTTTGCTAAATTCATCCTTTAACATATCCAGTTTGGATCCTAAGGGTTGGTTGATGTGGCACAGAAGTGCAGATTCGTGCCAACATCGTTTTTTGGGCCTGGCTGAGGGTTTTACACAGGTCAGAGTAGATCCCTGTTTTGAGAGTGACCATTCTGTGACCACTTATTCAGTAGGCAAATTGTGTCAGAATTGGCTCAAACACTCCACATTGGCGTCAGTAAAACTGCATTTGTCTAAACTGACTGATGAGGTTGACTTGAATTACTTCATAAAGGGCCCGGCTAAAGGTAGATCTAAAAGATGGATCTATGCCGTTTATAATGAACTCTGGAAAACATCACAGATTGAAGCGGCTACCCGCCTTAGGGCTATTGATCAAGCTAATTTGTAAAAAGTGCTTGCCATAGTGGATAACAGCATTAACACCCTTTCCTCCCGCATTTACACATTGGATAATATTGTGTCATCTGTTGTTGAAATTGTACAGGATGAAGTGTCTGTTTGGTACCATGGTAAAAATCTATTGCGTTCTATTATGCAGTTTGCATGGACCCTGCAGACACTGAAAAACGGAAAAGTGCCTTGGAATTACATTAATGTCTCATCTCTATTTGCCCCTTTTAATTTGACTGAAAAACTATGTTTGCTTTCAATGAGAGATGCTTCCTTTTCCATGTTACACACTGAACGCGTGGAGCCTTTGCCCTTTTTAGTGGCAGAGGCCACTGCTGCAACGTGGCTTATCCACGGATTAATAACTTTACCATTTGCGCTTTTCCAGTTTACAAATTGCATGAAATATTTTGCCATTGGTAGGTGCGAGCCTCTTGGTAGCTCCTATTTACATGAAGCCTGGTCACTCCCTTTCACTTACAGGTGCCTTAGAGACGGATAGGAGGTTTATCTGAAAGGGGAGGAGTGTACGGAAACACCAGATCACTCATTAATGTGCAGACACATACAATTGCATGGCTCTTGTAATCAGGAACGGCCTAATTTAGCATGTGTTTTAAAGGGTACGCCTGTGCCCGCTATTGTCCCGACTTTTACTTTATTAGCAAACTGAAGTTATTTACTTTTAAATAATGAAGATTGCTGTGGGTTATTGAAAGGCATAGCTTATGTTGTAACAAGTCCGTGAGCGTGTGGTTTGCTGTAAAAATGTGTTGTATCCACCCACGCATGGGAACCTGGATGTTTCCATCTGGCTGAGAATTCCGACCTTGAAGTTAGAGTTCAATAAGATGAGCAGAATAAGAGCCTTATTGTCACAAAAAGAAGTTGCCCTGACATCTGCTCGCGAAACATTTGTCCTTCACATTGCTAACACTCGCACAGAAGTGCATGCTTTATTAAATACTGACCTTCCTTTACATTTCAATGAGCTGATTCATACAATCTTTAACGCATCCTCCACTTCGGGGCTGGCTCATTTTTTTTAAGTAGTGAGCAGTGGTCTAGTGACTTCTTTCCAAAAGATATTTGAAGTCATTCCTGCTTTCTTCCATTCGATCTTTTCCAGCCTATTTGGCGGATTTCCCGTTTTACTGGCGCTGGCTGCTGGCTTTTTGTTGCTGTTTTGTTTTATTCAAAATGGATGCCCGTCCTATGTTCGCAGACGAGCTGGCACAGTTAGCACTGTTTCGCAACAGGATGCTTGAATACTATGGTGCGCTGCCCCTTGCCACCTTCAGTGCAGCATATGGATTATCGTTTCGATTTTCCTATTTCACCTGCCTCCAGCCTGTCTTTCAATTTGGTGTCTCCTGTAGTGGATTTTAATAATCTCATGAGTCCCTTAGTTACTCATGAATTGCTTTGTTCTGACGGAGGGATTATGGCCTTTGCAGCGATGCATGGAGTTCTGGGTCATTGGAATATATTCGCAGCGGTGCAAGATTTCTTGGCACACAGCTTCATTGAAAACCCACTGAGTTGTCCTCTGATGGTACTAGAGGCTCCGGTAATTGAAGAGCATGTATGTTCTTTCTCACTATTGAATTGGATGGCTGAGTTATTTTCGGATGATAACAGTGACTTCCTTTTGGAAACGGTTGCTGCTTATTTCGCATACTCAGTTTTAGGCTGACTCCTATTGAGGCCTTTGATGTCATGATTTTTTCTCTCTCTCAAAAATTTTTCTTTTTGTAATTATGATGTGCGATTTTTTATATCAGACCTATTGGCTTTAATAACAGTGGACATTACATTGTCATGCTGGTGAGAATTTGGATTTTTGGGCGGACATAATTATTTTTCCTCACCTACTTGATTTTGAACAGAATATTTTATTGAACTCTGCTTTCAACATTGAGTCCCTTATCTTATCTTATCTTATCCGTGCTCGGATCATGGGAGGGTGTCATATAGATATATATAGCTTGTATGCTGTGTTAAGTTAGCATGAGCTTTTTAGGAGTTTAAACGCTATTTTACCTTTCTGCTGATTTTGCACACGACACATAGCTGTTGCTTTAGCTTTGAGCCTAGTAGAATGTTTTTGATTCATGTGAGAATAATATGTTGTTGCTCTGATATCAGCCTTGCTTGGCGAGCTGTGTCTGTGCAGTGTGTGCAGAAACCTTCAAGAATATCTCAACACAGTGGTTATTGTGAGCACTGATCTTCGCACTTTCCTAGACATAATATACATGTAAATGTAAATGTATTTGAGCTTATATAGCGCACAGCTACCCGCAGTGGGTTTCCCGGCGCTTGCTTAGGGAACCCGTCCTGGTATTCCCCTGTGAGATAACCCCGGCAGGGTATCCACAAGGTGAAAGCCAGGCATCCCGCCGCGAGGGGCCGTTGTGGAGATTAAGCAAGCTATTGCCAAGAGTCACAGAGTGTGAACCCGTGAGTCGAGAAGGCACCAGAGCGAGAATTATCGAGTCCGTGGAATTTTTGAGCCCAAGACCCGCCGAGGCGGGGAATTGAACCCTGGTCCAGGGCCGATCTCAGCTTCCGGGTCTGCTGCCTCTAACCCCTGAGCCACACTTCTCCACTGCAGCTGCAGCCAAGTTCTGGCTTTAGGCACGTTTTATATTGCTTTGCACAAGAGCATACAAACAGACTTGATGGTGCTTCGCATGCAGAGAGCTGGTTGCTGATGATGTGATCCCTTACCACTAGGATCTTGAGGTATGGGGCCGCCCGCTAAAACCCAATGAGACTTTTTTAGATATAATATAATATACTAGCTAGGGAGGGTGAGAATTAGTTGTTGTTAAACCCTATTTATTTTAGCACAATACCATGCTTTCACCGGTTGTGTTCTATGGACTAGTGACTATGCTGATTACTTTATTTCTTATAATATGTTTGCTTGTATTAGCTAAGATACTGCGTTTGAGAACACTTCATTAGGGAATAAACATTTCAAATATGCACGTGTCCTCTTTTATTCCTTGGTCTGGATTGAAATGATTGTATAACGAAAGAGTGTTCATGTGTTCCATGTTACCTGAGGTGTACTCAGTCTATGGTCTGGTTTGTCTAAGCATTGGGAGTTTGTGATAACCAATGACAACACTTTAGCTAGTCTAGTAGGGGATTTTTGGGTACTAAGGTGAGTTTTGGCACACCCTAATTCACTTAGGTTCCAAGACTCTATGCACAGTTCTGTATGAGCATGGAATCCCAGCGACAATGCTGAAGTAAAACATTCCTCGTGCTACTGCACGAGTTATACAATATCTTAAAGAAACACAACACATGTTCAATGGCCTCCTCTGACTTAGCCCCGTACCACACTCAGTGGGGAATAATCTCAGACCACCAGAGCTCAAATTGACCCATGCAATTGCTGATCTCCCCTAAGTCAGCTTTCATTGCTTGTAAGAGTGACCTCCTCCTCATGGCAATGAGGTTGTTGCCCCCTAGGTATATCACTAAGAAATGGAGGGGAACCCTTCCTTGTGCCAGTCTCTGAGCAAGGGTGTCCCCCTGCACTTGCCATGCATTCCTTATTCCTTATGGGTATTTCGCCTGCTCAGCTCCCTCTGTGGTGAAAACCCCCTAGGCATACCAGCTTAGTTAACCTGTCTGCATTATTACAGTGCACACTGTCTGTGTTGGACTTGGCTCTTTTTGCAGGCTCATCCCTGAACTTTCTGCCTTCCTCCTATATTTTCATTTACCTGTTGTTGGCTATTTTATTACTTTGGGCACTTTACCACTTCTGATCATTGCTAAAGTGCATATGCTCTCTATGTTAAATTGTTGTATGGATTAGTGACTCCATGATTGGCTGATTTGGTTTACTTGTCAGACCCTAGTACAGTGCATTGAGTGTGCCCAGGGCTTGTAAACCAAATGCTGCTGGTGGGCTTGCAGCACTGGTTGTGCCACCCACAGAAGCAGCCTGTAAAAGTGTGTCTAAGGTCTGCTATTGCAGAGCCTGTGTGCAGTCTGGTACTGTGATGCTGACTGGGCAAGTGCACCCACTTGTCCGACCCTAAACCTTCCCTTTTCATCATATCAGACAACCCTATTGCAGACTCAAGGGCAGGGTGCATTGTAGGTATAAGGTGGGACAAGCCCTGATGTGTGTGGCATGTCCTAATAGTGAATTACAGCCATTTTCGTTTTTCACTATTGCAAGGATACCTGTTCTCTATAGGCCAAAATGGGCAGTTACATTATTACATTTTATAATCCTAACTAACTCAGAGAACATGGTGAAAATTCGAGTTTAGTATGCCTGGACTTAGAGTGATAAAATGCATCTTTTAGTGAAGTTTGTTTTAACATTCTGTGTTTGAAAACACTACTTTTAGAAAGTAGGAATTTTCTTGTCTAACTATCCACAGCCTGTCTCCCTTAGGTTGTGTATTCCTTGTCTGGAGTTTGAGTGACAGGGCTAGGGAATTCCAGAATACAGAACGAGTCAGCACAGTGGTGAATAGAGAGATCTGCATCTAGATGGGTGGGAGGAGTTGCACCTGGGACCTGAATAGGACTGTGCCTGCTCCCTACAGTGCTGGCTCCACCCCCTCTGGTGCTTCTGATCACTTTTGGACAACAAGAAGAAACCTTTGCTGACGAGTGGAACCAGAAGAAACTGAGGAGAGACTATCCCTAAGCTGAAGTGCAGCTTCGGGGATTGGCATGCAGTGGTTGCCTGACAGCCTAAGGAATGAGAAAGGAACTTTGTGTACTTTATTTCAACTTGTAAGGATCTCCAAGGGCTTGAGAGAAAAGCTTTCCTCCTGCTGAAGTCTCAGGGACAACAGACACCAACCCCCAGCTCCCCAAGAGTTCTTTGGAAGTGCCTGTTGCTGTTTTGGGCCTTCTGAGGGACTGCGTGTCACAAGGAGCTGGAAGCGCGACTCAAGAGGAAGAAGTGTATCACTGTCGCAGCCGCTGCAGTCGCATCTCTGAACAATGGTGTTGTCGCTGTAGCTGACGAATTGCACTGCATCAAGAGAAGCGTCTCGCACCGAAGAAGAAGCGTGTCGCCGTGGGAGCCGCTGCCGTCGCATTTCTGAACAAGGATGTCGCCGCTGTAGCTGATGCATTGCACTGCATCGAGAAAAGCTTCTCACACCGAAGAAGAAGTGTGTCGCCGTCGGAGCCGCTTCTGTCGCATTTCTAAACAAGGATGTCGCCGCTGCAGCTGATGCATAGAGCCAAAACTTCTTGCAACATCGGAGAAGCGTGCCGCACCTGGAATATCTTCACATTTTTATTTCTTTGCACCAGAACTTTGCCGCATTTCCATCGCCACAACACTTTTGTTGTGGAAGCTCAACACATCGCAAGGTACATTGACTTAAAGTGTCGCATTTTAAGAACTGAACAGAACTAAGCTAAACCTACCATTTCAAGTACAGTCTTGTGATAAGACTATATAAAACTTGTCAGGGTCAGTTTCAAACATTTTCATGAAATATTGCAATAGGCGGATTTACCCGATGAAAAGAATTTATACCCTATGGTGACCGTTTCTCAAATTTGGTCATTCCCTAATCATGTTTGCACTATTTCATGAAAATGTTTGAAACTGATAAGTTATCATCTTGGAAAAACATAAATAGCCTTGAGAAAGCCTTTACCTTACTCTCCAGATAGGGTGAAACATGTGACGGCTGTTCTCTCTTACTCTTCCTAAATAATATCTTCAAAGATGAAAACAAAAAAATCAGAAATGAGTGAAAATGGATGAAATAAAGTGAAAAACAAAAATAAAAAGAACTACTTTCACTCCAACTGATTCGTACTGTGCTATCTTCATGAAGAAAAATATACCCATTGATGGGGGTGAATATAACATTTGGAAAGGAGGATCACATGCTCACAACTTTCTTCTTATTCGTGTCCAATTGTAGTGTTGTCATTGGGTTACTGTATGTGGTCACTAATGCTTTACACACTGCCTCTGAGATAAGCCTGTCTGCTCATGCAAAGCTAACAAGGGGGTGAGCAGGGGTTGTTTTAGGAGTGTACCCCCTTACCCTGACTAGAGGCAAGGGTCCTTATTTGTCACAAGTACCTATCTGTGCCAACTAGAGACCCTCAAATCTAACCGTCTGCAATATGATGCCTAACGTTACCCTTGTGGCTAATGCAGGCTCCCACCTCCTACAACCTGTAGTTTTAATCCTCCAGTCTTTCAAGTGCTTCAAAACCATTTTCCCCCGATTTGTGGGACAGCATCCCCTTGTTAGATGACCACTTCCACAACCAGCCTATCTACTGGGGCTGTCAGAGCAGCGAATATTTTGCTTAACTGAAGCAACCCAAATCCTGCCCATAGAGCAGGGTGTCCCATCTCTGTTCACCGGACCCTTAGCCTTCCTTAACTAAAGCTCGATCAGATGACCCTTGGAGCTCAATCCAGCTACAGACCTAGTTCACTTTGTTTTACCTGGAATGATTGCCCTCCAAAAATTCAAGTCTGCATTCAGCTTACCTTCTAGTCACCTTAAAATGCAGGGTAGAACATACGAACCCTACATGACCAGGGGGTCATGTGTATATCTCCAATGATACTGTTAGAATCCTAGGTTCACAGTTTCAAGTATTGCCGCAGCCCCCTTTTGAGGGTCTGCTGAGACCACACTGCCTCGCACCTTACTCTGCTACCACATGCAGCTCCATTAATGCCCTGGTGTGCCCTGAAAAAAACACCTGACAGGATGAACTATCTGAGGAACCAGAAACAAGTGACAATAAGCAAGTGCGTCCTCGTGTACTTGCCATGAATCCCTCCTGTCTTACAGAAATGACGCCTGTTCAGCTCCTTCTGAGGGTACTTCCCTTTTGCCTAACTGCTAGCATGTGCAGTCGCGACATTAAATGTGTAACAACACGGTTTGTGCCCACCTTAATGTGCCATGTTGGAAGCAACTAGGCACCCCACACACCTTGTTGCTCCAATTGTTGGGACAGCAGCACCCTATGTTGGCTGCCAGCATCCCCAACCAGCCTGGCTAGTCCGGCTCTCTGGGCAGGGAATTAGAGCTTAACTGAAGCAACATGGAGCCTACCCTTGGTTCTAGGATGGATTTACTTTGCCATGTTGACCAGAGATTGCACAAACCTTCTTGATTACTAAACCCTAGTGAACCCCCTAATAGTGTCACATCTAGTTGGAAAGGGTATATGTATTGTACCCACTACAAGCGCCACCGCACCATTTTGTGGAGTGGCAACTGCCGCAGTCCATCCTGCAGCTGACCCTGTTGCTTAGCACAGCCCCTTAATACTCTTGCCTGACATTCAACTACCCTGGCAACATAATGCCCGGCAGCTTGGTGAAGAGGGTTTTTGATCCCAGCGTATGACCTGGCTCATACTAGTTTGCACAGTCCCGGTTAGCCTAGGTCAATGTTCCCTCTATGCCCTGTATGGGGTCTATTTCACACTTAAAGAAATGCCTATTCTCTTAAATTTGGAGTGATGCAAGATTGAACTGGCGGCTACCATTCTTACTCATGCCTGCATATACAAGACTAAGAACACAGAACACTTGCTCTATAACCCCTTGGATTCCAGGCTGGCATTCCTATGTCCAGCTACACCAATCAATAATTGCTCTACTTGATCATACTGACCGAAAGAAACATCAACCTCGAGGAGACAAGGTGGGGATACTAACCTACCCCAAACTCTGCAGAAACAACAGCATGTGCAAGCTTGCGACAAACATCCGAAAAGATGCCAACCAACAAACCATCCACAGCACCCCTGGGGCATGCCGCCATTCCTTGGCCTGTACACTGACCGAGTTTAAGATTGATAATGGTATCGGAGGACCCATCTCTGAGCGCATGCATGCAACACTATCCGCTGCCTCACCCTAGTCAGTAAAGCCCCTGCGGGTAGCATACATAGCTAAGCCCATGCATAAATCACCTGCCAATGCAAGCGGACCAAGCATTTGCCGCTCCCTAAGTAATCAGAACTGTTGATGGTATGCACTTTTCCTCCCATATCACAAATAAGAGGACCCCAGAATAAATGACCTTGTACACCACCTGTTCCTATGTTTATTTTAATAAACTATAATGTTGTTCATTTATAATAGGGACCCAGGTCACAAAATAGTATACATATCAATTGATTTACCCCATGATATTATTGCCAGGGTGCATGGTAGAATTAATGTTTGTAAATTAACCAAATGCCTTGGTGCGTGAATGTCCGCTGGTAGCACTAGTCAATGCAGCGATTATTTAAATTAATAATACTGTGCATATGAATAAAACTATGACCAGGCAGCTGAGAATTTCACATGTTAGTAAATGTGAAACATTTGGATTTGTCCATTGAATTGAGCCAGTCACCACCCTAGGTGAAGTCATGCCCTCCCAAACTTCTGCTAGTATACCATGGAGCATACAAGACAGTGGGAAGGGGGGGGGGAGACAATATGTATCAATACCTGCCCTTTCTTGAATACTGGGAATGCCAAATGTTCTTTAATACATTGTAGCCTATGTGTGCTTTTAACTTTAACTTACTGCTTCAGCCCAGTTTGACCCCAACTTTGGGACAACTTTGGTAGTAACATGCCCTTAATAGTATGTGACATTCTACAAGCACTGCACTGAATTCCCCATGACCACTGGGGACTCCTCTGGTGATGCATGCCCCAGGTGGGGGTGAAGTGCTCATCCTTTTAAAGAGTCAGATCTCATTATACTACGAAAGAGGGACGTGCAGCACTCGAATGAAACAAAATAACTATTCTTTGCAAAAGAGAGCCTGTCCATAACTATTGTCTAGATTGGAAGAAACGATGAACCATGATATTAACACTCATCAAGTCGGTGATGTCATATTCGCTACCTCTGGCATATTCTTATAAATCGCCATATATGACTGCCACCGCACTCTTTTCCTATGCTTTGTGTGATCTTGGCCCATTTTAGTGTGAGCAGAGCTCCGCAATGCCTATTTGGCTTCATGGTCGATAAAGCATAAGTAAGCTACCCCCCGCCCATCAAGGTGAGTTGCACAGTACACTGTAAGGGTGCAGTGAGCTAGTTACTCTCCCGAGGCCCCCATGCCACTGCGCTTGCGGCACTAATGAAAGCTTTGTTGTTTTGCCTGTGTTAACTTTGTTGCCTACACCAGCCTACAGCCCCATGGAAATAGTGCTGCACTCTCGCTTACTACACTGCGGAGTGAGCCCACTGTATTCAAGTTCGAGTTCAAGTTCAGGAATTTATATAGCGCACTACTCACCCAGAGGGTCTCAAGGCGCTTGGGGAGGGTGTTCATTATTTATCGAATAGCCATGTTTTAAGTTCTTTTCTGAAGGAGGTGTGGTTCTGTGTAAGGCGGAGGTGAGTGGGGAGTGAGTTCCAGGTCTTGGCCGCCAAGTAGGAGAAGGATCTACCTCCCATGGTGGATCTTTGGATTCACGGAACTGCGGCGAGGCCTTGATTGGAGGATCTTAGTTGGTGGGTGGGTGTGTAGAAGGATAGTCGAGTGTTGAGGCATTCGGGACCTAGTTTGTAGAGGGCCTTGTGTGCGTGGGTGAGGAGACGGAATGTTATTCTCTTGTTGACGGGAAGCCAGTGGAGGTCTTTCAGGTGGCCGGTAATGTGATCTTGGCGAGGGATGTCCAAAATGAGTCTCGCTGAAGCGTTTTGGATGTGTTGGAGTTTTTTCAGTAATTTGGCTGTAATTCCGGCGTAGAGGGTGTTTCCGTAGTCTAGTCAACTCGTAACCAGTGCGTGGGTGACAGTCTTTCTTGTCTCGGCGGGGATCCAATGGAAGATTTTTTTGAGCATTCGAAGTACGTTGAAGCAGGAGGATGAAACGGCGTTGACTTGTTTGGTCACCGAGAGGGAGGAGTCTAGGATGAAGCCTAGGTTTCGTGCGTGGTCTGTGGGTGTGGGTGCTGAGCCCAGATCCGAAGGCCACCATGAGTCATCCCAGGCAGAGGGGGATGATCCTAGGATGAGTACTTCCGTTTTGTCTGAGTTAAGGTTTAGGCGACTGTTTTTCATCCATACTGCTACTTCTTTCATGCCTTTGTGAAGATTGGTTTTGGCGGTGTTGGGGTCATTACTGAGGGAAAGGATCAGCTGGGTGTCATCAGCTTAGGAGATGATGTTAAGGTTGTGTTGACGCGCGATGGAAGCGAGTGGACTCATGTAAACGTTGAAGAGGGTGGGACTGAGTGATGATCCTTGTGGTACACCGCAGATGACTTCGGTGGTCTCTGATTTGAATGGGGGAAGTCGGACTCTCTGAGTTCTCCCAGCTAGGAACGAGATGATCCAGTCCAAGCCTTTTCCTTTTATGCCGATGTTGCTGAGGCGTTGTATGAGGGAGGGTGTTGTGACAGACAGTGTCGAAGGCGGCGGAGAGGTCGAGTAGAATGAGGGCCACTGTTTCTCCGTTGTCCAGTAGTGTTCGGATGTCGTCTGTTGCTGCGATGAGGGCGGTTTCGGTGCTGTGTTTGGCTCAAAAGCCAGACTGTGAGGGATCGAGGGAGTTGTTGGATTCAACGAAGGTGGCGAGTTGGCTATTGACGGCTTTCTCGATTGGCAGGGAATGGGAGGAGGGATATGGGGCAGTAGTTCTTAAGTTCAGAGGGGTCTGCTGTGGGTTTCTTCAGGAGGGCGCTGACTTCGGCATGTTTCCAGCTTTCTGGGAAGGTAGCAGAGTTGAAGGAGCAGTTGATGACATCACGGAGATGGGGTGCGATGATGGAGTCTGCTTTGTTGAAGATGTGGTGGGGACATGGGTCGGTTGGTGAGCCAGAATGGATGGAATTCATTAGGCGGATGGTGTCTTCAGTGGTGATTGAGTTCCAGGCACTGAGGTTGTTAGAGGGCGGTTTAGGTTCTGAGGGGGGTGGGGAGGATTGTACGTTGGAACTGTTTTCGAAGCTGTTATGTATGTCGGCAATTTTGTTGTAGAAGAAGGAGGATAACGAATCGCAGAGGTCTTGGGAGGGAGTGATGTCGTTTGAGGCTGCGGTGGGGTTGGTGAATTCTTTGACGATGTTGAATAGTTCCTTGCTGTTATGGGAGTTGTTGTCGAGTCGATTCTTGAATGCTGATTTCTTGGTGGATCGAATCAGCTGGTGGTGTTTGCGGGTGGCTGCCTTGAAGGTGGTCATGTTGTCGGTGGTTGGGTTTTTTCTCCATGTTTTCTCGAGAGTACGACATAGCTTCTTGGATTTCTTAAGGTCATCGTTGAACCAGGGGGCCTTTTTGCTGTCTTGTTTGGTGTGATGGTTTTTCAAGGGTGCTAATTCGTCAGCGCTGTGAGTGATCCATTGTTTGAATTTGATGGCAGTTAGGTTTGGGTCAGATGAGAGGGCGGGTGGGTTTTGGTTGAGCGATGTGAGGAGTTGGTCGGTGGTGATTTTGTTCCAGTTTCTTCGGGGAATAGGTTGTGGGGGGTTGTGGGTCGAGGTGGCTTTGTAGCTGAAGTGGACACAACTGTGGTCCGTCCAATGGAGGGCTGTGGTGCGATCAAAGGAGATGTGTTTGCTGGAGGTGAAGATTGGGTCGAGCGTATGTCCGGCTACATGGGTGGGGGTGTCAACAAGTTGTTTGAGGCTGAGATTGGCCAGGTTGTCAAGAAGGGTGGTGGTGTTGCTGTCGTTTTTCTTTTCCAGGTGGAAGTTGAGGTCTCCTAGTAGAATGTAGTTCACGGAGGCGAGGGCATGTGGACTGATGAAGTCAGTGATGTCTTCGCTGAATTGTTTACGGGCTCCTGAAGGCCTGTAAATGAGGGTGCCTCTGAGTGTGGTCCTAGGGTTGGTGTGGATCTGGAAGTGGAGGTGTTCGGCGGTTGCAAGGTTATCGTCGGAGCTGGTCGTGATTTTGATGGTGTTTTTATGGACGATGGCGATGCCTCCACCTGTTTGTTTGGAGCGTTCTTTTCAGGTGATCTTGTAAGAGTCCGGGATGGCTATGGCGATGTCGGGTGTTGATGATGTGTTCATCCAGGTTTCTGTAAGGAAAGCGACGTCCGGTGAAGCAGTGTCGAGTAGGTCCCAGAGTTCGGTGGCGTGTCTGTGGACCGAGCGGGTGTTCAGCAGGATGCACTTCAGGTGGTTAGAGTCGGAGCTGTGTTTGGGGTTCGTGGATATGGTGTGGGTCTTGATGCTGGTAAATTTGCAGGAGTGGCAGGCGAAGGGGCCGTGGGTACTTCCCGGGGCAGCTTCGTAGCATTGTAGTGTGCGTCCGGGGTTACGGGCTAGGAGGGTGGCGGCGTCATACGTTATGCTGGAGGAGTGCGGTTTGCGGGCCAAGGGGTCTGGTGCTGGGCGCGGTCCAGGCGCAGACGGGCTTACCTTTGGCGCACCTTCGGCGCGCATGGGGCGCGATCACTGTGCGTGAACGCAGCGCACGAAAGCATCTGTCATATGTGTTGATAGAGGGAGGGGAGGGGCGAGGGAGGGTCAGCTGGGAGGCGGGGCGGGCTGTGGAGGACGGGCTCTGAGGCACCACAACAACAACTAAAATGGCAGCGAAAACGAAAATAGAGGTAGGCTGGGGCACAGAGAATCAACAATGGCTGATACAATGTGTCTTGCTAGCGCGGCAATAATCGAGTCAAAAACAGGCAATGCACAATAAACAAAGCAGTACAAATAGCACTACAGCTATGAGAGCGCGAATCAAAGCACCGTGTTAAATTACCCCAACAGCGCTACAAATGTCTTTGGTAATCTACAATGGCACTCGCACTACAGCGCTATGCTGTGTAGGAGGCAGCAGTAATGCGATAGCAAATTAAACAAGAGCGCAGTCAATGATACCAGGCAGGAGCTGGGGGCGAAGGGAGCGACCGCTTCTGAAAGCGTCATGATGGTCACAGCGCTTACGGGTGTGGGAGCGGGCTATGCAGTCCGTGGGAGGGAGGGTCAGCTGGGAGGCAGGGCGGGCTGTGGAGGACGGGCTCTGAGGCACCACAACAACAACTAAAATGGCAGCGAAAACGAAACTAGAGGTAGGCTGGGGCACAGAGAATCATCAATGGCTGATACAGTGTGTCTTGCTAGGGCGGCAATAATCGAGTCAAAAACAGGCAATGCACAATAAACAAAGCAGTACAAATAGCGCTACAGCTATGAGGGCGCGAATCAAAGCACTGTGTTAAATTACCCCAAAAGCGCTACAAATGTCTTTGGTAATCTACAATGGCACTCGCACTACAGCGCTATGCTGTGTAGGTGGCAGCAGTAATGCGATAGCAAATTAAACAAGAGCGCAGTCAACGATACCAGGCAGGAGCTGGGGGCGAAGGGAGCGACAGCTCCTGAAAGGGTCAGGACAGTCACCAAAGTTCTTCACAATTTCTGCTTTTGACTAATTGGGAGCACGCCCACCCCATGGTATCTTGGCGCTGCATAACATGTTTATTGTTATTCAACACCATGTTCCTCATTTGATCGACCACAGAAGGATAAATGCTGAGTGGACCTACCAGGATCTGAACCTGTGACCATGAGGTTGAAACCCAGATGTAGAATGCCTGCCAACCGACTGACCACTTTCAACACCAGAGTGTCACGCAGCCACTCATAGCCTGGATACTAAACCAGGTATAGATGTATTGGAAGACCCATCTCTTGGTAACTGCCTCCCACAAATTTTGCTTTGTGTCCTAGTCTGTTGAAACCCAGGCGCAGGGTAGCCTGCACAGCTAAGCCCACAAAGAAATCGTATGACACCTCCAGCCAACGCCTGGCCAAGCAAACACTACCGGCCACCTCTACTTGGCTTCCTGAGAAGGCCACTTTCAGAGCCCGGTTTAAAGAGGTCGGAGGCCTCTATCACGTTGTGTGTTTTACCAAAACAATCTTCATGCCGTTATGTAAGTTAGGACACTGGCCCGTCACTGCCGGCAGCTGAACCTTGATGCAGCTGTCTGAGCCCAGGTCTTCACAGAGATGCTGCCACCCCCTACACAGGTGATGGGGGAAGGGGGGCATCCGCTAATGGTTAGGCTCCGGAAGCACCATAGTGCTCTTGGTGCAGAGCACTAGGCAAGGGGCAGGGCATGCTCGGGTCTGATGTTCAAGTATAAAGATTAGGTGCATCCGTGAACAGGGTTAGCCCGTGAGACGAGTGGGTTCAAGTCACTTAATAAACTAAAGCCATAAAACAAACATGAAAAAGCTCTACTTTAAGCTGCGAAAATGTTCTTTCTTTTGAAAACACACTATCGGTTCGTGAAAAGACTCCCATATCTTCCAATTCCTCCAAATGATTCGAGATAGGAGCGCACATAGATACTATGTCCAGGGGCGTAGGAGACACTAAATTTCTGGGGGGGACAGGGACAACCTTGTGGACTTTCCAGCGTCCCTATACAAATCGCCCATTGCATGAGACCGTACGCCCCGTAAACAAATATAATCTGATACTTTTGAAGAAAAAAATTGAGAAAGGCAGGAACATAATCACATTATGCTTTATTGTTATTTGCATTTATAAAGTACTTAGACCAAATGTGAAAAAATCATGTCTATTGTTTATAGTGCTACTCATAGTTCACTCAGTTTTGTGATCTGCGTGGAACATGTTCTTTGCAGCAGCCACATTAACCCTCCGCACTACTTTACGATGAGCCAAAACTTTCACTAGACAAAACTTCGAACTCTCACTAGTAGGAACATTAATCACTAGAGTTATCTTGACGTTTTTATTGTTGCCTGAAAACTGCCTGATGCACAAGGAAGTTCATTTGCTTTTAAAACAAAAATTATTTTTAAACTCAGTGTCCCTCACCAAAGTCAACGCGAGATGCGGCTGCAACAGGTCCCACTGCCCTAAAGCTGGTCAAGTTCCCAGCAATAGGGCAGCACAAGCATTTCCTGAAACGGGGTCAGACCTAACCTTATAGCCATTATATGAGGAAAAACATCCATGTAATTGGTGGGGTGGGATACTTCCCCCAGATTGCAGCAAACAAAACAATTTACCAAGTTTCTTGTAGAAGATTTAAGGGAGATTTGACTTCTCCCCTGACAATGTTTTGAAATTTGTGGGATCAAATTTCTAAAATGTAGCAGACCCTTATGGGGCATTCATAAAATATTCCAGTACTTTCAAGGTGCACCAAGAAAGCCTGGCTTTTTTAGGAGTAAATCTGATTTTTTTCAAATGTCTTATGTCAGAAATAACTTCCACTATGCCAAGGTCCTAATTTTTTCATGGTCGAGCCCCATATGCCAATGAGTACATTCAATATGACAGTGCCAAAAAGCTACCCTGGATACTGCAGCAATAGTCTTTGGCACCTCTAAAAAATCCCTCTGTTGGCATAGCATGCATACACTCACACACACACATTCTCTCACACACTTTCTCACTATATCTCTTGCACTCTTGTACCTTTGTACTCTGTCACACTCACACACACTGCCACTCACACTTCAATTAGTAAATTTGCTTTTATTGTGTTAGAAAAGCTTGCCCTGCTGCTACTGCTTTACCTGCCATACCCTTTAGGGAAACTTAATGAAAACAGATTCTCTATACATTATTCAAAATAGTAATATATTGCTTTGTCAATGTTTGTTACAAGTATGATATGAATGAAAAATGCACTTCCTTAAAATAGCTCTGCAGGGCTTAAATTTGGTTTCACTTGTGGATCAAGCAGTCACAGTATTAACATGTAGTATGACAGCATCCAACTGACCTAATGAAATGCTTGACTTCTTCAACAACCATGGATTTCATCCAGTAACACTTTACATTTTTGTTGTTTTTGAGACCCAACTTGCAATGTAAAAACAAACTGGCATGTCTCGGGATGGAGTATTGTAGTAAATGGAAAGCTAGGAATGGCTAAAGCTGTCAGACTTTTTTCAATCCAGCACCATACCCCAAAGCCTCCGCCCTAGTCTCCCTCCTCGTGCCATCCCACATTGTCAGCCCACTCTCTGCTCCTGCACCAGCCCCTTTGGTGTAGATGGGATTAATTAGGCATGTAGTACCATGGAAAGAGCAGTTATTCTTAAGGGTGCCTTTGTAGAAATATTTGTAGATTCATGAGAGTTGTAAAATGTTGTATATGTGTAGAGTTAGAGGTGTGCTCATGTAAGTGCTGGTTGATGGTGAATAGTGTGAGTGAATGTAGCATGAGTGGCGAGAGTGTAGGGTGAAAAATTTGCCACTGTGAGTGTCAGGTGAGCTGCGTGCATGCAATGTGAGAGGAGGGCCCATGTGATTGTCGGGTGGGAGGAGTGAGTGCAGTGATAGGAGCAAATGCAAGGTGGTGTGAGTACAGGATGAGTAGTGTGCCTGTGTGTGCTACAGGGTGAGCGGCAAGGGTGAAGGGTGATTTGTGAGAGTGTCTGGTGAGTGCACGTGGAGTGTAGTTAGTGCAGAGTAAGTGATGTGTTCCGGCAGACTATTGTCCCTGTGTGCACGAAAGATGAACAGGGTGCCTTGATGAATGCAGGCTGAGAGATTTACCTGTGTGAGTGCAGGGTGAGAGGAGGAAGTGCAGGGTAAGTGGTTTGACTCCAGAGTGAGTGCTGTGTTTGTTTGTGTGATATGAGTTCAGGGTGAGTGTTGTGCCCATGGGAGCCAAGATGTGAGTCATGATGTCAGTGAAGATGTGTGTGAAGATGTGAGTGAATAGTGAGCTGTGTAAGTGACAGGAATGCCTATGTGAGTGCACAGTGAGCGATGTGACAGTGGAAGAGTAGGGTGAGAGGAGTGACTGCAGGGTAAGTGTTGTGACATATGAGTTTGGGTGCGGGTGAAAGTGCAAAGTTGGAGAAATAAATGATTAGTGAGAAATGTGCTTGCTTGAGTGAGACTGCAAATTTAGCGGTGAGACTGACAGGTGATTGAATTGGCACATGATTGCAGGATGAGTGGTGTGCTCATGTACGTGCAGGGTGAAAAGCGTGAGTGGTGTGAGTGCAGCACGATCACTGTAAGTGCAGGGCGAAAGGTCTGTTCATGTGACCACAGGGTAAGTGGAGGGAGAACAGTGTGAGGGACATGAGTGCAGTGTGGTCGCTGTGAGTACAAAGTGAGTGGTGTGCTTGTGTGAGCGCCGGGTAAGAGGAGGATGAATGTGCGAGTAGACAGGAACAGTGTAAGTTCAGTGTGATGGCTGTGAGTGCAGGGTGAGCAGTGAAAGTGACAAGTGAGTGGAGTGTCATGTGCATGTAGGGTAAGAGGTATGCTTATGTGGGTGCAGGGTAGGAGGAGGGTGAATGGCGTTAGTGCATGGTGAGCAGTGTGATCGCTGTGAGTGCAGGGTGAGCGTGAAAGTGAAGGGTGAGTGATGAGAATGAGGGGTGAAGTGTCTGAATGCAGGATGTATACCCAGACACCCGTAGTAACTCAGCATTGTATTGACGTGTAGGCTGTATATGCACAGTATAGAGCCTGGCCACAGACTAAAGCCTTCTAGTTACATTTATGCTAGTAGAAGTAGGGTCCACAAAATGATCTTTGGTGTGGTAATTAATTTAAATTACAGTTACAAAGGTGCTACATCTGTGACAAAAAAACTGTTCAGTTTGCGATTGCAAATTATTCAGGAATCCCACGGCAATCGGAGGTTACCAGGCTCCGATTTCATCAATGATAGGCTTTTATCACTGATGTCCTGGGTCTTTACCTCTCTGGTGGAAACAAAGTTAACCACGAAAAGAGAGAAAGAGAAAGGGGGGTTTGGTGTGTGTGTGGATGTGTGTGTGTGTTGGTGGGTGTGTGTTTTCAATAATTGTCCATCAAGGGTGTTTACTTAGAGGAACAATCACTTTATCTCAACACACAATTCAATACTGTACATAAATGTTAGAGGGTATTAATATGGCATGCAAATAGTAAGACATTTTTTCCATAAGCAGAGGGCAGCCAGTACTGACTTGTGCTATTTAAAAGGCACTGCCATCAATGTACTCTTGCAGGAGGGAAAGGCTGGTGAGTTGTACTCTGTTGACCCCTCGTGGTTCCCTGTAGACCCTCCCCAATGGATAGTGATATAGAGTGATGTGTTACAAAGTTATTGCTGCAATGCCTCGCTTTTGCACTGTACCTTGTTTCCGTCTTTGCAGTCATCTGCAGGCCAGGTCTGCTGTTTGCAAGCGAGGTTGAGAGCCATGCTGCTTTTAGTGGTGTGTCATCCACACAACACAAGGCAGTCCCACTCGGTGATTGAGCACTGACTTGGCCGAGACAGGCTAGGTTTCTGGTGCGCATACTTGTGCCTCTGAAGGAAGTATGCCATTAAACTCTGGTAGATGAAGAGGCTCTGCTTCGCTGTATCTTAAGATGATCGGGGGTTTTCAGTGTGAGATATTGCTCAATCCCAAGCAGGAACCCAACACTCAAAGTGAAGATCCCACCTTGCCTCACAGAGGTGATCCAAATGGGGGTCAAAGCAACCACTGATTGCTGTAAGAAATCTGGGTTTATGGCCAGTTTTCTCAAGGTGTTTTGGTTTATTCTGTTGAGACTGACAAATGTTGTCAGACTTTCTAAACATCAAGCCTCCCTTTTGCATCCTGATACACTTCCACTGTCTGGGAAAACAACTTCACCCATGACTTGTGAACAGAAACATGCTTGGGATGTCCAAATGGAACACATAGGTCTTCATCACTGCTTTACATACATGTATACTGTATGTACTACAATAGTAACACACAACATACACTTGAACGGGATTAGGTGATTAAACAGGGTATAAATATGTTTGCATACTGGAGAGACAATCTCAACCAGTGACAAAAAAATTATTTTTATTGAGTAAGTGAAAAAATCTATTTACAGAAGAGTGAAGAAAGACCTTTACATGAGAACTTCGCTTTTGTCTGTGCCAGCTCCCCTGTGCAGTGTACAGACCATGTACCAAGGTTTGGATACTCCAGACTATGCTCAAAAAGGCTACCCAGGGCTTGGCATGCAGCAGGATTGAACTCTTGATGTTTAAATGATGTCTGCACTCAGAATCACATGTTTAGGCTATCTTCCTCAGATATGGAGCGCTATGTATAATGTTGTTTCTTGCTACAGCATACATTCTCTGACTAATTGCTAACTCATAAAGCCTTCTCCCACTATGTTCCTCAACCCTGCATGAAAAATTGACATTAAATTACTCTTGCTTGATTCCTCTCCTTTCTTTCTCCTGAGTGACCCTCTTCTAGCCTTGCATCCTCTGCATACCTTCTATTTCTGAGAATAGCCTTCTCTGTCTCATGCCCGTCTGTCTCAATCCTTCTTATTGTAATTCAGCAATTGGCTGATACCTCATGTCATCAATTACAACCTCTCCTCCTTAAGACCCTATCCCTGTAATGCAACATTAACTAATCTCTACCAGCCTATCTACCTCACCAACCATTCACCTAAAAGCACAGAGCCTACTCTAAAGAGCACACCACCTGGTATTAATACATCACAAAATAATTGGCGTAAATGCATGCACTTTTCCTTGAGAGCACAGTACTAATCACAGTAACTAACAATAACCACTGAACTAACCACTAACCTTGTGTTCCAGAGTAGCATTCTACTTGTCGTAAAGAACTCCACGCCTTGCCAGGGTAGTAAGCGCTACATAAATCCAATTTCAGCTACTGGTACGTTGGCTTTTATTGGAGGGGGTAAGGGGCGGAATCACAGGATGAAATGATTTTGTGAGTACTTAGCCGTCACAAACCCTTCTGCTTCTGGGCACGTTGCAGGGGCACCAGGGTATCAAAATCTCACAACACAGCCTGAGAGTGCAGGTTGCAGAACTTTCCAGTCTCTGTTCCCAGTACCTAGCAAAGTGGAGTTGTCAGTCAGTGACTCCATACCGTGGAGCCCAGAAGAGTTTCTCATTCTCCACTGGTAAGGGACCTCAGATTCTGGTTCCAGAGAAAGCCTGGCACATTGGCTAGTGGTTTCTGCCCCATACTTTTAGCTCTGTGAGCTGTTTCAGATAGTCCCCGTCTTTGGTGTATTTCTTACAGCCATATCCTTTACTTCAGTGCTAGCAGGAAGGCAGGGTTATGTTGGGTGTTTCATATCAGGGAGGTTTCTTATCTGAGAGATTTCCTGTCAGAGGGGACCCAAAACTAAGGCTCAAAAGATGGAGAGGCTGCTCCATTCAATTTCCCTCAACTTGCTGTTGGTAACACTGTTAGGGAAGAATGGAGATGGAGGGGGAAAGGGTTTCTCAACACTACAAAAGGACCTTTGACTCCTTCATTCCAATCCATAGAGTCTGGTCCACCTCAGAGGACTTCAGTAATGCATTGGAGAAACCCTTAATTCAGAATGATGTTGAGGCTCTCTACAGCCACTACCTTATCCACTTCGCCAGTACAGGAAATCAAAATGAATCCCTGAGATACCACAGTCTCTTCTAGCATTTAAACTCCACAGACATCCTACTTGACATACATGAGCTACACACTCATAAGTCATCCATGTCCAGGGTCCCAGCATCCCGGGACAATTTTGAGGATTACCTTCACAGGGGGTAACACGCACCTTTAAACGGGAGAACCCCCAGAATTCCATCACTTGAATTCCTCCTCCATCTCAGCACATCGTCAGCAAAACGGCATCAAATCCAAATAACCCTCCACTCTGATGTTGTCATGCTGAGTGCCTCACTGCCTTATTTTTTTAATGTCTTCAAGCATCCTCTAGCATACCTGTTGCACCATTGGTTGTCTGGAGGTGCTTTTGAACACAATTCCTGAGTTTCAATTGGAGAGCACAGTATGACTCATCCTAGTAGGTGCTCCCTGCTTACTTCTGAAAATCTACATTTACTATGGATTTGTAATCGCTCTGCAGAGTTTGGGGTACCTGTACATCATCTTCATGGACAATGTGTTTTGTAACAGTCATCAACGACAGCACAATGAAAAAAAGCTCTTCACTCTAGAGACACCAAAATGATGGGTCTTATTTTATTAATTGTTAGAAGGCTTAAAACAGAGTGACAATCACATTCAACTGCAAACCAAATGTGAACAGTGCTTTACGTGCCAGTAGATAGGAATGTGGAGCACTGCCTTATTGCCCTAAGGAAATTGGTAAACTTGTATATCTTATGAAAGCAGCTTCAGGTGTGACCTAAAATCCATTTGTCGGGAGTTCTCTCAACATGGCAGTGGATGCCAAACGGGGAAATCAAAGGGTTCATTTACAAAAAAAATTCTACTGTCCAGTCCCAACAGAGTCCTCCTTTTGCTTGTTTCCTCTGCTCTCTCTGAGAACCATACCCTGCTCACCGATATTCAGTTTGGGGTGCCATCCTTTCCTCTCTCTGCTGTATCAGGTGGGGCATTAGACCTTCTCTCCGTTCTGTGCCACAGTAGAGGAGCCTCCATACAACTTCATACATAGACTGCTGACCTTGCACCCTTTCCCCAGCAATCCCCCTCCATTCTTTGCCTGCATTGAATCCGCAAAATCATTTACTCTGTTATGCTTAGTGCCATAGAAATAGTCTTCTGGTCTCCAACATGTTACAGGCACTCTTGCCAGCTCCAGACGCAGTAGCCCCTGCACTAGAAAACTGCAAAGCCGAACAGGAGTTCATGCATCAATTGCAAGCTGGTCACCACTGTGGTAAACTACAAAAACATGGTTTCAGGTTCACATTTGCCTGGCTGCATCCTAAGAAAATCGTTGGTCAATAAAGTTTTCCCCTTTGAATTTACCAAATGCAAGCCTTGCTAGCAACAGATATCCGCTTCAGAACATATGTTGCACATAACTGAAAGTAATCAAACTCGTTTCAATGAAAAATGTACTGCATGTTTATAACTGCTCCACAAATTTTTTTCTGGTTTTCTAGAATCTTTTAACAGTGCTCACACATGCTTGTGGTCACTTCTGAGCAATTATCATCAACAAAGTGTGACTGAAGTCAGAAAAAACTAACCTTAACAGAGGTCAACAATGAGAGAAATTATCCTGATTCTAGCTCGTATTGTTGCAGAAATTTTCAAGTCCCCCCCCACCCCTGGTTTCCAAACTTTGAAACTGTAATGTCAATTTATTGGGGTATTGCCAGAGGTTCATTAGTTGGGGTATGAACTTCGAGCTGCAAATCCCAGAGAGAATGCCTGCACGTCTTTAAACTGCATTGTCTATAAGGCACTGAAAACCAACATAAAATGTGACAGCGCTTTGCATGTGGAAGAGCAAGTACTTCAACGGATGAACACTGATTTTGAGGCTAAGCAATAATGATCACAGTATACAAGTAAAACAAAAGCGTGTACATTTTTAAAACAGTTAGAATTGGACTCAACGTTTAAAAATGAATGCGCCAATAGAAAAATAGTTATTCAGGTTTAAAAGATTCCAACAAAGGAGTGTCATAGCTCTGAAAAACCAACATTAAAGACTAAATTACAAAAAAAAAAATTAAGCAACAATATATTCTCAACAAAAAGTTCTCTTGCGGACTCTGCAAACAACAAATGGTAGGTATTTTTCTTTTGGAAAGGTGGCACCCCACTTGTGAGATGCCTTTTCATTAAATGATTCTCCTACTGTGACAGTAAAAATAAAATTAAGTAAGTAAGGAATAGAGAATAGGCGGAGTGGGGACACAGGGGTTTCTGGAAGAATTTAACAAAACAACAAAGCCTTCTTAGCCAGTTCCGAATGAATGTAAATGGTCCTTTAAAGACCTGTGAAAAACGTGTGTAGAGAGACAGAGGCGGACACCAGACACTGTCCAGCCGAGCGCACAGCAACTCGAGCTGCAGCAGCCCCGGCTTGAGACACAACGAGGGAGAAGGGGGTTGAAGGGAAGGGGCGGGGGTGTTAATCCCTTTTAGCGCTATCAGGCATGCAGCTGATCACAGGTAACTTGAGGCAGGTCACAAGTCAAGTGCAGGGCCATTATGCGCTTTGGCGTGCTAATGGCCCTGCGATTCACAGGAGAGGGAAATTCCTTTGTCCCCTCGTCCCCCCCACTCCAAAATCTGGGGGGGATATGTCCCCCGCGTCCCCCACACTTCCTACGCCCATATGTCCCTCGCTCCTCACCCTATCTGCTAATAAAACACGCACTCGCTGGTGCTGTGCAGCGTATCCCCAGCGCGGTTAGCAGAGAGGTCAGAGTTCCCACTACTCCCAGTCAAGAGCGCCCCAATCAAGCACGGGAGACACTGAGCACACCCGAGGTCTCAGCCGCCCTGCCTGGATTGCTGGCCTAGAGTGCTGCTGTTCTGCTGCCTCACTGGAGGCCGTAATCACTCACCGCGCCACCTGCCGTCGCAGCCCCAGAGCAGCTACATGCAACAGCCTAGTGGCACACATTCTGAGCGGATTCTTGAACCCCCGAAGAGCTTGTGAGTCACCAGCACAGTGCCAAGATGCCACGCTGCATTTCTGCGCTACATGAACCGGCATGTGAGAAGGTTTCCACACAGCGGGGGCAAGGGCTCACAGATTACTCTATCGCAAAAGGAGAAACAACAAAAACAGCGGGACAGTGCTACCTGATGGTGTAAACACCACATTTCACTCTGTGAAATGCGGCTGCCCGAGCCACGCAGTGGCCATCAGGAGGGTGGCCCCCTAGACACAGAGCGCTTCCCCCCGCCCCTCTCTAGTACCATCTCCTCCCCGGGCAGGTGGAGTCCCGAGGGGAACAAGGAGGAGCTGAGTGGTCACGTCCGGTGCGGAAGGCAGGGCGAGGGGTACTTAAGCCCCCTTCCCCATCTTCTCTGCCTCTTTGCTGCACCGGACGCGTCGTGGTGACCTCGTGGCGGGGACACACATTTTGCAGCCACGGGTCTCCTTTGTTGTGCCACGTCACGCCGATTATCGAGCTGTGTCCGTGATTGTTCGGTGAGTCCAGGTTACTGGGGCGTTTGACCAGTGTCAATTGGTGGCTCACGGGTTATGTGGAGCACAGCGAAGTGAAGGTGTTGAGGCTTGGGTACTTGCCCCCGCTGGACACGCCTCGTGTCCTGGGTCTGGCGTCTGTGTTTTAATGAGTCCCGGGGCATGGCAGTGTGGGCATAGTAATGCAGGCCCCCTGACTCGTCGCCGCAGGTGACCCTCATAAGAGGGCGGACACCGTAGTGCCACAAGATGGCAAGCGCACCAGCCTTCTGGTGTTCAGCAGCTGGGGCTGCTGCTGTGACGCACTTCCGTTAGGGGGGGGGTCGGGGTATTTAGGCCTCCCCCTCCCTCGGAGCGGCCTCTTTGTGCTCTTGCTGCCCTCGATGTCGGTTCCCAGGATCTGCTGGCTTAGAGGTGAGAGTCCTTTCCCCATTTGTGCCCGCTGCCCCCATCAGGGGCGTTGAGATGGGCCGGGCGGCCCGCTTAGTAATGGGCCGCTGAAGCTGGGGCGTTTATTTGCAAAACAAGGTGTATTGTAAATATTTGTGTAGTTTGTTTTCTTCAGGGCTGGGCACTTTTCCAGGCTCTCCGCTCCATGTTTTACTGTGGGGGCTTGTTCATGTACGTTAGTTTCTTTCCCTGCACGGGGGCAGCATGTGTGTAATTTTTTTTTATTATGTGTAGCTGTTTTCGCCAGGGCTGGGCACTTTCCCGGGTTCTCCGCCCTGGTTTCTTGTCGGGACTTGATTTGTATGTTTATGTACTTTCCTGCCCAGTGGGCAGCATGCAATTATTTTATAGTTATTTGTAGTTTTATTTTCGTCAGGGCTGGGCCTTCACTGGGTCCTTCGCTCCTTTATCACTTTGTCTTGGTGCTCTCCCTGCCCGGGGGCAGCTGGGTGGGAGGACGCAGGGGTCGATTGTTGTTGAGGGCCTGCCGCCCCCTCCCACCCCTCCCGTACCTGGTCTATGCTCTTTATGGTTATGTTATCAGGGGCCTGGGATTTGGCCTCGTCCGGGTTAGTACTAGCCAGAGTTGTTCCCATGGGATCTTGCCCGGGTTTGTAGCTTTCCCAGAGCATTTTCAGCGTCTCGCTCTTCTTGCGGGAGGTAGCGGGTCCGCGAACATCACCCTCTCCAGGTCCTCCCCGGGGTTTCAGCTTGAGGGCAGATCGGAACCTTGTCCACTCCCCCCCAGGTGGTTCTTTCCTTTGTCCCCCATGGTCGAGCAGTCGCTGGCACTGCAGCTAGTTTCCAGCTTCTTACGAGGCATGGGGTCATACCCCTCCGCTGCGGGTGTTTTCCCGGGGCGCCTTTGTTCGACCTCGGGGCAGGACCCCCTGGCGGCCATTTTCTGGCAGTCGGTCGCTTCGGCGAGTGGGGAGGGGCTTGGGCGGGTGGCCATTTTGGGGCAGCTTGACCGTTGCCACCACTATGGTGCAGGGGCCAGTGTGCTAGGTGCTTCACTGCAAACACTTAGGGGCAAGGGCAGTATACCTCCTGCTAGTCATGCGTATCCGGGCGAAACAGGGAACTTCGTTTGTGCCCCTTTTCCTCACCCAATCCTGGCCGGACGTGCAGCACGGTACATGCGGGTCTGGTCTGCGCGCTCCGGCGTATCCCCTCGCACTGCAGAGAGAGTGAGCACTGGTTTTCCCCTGGGGTTCAGGTCTCCCCTCCCGCTTGCAGTTCATGTACCATTCTGGTGATCATGGGCCACGGCGATCTCCTCTGTCGGCCCTCCTCTTTCTTGGGGGTTTGAGTTGCGTCTCCGCTTGCCTCGTGCTGGCCAGCGTGGCTCTAGTGCGACGATGCGGTGCCCACTCCTCTTGCGGGAGAGTTTTCCCAAGGCACTAGGAGGCTCCTCAGTCCGTACTCCTCAGTTGGTCCGCGAGTCACGCCTGGCTTTCAGATCATGTCATTCGTCAGGCCTGCGTTACCCGGGAGAAATGCTGGCATTTGCTGGAGCACTCGTCCTCGGACTTGGAGTCTCCGGGTTCGAGTCTCGGTCACCGCGCCCAACGTCCGGTGATTCTGGGCAATCCCCTATTTTCTCTGTGTATATCTATCTTGCATGTCTGTTTCCTGGCACGTATCTGGTGCTGGTTTTGCGCTCTCTTACCCAGTTCGGCCTGGGTCTAGTTGGCGATATTTATTACGCAGTGGCTGCTCCCCTTTGAGTGCAAGTAGCAGCGCCCTGGGGGCAGGCACAAGAGGTAAGCCAGTGCTCTTGTACTCATTCCCGTGAAGCGCATTATAATAAACAAGCTTTTGCAATTCAATAGGTCTTGCAGCAAGTTAGGTGAGCTTTTGTATTGACACCATTTGCCCTGGGTGTTTTTGTTTGGGGAATAACTAGAAGGGCAATCAGGGCTGTTACATGTTACATTTAAGGTGGCACTAACATGTGTGTACTTTCAGGAGAGTACGTGTACAGCTGGCGAGGACTGGCTAAGAGGAAGTTGGAATACAGTGGCATGACGCCGGAAGCGGAAGATTAAAGAACTCATTGTAAATAATGGAAGGAACGTTGTGACAATTTCTTTTATTTTTTCAGAATACAAAGCAAAGTAATCAGCACAAAGGACAAGAAGGTGGCACAGGTGGCAATTGGTGGGCCAGAGACAGGTATATGGCGAAGGACCAGTCCTTGGTGTGGACACAGAGGGGGGCGCATACACTCAGAAAATGAGAGGGAACACAACAGTGTGTTGTCTAGAAAATTGTCACCTACAAGTGCGCCAACTAACGTTACCTTTTTCCCTCCATAGCCCCTTCTCACTCTCCCTCGCGGAGTCACTCCGAATCAATCGCAAAATTTTTTGTTCCGCTTTGTCGCACCACTGTGATGTAAGTATAGAGGGGTCTGGGACACGCCCCTGTTGTTACTCTAGACGGCCAGGTTCTTTTCTCCATGTGTGTGCTGTGGCTGATCCTAATTTTTATCCCCAGATCCCGTGTGGGCGATCAGAAGTGAGAATGGACAGCCAAAGTTTCCCTCCCCTCTTTCAAGAAAATACCCAGGTGGAGGACTTGTTGCCGGGCACCTCCCAGGATGCAGTGTGGGCAGATTTATGGAGCTGGCCTTGCTTGGGCACAGAACTTGTTGAACATGCCAGAGCCGGAGGATTCTGGTTTCCCGGCTGAATCCCCTTTGTCCGACACCCAGAACAGTACCAATGCCACTCCCTCCAGGCCCAAGTGGATCAGAAAGCCCACTGTTAGGGATTTCCCCCCGGAATCTTTGCCGCTGACATGAAGCAAATCAGTGGAGAACCCCCGTGAGGTCCCGTCACAGGGGGCAAGTGCTACGCCACCGCCCCCGGTCCTCTCCAAGGACAATCAGGCTGCCGAAGGTAATTTAGCCACCAGAGACGATCTGACCAAAGTATTGGACACTTAGAACAATTTTATGGAACGTTTCCAAGGGGGGTTTTCTGCTGCTAGCTCACCACAAGCTGGGGGGGTAGTAGCGTGGTTAGCGGGAGTCCTGTTCCGGCAGCCTCCACTGTTTGGTCATCTGTGCAGGCTACTAAGCAGGGGGATTCAGTGCAAGTTGCAACTACACCCGTGGCTAACACAATTTCGGCGCCGCTGGGGAGTCCCCCCGCCGTTCCTTCCGCGGCCATTGCACTGGTTCCTATCACACCCTCTGCCGCCATGGGCGCTCCCTCTGGGGTGCATACTGCTACCAGCCCTTTGCTTGATCCATTGCGTTTTACCTGTCCCTGCGATCACCACTGCACCGCTCCTTTCTGGGCGATGCTCCTTGGCTTGGCAGGTACCTCAAGCTGCCAAAGAGGGCATTTGGAAAAGGGAGTTTATCGATATCTTTACCCTACTCATGTTGGGTCAGGAAGGCATGGATGCTAGAAAGTTTGGGGCAAAGGAAGATGACAAAAAGGTAAAGTATCAGCCATGGCCTGAAAAGAACATTGCCAATTGGCTAGAAGCTTTCTCCACTTTAGCGTATGTCACCATGGAACGTTTTCCTGAACAGAGACAAGGCCTAGTACAATATTCCAGGATCATCCACTATGAGGCCTTGAAATGGGGTGGTAATGGATGGATCAACTACGATAGGGAGTTCAGAAGGAAAATGTCTCAGTGCCCAGAGATGAACTGGGATCAAAAGGAGTTGCAGCTCTGGATGGAGCACATGGGAGCACGGGGCCAGCTTGCAGTTGGAACAACAAGTAGTTCTCCCAGTGGGCAGTCTTCTAAGGGGGGGATCCTCCTATTTTCGGGGCAAGGCTAAACATTCCATTCGAGGAGGCCGTAGAGGAGGCGGGGCCAGAGGTGGCTTCACGCGATCTCCCCCTGGCACTTGTTGCCTCTTCACCAATGGGTCTTGCTCCTGGAGGAAGACATGCAAATTCGTACATGCCTGTAACACTTGTGGGAGACCCCACCCCGCAACCTCTGCCTCTTGCCACTCCAAACATAGCTCCCAGCCAGCAATCAAGGGGGGACAGTAAGTTGGGGACAGGCATCAGGTCTCCGGGTCTGGCTTCTCCTTTCACGCTCTCAGTCCCTCCCCCGTTGCAGTATAGCGAGCTTTCTGGGCGCTCTCTTTCTCCAGTCTCACCCTCTCCTCCACCAAGTTTACACCGGCTAGCGCCACTGGGAGGGTCCCCTGTGATCCTTGACAACATCACTCCTTTGCTCAGGCATTATCCCTTAGAGGCAGACAGCCACTTGCTTTCTTTTGGTTTCCACAAAGGCTTTAGGATCCCCTTCACAGGTGCTCTTGGAAGCAGGGATGCGGACAACCTTAGATCTACAAAGGAACAACCAGAAGTGGTGAGGGCGAAGGTGGAAAAAGAGAGATCGTTGAACAGAATAGGAGGTCCTTTCCTGCACCCACCTTTAGAGAATGTTGTTGTATCTCCCCTGGGGGTCGTGCCCAAAAAAGAACCAGGTGCCTTTAGACTTATCCACCACCTTTCCAACCCTAAAGGGACTTCAGTCAACGACGGGCTAGAAGAGGGAGCATGCTCTGTGTTTTATGCCACGCTGGACGTAGCATTGGATCTAGTCAGGAGAGCGGGCAGAGGGGCCTGGGTAGCCAAAGCAGACATTGAATCAGCTTTCAGGTTACTACCATTCCACCCGAGCAGCTATCACCTGCTAGGTTTCAAGCTCGACAGCATGTTTTACTTTGACAAATGCATGCCCATGGGTTGTGCTGTGTCCTGTGCGTACTTCGAAGCTTTCAGTTGTTTTCTGCAATGGGCACTCCAAGACACATACGGTGTAGAGGGGGTGACTCATTACTTGGATGACTTTTTGTTTATCGGTAGTGACGGGACACAGCTGTGCTCACAGGCTCTGGCAGATTTTGATCTCCTACAGACCACCTGGGGGTCCCCCTTGTTGGAATATAAAATAATATAAATATAATTGTCCCACTATGAACCATATAACTGTCACATGAATCCATGTATTGAGAATAAAAACATATTTGCATGATAGCCTAATGATAGGTTATAAAATATCGTTATGTCCTATTAATGTAGTTAGGACTACATAGTATTATATCCCTTCGTCTATCTTTTCGAGTGTCGACACTTCAAGGTATAACACAGAATACGAAAAACAGGTTAAACCGTAAGTCTGCCTCTCTTTTGTATGGAACATGGTTCAGGGAAATCCAAGGTCAGACTTGCTCTTCTAGTAGGACGCATACATTATAGCAGGGTCTGTTTCTGTACTCTACGGGTCCAAGATAGACAAGAAGGGCACCTCACTGACCTACTCTTGGAATAGCTTATTAGCTTAGCTACTGACAAATGTACAAAGAACCTTAAATGGGTGTTCCGGTAGACCAATGAATAGCTTGTGTTTTTCCTTTCTTGGTGTTAACCAAAATATGTAAAACATATATATACTCTGTGTAATGTGTATCTAATTACTCTCCTCTGCGCACCTCCATGGGTTGTGTAGACAGAGGCTCCCCTGTCAGGGCTCGTATTTGATTCAATAAAACGATTCAACCTTCTCCATTGCCGACTGCTTGGTTATTCCTTAATTGTGAATACATAGATATATTAGTGGACTATTGGTGAGTATAGTCCGACTTCAAGAAAATTAAATCCTTCAGTTGCCGACTCCGCCGGGACTCCGCGTTAGGGTCGTCCCCTCCTGTAATCAGGAGCAGAAGGGACAGGGAGGAGTTCTGGCTGAGTGGGCGGACAAGAAGTTTTTATTTAAAAGACCCCGATAGCAAAAAGTCCGCCCTCTAACCCAGTATCCCTCCCGGTGGCTGAAGACCCTACGCCGGAGTCCTACGGGCTTAACCTGAGAAAAATACAGACTGTGTCGGTCTGTCTAGGAATCGGCAGTGGAGAAGTCGGGATCGACCTGAGTGCACCAGGTGAGTGAATCTTTTTGAACGGAACCAGACACTTGAAGGAAGTGTCTATTTTGGAAACGGTGGCCGGGGAAGCCGGACCACAAGGGAATCAGGAAAAAGGGTCTGATGTGGCGATGCAAGGGCTGCACGGGCAGATGCCTTCAGGTTTTCTATTTGTGCTGTAAAACTGCACTTGGTGCCTTGCGAAGCACGGGGTGTTCGCTCAGCTAAACTCACTTAAGGAAGCCCTTGGAGCAGCTGGGTAAGCCAGGATTTTGGAAGCCTTGAGCTCCGAAACACCAGCCCAACCAGAATGCGGCTAGGGGATATCTAAAAAAAGTGAGTTTGTGGTTTTCCTACCAAGGGGCTTTATTGTGAATTTTTGGAATTCTTTGGAAATTGATTCCCCGAACAGGAGTCGACGGGCTCTGTTCGTAATGGAAGACATGTCATTGGAATTGGAATTTGTATAAGAGCTAATTTCTGAAACCCTGCAATCTATTGTGGCACCTTTGTATGAAACGATCGTAAGAGTCTAAGAGAGTGAATGGTGAAGTGGGCGCGCCCGTATGAAAGAAGCAAGTTGATAAAATTGTGACATCTGTAACGTCAGTAATAACATGCCTTCTTTTAGTAAATTATGTTTTGGGTGCTGTTGTGGGAGAGGTACTCGGCTGGAAGAAAGACAGCCTGCCCCTCCCGAAGGAAGCCCCAGTTTCGATATGTATGTTAAACATGGTGTTACTTCAATTTTATTTAACGCATTATGGAACAAATATACTAGGGATAATACTGAATTACAATGGCCCCTTACAGGGTCATTTGACGAAAATAAAATAACGTATTTGCAAAATAAAATGTTCATGAAGAAAAGCCGCCAGTCTATGTTTGACTCCTTGAACCTATGGTTGAAGGAGGCTAAACGACAGCGAATAAGGGAAGAGAAATTAGGAAGAATTAAAGCTGGACAAACTATAACTCAAAAGGCAGTAGCTTATGATAGGGGGAAATTAGAAGAAAATATGGCTCAAATGGATAGACAGTACCGTTTAGAAACAGACAAAAGCTATGTAACCCGACCCGATACGGGCGATGAGTTAGACGGGTTATTAGAAGCCCGTCCGCCTCCCCCTTATGCCCCACAGAGGTTATACCCGGAAGTCCCGGTGGCCCAGCCAGGTCCTTTGCCTGCATCTGCGCCTGCACCTCCACCGGCGCCCCCACTACCCCCAGTGTTTCCCATACGAAATCCTGTAGGTGCAACGGCCACGGCCCCACTAGATGGGTCTGTACAGGATGCGTTACTTCCCCCTCCTTTGCTCCGACCCTCTACTTCCCCACTGGTTACGTTGCAACAAGATTCGGTTGTACCGTCCATGTCAAGCCCAATATTCATCTCTCCTCCGGCTCGCAGTGTTATAGATCCTCGAGCTTTGGCTACCATAGACACGACCCCTAAACGTTTAAGATCGGACCTGAGTGACCCACGAATCTATACTAGATCTGCGATAGGAATGGAAGAACGACAAACGATAGTGAATCAAGCATCCCAATGGATGCGGAATACTATTTATACGTTAGAAGATATTTGGAGTACTATGAAGGATTATCAGTCGGTTGCTCAATAATTAGCGCCTTAAAATATGGCGATTCGTTTGATTTCACTGTGGGAACAGTGTTTTGAGGAAGGATATTCACCACAGATAATAAAAGATATTAGGGACAGAGCCCATAAATTCCACCTACAAGCCGATGAGGTATATCAAAATGTAGCAACTCTCCTGCAGTATCGTGAGCGAATGCATCGGAAATGTGCTGATTTTGCTCCGCCATCCTTACCATTTGAAGTTCTACAGATAGATTTCATACAAATGGAACTTGTAAATACCTTAAAATATGTCTTAGTGGTGGTGTGTGCTTTCAGTAAATGGGTCGAGGCCTACCCCACTAAGGATGCAACTGCCATCACAACCGCAAAAGTACTGATCAAAGAATTCTTCCCTCGGTACTGTTTTCCTCGAGTTATTTGGTCCGACAATGGACCTCATTTTAACTCTACTCTTGTACAATGTGTCTGTGATGGCCTACCTACAGATTAAGCAGAAGCTTCATGCCACCAGGCACCCGCAATCTGCAGGACTGGTTGAGAAATATAACGGCATATTGAAACTTAAAATGGCCAAAGTCTGTGCAGACACTAGACTCAAGTGGCCTGATGCACTCCCAATAGCTTTACTGTCACTTAGAACAACTCCCCATTCAAGGACGGGCTTGTCTCTTTATGAGATTACATTCGGCCGTCCAGCCAACGTGTGGGGAGTCCCTAGACCTAGATCCTTTAGAGATATTGATTACCCTTGATGACAGATTATCTGTATGAGTTGACTAAAGATCTGCGTTCTATTCATCAACAGGTATCAGACACATTGCAGCCACTACCGGAGGGTCTCGGACATCGATTGGAACCTGGACAGTGGATACTGGTGAAGAACTACCAGCGGACATCGAGCCTAGGTGGGCTGGCCCTTTCCAAGTGTTGTTGGTAACGAGGATGGCGGTGAAAGTGCATGGTCGCAAGCATTGGATACATGCTAGCCATGTGAAGAGCCTCCCGTTGCCACTGCCCTCTGATCTACAGAACAAAGACGGAGTGCCGAGTCAGGAAAGTGAATTGACTCGGAGCTTTGTCCCTTTTTTGAATGCACAGGAGAAAGGGCAGTCAAGTGTTGTGCTGCCTGAAGGGGAAGGAGAAATCGCTGAGTCAAGAGCAACTACTAATCCTGAGGCGGCACAAGAGGAGGCCAGGCCTGACACCTATGCTACTGATTTGTTCTTTGACCAGGAGCAACCTGGCCGTTGTCGATACAATCTACGGCCCTGAAAATAGCACGGTAGCCCACTCGCTAAGGGAGGAAAATAAAATGAGACCTTGTTGTCTAAAGAATCGAGTAGAGTGATTGGGGTGCTGAGCGAGACACTGGACTGAACTCGCAGAGAGCTAGGAATTTTGTGTAATAAGCTCTGTTCAGAAGGAAGAACTGAGAAAAGGGCTGTGGTTGTATTTTTGAACTTTGAAAGTTTGCTTTTCCTTGGATAAATGGATAAGAGCCTGCCTGTGAGGCTCTAAGGGAAGAAAAACGGACACAGGGAGAAGATCCCTTTAGGGGAAGAAGAAACCCTCTGGTGGTTGGCGTTCTTTGTGGATACAAAGTTAGTTGTGGACTTTTAGCAAGGGACCGAGATAGACGTGGACTTTTAGAGAGTATGTTCCCCTTTGGCCGAATCATGATGGAGGATGAAAGACCGCTGGCCCCTCGGCGCCAGATTCGTGACATGCATTTATTTTCTGGATGGCCCACCAAAGTGAAGGTGGCATTCATTGTTCTAATTGCTTTTATTGCTGTGATCATGATGTGTGTATTTATATATCTAGAATTTCAATACCCAATTCGTAAATTCTTAGCGACCACTCCTGCTCCCGAGGAACATCAATTTTATTCTCTACCCCCGCATAAGGCAAGACATAGGGAAACTTATTCGAAAAATGTGTTTATAGAAATGTTACATCAGACTCACAGTACTACAAACAAGACAAATTGCTGGGTTTGTGGATTATTGCCATCTGTTATGCATCAACACAAATTATTTATATCTCTACCTCTATCGTATTTAGCTAGTTGTGAGGCATGGTGGCAACTGTTATCCTTGATGTATTCCCATTATGTTGTAAATCACAAAATATATTCTGAAAGGGACTATGACGCTATTTTAAAATATATAGAGAGACACCAAGGATTTTATGCCAACGGAGATAAAGGTCAGGGTTCCTTAGATCCAAATGCTTGCATGAATGTATATACAGATTCCAAAAATGATACTTTCTTGCAGGAAGAGATGCAGGATTTTGAGCTTCTCAATTCCACTTTGTATTTTCAACATTTCAAGGAACGTAATGTGACAAATGATAGAGCACTGCCAGTCCCCATTATAAATTCCACTTCTTCGTTTTGTATTAGGGGGCGGGGTCACATTAAGGTAGGGAGTAGTACCTGTAATTATACCTATACGTTGCAAACTGATAGTACTCCTCCGATGATCACTTCCCCTAACGTGTATTTTGTTTGCGGGGGAAAATGCTTATACTTAACTTCCCCGGGGATGGGCAGGACGGTGTTATCTGTCATTCCTTTACCCTCCTGTATATGTTGCCCCTTCAAATTACCATAAGACTCATCAATTAATAAAAAGGGATTTAAAAACTAATAGAACTATAAGAAGCTATGATACTGGTAAAACTGACCAGACGGATACCTCACTACAACAGTTTGAGGATATCTCTAAGGGACTGGTTCCATTTTGGGGACCGATTTTCAACAGTAGTAATATAAGACCACTGTCTAGAATTGTGGAAAAGGTGGTCCAAACAACGACTGAAATATTAGCTAATATCACTGTAGAGCTTCAGGCTACAAGACTTGTTTCTCTTCAAAATCGGATGGTGCTCGATGTCATCCTGGCGGATCGGGGCGGAGCCTGTCGTGTGATCGGCAGCTCATGTTGTGTATATATACCTGATTCGGCCCCTACTATACATCTTGCCCTTACAAAACTGCACCTGTTAGCTAATGAATTTCATGATGAAAATGGTACCTGGACCCTTAGTGGGTGGTTCTGGAATCTTTTAGCCACATGGGGATGGAAGGTATTTATGATTATAGTAGGAATATTCTGAATAATTTTCACTTGTTGCATATGCCTTCATTGTGGTCCAGCGTGTTGTATATTTTTTGTGCAACTAAAATAACGTCTTCTTTGACCCAGGCCCAACAAAAAAAGGGGGAAAACAAATGATTCAGAAGGAAGTAGCGGATCTCATGCAGATAGATGAAGGGGCATTTGTAGAGTAATGTAATTTTGGTATATTGGCCATAGTGGGCCAAAAGGGCCGTCTGTTGGAATATAAAATAATATAAATATAATTGTCCCACTATGAACCATATAACTGTCACATGAATCCATGTATTGAGAATAAAAAAATATTTGTATGATAGCCTATTGATAGGCTATAAAATATCGTTCTGTCCTATTAATGTAGTTAGGACTACATAGTATTATATCCCTTCGTCTATCTTTTCGAGTGTCGACACTTCAAGGTATAACACAGAATACGAAAAACAGGTTAAACCGTAAGTCTGCCTCTCTTTCGTACTGAACATGGTTCAGGGAAATCCAAGGTCAGACTTGCTTTCTAGTAGGACGCATACATTATAGCAGGGTCTGTTTCTGTACTCTACGGGTCCAAGATAGACAAGAAGGGCACCTCACTGACCTACTCTTGGAATAGCTTATTAGCTTAGCTACTGACAAATGTACAAAGAACCTTAAATGGGTGTTCCGGTAGACCAATGAATAGCTTGTGTTTTTTCTTTCTTGATGTTAAGCAGAATATGTATAACATATATATACTCTGTGTAATGTGTATCTAGTTAGTCTCCTCTGCCCACCTTCATGGGTTGTGTAGACAGAGGCTCCCCTGTCAGGGCTTGTATTTGATTCAATAAAACGATTCGACCTTCTCCATTGCCGACTGCTTGGTTATTCCTTAATTGTGAATACATAGATATATTAGTGGACTATTGGTGAGTATAGTCCGACTTTAAGAAAATTGAATCCTTCACCCTTGCCCCCGGTAAGACAGTGGGGCCAGCACAAATCCTGACATTTCTGGGAATAGAGATCGACACAGTTGCGGGGGAGTCCAGATTACCAGAGGATAAGGTGCGCGACCTGTCTAACAAGATTCAAGCGCTGGTAGGGCTGGACAAAGCTTCCCTGAGGTGCATCCAGGGCATCCTAGGTCTGCTCAATTTTGCTGCCAGAGTCATACTAGCAGGTAGGGTCTTTGCCAGGAGACTAGCCAGGGCCACTGCTAACATAACCAAAAAGAACCACATGGTGAAACTGATCAAAGGTATTCAACACGATCTGGCCATGTGGGCTGTGTTTCTGCGCAATTTCAATGGGGCAGTGATTTGGAGGGCTCTCTGGGCGGGCAGCCCTGACCTTGCCCTTTACACGGACTCAGTCAGAAAAGGGGGTGGTGATGAACAGAGTGTCTGAATTAGGCAGACCACTCTTACCCAGTCCAAAGATCAGGGCTTGATCCATCACCTTTTTTTAGCTCACTGCACCATCCCAGCTCAGAACCTGGCTACATGCAAATTAGTCTGTTCCTGTCCCAGTGCATGATGGGAACAGGGCAAACCAAACTACCAAGCCAATTCATACACTGGGAAGGAAACAAGCTACCGGGGACCGGTTTCTGGCATTTCAGCCGTCTTCGGCCCGGCTTGCTTGAATCCTGATGGTGCAATGAGCAAGGGACTCACATCTGAGTATACCCTTCCACGCTTATGGTAGACAAAATAATTCAGAAAAGGGGGTGGTGATGAACAGAGTGTCTGAATTAGGCAGACCACTCTTACCCAGTCCAAAGATCAGGGCTTGATCCATCACCGTTTTTTACCTCACTGCACCATCCCAGCTCAGAACCTGGCTACATGCAAATTAGTCTGTTCCTGTCCCAGTGCATGATGGGAACAGGGCAAACCAAACTACCAAGCCAATTCATACACTGGGAAGGAAACAAGCTACCGGGGACCGGTTTCTGGCATTTCAGCCGCCTTCGGCCCGGCTTGCTTGAATCCTGATGGTGCAATTTATTTTATTTATTTTATATTCTTGTATAGCGCAAGAATCGACCCCTTACGAGGTATCTCCGCGCTTTGCTCGCAGGATGGAATAGCTGCTATAGGACAGAGATTGAGGTTGTAGACTGATGATTGGAATTTTTATTCTTCCTGGAATAAGACGGTTTTTAGTTTCTTCCTGAAAGAGGAGTGATTATGGGTTTGTCTGAGGTCAGTTGGAAGATTATTCCAGAGCTTGGGCCCTACCAGAGAAAAGGCTCTGCCCCCTTGTCTGGCTTTTTTGACAAGAGGGGTTTTAAGTAGCAGTTGGTTGCTTGACCGTAAGGCTCTGTCAGGTTTATAGAAAGGTAGCTTTTGGGACAGATAGTCAGGGCCTTTCCCGAACAAGCACTTGTGGACAATGCAACAGATCTTGAACTTGGTGCGTTGTCGTATTGGCAGCCAATGCAGTTCACGCAGCAGGGGTTTGGAAGGGGTTCTGGGGGGGGCGTTCAGGACCAGTCTTGCTGCTGTGTTTTGGACTACTTGGAGGCGATTAATAGCACTCTCATTGGCTTGAATAAGGAGTCCGTTGCAGTAGTCAATTTTGCTTATCACCATAGTCTGCACTAGGGTCTTTCTATAGTTGTCAGAGAGGTAGGGGAAGACTCTTCTTAACAGACCGATGGTGTGAAAGCATGCCCCAGCGACTGCATTCACATGTTCCTTCAAGGTAAGATCCCGATCCAGCTTCACCCCCAGATTTTTTACTGTTAGTTTAGGGGTGGGTACTGGTCCCAAGTCAAGGGGCCACCAGTCGGGAGACCACAGTAAGGACGCTTTTCCAAAAAGCATTAGCTCCGTTTTTCCAACGTTGCATTGGAGGCGGTTGGCAGCCATCCAGTTGGAGATGGCCCTCATTCCTTCCGCAAAGTTGTCCCTAACGTTGGAGTTGAAGGAATGGAAAGGGTAAAGAAGCTGGGTGTCGTCAGCGTAGGACACCGGGGTGAATCCATATTTTCTCACAATCTCAGCAAGGGGGGCCACGTACACATTAAACAATGTGGGGCTTAGGCATGAGCCCTGTGGCACCCCCTTCGTGAGCATCCTGGAAGAGGAGCGATATGGTCCCAGGCTGACAGATTGTGAGCGCCCGGAGAGGAAACTCTCCAGCCAGGAAAGGGCTTGACCTCCTATGCCCACTCCCTGTAAACGGCTCATGAGGATCTTATGGGACACAGTATCAAATGCGGCCGACAGGTCTAACAGCACCAGAATCATTGAGCCTCCTCTGTCCTGTGACATCTTGATGTTATCGGTCACAGTGAGGAGAGCAGATTCGGTGCTGTAGTTGGGCCTGAACCCAGATTGGGAGTGGTCCAGGCCCCCTGTCGCCTCAATGAACCTGGACAAGTGGATGTTAACATGCTTTTCGGCCAGTTTACTCAGGAGGGGCAACAAAGAGATGGGACGGAGGTTAGAGAGCTCTGTCCATGGGGAGGTGGCATTTTTCCGAATAGGATTCACCACTGCCTCTTTCCATTGCTGGGGGAGTTTACCTTCTATATAGGAAAGGTTCAAGACTCTTTGGATAGAGGGGCAGAGGTCAGTGCAGAGCATGTTCATCACTCTGGGGGGGAGAAGGTCGAGGGGGGACCCTGTTTTTGTGGTATTTAGTAAGGATTTTATCTCGTCCTTAGAAATTTCAGGAATCTTAATGAAAGTTTCAGCATTGGTTTGTGAACAGAGAACGTCGAGCGTCTCTGTGTTGTTGGGGTGTTTGGCCAGTATTTTATTGTAGATGGTATCAATTTTTTCCTCGAAGTATAGAGATATTTTGTTGCACAGATCCTGCGAAAAAGTATCAGGACTTTCGCAGGCTGTGGGATTCGTGAAGCTTCTTAGGATTTTATAAAGTTCTCTGGTAGAATTGTCTGCTTCGTCTATTTGGGACTGTAAGCTAGTTTTCCTTTCCTTTTTTATGTTATTGTAGTAGGAGGAGGCAGCTTGTTGATAGAGCTCTTTACTTTCACTGGAGTGGTTCTTCCTCCATTGTTTCTCTAGCTTTCTACACTTTTGTTTTTCAGTTTTTAGAGCTTCAGTGTACCAGATTTCTTTTTTGTTATTAGTGGTTGGTAATTTGACCAGTTTTTGAGGAGCTAAGAGGTTTATTGTGTCGAGGAGGGAGTTGTTAAGTTTGGCCAGGGCCGAGTCAGGGGTATCAGAGTTGGAAAAGGTAGGAGTTTTCCATGTTTCTACGAATACTTCCGGGGATATCTTGTGCCATGGTCTACGTTTAATGCTCATGGTAGCGGAAGGTTCGGGAGGTTTGGTGAGTTGCATGAAGGAAAACTCCAGCATGCTGTGGTCAGACCAGTGTACTGATTTGGGGGGGTGACAGTAAATTGAAGGATCGTTGGTGAAAATGAGGTCTAAGGTATGGCCACCTCTGTGGGTGGGACCACTATTTCGTAGGTGTAGGCCAAGTAGAGCAAGGTCCTCCAGTAGGAGTTTGGCATCAGGGTCCTCTGGTGTATCTGCATGGATATTAAAATCACCAAGTAGAATGAAATGTTCTTTAGCTTTCATGTGAGGAGCAAGAATTTCAGTGAGAGCCAGGGTAAAACTGGTGTCGGCGCCTGGGGGGCGGTAGACTAAAGCGCCTTTCCAGTGGTGTTTGTTACTAGTATTAATTTTAAAAATCATAATTTCCATAGAGGGAAGAAGAGCTTGTTCTATTATGGAGATACGGAGACTGTCTTTATGTATTATGGCAGTGCCGCCACCAGTTTTTATCAAGGGACTCACATCTGAGTATACCCTTCCACGCTTATGGTGGACAAAATAATTCAGAAAAGGGGGTGGTGATGAACAGAGTGTCTGAATTAGGCAGACCACTCTTACCCAGTCCAAAGATCAGGGCTTGATCCATCACCGTTTTTTAGCTCACTGCACCATCCCAGCTCAGAACCTGGCTACATGCAAATTAGTCTGTTCCTCCTGTCCCAGTGCATGATGGGAACAGGGCAAACCAAACTACCAAGCCAATTCATACACTGGGAAGGAAACAAGCTACCGGGGACCGGTTTCTGGCATTTCAGCCGTCTTCGGCTCGGCTTGCTTGAATCCTGATGGTGCAATGAGCAAGGGACTCACATCTGAGTATACCCTTCCACGCTTATGGTGGACAAAATAATTCAGAAAAGGGGGTGGTGATGAACAGAGTGTCTGAATTAGGCAGACCACTCTTACCCAGTCCAAAGATAAGGGCTTGATCCATCACCGTTTTTTAGCTCACTGCACCATCCCAGCTCAGAACCTGGCTACATGCAAATTAGTCTGTTCCTGTCCCAGTGCATGATGGGAACAGGGCAAACCAAACTACCAAGCCAATTCATACACTGGGAAGGAAACAAGCTACCGGGGACCGGTTTCTGGCATTTCAGCCGTCTTCGGCTCGGCTTGCTTGAATCCTGATGGTGCAATGAGCAAGGGACTCACATCTGAGTATACCCTTCCACGCTTATGGTGGACAAAATAATTCAGAAAAGGGGGTGGTGATGAACAGAGTGTCTGAATTAGGCAGACCACTCTTACCCAGTCCAAAGATCAGGGCTTGATCCATCACCGTTTTTTAGCTCACTGCACCATCCCAGCTCAGAACCTGGCTACATGCAAATTAGTCTGTTCCTGTCCCAGTGCATGATGGGAACAGGGCAAACTAAACTACCAAGCCAATTCATACACTGGGAAGGAAACAAGCTACCGGGGACCGATTTCTGGCATTTCAGCCGTCTTCAGCCCGGCTTGCTTGAATCCTGATGGTGCAATGAGCAAGGGACTCACATCTGAGTATACCCTTCCATGCTTATGGTGGACAAAATAATTCAGAAAAGGGGTGGTGATGAACAGAGTGTCTGAATTAGGCAGACCACTCTTACCCAGTCCAAAGATCAGGGCTTGATCCATCACCGTTTTTTAGCTCACTGCACCATCCCAGCTCAGAACCTGGCTACATGCAAATTAGTCCGTTCCTGTCTCAGTGCATGATGGGAACAGGGCAAAGCAAACTACCAAGCCAATTCATACACTGGGAAGGAAACAAGCTACCGGGGACCGGTTTCTGGCATTTCAGCCGTCTTCGGCCCGGCTTGCTTGAATCCTGATGCTGCAATCAGTCTGCCCTGTTCCCATGATGCATTGGACCAGGGACAGACTGATTTGCATATAGCCAGGTTCTGAGCTGGGATGGTGCAGTGAGATAAATAACGGTGATGGATCAAGCCCTGATCTTTGGACTGGGTAAGAGTGGTCTGCTTAATTCAGACACTTTGTTCATCACCACCCTCTTTTCTGAATCGTTTTTGGCCACTATAGGTGTGGCAGGGTATACTCAGACATGAGTCCCTTTCTCACTGCACCATCAGGATTCAAGCAAGCCGGGCCGAAGAAGGCTGAAATGCCAGAAACCGGTCCCCGGTAGCTTGTCTCCTTTCTGGTGAAGAATTGGCTTGGTAGTTTAGTCTGCCCTGTTCCCATGATGCACTGAGCCAGGGACAGACTGATTTGCATATAGCCAGGTTCTGAGCTGGGATGGTGCAGTGAGATAAATAATGGTGATGGATCAAGCCCTGATCTTTGGACTGGGTAAGAGTGGTCTGCTTAATTCAGACACTCTGTTCATCACCACCCCCTTTTCTGAATCGTTTTTGGCCACTATAGGTGTGGCAGGGCATTCTCAGACATGAGTCCCTTTCTCACTGCACCATCAGGATTCGAGCAAGCCGGGCCGAAGAAGGCTGAAATGCCAGAAACCGGTCCCCGGTAGCTTGTCTACTTTCTGGTGAAGAATTGGCTTGGTAGTTTAGTCTGCCCTGTTCCCATGATGCACTGGGCCAGGGATAGACTGATTTGCATATAGCCAGGTTCTGAGCTGGGATGGTGCAGTGAGATAACTAACGGTGATGGATCAAGCCCTGATCTTTGGACTGGGTAAGAGTGGTCTGCTTAATTCAGACACTCTGTTCATCACCACCCCCTTTTCTGAATCGTTTTTGGCCACTATAGGTGTGGCAGGGCATTCTCAGACATGAGTCCCTTTCTCACTGCACCATAAGGATTCAAGCAAGCCGGGCCGAAGAAGGCTGAAATGCCAGAAACCGGTCCCCGGTAGCTTGTCTCCTTTCTGGTGAAGAATTGGCTTGGTAGTTTAGTCTGCCCTGTTCCCATGATGCACTGGGCCAGGGATAGACTGATTTGCATATAGCCAGGTTCTGAGCTGGGATGGTGCAGTGAGATAAATAACGGTGATGGATCAAGCCCTGATCTTTGGACTGGGTAAGAGTGGTCTGCTTAATTCAGACACTCTGTTCATCACCACCCCCTTTTCTGAATCGTTTTTGGCCACTATAGGTGTGGCAGGGCATTCTCAGACATGAGTCCCTTTCTCACTGCACCATCAGGATTCAAGCAAGCCGGGCCGAAGAAGGCTGAAATGCCAGAAACCGGTCCCCGGAAGCTTGTCTCCTTTCTGGTGAAGAATTGGCTTGGTAGTTTAGTCTGCCCTGTTCCCATGATGCACTGGGCCAGGGATAGACTGATTTGCATATAGCCAGGTTCTGAGCTGGGATGGTGCAGTGTGATAAATAACGGTGATGGATCAAGCCCTGATCTTTGGACTGGGTAAGAGTGGTCTGCTTAATTCAGAACTCTGTTCATCACCACCCCCTTTTCTGAATCCTTTACACGGACTCCTCAGACAGGCACGGTTTTGGGGCCATCTTAGACAGGGAATGGTGCGCAGAGAAATGGCCCAACGCCTGGATTAAGAAAAAGGTTACTTCTAAGATCACAGTTCTTGAGCTCTTCCCCATCGTGAGGGCCTTCCACCTATGGCCTGCTATCCTGTCCGCCAAAAGGGTCCTGCTGTGGTCAGACAACTTAGCAGTAGTACAGGCCTTTAACTCTCACTCTGCTAGTTGCCCCCTGGTTCTATGCCTGCTGCGCGAGCTGGTGCAAACTTTCCTTTATAACAATGTTGAATGCAGGGCGCGTCACAATTAGGGTATCAAGAACATCGCTGCTGACGCTCTCTCTCGTTTTCAGTGGCACGGTTCCGAGAAACTTGGCCGAGAGCGAGAGAGGAAGCCACCCCCTTCCCAACGCACCTCTGGTACCTTCTGAAGTGGTGAACAGGATGAGGGCCCTGGGGTAGATGTCACTGGCGCCGAACACTAACAATAGATACAAAGCTTGGGTGAAAAAATGTTGTGCCACTGTTTGGCCATGGGAAGACTCTGGGGAGGCAGAAGAATTGAAAGTCCAGGCCTTCATCCTGTGGGCAAAAGATAACAAAAAGAGCCATTCCTGGATTTCAAGCCACCTAGCAGCCATTAGTCACAAGGCCAAGTGGAATGGACAGGCGGACCCTACGAGGGCATTTGTCATTAGGGCAGCTTTAAAAGGGTGGGCTAGAGGTGAACCCAAAGTGCCTGACAACAGATCACCTATTGATTTTACAACACTCCAGAGTATGATCCTGTGTTTGCCTCAGGTTACTTCCGCTGCTCACGAGTCTGCCTTGTTTGCATCTGCTTTCAGTTTAGCCTTCTTTGGCGCTTTCAGGATCTCTGAGCTGGTTGCCAAATCCAAGAATGACATGTCAGGTGTAGCATTGTCTCTGCAGGACATTGTGGTATTGGGGGACAAGCTCAAGATCACCCTGCGCCAATCCAAAACTGATCAGAGGGGAAGGGGGATAGAACTTTGGTTACAAAGCCTAGGCTCGCCCAAATTTTGCCCCGTGAGCCTCCTGATGGCCTACCTTGCCATCCGCCCTTCCAGTGAGGGATATCTCCTCTTGCATTCAGATGGCACGCCGCTTAATAAATACCAAGTGGAACATGTCATGCACGCTTGCTTAATTACGGCAGGTGTCTCAACGCTAGGGAAAAAGTACAGCACCCACTCTTTCTGCATAGGTGCAGCCACAACTGCATCCACTGAAGGGGTACACGTAGAGGGCATCAAACAATTAGGGAGATGGTCATCACCGGACACCTAAAAGACCTCCAATGGCTTCCAGTCAACAAAAGAATTACATTCCGCCTTCTCACCCACGCACACAAAGCCCTCTACAATCTAGGACCCGAATGCCTCAACACTCGACTGTCCTTCTACAAACCCCCCCGCCAACTAAGATCGTCCAATCAAGCCCTCGCCGCTGTCCCGCGCATCCGAAAATCCACCATGGGCGGCAGATCCTTCTCCTTCCTTGCTGCCAAGACCTGGAACTCAATCCCCACTCACCTCCGCCTTACTCAGAACCACATCTCCTTCAGAAAAGAACTTAAAACCTGGCTATTCAACAAATAATGGACCCCTTACCCAAGCGCCTTGAGACCCCCTGGGTGAGCAGTGCGCTATACAAATACCCGAACTTGAACTTGAACTTTTACAAAAGGTACATCAGACCAGACAGCAGCAGGTAGTGCTCAGTGAACACAGGATATGTGTTATGTTTTGTTCTGGGACGTGAGGCAGCAACTGTGAATCTTGGGCATTCTTGGCCCTGTCCCACGAACTGTGTTTTGCTGTGTTTGTTTTGCAGTGTGGTATTATTACCAGTGTGTTTTATTGTATGTTTTAATAAATAGGTTACATACTACACTTCTCTTTATTTACCAGGAACAACGGTCTGGGTGCTGGGCCACGAGGGGGTTTCCAAGTTGGCCCTGTGGGCAGAAAGCAGGAAGTGGAATCATGGGTTTAGCAAAACTCATTTTGTGTGGCAAGGAATTGTTGGCTTGCGTTGGAGCGGGGTGCTGGGATTGCTAACACAAGAATTACAAGGGAACGCCCACCCCCCAGACGTGCTTATCTTGCACTTGGGAGGGAATGACTTGCCTATCCTAGGTAAAAGGTTCCTCCTGAGGGACATGAAAGTGAACATTACCAAGATCAGCAATTTATTAGGACCTTGCGAACTATGGTGGTCCGAGATCACACCACGCCGGGTTTGGCTAGGTGCTCGCTCTGGGCAAGCGATAGAAGTGGCGCGTAGGAAGGTAAACTGCGCAATGCGTAAGTTCGCAGAGCTGATGGGCTTCGGCTTCATTCGACATGGGGAACTTCAAATCAAAGCCTCTGGTTGCCTTGACGAAGAATGAGTCCACCTTTCCAAAGTAGGCATGGATTTATTTCTGTTGGACATTCAGGAAGCCCTTCTCTCAGCAGGCTGCGTGTAGGGGGTTAGCTCAGGTGGGGTTCCTGTCTGTGACGGTTGCCACATCTAGGGCGGTGGAGGAGTTACTGGATGATCCAGAGGCGAAAGGTACTCAGGAGTACCCTATGCAGAAGCACATAGGGTGCTGAGTCCCAATATCCCTGGGAGATCTGTGCGGTGGACCCTGGGGGTGCGACGGCGCCCGGTTATCCTACGGGCGGTTGGTTACCTGGACAACCGGGGGTCGCTTGAACTCTCCGCCCCTCGTGGGGGGGGGGGGTGAGCTAGAGGGTGGACCAATGGTTCACCGGACAGGTGAGGGGCTATCCTCTGACCACAACCGCTAAGCACCGTCTGGCCAAGGCCGCGGGCTACTTGGCCTATCTGGTGGCAAGCTGCGAAGGGCGGCTTGACTTTGGATCATCTGTAAGTTAACCCACCATGTTTTGCCATTTTATGCTAATAAACCTGCAGCTACTTTTTCCCAACAACAAGTTGTCTTGTCTACTTATTTATGATGTACATCATGATTTTGGGGGGATGGTGTGCTGGCCGATATTGGCACTAAGCAGGCCGCCCGACTCACCGCCGCAGGTGACCCTCATAAGAGGGCGGACACCGTAGTGCCACAAGATGGCAAGCGCACCAGCCTTCTAGTGTTCAGCGGCTGGGGCTGCTACTGTGACGCACTTCCATTAGGGGGGGGTGGTCAGGGTTTTTAGTCCTCCCCCTCCCTCGGAGCGGCCTCTTTGTGCTCTTGCTGCCCTCGATGTTGCCCTCGCTGCCGCTTACCCTACATCTCAGGAGGCGGGGGTGCTATGCTTATAATATTTGTTATTTGTGTTGCAGCAGGAGTTACAGGATGATCCAGAGGCAAAAGGTACTCAGGAGTACCCTATGCAGAAGCACAAAGGGTGCTAAGGCCCAATATCCCTGGGAGATCTGTGCGGTGGACCCTGGGGGTGCGACAGCGCCCTGTTATCCTACGGGCGGTTGGTTACCTGGACAACCGGGGGTCGCTTGAACGCTCCGCCCCTCGTAGGGGGGGGTGAGCTAGAGGGTGGACCAATGGTTCACTGGACAGGTGAGGGGCTATTCTCTCACCACAACCGCTAAGCACCATCTGGCCAAGGCCGCCGGCTACTTGGCCTATCAGGTGGCAAGCTGCGAGGGGCGGCTTGCCTTTAGATCATCTGTAAGTTAACCCACCATGTTTTGGCATTTTATGCTAATAAACCTGCAGCTACTTTTTCCCAACAACAAGTTGTCTTGTCTACTTATTTATGATGTGCATCATGATTTTGGGGGGATGGTGCGCGGGCCGATATTGGCACTATGCAGGCTGCCCGACTCGTCGCCGCAGGTGATCCTCATAAGAGGGCGGACACCGTAGTGCCACAAGATGGCAAGCGCAACAGCCTTCTGGTGTTCAGAAGCTGGGGCCCTTGCTGTGACGCACTTCCGTTAGGGGGATGGTCAGGGTATACAGGCCTCCCCCTCCCTCGGAGCGGCCTCTTTGTGCTCTTGCTGCCTTCGATGTTGCCCTTGCTGCCGCTTACCCTACATCTCAGGAGGCGGGGGGTGCTATGCTTATAATATTTGTTATTTGTGATTTGTGTTGCAGGTGGAGTTACAGGATGATCCAGAGGTGAAAGGTACTCAGGAGTACCCTATGCAGAAGCACAAAGGGTGCTGAGGCCCAATATCCCTGGGAGATCTGTGCGGTGGACCCTGGGGGTGCGACGGTGCCCCTTTATCCAATGGTTCACCGGACAGGTGAGGGGCTATCCTCTCACCACAATCGCTAAGCACCATCTGGCCAAGGCCGCGGGGTACTTGGCCTATCAGGTGGCAAGCTGCGAGGGGCGGCTTGCCTTTGGATCATCTGTAAGTTAACCCACCATGTTTTGGCATTTTATGCTAATAAACCTGCAGCTATTTTTTCCCAACAACAAGTTGTCTTGTCTACTTATTTATGATGTGCATCATGATTTTGGGGGGATGGTGTGCGGGCCGATATTGGCATTATCTGTTTCAGCGTGGCCTGCCCCGAGCATAGAGCTGCGCGGCTTTTGTCTGGCCCAGTCGAAGTGATACGCAATTGGCAGGGAGCTGTTTGAATTTACGGAGCTCCCCCCACCGCTCACGCTACAGATGGGGATTTGGTGAGCTAATGGAAGAGGCGTCCGTCCTCGGACTAGAAGGTACAAGGTATGAGTCCTTAGGTGGTCGGGGTTCAGTAGCGGCAGGAACTGCAATTATTCATTAAATATGCTCAATCCATTACAATTGTATCTCACGAGCAAGGGTGTTGATTGCGAAGGATATAGCCTAACGGCTAGGGCGACCGATCTCTAATCTGGGGAGTAGCGGCAGGAACTGCAAATTTCAGGAAATATGCACAATCCATTACAATTGTAGCTCACGATCATGGGTGTTGATTGCAAAGGATATAGCCTAACAGCTAGGTCGACCGATCTATAATCTGGGAGCTGGTTCGAGTCTCGACAATGAGACTCAACATCGTGTGACTCTGGTCAAGTCACTTAACCCCCGTGCCTATCAAAGCAAATGTGATCTGAAGCCTTCGGGCCTGGTTGGTGCTATGTATAACTCCGGCAGGAAATTTTTTGCATGGCACAAGCGGTTTTGAATTTGGGCGCATTGGCCCTTACAAGCTGTCCGCTGGAGCTCCAGACAGTACTCAGTGCGCTACCACCAAGGAGCTATAGCTCAGTGGCTATGTCGTCTGCCTCTGGTGGTGCAGGTTTCTCCAAGGCAAGGGTTCGAATGGTGCCAATGCTGGCAAAGTTTAAGGTGGGGAAAAAACAAACAGGCTTTCGATTGTGTATTGCTGACCCGGGGGGTGCGGCTGGGGGTGAAGGGCTGCTCCCGCTCGGGAAGCGGGGACTACGAACTGTTTCATGTGAAGTCGTGATCTTGCGGTTTTAGGAACGCTTTTGAAAGATAAAGCCTAATTATTTCTCCTTCAAGCATGGTCGGTTAGAGAGGGATTACTGCTGCCCCGCATCCCTCTGCATTTCGTGTCAGTTAGTCTAAATAATGTGTTGTCACCAGTCAGACCTCTCCCATGTGACCTGCCTAGTGGAAAGGTTAATTTATAGGAAAGTATCAACTCTTGTGCTGGCAATAACCTGCTGGCATCTTAAATCATGTCCATCCTTATTAAATTAACGGGTGTCATAATAGATATTCATGACCCATCAGATATGTGAGGTTTAAACATTAAATTCCGTCTGTATAGATGCATTGAAATATTTACCTTAGAATACATGTCGGTCTACCCCCTCCCCTCTCCTAGCGTCGCATGTAACCAGGGTCCCTTCACCGAGAGTTGGTGGCATAGGGCTAATCAGTTCCCTTACATCACGGGTACTCATAGTACGGCCCGCGGGCCAGCAGCGGCCCGGCAAGCCTTCCGTGGCAGCCCGCGGACCATGAGACAGAGTACCAGTGTTTACTAAGACTGTCTGCAAACACTCAACTGATCCTTTCTCTCACCAATGACCCCAGCACCGCCAAAACTAACCTACACGAAGGAATGAAAGAAGTTGCCGAATGGATGAAACACAGCCGTCTGAAACTGAACTCAGATAAAACAGAAGTCCTCATCTTAGGTACATCCCCCTCTGCATGGGACGACTCTTGGTGGTCGGAAGCCCTTGGAAAAGCACCCATCCCGACAGACCACGCACGGAACCTAGGCGTTATCCTGGATTCTTCACTTTCAATGAACAGACAAGTCAGCGCCGTATCCTCATCCTGCTTCAACATTCTTCGCATGCTCAAAAAAAACATTTCGCTGGATCCCCACCGAAACCCATGCTCTGGTCACGAGCCGACTGGACTACGGAAACACCCTCTACGCAGGTACTACCGCTAAACTCCAGAAGAAACTCCAACGAATCCAAAACGCCTCAGCCAGGATCATATTAGACATCCCGCGTAACGAACACATCTCTGGTCACCTGAAAGACCTCCACTGGCTACCCGTCAATAAGAGGATCACTTTCCGACTGCTAACCCACGCACACAAATCACTCTACGACATCGGACCAGAATGCCTCAACTCACGACTGTCCTTCTACACCCCCTCCCGCCAACTACGTTCTTCCAGCCAAGCCCTCGCCACTATACCTCGCATCAACAAGACCACCATGGGAGGCAGATCCTTCTCATACCTGGCAGCTAAAACTTGGAACTCACTCCCCAGAACCACCTAGCATTCAGAAAGCAACTTAAAACGTGGATATTTGACAAGTAATCCTCCTCCCCTCCCTAAGCGCCTTGAGACCCTCTGGGTATGTAGTGCGCTATATAAATTATTTGACTTGACTTGACTTGTGGGGGCCAGGCAATTTATTCCGGCGAAGCCAGAGTGGAGCTGCAGGGGCGCCGAGAGGGTGTGAAATACAGCAATGCCCCATTCACAAGCAAATGGTCCTGTGAAATACTCGGGTGGGGCTGTGTGTCTGTGCGCGCTGGGAAAGCAGGCTGGGGAAGCTGTCTCAGCCCGGGTGACACAGGCAGGGTGAGGTGACAGAGGGAGGTAGAGGGACAGAGACAGAGGGAGGGAAATGGAGACAGAGGAATGGAGACAGAAAAAGGGAGACAGACAGAGGGAGGAGGGCGATAGAGGGATGAGGGTGACAGAGGGATGAGGGCGACGGAGTGCGGGAGGCACAGTAAGGGAAGGGGAATGAGGGAAGGGGGATGAGGGAGGGAGTGAGAGAAGGGGAGTGAGGGAAGGGGAATGAGGGAGGGAGTGAGGGAAGGGGAGTGAGGGAGTGAGGGAAGGGGAGTGAGGGAGAGAGAGAGAGGAGTGAGGGAGGGAGTGAGGGACGGGAGTGAGGGAGGAGGAGTGAGGGAAGGGGAATGAGGGAGGGAGTGAGGGAAGGAGAGTGAGGGAAGGGAAGTGAGGGAGTGAGGGAAGGGGAGTGAGGGAAGAGGGAGTGAGGGAAGGGGTGAATGAGGGAAGGGGAATGAGGGAGGGAGGGAAGGGGAGGGGAGGGAAGGGGAGTGAGGGAGTGAGGGAAGGGGAGTGAGGGAACGGGAGTGAGTGAAGGTGAGGGAAGGGGAGTGAGGGAGGGAGGGAGAGGGGGAATAGGGGGAAGGGGAGTGAGGGGAAAAGAAGGGGAGTGAGGTAGGGAAGGCGAGGAATGGAGAGGAAAGGGAGAGGGAGGAAGAGGGAGGAGAGGGAGGGAGAATGAAGGGGAGGGAGAGGGAAGGAGATGAAGGGAGAGGGAAGGAGAGAGGGAAAGGGAGTGAGACAGTCAGAATGAGGGTGAGATAGGGAAAGAGGAAGTGAGAGGGAGTGAGACAGTCAGAGTGAGTGAGACAGAGGGAGACCGGGGAGGGAGAGAGGGAGATAGAGGGATGGAGGGAGGGAGGCAGAGAGAGATAGATAGAGGGAGGGAGTCAGAAAGAGGGAGATAGAGAGAGAGAGAGAGAGAGAGAGAGAGAGAGAGAGAGAGAGAGAGAGAGAGAGAGGTGTGTATGCCGGGTCTGGTAGCTCAGTGGAAGAAGGCGTCTGCTGCAGGGACCTGTGTTCAACCTCATGGTCACAGTTTTTTTTGTTGCTCTAGCCCCGCCCCCCACTGACCCCGCCCCCACAAGTGCGGCCCTCGGACACAAACCACACTGTAAATTTGGCCCCCTGAGGTAATAGAAATTTTCAGGTAGCTAATGTGTCCCCCACTCGCACCCTATCCATGCACCCATGTTCCTTGTATGTCGTGTAACTTCTGTTCCGTACATGCCAGAAAGACACAAATACATTTGCGTCCATCCTTAACGTGTCAGCTATCCAGTCCTGCAAAGAAATCCCGTTAATTAGGCTTCTAGGCATATGGTGCCAACGTCTTTACATGGTACACTTCTGAATCTCGCACACATTTTCTCCATGTTTCCTGGCCCAGTCGAGCTAGGCCCTTAAACGAGGCCTCTTTGCCTCATCTCTCCTGTCTCCGAAAGCTGTACGCATCCCTGACCCCTGCCTTACTTCCTGCCAGCGAAGCGGTGCCCGGCTCGGCCTGGACTGCCTGCCAAATTCATGTTTTACCTACAGTTATCTGCTCAGCCTCCTCGAAAACACATTCCAGTCTAGTGAAATAGGTAAACATCTCCCCGGCTGCAGAGCAAAGGGCCCGGCCTTCCTGTCCTCCTTGCAAGTGATTTACTGAACCCGTTACCATGGTGGGCCCATGGCTCCGCACGTTGCACCAAGACACGTATGCACGCCCTAGCATTCAGTATTGAACGGCCTCTGCCCGAGAGACCTTTTACTTCAGACACTACATCCTCCAAACATGAGATACCAGATATGCTATAGGTACAGGTTGCCCTGACATTCCAGACACCAGTCTCCTCCACTAGTGCTAAAGTCAAAGCCCCCAGTTCTCCCCAGTTCGGCGTCATGCCTAGTTGCGCGCGCATGCAGGTCATAGGTTTCTGCTGGTCCTGCAACTTTCTCTATGCATTCACCCACATGTGACGTTTCTTATGACGTTTCTCTGACATGTACAGTGCATGCCCATGTGTACGCCTTTTTACACGCCTCCTGTTACGCACATGTGTTCTTATCTCTCTTTTTCCACCTGTTACGCCTACTGTATTGGTTTCAATTGTAACATTTTACTATATATAATGTGTAATGTTAATAAAACGTTGAATGTCCCTTCCTGAACCTTAGAGGTGATGGAACATGATGTCCCATCCTCGAGGATTTTCCATTAAAGCCCGTATGACTCATATTCCACGGACTTTGCCTCTCATTTGAATGAGCTGTCTTTTATTGATAATTATATGGAAAAATGAATCGGTAAAATTAATTTACCACATAATTTGGCGCCCGAACAGGGACCCCCCCCTTCCCCACTCGCCGGTGAAGTCACGCAGGCTTTGACCCCTTCTACAGCCACGACGGAAACCGTGCACGTTTGCGGGTTTTCCTGCTATCTTCCCTCGGGCCCACGGGGGGAGACGGAGACTGCGGTCCGACGTCCAGACGAGGCGGTGAGGAATGCGGAGGATCCCGACCAGAGCCCTAGTCGAGAGAGCAAGGTCGGAGGTGTCCGGAGGCCCACCTGTTCCGAAGCGCATGCGTGGTAGCGTGATGCATGGCAATCAGATGTCGTAGCAGTCCAGTCCCGTCCAGTCCAGTCCAGTCCAGTCCAGTTTCCGAGGCCTTCAGTTCCTTGCTTCCCGGTGAGTACCGTTGTTGGGAACGCATCTAGACGGGTTCATTAATTTGTGCCCGGTCAAGACAGGTTTGGGTACACAGACCTGGTCCTGACGTGTTCATTTAGGTGAATACGGTCCGACGTGTCTCTTTATGGGACCGGTATTGTCTGTACTGTTTTAGCAGTGCATCTAGTCATTCAGTATTATCTCGAGATTTTCCGAATATGTGTTTTCTGTGTACTAGGTAATTCAGTCTGAAATGTTTTAATGTGTTTTTAATGTCGTGGGGTGAATGATTGTTTATTGTTTATTACTGTGTTTTTTGTGTTCACGTTCGAATCACTCCAATCATGCCACTGTTCTCGAAATTACGTCAGATAGGTACTAGGAAAGGGATACTCGAAGAAGCAGTTCCTGTCCCGCCTAGGGACACTCCAGGATATTTTATGTATCACAAGCATGGCTTAGATGCCGTGCTGTATTTAGATTTGTGGGTGGACTACACTAAGGATCTGGAAGAAAAGTTTAGATGGCCTGTCTCAGGAACATGGGATGCTGAATGCATCATGAGAGTAGAAGAAGCATTGTGGAAAAAGAAAGCCAGACAATCCCAGAAAGATGCCATAGAATTGTGGCGTAAAGAATCACATAGAAGGACAGAAAAAGCAATCAGAAAAACAGAGAAAAGTAGAGAGGAATCCGAAAAAGCTAGAGAAAAAGAGTTACTAGAAGAAGGAGAACAGGTCAGATTAGAACAATTAGACCGTCAAAGAAATGCACTCATTACAGGCATGTATCCAGTTCTTGCCGAGGGCCTGCCCAAGGCGACCCCGGAAGTACCTCGTAACTTGCCACCACCATTGGTTCCGACTAAACTCCGTCACAAACAGACCGCAGCAGACATTTTCCTTTCTTCCTATTTAGATGGCGTAGCTCCAGCATATACCAATGTACCCGTACCTCCCGTTAATAATGTACAGCAGCCTGTTCCATCTGTTCAAGCCGCGACCCCTCCACGTCTCCAAGACTCGCTTCCCGCGCCTGTTGTCACTTCCCCTACTGCTACTGCTACTGCTACTGTTACTGTTCCCCCTACTATTGGTCCTCTCAATCCTTTTGCGACAGCTGTAACCCAGAGTCCACCCCCGTTACATATACCTCTCCTACCCGCCATGACGTCAGGCCATGCCCTCGCTTCTGCCTCAGGAGGTGCCGTAGGAGGCCACCTCTGCACCCCGCCACAAGTGAAACGAACGACAATCAGAGAATTAGCAATGCAACGTACACCGAAAGCGATCACCTATGAAAACCTTAGACAGTATATTACAGATTGTAGATATGATCCAGTACCTGGCAAGGAAGGAGACATGATGTTAGCCTCGTTACGTCTACGACGTGTTACAGATTATTTGATGTTATTACCGGAAATGCCAAACCATCTAGACAAAATATATCATTTTATTAGAACGGGGGAGAGACCAGAATGTATTCGTGAGGCCATGGCATATCAGAAAGCTGAGACACAAGGTTTAATATTACGATTCTTAATTAATTGTTTGATAAGGGAACAAGACCGGCCAGGTGTTGTCAAAGAAGAGATGGATGTACTGACAAAATGGGGTCAGAATATTGCAGATTGTAAACATGATAAACAGAATTGTATAGATGCCATGTCCAGAAAGATCCGTAAAGAAATAGTAACAATACATAACAGACAGAAGGCTGATAGGGTAGCCGAGTCAGACAAGAATGAATCCTCGGAGGAGAAAGAGACAGAGAATCCAGTAGAGAATCAGGATAAAATAGCGTACGTAGGTAGAGTGAAGCTCCCTAAACAGTATTCTTTTGACAGACCTTTTGACAGACCCATTCGTCTAGAAAACAAGAAATGTTTCCTTTCCCCCATACCAGAGCAGTGTTCTCTTGAACATGTATTTCAAGATACTGATAAAATACTGAAAGAAAGAATAGGTTATCATGACCTTAATACCATGCGTGATCAGGAACTAGCCCGGTCAGCAGTCCAATGGGCTGGAAATGACAGTATATATAAAGATGATTCAGTAGCGCAAATGTTTTTGAGCCTTACTCCAGAAGAACAGTGACTAGCTGGTATATACATGATCCAACATCTCATTACATTATATGAAAATCAACAATCCGATCCAGGTCCATTGTATAATATATTGCAAGACTTACTCCTGAGAAGATGGAGAGGCCTAGGTACCGATTTAATTAATACCATTCTAGAACAACGTCACAAATACAGAACTTTCCTGACTCCACATTTTGTTTCTGTTCCACCCCCAGTAAGACAGCCATATCACCTAGACAGACAGAATCCCTTACGAGAAGTTCATCCCGTCCAGACTACAGGAGGTACGCTTCAACGCGTATTCGTATACACCCCTTTGACCAAAATGGAATTATTGGAAATGAAGAAAATAGTACCTTGTCACGATAAAGATCCTGCAGGGTTTCACCGTGAATTAAAAGACATGTTACTGATGGGAGACTACACGTATTCCGACATTCTTAAAATGTTAAAGGTATTGTTGCCAGCAGGGATTTACGAGAAACTGAAAGAAAAAGAATGGGAGGTGGGAGATAAAAAGATTATCTGGACTGAATTAGAAGACGAGGAAAAGGGACGTACCCCAGGTTTGGGTCTTGGGGACAAAACTAAAGCTTTACCAGGATTATTAGTACAGGTCTTGCCTAGATTATTGACAGTTAAAAAGGAAGACTGGGATGCAATCTCAGCCTGCAAACAGAAACAAGACGAAGACACTAGTGATTTTTATTCCAGATTCGAGAAATGTTTCATTATTAATAGTGGCCTGAAAACAAGTAGCGAATCATATCCACATCTTTTTGTGACCAAATTAGTTGAGAATTCCTTACCACAGTTTAAAAACAGAGTATTGAAAGTCGAAAGCACATGGCAAGCAAATACGCCTTCCCAAATGTTACAAATGTTACAGTACCACCAGAACACAATTAGAGAGGAACACGATCATGAACAAAGACGTATGAAAGACATGAAAATGAAAGTACTAGTTGCCCAGTCCGTTCCAGCAGATGGTCAGAAGAGGGGTAACACGCAGAACACACAGACTAGTCATTCTGCAGCTCCTGTTAAAGGGAATTGCAATTACTGCAAACAGCCAGGTCACTTCATAAATGAATGTGCCGTTCTCAGACACAATATTGCTACAGGCAAAACGAAAGAAAGACCACGTCCGTCTAGACCAGAACACGTTCCACAGAATATTCCACAGAATACGCAACCTCCACAGAATGCACAACAACAGACAGTAGCTGTACCCCAACCCCAACCCATTGCCACAACACAACATGTCACACAGCAAATGTACCAGTATGCACAGTCCGATTACCCCGATTATCAGCAGTACACATGAAACAGCCTAGAGAGGGAGGTTGGCTTGCCCCTTATCGAGGTTCCTGTAGATCAAGATGGTCCCTATGTACATAGTCAGGTATTAGGGAAAGACAGAAAATTTATAATTTTTTTTTTTTCAAAACCTTTATTGCACTTTGCATATTACACAGCGGATCGCCTACAACCCTATGGGCCGGCCGCTATTTCGTGTAAGTTAGACATGATTTAAGTTTGCAATGTATCAAAGAAATCAACAGTGTTATTAAGTGTCCAGTAGAGCATACTATACATTAAAAGTGCATTCGAGACAGCATTGTTAACGTTAGAAGTGGTTTTGATGGCATTTTTTCTTTTTTGAAAAACAACAAACTCCAAACCTAAAACAGTAGGAATGATAGTACGATCAGACATAGGTCAACGCATTTCCTCTCGGGAGAGGCTTATTCCCTCCCCTTGCTCCAGTGTGCTAGTGCCCCTGTCCACTCCCTACTCCCATCCACCCTCATCCCCAATTCAGCAGGTCGAAAGAGGGGACGTATGTAATAGCCCCGGTCGCTCTCCTGCCCAACCACCTCTACCAGGCTCACCCCTCCTCTCCTTCTTCGTCAGAGTCCTCCTGCTCGTCCTCCTCTAAGGGATCACAAATGTCCCCCCTGTACCCATTCCATTGTAGCCACACTTTGTTCCATTTCCTCGGGCAGGCTCGGCTGGCGTATACCGCCCTCTCGGTCACCATCACCGTATCCATGTGTAGACACCATTGGGACTTGGACGGGAGGTCTGCCACCCCCCATCGCTGCGCTATGTCTCGCTTTGCCATCATTAACCCCACCGTGACCCAGAGTTGTTCATACCTAGACAGGTCAGTGGGTTCCCAAATGTTAAGTATGCACCTCCGCGGGTCGGGCAGTAGGGACTGATTCAGTGTTTGGGAGATCGTACGGAGTATTTGCTTCCAATATTCCTGTATCTTGGGACATTCCCATATAGTGTGGAAAAACGTGCCCTCCTCCCCACACCCACGGAGGCAATATGGATGGGGCGCCCTATGTATGCGGTGTAGCATGGACCTTGTGTAATAAACCCTGTGTAGGATCTTGAACTGCACTAGGCGCATACGTGCTGATATGCCCACCTCTTTGGGGGATCCAAGAGCTGCATTCCATTCATGTTCATCCATGTCTCCTACGTCCTCCTCCCATTTCCCTTTTAGTTGGAGTGTTGGATCCGGGGAGTTATTAGGCAATTTACGGTACGTGAGTGACGTCGCCCTTTCCGGCATGTAGTCAGTGAGGAGGCGATCTTCCAGAGGCGAGGATTCGGGCAAAGGTGTGTCGGGGGGCAGGGCCGCGAGCAATGCGTGTTGTATTTGAATGTACCTATAAAGCTCCCTGTTACCCAAACCATACAATTCTTTTAAGCGGTCGAAGGGTATCACAGCATTCCTCTCCCATAAGTCACCCACCGTGGAAATACCTATCGTGTCCCAGTGCTCAAAACCCTTAGTGTTCCTCATATTACCTAGTGCCCGCGAATCCCACAGCGGAGTCATCCTGGTGATCCTCCCCTTCCAACCCAGCGCCGCTGTCGCCGTGTGCCATAATTGAACAGTTAATTTAGTGGGGCCCACTAAGGCCCGCACCCTACGGTGGTCATACAACGGACCCAGCAAGGTATCTGCGCCCAATTGAGCCCTATCCGACTGGAAGGCTGGTTCGGTTTGTGGGGCGTGAATCCATTGGTTTATTGGCTTCAGGTGTGCAGCCCAGTAGTACAGTTTAAGATTTGGCAGTGCAATACCCCCATCGTACCAATCCCTATGCAGCTTTGATTGCGCCACGCGCGCAGGGAGGTTACCCCATAGAAGGTTCGAAACTAGAGCAGCTACTTTCTGGAAGAATCGGGGTGTCACGGGATAGGGTGTATTTTCGAGGACATACAAGAAACATGGCAGTGCCATCATCTTGTAGAGCGCTGCCCTGCCCAAGAGTGTCAGCGGCAGGTCAGACCAAAATTTGACATCTCGTTTCAGCCTGTCCAGGTGGGGTTTCAAGTTTTTATCTACAAATTCAACCGGGTCTCTGGTGATGTGGATACCTAGGTATTTAAAGGAAGAACCCGCCTGTTTCAGTGGGCACGTGTCGGCCAGAATCGGGGCCGGGCCCCGCAAGACGTACAGCTCAGATTTGGTCCAATTCAACGCATAGCCAGAAACGCTGCCATACGTTTCACAGATATTTAGCAACGCCGGCACCCCATCCACAGGTTCTGTCAGATAAAGCAGCATATCATATGCGTATAATGACAGACGGTCTTCCCATCCTCCCCTCCATCTTATGCCCTTGAGGAGCGGTGAGGTCCTCAGAAGGGTCGCCAGAGGCTCCAAAGAGATTGCGAACAGTAGGGGCGACAGAGGGCACCCCTGTCGTGTGCCCCTCCCCAACTGAAATGTACGTGATATATGGCCACCACCTGCGCCACCGGGTCGGCGTAGAGTAGCCTGACCCATGCAATAAAGCGAGGTCCGAATCCCAGACGGCTCAATGTCTCAAACAGGTATTCCCACTCCACCAGATCAAAAGCCATTTTGGCGTCAAGGGCCAAAATCACTGCTGGCGTGTCGATAGTGTCCGCCCTGGCCAATACCCCGTGTAGCCGCCGCAGATTCAATGATGTATTTCTATGTGGCATAAATCCGGACTGGTCCGGATGTATAATTGACGACAGATGGGGCAGGAGCCGTTGCGCCAGGAGTATAGCCAATATCTTCGCTTCGGCATTAAGTAAGGAAATAGGCCGATAGGAGGAGCACTCATCCGGCGGTTTGCCGGGCTTGGGGATGGTCACGATGGTCGCTGCCCGTTGGTCTGGTGGGAGGAGACCCCTTGCCAGACAATCCTTATACATCCCTAACAGATGCACACTGAGGGTCTCAGGCATCGCTTGGTACCATTCAATGGGTACGCCGTTTGGGCCCATTGCTTTTCCCGGGTGTAGAGCCTTGATTGCCGTCTGGATTTCGTCGACAGTGATGTCTGCCTCCAGCTCATCGGAGGCCTCCCGCGACAACGTCTGGACCTCTATCGGAGCTAAGAGGGCCCTGGCCCTTTCAGCTGTGACCACACACTCCGGGGTGTACACTCGCTCATAATGGGTCGCCAGCAGCTCTGTGATTCGCCGCGGATCCGTATGTACCACCCCTCTCTCATCTTTCAGACTTTGGATCCCCCTAAAGCTGCCCTCTCGCTTATCAAGCCACGCCAGCATTTTTCCAGCTTTGTCTCCCACCTCATAAATTCTATTGCGAGTGTCGGCTATGTGTCCCTTCACCAGCTGGCGCAAGTGATCAGCATATAATTGTTGCTGGAGGGTGAGGGCGTGAAGGCCGGCGGGAGAGGGGTTACTCTCATGAGTTTCGGTTTGTTCCAACAGTGCCACCTCCAGATCGTCCAGTTCCCGTGACAGCTGCCTTCTGTGCCCAGTGATGGAGTTAATTGCTTGCCCTCGTAGAACCGTTTTGTAGGCTTCCCAGAGTACCGCCGGGGAGCGCACCGAATGTATGTTTTCAAGGAAGTACTGCTTCGTTGTGTTTTTAAGAGCCTTACGGACCTGTGGGACCTTGAGGTATGTAGCACTAATGGGGTAGATGCGTTTTCGTGCACTAGTCTGTGAGGAGAGTGACAATGTGAGTGGCGAGTGGTCGGAAATCCCTCTCGGGTGAATCACCATTGCATCAACATAGTGGAGGCCCTCCCCCAGCGATAGGAAGTAGTCAATGCGCGACAGGCTTCCATGCACCGTAGAGTGGAAAGTGTATTGTTGCGCGCTGGGGTGTAAGTGTCTCCAGATGTCAGTCAAACCCATGGATGCTGCGAAGCGTTGGAAGTAGGAGTCCCCCCCGTGGAGCCGGCGCGGGGTGTTTTTTCCGATTGCGCGTCCATGACAGCATTAAAATCCCCCCCCAGAATGATCTCACCCTCGGGGAGAGTCAAAAGGAATTCTCCCAGGTTTGGGAGGTGGACCGACTGCAAAGCTGGTGGGATATATACAGACACCACGTTGAAGAGCTTCCCCTCCCATTGCCCATGCAAGGCTGCGAAGCATCCTTGATCATCAGTCTTAGTCGACAAGGGAAGGAATCGTGAGTTTTTTTGTACCAGTATACCAGACCCCCTGGATCCCGACGTAAACTCGGAGTGGACCCACATTCTATATCCGCGTCTGTCCAAGGCTTTCACTGCCCCCCCTACCAAATGGGTCTCTTGCAGCAGGGCCAAGGTAGGTCGCTGGCGCTTAATTGCAGTCAGTACCAACCCCCGTTTAACCTTGTCTCCCAAGCCTCTCACATTCCAGGACATTAAACGCAAGGGAGGGCAGTGTGAGTCAGTGGAGTTTACGTCTACTACCGGGCCATTGTTAACAGCCATCAGTGTTTAGAGTGTTCGGGGTGTACCGGTTGAAAAGCTGATTTGCACTCATTGCCGTGCCTTTGCACAGCAAAGAAGTAAGGAACATTACGGGGGCATAGTATCGCTGTCCTTCCCCAGCAACATGCACTGGCGCACACATGGGTTAAAGCAGTGACCCTGACCGCTTGCACACACTCCTAACATCAACAAAAACAGTTCAGAACAAACCCCCCTCCCTGCTCCCCTGCCAAACGGACTTCGAACTGCCCGCCACCCCAACCAAGCAGAGTGCTTTACCCTTCCCATAACCAGAGTACTTGCGTGTAGGGGGGAGAGCGTCTCCCCGGGCAGACGGCCTCCCTGTAGGCTGTCGGGGCGGCCATGCCAGAGTCTACGTGCAGCAGTTCAAACAACAATTCACCTCAGGAGTCAGTGATCTTTAGCGATGCAGAGTTCGGGGTAGGAGTCATTCGTCCCCACCTCCTCCTTCAAATCCATGGGACGGAGACCGTTCCAGTCTTTCTCCTCGACCAGACGTTTGGGAGTCCGTTCTGCTGCCACCCCTACGGTCTTGATCCGGCCTGTGCGTCTTGCGTTGTCTCCCAACAGTTTGCCAGCCCTCCAGCCAGTCCCGGGCCGTTTCAGGGTTATCGAAAAACCACACCTTTTTGTCGGCGACCACTCGAAGTTTAGCCGGGAATAACATGGAGTATGGTAGTTCCTTTTCCCTCAGGGTCTTTTTCACTTCTAGGAACGTTCTCCTCCTTCTGGCCACCTCCGCCGTGTAGTCCGGAAAGAAAGCAATCCTTGAGTTTTGGATTTGTATGGCCGGCGCCACTCTCGCGGCCTGTAGAATGGCGTCCCGGTCGCGGAAATTGAACAACCTGGCCAGTATCGGTCGCGGCGTGCCTCCCGTCTTGGGCTTTCCTCCCGGAACTCGATGGGCCCTTTCAACCGAAAAGAAGTTTGAGAGCCCCTTAGGTTGTAGCCGGGTCTTGACTAAGTCCTCCACATAGAGGTCTAGTGCCCCCGTATCCTCCGATTCCGGCACGCCTAAAATACGGACATTGTTGCGTCTGGAACGGCCTTCCTGATCATCCAACTTGTCTTTGAGCAGCTTGTTATCCGCCTGCAGCCGTTCCATCGCCGTCTGTAATTCGGACACATCCTCGACCAGCGACTTGGTGACCACTTCAACCTGTTTGACCCTTTCGTTCATCTTTTGGAGATCCGCCCGTATTAAGGTGACTTCAGTCGCCGTGGCACCCACCGTCGCCTGCACCTGGGCCAGCGCCGCCAGGACGTCATCAAGCGTGGCTTTCTTCGCCCCATCTGTCTCCGCCGCTTTGCCAGCAGGTTTGCGTTGCTCCTGGGGCGGTGACTGTCTGTCATACGCAAACTTGTCCAGTTTGGCTTGGGTTGAGGTGTTTTTAGGGCCCCTGTGCGACATGGCGTAGGCTGTTTCCGCCAAAAAAGGGGGGGGGCGTCTTCGGTCGCGCCGGCCCGCGCAGGTGGATACACAATGAAGTCGAGGACGTCCCCTCGCAAGGTCACACTAGGGGGGGGGGGGGTTGTCACCCCTGCCAACGCCACTCCTCGGCTATCTGCCGGTTTTGCTCCGAATCTGCACCCCAGCTCCGAGCCCGATGGGGAACCCCAGGTTATGTCCTCGTGGTGTGCCTCGTAGATCGCCCCACCTCAGTGCCTCTGTTGTGCAATGGTGTCCGATCCCCCGCCCTGTCGATGGGTCTGTTGGCAGGCGCCCTCCGGCGCCCTCGATGAAGTGCCTGCACCCATCACAATTTACCCCCTCACTGCGGGCACCGCGATGATGAGCCGGCCGTTACCCGGCCCTGTCGCATCTAGGTGGGGCAGCGGGAAAGTGATGCCTCCGAGTCCGAGGCGTTGTCCGCACCTCCGAGAATTGCGCGGGTCTGGAAAGAACAAAGGCTGCAGTCGGGCGTCCCCAGGGTCCGACGGCACTGGACGGGGCTCCGTGGGCGCTCGGATCGACTCACCCGGCGCACCGGCACTTCCGGCCTCCCCTCATCCGGCTCCAGGCCACTTCCGGCCAGCTGCTGGCGTTCTGTGGCACTGCGGCTGTAGTGCTGAAGGCAGGCCCAGCTCCTCCTCTACCTACAATCGGCGATTCCTCTCCCGGCGAAGCCTCCACCGCTCCCGAAATTTCGGCAATGGTAGCCGCACGGTCTCCGGGTCTGGTCCGCCCCACCCAGCTGGTGAGGAAAGGATATTTGATGCGGATCGGTGCGGGAAGCCGCTTCTTCCCGGGAGCCTCCCTAAGCAGCGGCCGCCATCATCGGCTGCCGACAGAAATTTTTTGATTGACACGGGGGCGAGCAGAACTACCATTAGTCATGACGAGGTTCCAGGGGCACCCCTCTCAGGCTCACAGAATGTTTCCCTTGGATTTTCAGGAAAACCTATTGTTAACGAAGTATCAAAGCCAGTTCCCCTTGCACTTGGTCCATTGTCCCGTACTACAGATCTGTTACTTACGAAATCATGTCCCGAAAACTTGCTTGGTATTAAAACGCTGAAAGCTCTAGGAGCTGTTATATGTTGTTCTCCGGAAGGAGTGAGATTATTCTTACGTGACTTTAAGGGTCATTATGTGTTGAGAGATTTTGATGCAAGATTGAAAAATGTTCCACAGCATTTATGGGCGCAAGGTCCAACTGATGTAGGTTGTATGCACATTACTCCCTATCGTGTCACACTCAAGCAAGGTGTTGTACTGCCCCGAATCCGACAATACAAATTGCCCCCCGAGGCTGTAGCAGCCTTATTGAAAATTGTTGACGAACTCATTGCCCAAGGAGTAGTTGTAGAAACTGACTCCAATGTATGTAATTCTCCTATCATTCCGATTCTTAAACGAACTGACCCGAATGCACCTCCAGTCTATCGACTGGTGATCGATCTTCGAGAACTCAATAAATGCATAGTACCACAGTACCCAGTGGTTCCAGACATTTCGTCACTATTGACTGCCATTGATTCCGAAGCTGCGTTCTTTACTGTAATCGACATTAAGAACGCCTTCTTTAGCGTCCCCATTCATCCCGATAGCCAATACCTTTTCGGATTCTGTTTAAATGGCCGAAGTTTTAAATTTGCACGTGCACCTCAAGGGTTCACGGAAAGTCCTAGTATTTACAGCCAAGCACTGAAAAGACAACTAGACAGTATTCACATGCCTACTGACACTGCTCTACTGCAATATGTTGATGATCTACTGATCACAGCACGGACCAAACGTGACTGCGAGCGCGCGTCACTGACAGTCTTGTATTTCCTGGCCGAAAAGGGGCACAAAGTGTCCCCTTCGAAGCTCCAATTCTGTGCCCAGCAAGTGGTATACCTTGGACACTTGCTGTCCAAGAGGGGTAGACAGTTGACACCAGATCGTATCCAGTTAATTGCACATCTGCCACAACCCAAGACACAAAAGGAAGTACGGGCCTTTATTGGCCTCACTTCGTACTGCAGACAATGGATTCCCCAGTATGCTTTTCTAGCCAAGCCACTCATACAGTTGACAACACAGGAGACAGCGACTTCGACTGTCCTCCCTTGGACTCAGGAACATACACAAGCCTTTAATGACTTGAAGAAAGCTTTATGTCAAGCACCAGTTTTAGCGACACCATGTTAAAGCAAACCTTTTACACTTTTTGTCACAGAACGCGATGGCGCAGCATTATCTGTTCTCACACAAGATCAAGCAGGACACCATTAGCCTTGTGCTTATTTTTCTAGTACATTGGATCCAGTAGCCCAGGCTCTGCCTGCGTGCTTGAAATCAGTTGCAGCAACAGCTCTAGCTATCAGACAAAGCGATTCAATAGTGTTAGGACATCCCTTGACAGTACAGGTTCCACACTCCGTGGAAGTTCTTCTGAACCGTACCCAGACTCAACACTTGACCATAGCACGACTGACAGGTTATGAACTGACACTGTTCCAGCCACACATAGAAATCAGACACTGCAACATACTCAATCCTGCCACATTGTTACCCTCGAGTACAACAGATCCAGCACCACATGACTGTGTAGAAGTCATTAATACAGTGACAATGCCCTGACAAGACTTGACAGATATTGCATTGACCGACCCAGACCTGACATTTTACGTGGATGGTTCATGTATGAGAACAAGCACAGGAGAGTTAGTGGCCGCATACGCAGTGACCACTGAAATTGAAGTCATAGAAACACACCGTATTGACACCTTATCTGCTCAAGCTGCAGAGCTCATTGCTCTGACCCAAGCCTGTATACTAGCCAAGAACAAGAAAGTTAACATATACACAGATTCACAGTATGCATTCGGAGTCGTTCACGACTTCGGTGTCCTTTGGGAAGAGAGAGGTTTTTTAACTTCTCACGGTACCAAGATCCAGCATGGTCCCCTCATTAAAGCCCTGTTAGAAGCAATACACTTGCCTACAGCCATAGCCATTATGAAATGCAAAGCACATACTAAAGTCACCGACACTATTTCCCAGGGTAACGACCTGGCAGATCGTACAGCCAAACTCACAGCTCAGACAGACATTCCGACTGACATGACAAAGACTGAAGTAACTTCACTGACACATTGCCTGACAGTTAAGGATCCCACTCTAGATGTACTCGACATACAGACACATGCAACCCCAGACGAAATCAAGAAATGGACTGAACAAGGTGGGATCCAAACAGATCAGGGATGGATGACGAAGGGAAGAGCCACATGGTTCCTCCCCGACTCTATGGTTCAAATCATCATTAACACAGCACATAGTCCAGCACACTTAGGAGAGAAAGCCATGTTAGACAGTTTACAGAATCTCTGGTTCAACAAACATTTACGAGCAGCAGCGAAACAGAAAGTGCGTACTTGCATGATCTGTTGTCAGTTTAATCCAGGCAAAGGTGTCCTCGTGGAACAAGGTGGATTTCATCCTCCTGACCATCCTTTTGAAGTCCTCCAGATGGATTATATCCAGATGGACAGATGCCGAGGATTCAAGTATGTCCTCGTAGTTGTATGTGCTCTTTCCCGATGGACAGAAGCATATCCAGTCCCCGATTACACTGCTGCAACCACTGCCAAACAGCTGGTACGCAAGATCTTCCCACGATATGGTTTGCCCCGTGTCGTGTACTCTGATAATGGACAGCCATTTTCGTCCGAGCTTATGAAACAGGTATCACTCCTGTTAGGTTACCAATGGAAGTTCCACTGCGTCCGACATCCCGAAGCCGCAGGTCTCGTAGAGAGACACAATCAGACCCTGAAAACACGCCTAGCCAAAATATGTGCCGAGAAAGGTGTAGATTGGATAGTTGCCTTGCCAGTTGCACTCTTTTACATGCGAATGGTAGCCCATTCTAGGACAGGATTGTCTCCATACGAAGTTATTTTTGGTCGTCCCCCGAACATGTGGGGTACGCCTATGCCAAGACGTATTACTGATGTTGAAAGCACTATGTTGACAGATTACTTGGCTTCCTTGATGTCTGCACTACAATCTTGTCGTTCACAGGTCGCGGCTGCCTTTCCGGACAACACCCAAGTAAAACCGCATGACGTCGTTCCGGGTGACCACGTCTTCGTGAGAAACTTCGATAGGAAGAGTCCGCTGGAACCCAGATGGAAGCAGCCAAAATTGGTATTGATGTCCACGAGAACTGCAGTCAAGCTGGAAGGAAGAAAAGGCTGGCTGCACTCGAGCCACGTTAAAAAAGTTCACGGACTGTGTCCAGAAATCCCGATTAAGGACTGCCCACTTTCTGACTCTAAACTCCCCCTGCTAGAGAAAAATCCCCAAGAGGAGTACCGTACAAAGTTAAGGTCTAGTAAGTCAGACAGCGTTTAATTGTTTAAGTCCCCCTCGGGTGAAGCGGTTAGACAGGTTTCTGACATGTATAAGATAGACCCAAGTAGTCAGAGAGATAGGCGTGACGAGAAAAGAAAAAAGTACTGTAAAGTTTTGCACAGCAGATGCATCACCGCCTTGATTTCTATGTTTCTTCTGAGTCTTACGATTATATGCATTAGTCTAATGTTGCACGTTTTTTTCCCTCTTGATTCACATATACATGCTTCTTCTAATGATACTGTAGAGCACACTTTTAGTGACCTGCCTCCCCATGAATTGTCCTATCGTTTAGCCATGCGCAACAATACATTCATCCGTATGTTACACCATTCTCACCAGACCAGCAATGCCACTAACTGCTGGGTATGTGGCCGACTCCCTCCCTACCAGAAGTACAAGGGAGCTCTGCCCCTCTTTCCTTATCCGTTCACACATAATGGTTCGTGTGGTGCATGGTTTACTTTAATGTCCTCCCTAGATAGTAAGTCCACGGTTTCCCAAGGCAATTGGATATGGGGGAACCTGAATACAGTCATGAATAAAATATGTTTCCCAGACCAAGAAGGTCTTCCCCGAAGGACAGGGACCGATCTAGAAAATGAAGTGTATGGATTAGGTAATTTTACACTTAACCTCATGATCCTGAATGTGCAGTCTGAGACTAATTCGGACTTGCCGTTTATTACAGTTTTGCCAGTGAAAGGTGAATTATGCGTCAGAAAGAATGGTTCAGTACATCTAGGACACAGTGATTGTAATACTGTTGTCGAATTCAGTGTTAAAGGAAAGTCTACTTTCAAAGCTTCCCGCCATTCTTATTTTATATGTGGTCAGATAGCCTATGTACGTCTGCCATTGGATTGGGATGGGACGTGCTATATTGCGTTCCTATTGCCCCCTGTTTTCCTAGCCCGCCTGATTATCACAGAAATCCACATCTTGTGCATGTAAGACATAGAAGGGAGATCAAGACCCCGATTGTCGACCAGACTGAAACAACATGGGAGCAATATACAGATTTCAATAAAGGATTCTTTTTCTTTGTGGGTCCTGTCCAGAATAGTAAATTGATACGCAAATTGACTAGAACTTTAGAAGCAGTAGTGAACGAGACTACTTCTGCTTTAGGTAACCTGACCGAGGCACAGTCTGCTATGAGACTTGTTGTTCTTCAAAATCACCTTGTCCTTGACGTCATCCTGGCAGATAGGGGCGGGGCTTGTAGAGTCATCGGATCCAGTTGTTGCGTGTTTATTCCTAATAACGCGCCATCCGTGTATAAGGCCATAACTCGGCTTCATGAAATAGCTCACCTGATACACCAGAATCCAGGCTCCTGGACTTGGTCCGGTTGGCTCTGGAGTGTAATATCCGCCTGGGGATGGAAATTGTTATCATTCCTAGGAATAATATTGGTCATAGTATTCGGTTGTTGTCTCTGTCTGCAATGTGGGCCAGCGATTTGCGGCTTGTGCGCCACAGCCTGTATTCCCCGTCCTAGTACACGTTCCCGATCCCGAATAAAGAAAGAAGAACAAATGATGCTTTACGAACAGATAGATGGTCTTATGAATATAGATATATCCTAAAGGGTGTAGTAGGGTCCAAGGAGGGAATGAGGTAATAGAAATTTTCAGGTAGCTAATGTGTCCCCCACTCGCACCCTATCCATGCACCCATGTTCCTTGTATGTCGTATAACTTCTGTTCCGTACATGCCAGAAAGACGCAAATACATTTGCGTCCATCCTTAACGTGTCAGCTATCCAGTCCTGCAAAGAAATCCTGTTAATTAGACTTCTAGGCATATGGTGCCAACGTCTTTACATGGTACACTTCTGAATCTCGCACACATTTTCTTCATGTTTCCTGGCCCAGTCGAGCTAGGCCCTTAAACGAGGCCTCTTTGCCTCATCTCTCCTGTCTCCGAAAGCTGTACACATCCCTGACCCCTGCCTTACTTCCTGCCAGCGAAGCGGTGCCCGGCTCGGCCTGGACTGCCTGCCAAATTCATGTTTTACCTACAGTTATCTGCTCAGCCTCCTCGAAAACACATTCCAGTCTAGTGAAATAGGTAAACATCTCCCCGGCTGCAGAGCAAAGGGCCCGGCCTTCCTGTCCTCCTTGCAAGTGATTTACTGAACCCGTTACCATGGTGGGCCCATGGCTCCGCACGTTGCACCAAGACACGTATGCACGCCCTAGCATTCAGTATTGAACGGCCTCTGCCCGAGAGACCTTTTATTTCAGACACTACATCCTCCAAACATGAGATACCAGATATGCTATAGGTACAGGTTGCCCTGACATTCCAGACACCAGTCTCCTCCACTAGTGCTAAAGTCAAAGCCCCCAGTTCTCCCCAGTTCCGCGTCATGCCTAGTTGCGCGCGCATGCAGGTCATAGGTTTCTGCTGATCCTGCAACTTTCTCTATGCATCCACCCACATGTGACGTTTCTTATGACGTTTCTCTGACATGTACAGTGCACGCCCATGTGTACGCCTTTTTACACGCCTCCTGTTACGCACATGTGTTCTTATCTCTCTTTTTCCACCTGTTACGCCTACTGTATTGGTTTCAATTGTAACATTTTACTATATATAATGTGTAATGTTAATAAAACGTTGAATGTCCCTTCCTGAACCTTAGAGGTGATGGAACATGATGTCCCATCCTCGAGGATTTTCCATTAAAGCCCGTATGACTCAGATTCCACGGACTTTGCCTCTCATTTGAATGAGCTGTCTTTTATTGATAATTATATGGAAAAATGAATCGGTAAAATTAATTTACCACACCCCGAGAGAAAGTTTGTGAGTACCCATGCCTTACATGATTGAGAAAGGGCCATACATGCCTTTGATGTTGAAGACATTCGATTGAAGCTGCATTCTTGGTTTGTTTTGCTCGGTGCTTTCGATGAGGCTGCGGAGACGCTAGCAAACTGGTGCTTACCACGGGGCGGCCGTGCTGGGTCGACTTCCTTTATTGTGGCCTGTGCGCCGTGCTTATGCCTAGAGCAGATTTTGGTGAATGCGAGATTGGTTTACGTGTGGTCTGGTCGATCATCTTTGGCAGGATATGGCCGCCGCTTCATTTGTGGGGGAGATTAATTACTGATCAGTGCATTTTGGTATTGGCGTCCATGTGTGGACAATTATGTGGGCAGTATGTGGGCAGTGTGTGGGTCACTGTCCGGCACACGAGGGTAATGGCGTCCGTGGGCGTTCATTTACAAGGTCGGCATGTTGCTTAACGGCTGGCGCACGCGGCTGTGTGCGGCCATCTGCTTAGGCAGCATGTTTTGCAATGTATGGCGCACGTGGTCAATGGCGGCAGGCTGCGGCCATTTTCTTGGGCAGCAGGTTCTCTTGGTCCGGCACACGTGAGTGTTGGCTTACGAATGCGGCCTTCCCAATTTTGTCAGCATGTCTGCAACGATGCAGCCTCGCGGAGCCGCCTTTTTGCCACTAATCTTATGATGTATGCGGGCTGCTTTATGGGGGCCCGCCCTCAGGGACTGTACAGTCTTTACTGGTGTGTACGGACCTGCCTTTTGGCCATGCAACACAGACTTCACTGGGAACGGGGTCAGACACGTTCGCTATCCAGCCGCATACCGGCCTGTGGGTGCTGGGGTTTCTGGCTCTGAGCTGCTTTCTTCGGCCCCCCTTTCGGTCATGATTTTCCTTTCTCAATGCTTGCTGTACAAAGCGTCTTTCTGCCCTTACGTGGTGTGGATGTGGCATAGTGGCATGCGTGCCGATTCACATGCTGGTTAATTCTGTCAGGGCTGAGGTGTGTTGTCCCCCCCACCAGGCCTTTGGCTTTCCACGTCTGTCCGCTCCAAGGTGGGCGCGAGGCCGTGCCCCATGCTTCTGTGTGTGGTCTGTTTTCCTCGCATTTCAGGGTGACCGCTCGTCACACATCAGGTAGCGCAGAGGAGTTTGGAGTTGAGGGGCAGTACTTGCGAGCCTTGGCAAAACTGTATAAAGGCGTTCTTTTCCTAGGGCTATCTCATCTAGGGCAACCTTGCGGGCTCCGTGGTTTTCATATCTCCCCTGTGGGGGTTCACTCCGAATTCTAGGCATTCCTTCTTAGTACGGCATAGGTGATGACCCCCGTGACTGGTCACCTGACCTGGCTCCACGAAGTTATTGGGAATTATTTTCGAACCGGAATGTACTAATTTGGCTAAAGCAGCGTTGGCACCATAGGCCGTACCAATTAGGCCTGAGAAATTGTTTAGGCGTTCTCCATTTTGACATGTTGTTTCGCCAATTTTAGCAGCTCCGGGGCATTGTCATCGAGTTCCAAAGTACGCTATGCACTCTTATATCGGTTTATGCTTTAATGTAATGAATTATGTTAATCAACAGGAAGTCCTTCGTACCATTCGGTGAGCGCTTGGGTGGGTTAATATGCTTGCGCTAATGTGTCGAGACCGGGTGCAGAATTCTTGGAAGTGCTTCAGTGCCTGGGAGGCATCCAGGCCAGCAGCAAGTCGACACTGTATAATATACTCGTATGTACATGCAACTGAGTGCCTGCATGTAAGAGAAGATGATGAACTCTGTTGTACACGGGACTGAGTACCTGCATATGAAGGGTGTGCGGTACACCAGGCCACCTGCCAGTGTATTTATGCATGATACGCTTATGGGTACATGTAACTGGGTGCCCCTGTGCAAGTGAGGTGTGATGCATCCAGCAAGCTATAACTGCATGATGTGGCTATTGTGTTGTACATGTATCTGTGTGCCCAGGACTAAGAGATTTGGGTTATTCAGGCAAGCGGTATGCCAAAACTGCATGAGGTGAGCAGTTTGTACATGATTGCTGGTGTACAGGAGATGTGCAGTACTTCAAGCCACCAGCGTACAGAGAAGCAAGTTGGATGGTGGAACCTTTCTTAACGGAGCACCTAACCACAATAGCCAAATTAATATTTTCCCTCTAAATACCACAAAGGGAGTAGTGTGCACACTGACAACCACCCACCATCACAATGGCAGTTCTATATAGAACTTGAGATACAAAACGTAATTTTAAGCAAAGGTGCACCACAACAAAGACATGTGTAAACTAAGGTCTTCTAGTTTGCACACAAGATATATTCAAAAAAATATTTTCATATGAAACAAACAAGAACATTTTTTTTTCTCTCAAAAAAGATTTTTCTTTATTCACTCCAAATGTTAAAGGACACAGCCGACGCGTTTCGTCCCTTCGGGGACTTCTTCAGGGCAAAGTAACTAGTAGAAGCTCCTTGAGCGCGACGATGCATTGTTGAAGAAGCAAGGTTGTAACAAGATGACCAGGTCGTATGTGGTCTCAGGATCACTGGTTCGAAAACATCAAGTGTATCGTTCGGTTCAATAAATAGGACGTTATTCTGTTACAGTTGGTCAGGGGACCCAAAATTCGTGGGACTAGCATCCATTGGTTGATTGAAAGATGCGGATGCGCGTTTTATAATGAAGCATCCAAAGGAGTCAATTCCTGCAATAGTGCTTAGCCCTTTATTCAGTGGCTCCAATCGGCATTTCCCCTATATTTTTTAATTTTTTATTTTAATCTATACGAACTGGTTAAGACGGGAAGGGGACTACGGACGTTTTTGGAACATCTCTTGTTTGACGAGTCGGCCGCTGGATTCGAACCAATACGGACTGCTGCATAACAGAATATAAATTAAAATAAAAAAATATAGGGGAAATGCCGATTGGAGCCACTGAATAAAGGGCTAAGCACTATCCTTGACTCGCCGTAATCCTTGCAGGAATTGACTCCTTTGGATGCTTCCTTATAAAACACGCATCCGCATCTTTCAATCAACCAATGGATGCTAGTCCCACGAATTTTGGGTCCCCTGACCAACTGTAACAGAATAACGTCCTATTTATTGAACCGAACGATACACTTGATGTTTTCGAACCAGTGATCCTGAGACCACATACGACCTGGTCATCTTGTTACAACCTTGCTTCTTCAACAATACATCGTCGCGCTCAAGGAGCTTCTACTAGTTACTTTGCCCTGAAGAAGTCCCCGAAGGGACGAAACGCGTCGGCTGTGTCCTTTAACATTTGGAGTGAATAAAGAAAAATCTTTTTTTGAGAGAAAAAAAAAAAATTCTTGTTTGTTTCATATGAAAATTTTTTTTTGATTATATCTTGTGTGCAAACTAGAAGACCTTAGTTTACACGTGTCTTTGTTGTGGTCCACCAGCGTACAGACTAGGTATGATGTGGCTAAACTATATATGGGATTGAGTGTCCATCTTGGGGAACGCTTACTAGAGCAAGCCGTCCACTGCAGGAGCAATGTATACAGGTGTCGAGTGCATGTTTGTAGGGGATGTGCAACGTACCAAACCCTGCATGCTGTGGTATGAGGGCAGGTAAATGAGTGGCCTTGCAGAAGAGTTGCATGGAACAGTCATTGTGTGAGGTGTGCTCAGCGTACATGGGCATGAGCGCCTGTCACCCGCAGGAGGGGTGCCGAGCTTGGGTCTTGTGTGCTCAGCAGACTTAGGAATGACTGCTCGGTCCAGGAGAGGCGCTTAGTTGTGCGCTCAGGGTACATGTATGTGTAGTGTGGATGGTCAACTGCTCTTGCGCAATTTTGTAAGGCCATTTGGAACGTCATTTTGGACTACATCTAAACATGATCCTCTAGTCTACATGAAAGTGCTGCGACTGTCAGAACAGAATTCATGTCGGCCACAACAGTGTGGTATCAGCGTGCCAAAGGTGTTAGTTTCAGTCACCTTTCATGTGTTTGGCGTGTAGTTTGGGTCGGTTCATATACGGTGTAGGGCTGGCACTCCCTAGAAGTCCACATCTAAGTGTGTAGTTTTATTTCTGCTCGGCAAAACTGTGCCTGCACATGCCGTTGCAGTGTGGCTTTTGTCTCCAGGAACGGTCCTTTGTAGCTACGACTCGGGTGCAATCATGCCGCTTACCATAAACATGTACTGCCCAGATACCGCGCGTGCCCCGGCGCGCGCCCATCCACGGGTTAGGTGGTGGGCCATACGCACCCCGCTGCAAGTTGCAGTGCCAGCGCCCTAGCTCTCCTACCCCACCGTGGGTTGATGTCGATCTATCCCACCCCCACGCTGTGTCGCTCTATCTCGTGCTTTAGGGAGCCCCGAGCCGCATCATGCCTACGCAATGCCTACTGGCCTTGCCTTTAGCACTGATTGGTCTGGCATTGACTTTAGTCATCATGCGCAGCATGCCAATGCCCTGATGATGTGCAGCATGGCTAAGGAGATCTAGCTTTGAGCGGCACATAGTCAGCGAGGGTCAACTAGTGGTTTCTAGCATCAGGGACATTGTTTATTAGACGCGTCTCTATGAGTACAAGAGGCTGCAAACCAGAGTTTCAGGAGGATAGGTGGCATGTGCTAGTTACAATAGCGTACTAAGTACATGGAGAGGTTTTTGCCATGTGCATGGAGGACATGCAATCACTAGGCTAGGGTGGCTCTTGTGCGGCACCGGATCCTACCACATTGTTGAGGTAGCATTCAGTGGGTTCATTACTAGAGTAAGCGTTGTGTGCATGTGTCAATATATAGAGCACTCTCCATACACTAGTACACACGTTACGTATGCACATGGTGGCACTTGTGCAGGTACCGGAACCAAATACAATGTAAGTGGTAGCAATCAGTGTGACATAGAGGGAAGTGACGCATGCATGTTCATGAGAGTTCCCAACACAGGTAGAGGGAGTATTCTCCGTACATGGCAGACTCTTTCATTTGGAAACAATGGCAGGACCCTTCCTTAGTAAAGGAGTAGAACTTTGCGGTCAGCTTTGTCGGCCAGGGAGGAGGAAGTGTTTCTGAGTTGAAGTAGAATGGGACGTGTTCAGTGGTGTCTTATCGCACACTCCTAGGTGCAATGGTCATTATCAGACTGGCTGGTGAATCTTGTCTTAGTTTCTCGACGCTTCCTTCTGCATCAGGCGCTGGAAGGAAGCAAGTATGGGCCACACCCAACTCCCTCGTGCAGGCCTAGGTGCAATGGTCATTATCAGATTTAGCAGTTGAATCCTGTCTTAGTTTCTCGACGCTCCCTTCTGCATCAGGTGCTGGAAGGAAGCAAGTGTGTGCCACACCCAACTCCTTCGAGCAGGTATTGTGGGCTAACTAGTGCTTGTACTAGCAACTAGTCTGACCTCTGTCGTGTGGGGGGGCAGTGTTGGCCCTGCCTGTTGCCCTTCATGATTAACTGCCCAGGTTCATAGGGATACTGGGTTGACCCCATTTGAGACTTAACGACTTCATGAATAGTAGACAGGGTGGCCTGTACTCAGCTGCACCCTTTCCTGGGCTTTGAGATCTCCTCCCTGACCGAATTGAGCAGCTGGACTACATAGGCTTGCACAGCGTAGGAGCCCTTGAACCCATGGCATCCTTGATGCAGCTAAGATACAAAGAGACTAACGAGATAAGCGGCATCCCTGTACTCCAGGTAACCCGCAATGCATTGTTTTAACATGTCTTTCTCTCCGTTATGATAGTTGGAGAGGCCGGCTATCGGCAGCTAACGTGCTGGTGTGGACTTCCGCTGCCGGGTCCCCCTGGGGATCGACAAGGCTCCCTGGGGTAATTCTTGTGTAAATGCTACCTAGGGGCGGATGGGCTCCCTAGAAATTTAGACGTTGTGTTCATTCTTAAGCTGATTGTGATGGGCACAATTCGGTCCCCTAAGCAGTGGTAGGGCGGAGGCTAGAATTGTGAGGTGAACTGTGTGCAATATTGTGCCTATTTTCCTATAGACTAAGAAGATAGACAAAGACCAGCATCAGCCTGACAATTGCCATTCTTGAATGTGCTGCAGAAATATGAATATTTCTTCCTGTTAGTTGTTAATTTCATTTGTTTTCTAACTATAACTTATTTAGTTATCAGGGAGATGGACATGTCAGGGTGGAGGCTCGTTACTGATAATGGAGATCTGACATTTATTCCATGGAGTAGCTGGGACAGCGTGCCCTGTAGCTTACCCTGCATGTTTTCATTGCAGAATCCTCCTAGTGCATTCCAAAAAAAAAAAAAAAGACAGAACTTCCAACAGTATTCCTCCTTTGATCTGGACGCTTACAACGCACTATAATCTTATTAGAATTTTGGACGAGTTCTGGTCTAAGGCTGTGCCAATTGTGGATGCTAAGGATTGTTGGCTGTGAGTAAGCAAATAAAGCTACTATGCACTTAATCTTGTTAGAATCTTGGACGAGTACTGGTCAAAAGCTGTGCCAATTGTGGATGCTAAGGATTGATGGCTGTGAGTAAGCAAGTAAAGCTACAATAATTAAAAATTATGCTTGATACCATAGTAGGGACTCTGATAACTGAGTAGAGTTAATTGCAAGACTAAAGGACAAAGGTTGCAGGTAGGAAGGAAGCTAGGTAGTGGGGGGCCCGGGCAGTGACGGTTGCCGCCGGCCGGGCTGTGTCGGAGTTACAGGGCGATCCGGAAGCAGAGAGGTGCAGCACGGTACCTCAGCAGGCACATAGGGGTGCCAGAGCCTAAGACCTGGGGCCTCATGGGAGGTTCCGGGAACACGTGTCGGCACCCCATTAGTCCTTCGGCGGTTGTGGGTCTGTGCAAACGGGGGTTTGCCTAGCTACGCCCGCAAGGGGCGTGAGTATAATGTTAACCATAAGGGGCAGCGCATGGTGGTTCGCCACGGTGCTGCCTGGCTCATCAGGCGGGCAGGTGGCGAGAATGCGGCCTGCCCTTGGATCACCCGTAAGATAACCCACTATGATTACATAACGTTGTATGTAATAAACCTGCAGCAGATTCTTCCCAATCTAACACTGGTGTCTATTGTGTTATTTGCGGGATGCATGCTATGTTGTGGGGTGGGGGGTCCTGCTGCCATGATATGTCTATACCTGGACTGATAATAGGTGTGTTAGTATGTGAGCCTCCGGTTATTGTCTTGATCATTTAAAGGCTATGAACAGCCAGCCGTGATGCCAACCAGTGTTGGTAAAAGAAGGAGTCAATTGAAAAAAGGGGAACGCTTTCCAGATGTCTTAGAATATCTTACATGATACTCTGTAATAATATACCACTATTTTATGGCATCTCTTTACTAAGTATCTGGCTCCCTGCTTTCAGTCACACAAGGCATTTAACAAAACCCGTCGGGCCCATGCCTAACCAGGCATGGGCCAAGACATTCAGCTCTATTGCCCCCTGCAACTGGGACAAAGACACACTGTGGCGGCCGCAGTTCCTGGCCCACAACTGTGCCAACCCCCAGACTGGGGAAAGGCCTACTGAAATGTGCACCTTCCGTTGGTATGGGCCCAGGTACCAACCCCCAGTGCCCCTTCCCCGGATCCGTGGGGAAGTCATGCCAGACCGGACCCTCCGAAGTCCATGCAGGTCTGGAATGAGTGTGACCTGCCCCCGGAGCCCTCCAATCCACAGGGGGCCACGTGTGAGGAGATCAAATGCCATTTGTAAATAACATTTCAGCTTTCATGGTAAAACAAAGAACATGCGCGATGTGGTCATGAGCCCGACGAGGCCGCCATACCCCCAGTTCCCCTGCCCCACACCTCTAGCGACTTCTCTGGTTACCCATGCAAGCCCCTCAACAGGCCGCTGCCTGGAAGAGATCTGTCATTCCTTTTGCAGAGTTATTACGTCGGCAATGGCTTTTGGACACAGCATGCTAATAATGATGTCACCAGGAAACTTGCACTGCGGGTTTGTGAAGGGGCAAGATGGCCGCTGACAAGCCGTAGGAAGCAGTCGCTCCTCTCCTTGCTCCTGTGTAACGGTGGAAAGGGTATGGAAATGCCTTTGAGACGCTGCTGACTGCTGCTGCTAAAGACTATAGACTATGGAGGAATATGCTTTATCCACTTAAACTGATTCAACGCATTTCTAGCTGGGTAGCGAAAAGTGCACCAAGACTGCCAAAAGTACTTTGTTGGCTCAACAAGCTAAAAATTGGCATCTCACGCACAAGACACACGGAGAAACAAGACATGGCCCTGCGAGTCCCGAAACCCCAGAAGGACCCGCAGAACGATAAGGAAACGGACAAGGCTATCTTTAGTGATCTGGGTATGGCCACAATGACTGCAACCTGACATCGACGACGACCCAGATGCGGAGAAACAAAAAGCAGGACAATGCGGAATCCCCCGTCGTGGAACACCCAGTTGCCGAAAGATAAGGAAAGAAAGCCGTAACAACCAAAAAGGGTGCTAAGCGTCAGAACAGCGAAGTCACCAGTAAGGAGGGAAACCTACGGCAACCTACCCTCCGTGAGTCATTTGCGATCCAAGCATCAGCCCCGGTAACCCCCCCTCCCCTGTAGTCCCGGCGGCAAGTCGGAGTACAGGAGACATAGCAGAGCTGGGAGAGACGACCTCAGATCTGCCTGATGTTGGGATGGGGATGGAGACAGGCGCCGCAGTCAGTGAGAGCGAAGTGCTGATCCCAGAGGAAGCGCTTCGTTCAACTTCTCTCTCTGTGGCCTCATCGGGATGTGCTCTGTTTATGCAGGTCGCGCAGAGCGAACAAACTCTCGAGCAGGGAGGTCAACCAGCGTTTGCGGCTGAATGGGAGAACTCAGTGACTGGCAATGATGTGAATACTGGCGGAGTACAGCCGCAATAAGCAGACTCTGTGGATATTATTGATTATCGCGGTAAGGAGGGCGCCGCTGGGGGTGAATCATTATTACCGATTGTGCAAGAGGCGGAGAGCGGGGCTGAATTGGGAAAAAAGCGATGCCAGAAGCTGATGATATCATGTTCCCCCCTGTTACATTAGTGCCCTTACCTCCTGACACAGAGCAGGTAACGCGATCCAAGGATATTATTCCAGAAGCACATAGGGGCGATCTTGGGCCAAAAAAGATTAATTAATGTGAAGTCCCTAGGCAACAGCCACGAGATGAATCTCTTAATCCTGGCTCTCCTAGCGATGTGTGTTTTTACTCTGTGAACGACGAGGAGGATGAGAATGAAGAAAAGACAGCCTCTGGCTCTATAACAGAAAGTGATCCTGGCAGCTCTGAAGTTGAGGAGAGCTCAGATTCAGCAGTATCATCACCAGAAAGTAACCTAACGCATAAGGCGTGTACCAAACGGAGGGCCAAGAATATGAGAAGCCTTAAGAGCAGATCTCATAATAGGGTAAAGTTCAATGTGAGCCCCTCCCACCCGGAAATATCTAAAAGACTAGACTGGGACTATTCTGCCACCGCACAGCTCTATCAAGAGGAGAGCATCACTGTATCTCAATCCCAGAATGATACCCCATGACAGGCGACCACCATGGATATGCTATATGTTACTCTGAAACAAATGCAGGGGGAGGCCAGAAGTGAATACCGGAGGGCGAAGCAGGCCAACCAAAAAATACAGGGGTTACTACGCAATGTCAACAAACTCTACGCAGATGTGGCAGCTAAGGTCACTGAGGTGGAAACAAGAACTGAGAGACTGGAGGAGGATGTTGGGAAGTGGAATGAGTTTAAAGACGAGCAGGAAAAGATGGCATTTGGATGTGCACTGGAAACTTGAGGACTATGAAAATCGACAGCGGAGAAACAATGTCAGACTTTTGGGGGTCATGGAAGGGAAAGAGGGGCAGGTTGTGCGGGCATTTGTTGTTAGCTTACTTAGGGGGCTTTCCCAGAGTTGTCCGCCTGGAATTGGGAAAATGAGATACAAAGAGCTCATAGGTTCCCTATGGTACAAACAAAAGGGCCAGCCACTGATAAACCAAGGGTGATTCTGATATATGTAGGAAATTTCCTACTAAGGCAGGAAATTATGGATAAAGCCAAACCTGAGGCCAGGCGATCCTACAATGGCACGAGGTTTTTTGCCCGCCCGGATTTCTGTCATGCGACAGTGGAAAGAAGGTGGCGCATGAGGCAAATGATAATCCCTTTTCAAAATATGGGCTGTGAGGCCTATCTAATGTTTCCATTTTTTTTTGTAACATCATTTTTATTGCAGTACCAAAATTTGGTATATACAGTACAAAGATAAGCATTAAATCAACACAGTGTGGTGAGGCACAATTGTTCAACGACCATTATTACACAACTCGTACGCCCCCATCCAGAAGGCTGGGTTGCGGCGGTAGTATGTCCATTTCCTGCACCTTCTTTCGATTCCCATTGATCGAAACCACAGGAGGTCATAGACCGCTTTTAAATTTTCTCCCCTCCCCCTCCCCCTAACAATAACCCCCCCGAACTCCCCAACATTTCCCCCATGGCTGCGCTATAGTGGAATCCTAGAAAACGTACGTTCCGGTACGTGCAGGAAGGAATGTGACATTCGCTAAGGGTGTGTTCCCAGTGTGCTAGTGGGTTCATCTACATCAGAGTCCGTGTCTCCTCCCTCCTCCCCTCCAGTACCATCTCGGAGTGCCTGCACTAGAGTCTCCCACGCTGTCGCTCTCTCCAAGGCTTTCTCATCCGCAGCCCTTCTAGCCAGTTGATATCGCAAAGTACTTTCGCTCGCCGCCCACTTTAGACATTCATTGTACCAACGCTTATACGTGGGCCCTTTTTTAGATTTCCAATTGCTGGTGATTTCCCTCTTCGCTAATATCAATCCCATATCTATAAACTTGCTGGTCGTCTTATTTTTAGGCGTATGAGGAAACCAGTGTAGCACTCCCACCGCTTTAGTATATTGTAACTCTCTATCCGTGGCGTCGTTCAGTGCCCTCCCAATCCCCTGCCAATAATCCCTCAACTGGGGGCAGTCCCAGAGCATATGACCCAAGTCTGCCTCCAGTGTATTGCATCTGGGGCAGGCCGCCTGTTCCACTCCAAAATACTGCTTCAGTTTCCCTGGTGTAAGATACGCCCTATGAAGAATGTAGAAGTGTATAAGTTGGAATCTGGCGTTTCTCGTAATCTTTTGCGCCCTTCGTAGCAGTTGACCCAGGTGGCGTCGGGGATCTCCATTTGGAGGTCCAGTTCCCATTTATCTTTCAGGGCAGTGAGCGGCTGCAGGGTCTCCCGTAACATTCGGGAATACAGACAGGTCACTGCATTAAAAGTTCCCGCCGCCATCATCGTGTATTGGCAGGCCATAGAAGTAGCAGGTTCCTGCAGCCCTTCGCCCCAGTGCTCTTGCATGGCTCCAGTCACTGCTGCGTGTAATAGATAATCTCCCCTGGGCAAGTCGAATCGGTCCTGCAGAGCCTGGAACGGAAGCAATACCCCGTCCTCATAGAGGTCGCCCAACATCTGTAGCCCAGCCTCTTCCCAACCCTGCAGTCTCGACCAATCCCCGCCATGAGGTAGGGCAGTGATCATGCCCAGCGGAATCTCCGGTGCATACATTCGCCGGATTCCCGCCCGTCTACGCGCCCGGTTCCAGCAAAGCCGAAAAGTCTGTTCCTCCACGGTCAGGTCTTTGACGAGCAGTCTTTGATGAAAGGTAACATACGCAAGCACATGACGTGGGGTGCCCTCGTCTCTACCGTGGTCTGGGCCTCGGTAGACCCTCGCGACCTCCTGGGTAAAGGTTTGTAGCTGTGTCGCCAGGTAATTGCACTCAAAATCAGGAACTGCCATACCTCCCTCATCTTTGGGCCGCAAGAGGGTATCTAGCGCTATTCGTCGCCTACCCGTACCCCAAAGAAACGCTATAACCAGCAATCTCAAACGGCGGAAGACGGATCTGGGTATCCAAACCGGCAGGGTTCGGAAATAATATAGCAGCCATGGGAGCGCCACCATCTTCAGCAAGGAGACACGCCCCGCCATTGAGAGTGGTAGAGTGGCCCAGAAGTCCATGCTCCCTTTCAGGGCGTTAATGCAACGGGTGATATTACCATCCAGCATATCTGCTGGTGTATGGTATACATAGACCCCCAAATAGTGTAGGCAATGAGGCTCCCATCTAAGCTCCTGAATGGTGAGAGGGCATGGTTCTCCCTGTCGCAACGGGAATAAACAAGACTTGGCCCAGTTGACCTTCAGGCCCGACAACCTCCCGAACAATTCAAGGAGGCGCCTCGCTCCCTCTAGTTCCTCATCTGCATTAGCCAAAAACATCAGCAGGTCATCAGCGTACAGTGAAATAGCGTGCGATCTGGCCCTATAGGCCAGTCCTCTATAATAGCGTCCCGATCTGGCTTCCGCTGCGAAAGGTTCCATCGCCAACGCGAATAAAAGGGGGGAAAGTGAGCATCCCTGTCTAGTGCCACGGCGCACCGGATATTGTCTCGAGAACCCACTCGGACCCTCGCCGTGGCCTCCGTGTATAGCACTTTGGTCCAGCTGATGTAGCCCTCCCCTAGTCCAAAACGCCTCATCACTCCATATAAATAACCCCACTCTAGATTGTCGAACGCTTTATCGATATCTATGGAAAACACTAGGGGTGTAGTCTCCTCCGACAACCGAGCTCCCAGCAGCCGAGTCAGCCTACGGATGTTGTGGGTGGTGTTCCGCGTAGGGATGAAACCGGACTGGTCTTTATAAATCAGGCCTGTCATGTGGGTTAGCAATCTATTAGCCAAGATTTTACTCAGAATCTTATAGTCTGTCGTGAGCTTGGATAATGGGCGATAGGAGGAGAGGTCACCACTCGCTCTACCAGGCTTCAGCAGGGGAACCATAAGAGCCTCACACATGGAGCGAGGTAGTCTCCCCCTCGACTTCGCTTCGTTGTAAACCGATTGCAACTGTGGGGCTAAGTACTCCAGATATTTACTATAGAACTCGATCGGCAGACCGTCAAGCCCCGGGGTTTTATTTCGAGCCATCTGCTTCACCGCGCATCCTATTTCCCCAATCGTTAAAGCGCGGCCTAGCTCCTCCACCTCCGTTTGTTCCAGCTGTGGCAACTGCAGCCCCCGAAGAAAGGTGTCAAGCTCCTCCTCCCCGCCCACCGGCCCGCTCTTATACAGGCCCTCATAATACGTCCTGAACCTATCCAGGATACCGGCCTGGGTGTGGCAAAGCCCGCCCCCCTCCACCTCGATGGACACGATCAGAGTACCTCGCCGAAGCGGGTTGGCAAGCCAGGCCAACATAGTCCCCGCCTTATCGCCCTCCGCATGCGCCCTAGTCAGGTAGACCTTGTGATCGAAACTACGCAGTCGCTCCAACTCCACCGCCACTGCTTCCCTGGCTTTACTAACCTCCTCCTGAAGCTCGGGACGATTCCGGCGCTCCCGTTCCAACTTCCGCAACCCCCGCTCCGCACGTTCGAGGTCATCCAACAGTGTTTTGCGGGCACCCGCAGTGACCCCAATACAATGCCCTCGGACCACCACCTTAAAAGCGTCCCACTTCACAGCCCTGGTGGACGTAGTGCCACTGTTCTCCTCAAAGTAACGAGTCACTCACTCCCCCAAGGCTTCCCTAAATAATAAGTCATCTAGGGTATCCGGCTGCAATCCCCAAGTTGGGACACAAGAAACATCCACCATCCAGTTCAGAGACAGCAACAAAGGATTATGGTCAGACAATGTGCGGGCCAGGTATTCCGCACTTCCTACTGCCGCGAGCACGGGAGAAGAGCACAAAAACACATCCAGCCTGACATGTAGGTCGTGTATACTAGAGTGAAATGAGTAATCCCTCGTCATGGGGTGCAGTGTTCTCCAAGCGTCTCCCAGATCCCAACTCTCCTGCCAATCCAATCTGCGTTTCTCTAACCTATGTACTGGTGATGAGTGTAATGGGGGTGGGACCTATCCAATGTGGCGTCCACTACTGAGTTAAAATCTCCTCCCATGATCATTGGGCCCGCCAAGTAGCTCGCCAGCTTGCCCGAGAGTGTCGTCAGGAAGGCGGGCAAATCTACATTTGGAGCACACACACTACACAATGACACTATTCGCCCCCTGAGTCTCCCTTCTATAGCCACGAACCTGCCCTCCGGATCTATCACTTGTTTGGTGACCTGAAAGGGAACCCCAGCACGTATCCATATCATGGCACCCCTTGCAAAGGCCGAATACGTTGTATTAAACAGCTGCCCCCTCCATCTCCTCTGTAGCGCCACTCCTTCTTGTTTCGTGAGGTGCGCCTCCTGAAGAAAGGCTATATATACTCCCCTACGTGCAGAGCTTTAAATGGGAAAAAATAAGTGCCGGTACTCATTAAAATGACCTAGAGGTGTGGCAAGTGGGCGGGGCTATGGGCGGGGCTAAGGTCAAGTTATGATGATACATATTGACTTCTATACCGGTTGCAGCACATATCAATACACAACAGAAATGCATTTATGTTAACAAAACAGGTTAAATCATTACACAAAGTGAAAGGCAAACAGGGTAATATGTTAAAAATGTCCTTGTTTTGTAATATTTGGAACTTCTTAATGTCATACCGTTATTTGTTGTTGTTTGAAACCATGCTATATATCCTCAAGTGTGCATACACACAAAGAAATAAGCAGAGGTACAGAAAAGCGGCTGAGCTAAGGACTACAGAAGCGCCTTGGCTGTCAGAGAGAGCTTCTTCTTCGACAGCCTAGTGCCCACCAGCACTAGCAGCCAATGAGCTTACCTTTCATGAGTACTGGTACTCTCCTACGTAGTGGCGAAGGGTCAGTATTGCAGTGATAAAAATAAGAAGTACCAGTACTCAGAACCTGTGAGTACCGGCCCATTTAAAGCACTGCTTTAGCCCTTTGCCCTAAGGCCAGGCTCTTCCTATCTCCTTCTGGTTCAGTGTCTTTGCATCCACATCTACTCTCCTTTCACGATTAACCTCTCATTTCTACCCAGCCTCTAACCTTCTCTCTCTGGTTGTGCCCCTCTTACTGCCACCTCTCCCTTACTTTCTCCACAAGTCTCTTAAATGTTGTCATTGTTTTTTCCCCCACTTGCCTCCTCTTCTTCCATCCATGATGTACCCATACCCTAAATTTGCCACCTGGCCTGTGATTTGTTGTCCTGTGTTTCATTGTTTGTGTTGATAGAGCACGCTTAATGTTGAGGTCTGTATTTTGTAAATATTTTTTCTAGTAAATAAAAGCAGTACAAAACAATTTTCAAGCTGTGAAAGTGTGTGTGTGCATGTGTGTGTGACTGTGTGCACGCAAGCACGCCCTGTAAATTCTGCAGGGCAGCGTTTTAACCTGAATTTCAGGCACGTGGTTCATCAATAACTAAACCAATTACTTCAAGAAATACAGCAGATTTGAATTTGTATTAAAATACAACTCCTAAGCACCCATCTAAAAACGAAACGAATATCTATCTGGTATTATCTGAAAAAAATGGTAATTATAACTTAAGCTGTCACCTCACTTTTTTTACAATCTGCCCTCCCCCTTCCTTCTATGTCATCTCGGGTTGTCACCTTGTCGCCTTGTATTTGTAAGGAACGGTTGTGTCTGAAATCGATCACAAAATGAAAACAGCGGCTTCACAGCATTTACTCCTTTGTTCGGCTGGGCCTGGCTGTTGTCGGGTATTCACACATCTTTCTTTGTCATGCAGATGAAGGGTATCCTTTCTGCGTAAACTCCCTCCCCCTTCTCTCCCTTTCCAAGTTTCACCAATCTATGGGAAAGAAACTAAGAAAGTTGGATTGCAAACATTTCCCGGCCCCGCATGGGCGCCTGTAAAAGAGGGAGTGCATAGCGCCTAAAGAGCATGGAATGGAAGCGCTTTTCAACAGGACATTTGTCTGCTGGTTCCTGAAGAGGAGGGCGTCAGCTGCTGGGATTTACAGAGGGAGCATCTCGAGTGCTGCTGCAGCGTTCGGTCCCTGCTATTCATTGCTCTTTGGGCAGGTCTGCCTTCACACCTAGGGATTCCTCGCTGTTATCATGTAAATGCAGCTCACAAAGGAAAGCAGCTCCTGTTTGGGAAAAACAAACATACAAAAACCGGCTTACTGACCAGCAGCCCGAGGCCAGGCTATTTCACACACCTAGCAGGGGGGGGAGGAGGGGATGGGGTGGGAGTGCTGAGCACTTTCAGCATAATGGTCGTTTCATGCCTAATCAACAGTGCAGGGTCTACCTCGACCCTGTCCTGTTAATCACAGCGTTAAGCAAGCGCTCCCCAACCCCTGCAGGGTGTGGAATTCTAATGAGCGCTACAGAACATTAGCAGCATCTCTGTAAAAGTCCCCTTCAGGTCTGCGAGATCCAAACGCAGAGCTGCATTTGTACCGCATTGCAGGCGATAACAAACCTTAGCCTCTCATGCCATCAATCACGGTACCGGTACTCTCCGCGACTGGAAAAAAAGTGCCGGTACTGACAGCTCAGAACCGGTGAGTACTGGCCCATTTAAAGCACTGCCTACGTGTCAGATAAGCATGGACCTTGTGTCTGCGCACCATGGTATGTAGACCCCGCACATTCCAGGTCACACATTTAAAGCCCCCGTATTAGCCATAACTCCCTGCATCCCCAGACACAACAATGACAGTTTCCAACCATGCGCATATGCCAACACAATGCTGAACCCCCCACCCTCTCCAAACAACTGAACCCCATACCCTTCCAACCCCAACCTGAGCTTCCCAAACTACTCTCGGTTCCCACCCCCCCAGGACAGGCCCCGCCTCGGTCAGAACAGAACCCATCCAAACTATTGCAACTAGGTAAACCTCCCTCAAAGAAACACACTAAAATTCGCAGTCTCCACTGCGATGACCTTAAGGGCCAGTAGGGCGCGGTCCGATACTGAAGGAGTTCGTTAAACCAGATTAGCCCCGCGTATCCCGCCCTGCGATCCCCTCATGATCACTCACGAAGTTCCATATTAATGTCAATCTGCATCTACGGGCACGGCATTCCAGTTTCAGACCACCAAACCGTTCTCCAAAGCAAGTCTCTCAGGCCTCGACGATCTCTCCCGATGTTTGTGGCGTCACAATAGGGCCCTTGGCGCCACCAAATTCTGAAAGGTCCGTTTCCGACCCTGTGCCCTGCTCCTCCGAGTCTGTGCCTTTCTTGGACTGGCTCTGCACCGTCCCTGAGAGATCCACCACCGCCTGCAAAGCCGCTTTTCGCTCCTCCTTAGTCTGCGACACTGATGGTTTCCCAGATCTGTGCCGATGCTTCCGAATCCGTTGCGATTTCCTGGTCGGTTGTTTCCTCTGTGCCTCTTCCGCCCTGAATCTGGCCCCGTCCGTCCCGGCCTTATATGTGTCCCACCACGCCCAAGCGTCCGCCGAAGTGGTAAAGAAAAGTGTTTTATCGTCTACCACAATCCTTAGCTTTGCTGGGAAAAGGAGGGAGTATTTGATGCCCTCCACACGGAGTTCACGTTTCAGCGAGAGGAAACTAGCCCCGAGTCTCTGCGTATCGAACGTATAATCCGGGAACAGGGTGACTTTGTTGTTGCCAACCTGGAAGGGCCCTTCCTCCCTGGGTCTCTGCAGTAACCAGTCCCGGTCCTTATAATGTAGCAGTTTAAGCACTACCGGGCAAGGGGGCAGACCAGGGGCCGGCGGTCGGGCCGGGACTCTGTGGGCCCGTTCTAGCGAGAAGAAGGCAGAGAGCCCCTCCGGTGCCACTTCAGTATGCAGCCAATGATTGAGGTAACCTACCATGTTGTCTCCCTCGGTTTTTTCCGGAAGGCCTACCCGGCGAACGTTGTTGCGCCTACTTCTGTTTTCAGCGTCCTCCGCCCTCCTCTCCAGTACTTTTAGTCTGTCCAGAGCATCTGCCATCTGGCCCCCCAGTGTTTTATGTTCTGGTGCCAATTCTTGCAGGGATATCTCCACGCTCTTGACCCGGTCTTTAAGTTTATCATGTTCAGCTTTCAGAAGACCTAGGCCTGTCGCTACCTGGGCAATGTCCTGCTGCAGAGCATCCTTCGTGGTTGCGATAGCCTCCAGTATGCGGTCCTGCATGCGTTGGAGAGCAGAGTGGCCGTGATCCGCTCCGTCCATCGTTTCTGGTTCAGCCGCTCCGTCCCCCTTCCCTTTCGGCTTCCCCATCTCGGCGCCAGCAGTCGTTGGCCTCGGCAGCCCGATCGGCCGCTGTGTTCGGCTATCGTCCAATCTCCGTGCCGTCCGTCAGCAGATCAGGACCCTCGTCTCCGGAGAGTTCCCTGGAACAGCAGGGCTGGAGATCCGGAACACGCTTAAGACACCGAACACTGTTCAGGCCCCTCTCACGGGATCGGTCCGTCCCCCGGAATCAGCGCGCTGGTGATGGGGTCCCAAAAACCTCGGTCCGCACACGGAGAGTGGAATGGTCGCCTCACAGGGCTGCTGCCATTTTAGGTCTTCCTCTGCGAGCTCCCCAGCTCCCCTGCTCCACCGTCGTAGCTTCACCAAGGTGAGAAGGAGGGCCACCTGAGCCGTCTCACAGGACCGAGGGCAACCCTCCGATCTAGCAATCACCACTGGTACTGGACCTCCAGAGGTGCAGAACAGCAAGTCTCCTTTGTCCTCTTGTGGTAAATATTTGATTTACCGTCCTAATTTCTATGCAGGTAAGTACTTAATCAATAATAACTCAATCAGAAAGAAAAAGGCAGAGTCCGTGGTGTTAGAGTTCTTAGGGGTTTTATTCCTTAAAAAGGAATGGTCATGACCGGATATCTTGTTCCTGCCACCACTGGGGTGCAGGAAGGGATAGAGCCCTATTTTATTGACAATACATAGCTTATATACTTAAGTTACATTATAGAAACCAATACAGTAGGCGTAACAGCTGAGAGAAACAAGATAAAACACACACGTGGTAATGATACGTAGTTAGAAGGCGTGAACTAGGCGTGAACATAGAGGTGTGTGCTAGAAACGTCATAAGTAGGTGTCATAAGTGGGTGGCAACAAAAAGCAGAATCTTGCAATGTCAGCAGAAATCTGAGGCCTGGATGCGCGCGCAGCTGCATGACGTGTGATTGACGTGAAACTGGAGGGCGCAGGGGACTTGACATTTACAATGGCGGAAAGAGACAGAAGTCTGGCATGTCAGATCAACTCGTACCTCTATCATATCTGATATCTGATGTTTGGGAACCATATTATCTGGGCGGAAAAGGTCTCTGGGGCAGAAGCTATTCTATACTGACTGTGAGTGCGTGTATAAGCGCCTAAGTGTCTGCATGAGATGCGAGGGGCATGGGCCTGCCATGGTAACAGAGGCTATGAATTACTTGCACGGAGACAGTAAGGCCGGGCCCTTCGCTCTGCAGCTGGGGGGATGTTTACTTAAACTAGTAGGCAGGAATGCATTTTCGGAGAGCGGAACAGATAACTCGAAGGTTGAATTCAGTCTTGGCAGGCAGCAGGCTGAGCTAAACGCGGTGAGCCGCGCAGGGAGTAAGGCAGAGGTCACGGGTACAGAGACAGCCTGGGCTGAGGCTTTCAGAGTCAGAAAGCGGAAAAAGGCTCGATGGCAGAATTCAGGGCCTGCTTCGCCAGAGCTGAAAAACGTGTAAAGTACACCACAAAAAGACGTTGGCATGGCATACTTAGGAACGGACTATTCAACCCATTCTGGGTGGGTCTGAAAGAGGACATGTTAACGTTGGACGCAAATGTATTTGCGTCTTCATAGCTGGCACAGGAGGGAAGTTACATGCACTTTAAGCTAGTACATGGAGACGGTGGGGTACACGATAGGGAACATAACTTGACCAAAAATTTATATTTCCTCATTCCCTCCTTGTTCCCTACGGACCCTTCATGATATATCGATCCTCATGAATCGATCAGTCTGTTCTTTTAACATCATTTGCTCGTCTTTCTTCCTTTGTCGGTTTGAGAGAAAACTGGAATGTTCAATGCACGATGTGGCGCACAGTCCACAAATCGCTGGCCCACACTGTAGGCACAGGCAACAACTGAATACTATGACAAGGGCAATGCCTAGGAAGGATAGGATCTTCCATCCCCAAGCGGTTAACGTTGTCCAGAACCAACCGGACCAAGTCCAGGTGCCTGGATTCTGATGTATCGAACTTGCAATCTTATGAAGACGTGTAATAGCTTTGTAGACAGTTGGCGCGTTTTCTGGAATGAAAACACAGCAACTTGACCCGATGACCTTACAGGCTCCACCTCTATCTGCCAAGATGACGTCAATAACAAGACGATTCTGAAGAACAACAATCCGCATAGCAGACTGTTCCTCTGTTAAGTTACCTAGAGCGGAGGCAGTTTCATTTACTACTGCTTCGAGTGTTCTGGTTAATCTACGTATTAATTTACTGTTTTGGACGGGGCCTGTGAAGAAAAAGAATCCCTTATTGAAATCTGTGTATTGCTCCCATGCCGTTTCGGTATAGTCGACAATCGGGAGATCTCTTCGGAGTCTACTCTTTACTAGATTTGTATTTCTGTGATAATCAGGAGGGGCTAGGAAAACAGGTGGCAGAAGGAAGACAATGTAACAGGTACCATCCCAATCTGGAGGTAAGCGTATGTATGCGGTATGGCCACAAACAAAGTAGGAATGACGAGTAGCTCGAAAGGAAGACTTGCCATGATCACTGAATTCGACCACGGTAGTACATTTACTATGACCTAAGTGTACTGAACCCTTCTTTCTGACACATAAGTCACCTGTGACTGGTAGTACTGACATAGCAGGGAGAACTGGTGCGGCTTCGGATTCAACAGTGAGGATCATAAGGTTAATTGTATAATTACCTAATCCATATACTTCATTTTCTAGATCAGTTCCTACTCTAGTGGGGAGTCCCTTCTTGTCAGGGTAACAGGCATTAAGCAGAACTAAGTTCAAGTTTCCCCAAACCCAGCTCCCTTTAAAAACAGCGACATCAGGATCTAAGGAATTGATTATTCTAAACCATGCACCACAGGAGCCATTATGAGTGAACGGGTACGGAAAGAGGGGCAGAACTCCCTTGTATTTCTGGTAGGGAGGGAGTCGGCCACATATCCAACAGTTTGTAGCATTGTTAGTCTGATGGGAATGGTGTAACATACTAATGAATGTGTTGTTGCGCAGCGCGAGTCTGTAAGAAAGTTCGTGGGGAGGTAATTCACTAAAAGAATGTTCAGCAGAAACATTGAAAGCAGATTGTTCACGTTTGAAGATAGGGTAGTATATGGGAAGCAATATGCTAGCAACAATAATCAGGAGACTTAAAAAGAACATAATCAATAAAGTCACTATACAGTGACTACGGAGTGATTTGCAATATGCACGTTTCTTGAATTGTCTCTCTCTCTCTCTATCTCGATCTAGGGGATACATGTCAGAAACTATTTAACCGATTCACCTAGGGGAGGACTTAAACAATTAAACTGTCTGACTTGCTAGATCGAAGTTTCAGTCTGTACTCCTCTTGGGGAGTTTTCTCTCGTTCGGGAACCTTAAAGTCACTAGGTTCGATACAGTCTTTGGAGGGGGTGGACGAGTCTGGGTCTGGTTTCAGTTCATTGCACTTTTTAATATGACTCGTATGGATCCACCCCTTTCTGCCTTCCACCTTGATCGCGGTCTTCGTAGTAAGAAGGACGGTCTTCGGCTCTTTCCAGCGGGGCTCCAGCTGACTTTTCCTGTCGAAGTTCCTAATTAGGACAATGTCCCCTGGTCGGACATCGTGTGGCTTTACATCAGTGTTGTCAGGGAAGGCTGCAGCAACCTGTGAACGACATGATTGGAGTGCAGACATCAAGGAGGCAAGGTAATCTGTCAGCATATTACAATCGACATCAGTAATTTTCTTAGGCATGGGCGTCCCCCACATATTCGGTGGTCTACCAAAGACCACTTCGTACGGGGATAGTCCTGATCTCGAATGGGCAACCATTCTCATGTAGAATAATGCAACTGGCAGGGCGACTATCCAGTCGACCCCTTTCTCTTTACAAACTTTGGCAAGGCGGGTCTTTAGTGTCTGATTATGCCTTTCTACAAGGCCTGCGGCTTCGGCATGTCGGACACAATGGAATCTCCACTGATATCCTAGCAGAAGGGAAACATGCCTCATAAGTTCGGATGAGAACGGCTGTCCGTTATCTGAGTACACGACACGAGGCAAGCCGTACCGTGGGAAGAATTCTCGAACCAGCTGCTTGGCAGTGGTCGGGGCAGTGTAATCTGGGACTGGATATGCTTCGGTCCAACGGGAAAGTGCACAAACGACTACGAGGACATATTTGAATCCTCGACAACGGTCCATCTGGATATAATCCATCTGGAGGACTTCAAAAGGGTGATCGGGAGGATGGAATCCACCTTGCTCTACAGGAACGCTTTTACCGGGGTTGAACTGACAACAGATCATGCAAGTACGCACCTTCTGTTTTGCTGCTGCTCGTAAGTGTTTGTTGTACCAGAGATTCTGTAAACTGTCTAACATAGCTTTCTCTCCTAGATGTGCCGGACTATGTGCTGTATTTATCATGATTTGAACCATTGAGTCGGGGAGAAACCATGTAGATTTTCCCTTCGTGACCCATCCTTGATCTGTCTGGATCCCTCCTAGTTCAGTCCATTTCTTTATTTCATCTGAAGTAGCATGTGTCTGGATATCGATTACGTCTAGGGTGGGATCCCTGACTGACATACACTGTGTTGGTACTATTGTCTTTGTCACATCGGTAGTCTGGGTGTGAGTCAATGCTGTATGTTTTGCTGTCTGGTCTGCCAGGTCATTACCCTGGGAAACAGAATCCGCAACTTTTGTATGTGCCTTACACTTCATGACGGATATGCCTGAGGGCAGATGTATTGCTTCTAACAGTGCTTTAATGAGGGAACCGTGTTGTATCTTGGCACCATGAGAGGTCAAGAAACCTCGTTCTTGCCATAACATTCCGAAGTCGTGTACGACTCCGAACGCATAACGGGAATCAGTGTATATGTTAACATTTCTGTTCTTGGCTAGTATACAAGCTCGGGTCAGAGCGATGAGCTCCGCCGCTTGAGCAGACAGTGTGTCAATACGATGTGTTTCTTTAACTTCAGTTTCAGTGGTCACTGCATACGCGGCCACTAATTCTCCTGTACTTGTTCTCATGCATGAACCGTCCACGTAAAGTGTCAGGTCTGGATTTGTCAGTGGGACATCTGTTAAGTCTCGTCGAGGCTTTGTTACTGCATTAATGATCTCTATACAATCATGCGGGGCTGGATCTGTCATAATTGTAGGTAACAATGTTGCGGGATTCAGAATGCTGCAGCGTCTGATTTCTATGTGTGGCTGGAATAGTGTCAATTCATAACCTGTCAGTCGTGCTATAGTCAAGTGCTGAGTCTGAGTTCTGTTTAAAAGAACCTCTACAGAATGTGGAACTTGTACTGTTAATTGATGTCCTAAAACAATTGAGTCGCTCTGTCTGATTGCTAGTGCTGTTGCTGCTACTGACTTCAAGCACGCAGGGAGTGCCTGGGCTACTGAATCCAATGTACTTGAAAAATAAGCGCAAGGCTTATGTGAACCTGCTTGGTCTTGAGTGAGGACAGACAATGCTGTACCATCACGTTCTGTAACAAAAAGTGTGAACGGTTTGCTGTAACATGGTGTCGCTAGAACTGGTGCTTGACATAAAGCTTTCTTTAATTCCTCAAAAGCCTGTGTATGTTCCTGAGTCCAAGGGAGGGCAGTCGAAGTCGCTGCCTCCTGTGTTGTTAACTGAATCAGTGGTTTAGCTAGAAATGCATACTGGGGAATCCATTGTCTGCAGTACGAGGTGAGGCCTATAAAGGCCCGCACTTCCTTTTGTGTCTGGGGTTGAGGCATATTTACAATTAACTGGATGCGATCTGGAGTGAGCTGTCTCCCCACTTTGGACAGCAAGTGACCCAAGTACACAACTTGCTGAACACAGAATTGTAGCTTCGAAGGAGACACCTTGTGACCCTTGTCGGCCAGAAAATGTAAAACTGTCAATGATGCTTGTTCACATTCGGGCTCACTTCGTGCGGTGATCAGCAGATCATCGACGTATTGCAGTAAGGCAGTGTTAAATGGCATTATGATACAATCAAGTTGTCTTTTCAGTGCTTGGCTATAGATGCTGGGGCTTTCTGTGAATCCTTGAGGTGCGCGTGAAAATTTGAAACTTCGTCCATTTAAACTGAATCCGAAGAGATATTGGCTCTCTGGGTCAATAGGTACACTGAAGAAGGCGTTCTTGAGGTCAATTACAGTAAAGAACGTTGCTTCTGAATCAATAGCAGTCAATAGGGAAGAGATGTCGGGAACCACAGGGTACTGTGGAACAATACATTTATTCAGTTCTCTTAAATCAATCACCAGCCGATATACTGGCGGTGCATTGGGATCAGTACGTTTAAGAATCGGAATGATAGGGGAATTACAGATATTGGAGTCGGTCTCTACGACCACTCCTTGGGCAATGAGCTCTTCAATGATTTCCAGTAAAGCCACTACAGCATCGGGTGGTAACTTGTATTGTCTGATTCTGGGTAGAACAACACCTGGTTTGAGTGTAACACGGTATGGTGTAATGTGCATACAACCTACGTCAGTTGGGCCTTTTGCCCATAAGTGATCCGGTACATTTTTCAATCTGACATCAAACTCTCGTAATACATAATGACCCTTAAAGTCTCTCAAGAAAAGTCTAACTCCTTCCGGAGAACAACAGATCACAGCTCCTAGAGCCTTCAATGTTTTTATTCCTAACAGATTTTCTGGACAAGATTTCGTAAGTAACAAGTCTGTAACACGTGATAATGGACCCACAGCCAGGGGGACGGGTTTCGATACCTCATTTACAATAGGCTGTCCTGAAAAACCAAGGGAAACATTCTGTGAGCCTGAGAGGGGTGCCCCTGGGACTTCATCATGGCTGATTGTGGTGCGACTTGCCCCTGTGTCAATTAAAAACTTTCTGTCTTTTCCCAATACTTGACTGTGTACATAAGGACCCTCTTGATCTACAGGAATTTCAATAAGAGGCAAGCCACCCTCCCTCTCTAGGCTGTTTCATGTGTATCGTGGATAATCGGGGTAATCAGATTGGGCATACTGGTACATCTGCTGCGAGACTTGCTGAGTCGCGGCAATGGGCTGTGGCTGTGACTGTGACTGTCTCTGTGGTACCGCTACTGTCTGTGCTGCATGTGGTGAAACATGCATAGGCTGTGTATTCTGCATGGGCTGTATATTCTGTGAAGTCTGTTGCTGAGTCTGATTTTGTCTAGGTGGATGCGGTCTTTCTTTAGTTTTACCTGTCGATATATTATGTTTCAGGACTGGGCATTCATGTACGTAGTGACCTGGCTGCTTGCAATAATTGCATGTCCCTCTAACGGGAGCTGTGGCGTGACCTGTCTGGGTCGTACCCTTTCTCTGACCGTCGGCTGGAACCGACTGGGCCACTAACATTTTCATGTTCGTGTCTTTCATGCGTTTCTGTTCCTGATCCTGTTCTTCTCTAATTCTGTTCTGATGGTATTGTAACATCTGTAACATCTGGGATGGCGTATTTGCTTGCCAAGTACTTTCAACTTTGTACCCGCGGTTCTTAACTAGTGGCAGGGAATTCTCGACTAATTTTGATACAAAAAGATGCGGGTACGACTCGCTACTCGGCTTAAGGCCACTATTGATAATAAAACATTTTTCCAATCTTGAATAGAAGTCACTGGTATCTTCATCGTGTTTCTGTTTACAGGCCGAAATTGCGTCCTAGTCTTCCTTTCTAGTTGTCAGTAATCTTGGCAGAACCTGTACTATTAAACCTGGTAATGCTTTAGTTTTCTCCCCAAGGCCTAGCCCAGGGGTACGAAGTTTCTCCTCGTCCTCTATTTCTGTCCACACAATCTTTTTATCTCCCACCTCCCATTCTCTTTCCTTCAGCTTCTCGTAGATGCCCGTGGGCAGCAGTACCTTTAACATTTTCATAATATCTTCATATGTGTAATCTCCCATCAGTAACATGTCTTTAAGTTCTCTGTGAAAACCTGCAGGGTCTTTATCGTGACACGGTACTAGTTTCTTCATTTCCAATAGTTCTAACTTGGTCAGAGGTGTGTGTACATACACACATTTCAGGGTGTTATCAGTACCCATGACTGGGTGTACTTCTCGTAAGGGGTTCTGACTTTCAATGCCATGTAGACGCTCCATATGATACGTTTTTCTTTCTGGGAGCGGAGCGGGAACGTATTCGGAGCTTAAGAACGTGTTATATCTGTGCCGTTGTTCTAGAATTATTTGAATTAACTTGGTACTTAGGCCTCTCCATCTATCCATGAGTAGTGCTTCTAATGTATCGTGTAAGGGACCTGGGTCAGAATGTTGATGTCTGAATAACGTGAGGAGGTGCTGAATCATGTATACACCTGCTAATTTCTGCTCGTCTGGGGAAAGGTTCAGGAATGTCTGCGCTACTGTGTCATCATTGTATATGTTCGGATTGTCAGCCCATAGTACAGCTGACCGGGCTAGTTCTTGTTCATCCATAGAATTTAGTACATGGTACCCCATTCGTTCTCGAAGCATTTTATCAGTCTCTTGAAACTGATGTTCAGGAGAATTCGGTTTTGTTATGCCAGAGAGGAAGACTCTCTTGCTTTCTGGACGAATGCCTTTCCTAAGATAAGTTCCTTTACCTACATACGCTATCGTGTCTGTAGTCTTTTCTGGTTCTCCAGATCCTTCCTCCTCCTCAGAGGAAGCTCCTTCTTTCTCATTTTCGTGTACTTCTATTACTGCTCTTCTTATTTTCCTGTACATACTGGCTATGCAATTCTGTTTATCATGCTTTCCTTCGGCTATATTTTGACCCCACTTTGTTAGGGCATCCATTTCATCCTGTTCTGTCTCAGGCCTGTCTCGTTCTCTTATTAAGCAATTTATGAAAAAACGTAGTATATATGCTTGAGTGTCGACTTTCTGATGTGCCATGGCCTCCTTAATACTTTCAGGGTTTTCCCCAGTCCGGACAAAATGATATATCCTATCTAGGTGCTCTTTCATTCCTGCGAATAACACTAGGTAATCTGTAGCTTGTCGTAAACGTAGCGATGCTATCAACATCCTATCGTCTTTACCGGGTACTGGATCGTATCTGCAAACTTGAAGCGGTTCTTTGAGTATGTCGAGACGGGGTGATTGGAATGTAAAGGGCTTCTGCATGTCCCTAAGGTTTAATCTGTGTGTTGCTGGCGGGGTCTGGTAACCCCCGGTCGCACCTCCTGAGGCGGAGGCTTGAGCATTATCTCTCTGTGGAGTCTGTATCTGTACTTGAACTTGTCTTTTAGTAGGATCTAGCGCAAGCGGATTTGATATATTAATTTTAGGTGGGGGGAGTGGTGGAGGTGGAGGAACAGGCTGTCGGACGGGAGAACCTTGTTGCGTGCGGTAGTGGCAAAATACGATCTTGGGGCGGGTTGCCACCTCCGTCACCGTCAGTAGGCGGGACGCGGGCAGGTGGATTGGTGTAAGCGGGTGCTACATCATTTAGATAGGAATTCAGAAAGATGTCTTTAGTAGTCCTGTGTTTTACTTTAATTGGAACCAATGGTGGTGGCAGATTTTTCGGCATTTCTGAAGTGGCCTCAGGCGTACCTTCGGCTACTAAGTACATACCATTTACAAGATTGTTTCGTGCGCGGTCTACTTGTTCTGATTTTACTCGAATCCCTTCAGTAACTAATTCGTTTTCTCGGGCTTTATCTGATTCTTCTCTATGTCTGTCTTCTCTACGGAGTGCTTTTTCAGCACGTTTATGTGATTCTTTACGCCAAAATTCTATGGCGTCTTTCTGAGATTGTCTGGCTTTCTTTTTCCATAATGCTTCTTCTACCTTCATGATGCACTCGGCATCCCATGTTCCGGTAACAGGCCATCTGTGTCTTTCGTCTAGATGCTTAGTATAATCGGCCCATAAATCTAGATACAATATGGCGTCTATGCCATGTTTCTGATACATGAAGTTTCCAGGAGTGTCCCTAGGGGGGATAGGAATTTCTTCCTCTAGTATCCCTTTTCTAGTTCCTATCTGTTTTAACTTATTGAAAAACGGCATCTTGTTTACTTAGTACTGAATGCTCAATCCTAGCTGTTTAATTCTGACTCTGAACACAATTAGTTACACAAGAACACAATAATGCACATTAGAAACAGTCACTCATACCACGACATTAAACACATAAAAAAGACATTTGAAACATATATGACTACCCCCTATACTGGATGTACTGCTAAACAGCACAGATACACTGCTGAGAACAGTGCAAGAACTAGGATAACTGATATACTGCTAAACAGTACAGATACACTGTCTAAAACAGTGCAGACCGAATTTGTGTACCCAAACCCGTCTAGATACGTCCCAGCAATGGTACTCACCGGGAAGCACGGAAAACAGAAGGCCTCGGAAAACTCGACTGGACTGGACCGGACTCGACTCGACTCGACACGTTGATACTTCGGAAAACTGGTGGGCCTCTTGACACCTCGGACCTTGCTTCTTTCGACTAGGCTGTGGTCGGGATCCTCCGCGCTCCTCACCGCCTCGTCTGGGTGCTGATTGCAGTCTTCGTCGCCTCCTTGGGCCAGAGGGAGATACAGGAAATCCTGCCAGTACGCGTAGTTTCCGTCTAACTGATGGCAGGGGACAGAGCTTGCAACGCACCAACCGGCGCGTGGGGTGGGGGAGTGTCTGCATGAGATGCGAGGGGCATGGGCCTGCCATGGTAACAGAGGCTATGAATTACTTGCACGGAGACAGTAAGGCCGGGCCCTTCGCTCTGCAGCTGGGGGGATGTTTACTTAAACTAGTAGGCAGGAATGCATTTTCGGAGAGCGGAACAGATAACTCGAAGGTTGAATTCAGTCTTGGCAGGCAGCAGGCTGAGCTAAACGCGGTGAGCCGCGCAGGGAGTAAGGCAGAGGTCACGGGTACAGAGACAGCCTGGCGCTGAGGCTTTCAGAGTCAGAAAGCGGAAAAAGGCTCGATGGCAGAATTCAGGGCCTGCTTCGCCAGAGCTGAAAAACGTGTAAAGTACACCACAAAAAGACGTTGGCATGGCATACTTAGGAACGGACTATTCAACCCATTCTGGGTGGGTCTGAAAGAGGACATGTTAACGTTGGACGCAAATGTATTTGCGTCTTCATAGCTGGCACAGGAGGGAAGTTACATGCACTTTAAGCTAGTACATGGAGACGGTGGGGTACACGATAGGGAACATAACTTGACCAAAAATTTATATTTCCTCACTCTGCGTCACCAGCTCAGGCCTCAGGACGCCATCTTGGATCGAAGCTGACCGTTCCTGCGGTATTTGCTAAGTTCGAATTTTTTGGAAGATAAGCGACCGTAGTCTGCAAACCCAGGACGCTGATGCCTCCGTGACACCTTCAGCCAATGAATTTTCCAATTTCCGTTGGAATTCGCGTGGATTATCAGGATAATATCTGGGATCGGGCGCGGAGCTCCGGGCTCACGCTGCCTACCTCCTCGGCATCCAAGCCACGCCCCCCCTATCTAATGTTTCCATGCCGCCTCAAAGTCATAGATAGCGTGCAGATCAAGATCTTCTTCTCAGAAATTAAAGCTCAGGCGCATCTCGATGAGATGAAAGAAAGGAAAGGAGGCTCAAAGTCCATGACGGTGGCCTTGAGGCGTCCAAAGTAATGAGGCGTATTATTGGGGAAAAAGATATGGCTAAAATTGGATAAAACTAGCAGCAGCAGCACTTAGTAGTGTGCATCACAGAGGCGCATTAAGGCTTTAAGAGGAGCAGGGGTAGGGGGACGGGTGGCACTTGGGGCTACCGCTGTCACGCATAGGTCAGGACTGACCTATTTGCCCGTAAGTGGGGGGGGGGGTTAGGGCGGGATCGGAGGGGGGGAGGGAGTGGGGTACAGGGCACATCTTTTTTTTTAGGCTAGGTTACTACATGCAGGGAAGCACTGAGAAAGCTGGGATGTATGAATGGGTGAATGCATTGCAACAAGGGAGAAACAACAAAACATTGTTTGTTACTGATCTGAGTCTGATGGGATATTTACTCGATGTGCATTAATGAGTATACGCATACTTACGGTTAATGTTTGTGGCCTAAATGATCGCACCAAAAGACAGCGGGATGCAACATGGTTAAAATCCTTAAATGTGGACTTGGTCTGCCTACAGAAAACCCATATAGAGGGAGAACAAGGTCATCTATTAGAGCAGTTGGGATTCTCCGTATTAGCATATTCTAAGAAAGTGGCTAAAAACAGAGGAATGGCAATACTAGCGAAACGCAGAGATGTTATAATAAGGAGAAAGCTGGAAGGCCGATGGGGGGATGGGTACTTATAGAATATAAAGCCAACGAGGAGTGGGTCACATTAGGCTGCATATATGGCTCGACGGAAGATGATCCGGATATTCTGTATTTTCTGGATGTAGAGCTAGCCATCTGGTCCCCCACTGTTATTCTGGCCGGGGATTTTAATATTAATGGGGCAGGAGGACTGGGAATGGCTTTTGGCAGGGGTATCATGGTAGGAAAAAGAGAGTCTGGCGGTCATTATATAATCTCACAAAGAATAACGCGCTAGTGGATGTATGGGGGGCCCTAAAGCCTGCTGAGCAGGGATTCACCTATTACTCAGCTCCACATAAAAATTGTGCCAGACTAGATTATTTTTTTGTTTCAAATTCTTTACAATCCAAAGTTAAAATTGAGAGACTTCCTCGGATAATCTCTGACCACAACCCCTTGATCTTAACGTTAAATGTTGGTGTGATTACGGGCCCGACTCCGGTCTGGACATTCGAGAGAGGGTTGTTAAAAGATGATGCTTATATTAGACACATGAATAACTGGATTAGTACCTTTTTGGATATTAATAGAGGCAGTACGGCAATTGGGAATATGTGGGACTCCTTTAAAGTGGCTGTACGAGGGGAGACAATAAGCTTTAGTGTAGCAAGTCGAAGGAGGGATAGACAAAGGGAGGCGGAGCTCGTCCAATCGGTGGCAGAGGCAGAAGAGGAATTGACTCAGAGTGTGGTTAATGGGGCCCCTCTAGAACAGGTTTTATAGCGAAAGCTAAAATGGAGGCGGAGGAGAGCATAGCAATCAAGACGGCTAAAATATATCTAGCGAATAGAGAAAGGTGTTATGAATTCAATGAAACTGTGGGCCGCACCCTTGCTATTCGCACAAGGCAGAATGTGTCGACAGGACAAGTAAGGGAGATTCAGGATGATGCAGGAACAACAGCTCAGGTCCAGAGGGGATTCGAGAAGTCTTTAGAAAATTCTATATTTCTTTATATGATCAAGAGTGCCCGAGTGACTTATCTAAAATATGTAACTATTTGCGAGCTATACCGGCGGCTACCCTATTGGAGGATGAGCGTACTAAGCTTGAGGCCCTGTTTACCTCAGAAGAGATCCTGACCGCTTTAACCAGCCTCCCTTCAGGGAAGGCCGCAGGCCCTGACCAAATCCCACTAAAAAAAATTAAAACGTTCTGGGATGTAATTAGGGAGGACTTTATCACTACAATGCAGCAAGCGCAGATAGGAGCATCAACCCCACACAGTTGGGTAGGGGCTGACATTGTAATACTTTTAAAAAAGGGCAAATCACCTAATCAACCTGGATCCTATAGGCCAATAACCCTAATGAATGCAGACACAAAGGTCTACTCTAAGACACTTGCACTAAGAATAGCAAAGGTAATTGATACTCTGGTTAGCATTAATCAGCAAGGGTTTATACCAGGAAGGGGAAGCACTCATCATACCCGAAAGGTTATTACTTTATTTGATGCCGCAGAGGTTGCAGGAGACCCGCTCGCAGTGATGTTATTGGATGCTGAAAAAGCTTTCGATAAGGTCTCCTGGAACTTTCTTTGGTTTATTTTGAGAAGGGTGGGATTTGGGGGGGGGCTGGTGAAAGCTCTAAAGGTTCTATATGCAGAACCATCTGTTTGCATAAGAGTAAATGCAGGGTTTACGCTACCATTTCAGATAAAGAGGGGTACACGACAGGGGTGCCCCTGCTCCTCGCTCTTGTTCGCACTCTACATGGATCCATATATAAGGCCTATAGATTTAAATGATAACATTTTCCCAGTAAAGACATACAGGGGCCAATGCAAAATCCTGGGCTAAGCCGACGACGTGGCAATTGTCACACCTAAACCCACAGAGGCTCTAGCCTTGGTTGAGGCAGAGGCACAATTATTTGGAGAAGTGTCTGGCTATGCCCTCAACACTGCAAAAACGCAGATCATTAAAAACAGTAAGGTGGATTGCATAGATCATAGGCTGGTGCAAAGTGGAATTTACTTAGGGGTAAAAATAACGCCAGACTTAGATAACCTTGTGGAGTTAAACATATCACCGATAATAAATAAAGCCAAGAAGGACTTAGATAGGCTACATACTATACACTTCTCGATAGTAGGTCGAACCAATATAGTCAAAATGATCTTTCTCCCGAAGTTTTTGTATTTATTCAGGGCTATTCTATTCTATTCTATTGTTTTGGTAGAGCGCAAACAGCTGCCCCAGCAATGAGGCGTCCCGGCGCTAGGAACCACAGAAACCTGGCCTGAGCGGGAAAGGTGGGAGGAAATTAGGGGAGAGGGAATAGGTACGTTTTAATTGCTTTCCGGAACGCCGGTAGGCTTTCTATGGAGCGGATGTATTGTGGCAGACTGTTCCAAAGTTTAGCTCCAAGGAACCTAAAAGAGCGGCCGCCCATGCGGCAGAGTTTTATGCGTGGAACGCATAGGAGATTTTGGTTTGAGGATCTCAGGTTACGTGGCGGCACGTAGGGGGTGAGGAGTGGTCGAAGCAGTGGGGGGGTATCCAGTTTGATGATTTTGAAGGACATGATAAGGGCCTTGAACTTAATTCTGGAGTCGACGGGTAGCCAGTGTAATTTTTGTATGGTCGCTCTGGCTGAACATCTGCGGGGGAGGCCGACTAGAGTTCTAGCCGCAGAGTTTTGCACGCGTTGGAATCGTGCTACCTCACTTTTGTTGGCGCCAAGAAGGAGAACATTGGCGTAGTCAAGACGCGAAAGGATGGTAGCTTGAATGATAAGTTGGCGAGTCTTGGCATTGAAGAAGCCTAGTATGTGGCTAAGACTCCTCAGCAGGCCGATACAGGTGCCAGCAACTTTTTTGGTGTGGGCCTGAAAATTGAGTGAGGCATCCATCCAGACTCCTAGGTTTTTCACTAGGGGTTTGGGAGATGGGAAGGTGCCTAGGGAGGACGGCCACCAATGCTCATTCCAGAGGCTGGTGTTTTTGCCAAGGAGTAACACCTCTGTTTTGCCAGCATTAAGCTGTAGACAGTTATTTGTCATCCATTGAGCAACCGCGGAAAGGCCGTTTTTGAAACTGGAGGATGAAATGGAAGGGGCTTCTGTAAGTGCGATGGCCAGCTGAGTGTCGTCGGCGTACGACACTAATGTCAGGCCCCACTCTTTGGCCACTGCCGCCAAAGGCTTGACGTAAAGATTAAAGAGGGATGGGCTCAACGCAGAGCCCTGCGGAACTCCCTGTGCAATAGGGTGGGGTTTGGATAGAAAGGGGGGAGCAGAGACCCGAAAGGATCTGTCTTTGAGAAAAGATCGGAACCACTCCAAAGCATGGCCAGACACTCCAAATGTTTCCAAACGATTGAGGAGGATGTCATGAGATACCGTATCAAAGGCCGCGCTGAGGTCGAGAAGAATCAGCGCAGCACTTTGACCGGCATCTAAAATCGTTCGAAGGTGCTCTGTGGTGGCCAGAAGAGCAGACTCAGTACTATGGCCTGGTCTGAACCCATTTTGGGATGGGTCCAGGATGTTATTATTGACCAAGTGCTGAGATAGAGTGCTGTTCACATGTGCCTCAGCGAGCTTAGACAGCCATGGAAGCAGGGAGATTGGTCGAAAATTCTCCGGTTTCGATGGATCGAGGGTGGGTTTTTTGATGATGGGTGAAACCCACGCTTGTTTCCAGGCGGATGGTAGGCTCGCTGAGGTAAAGGAGAGGTTCAGCATAGAGGTAAGTGGGGGTAAAAAGAAGTTGAGAGATTCTACGAATTGAGCCGGGCGCATGGGGTCAGCCGGTGAACCAGATTTAACTTTTTGGCAAAGTTTAATGAGGTTATCATCGGAAATTTCCGGGATGTGAGTCAAGGTAGAATAGTTAGAAGAAGGAGAAAGGCTATTGGTAGGGCTCGGGGAATGCTGAGGAAAAGATAGGCTATACCTTTATTGTTCGAAGCCAAGTGGTTTTAGGGTCTTAAGAACATGATAAATCAATTCATGTGGGCACATGGAAAGACCCGAAGGGCGCTTAGATACATGGCACTGCCGAGGGGGCGGGGTGGATGGGCCCTGCCTGACTTAAAATTATACTATTGGGCAGCATCCCTCCAATGCATGGCAGGCTTACTTGAGGGGCGGAGAGTGAAGGACATGATGAGCTAGAAACTTTGGCAATCTATTCATTAGTGCTAGGAGATCAAGCTGAGAACCTCTTACTGAAGTTTACAGAGTATAGCTATTTCAAGAGAACTAAATTTAAAACGGTTATGGCCGCCCACAAGATCTGGACTTCCTTTTGCAAAAAAAATTGGCCTAGGCAGATATAATGCTTACACCAGATTGAGTAATAATCCTAATTTCCCTGGCGATATATTCTCAGTAGCAGTATTCTCTGAATGGGAAAATCATGGGATTAGCAAAATGAGTGCTCTGATAGGACCGCGGGGGTGTTGCAGTTTAGCAGTCTACAGGCAATATATGGATTATACGCAACCCACTTCTTTAAATATCTGCAAATCAGAAGCTTTATCCTGACAAAAACTGGAGGGCCTGCGGGATTCACAATGAACTCCATTCTGGATACTATACAGGCTGGTACAGATTGTACAATTAAAAGATTTTATTTCGAATTAGTAGAGCATCAAGCAGATGATTTGGGAAAGTATGAAGGTAAATGGATGCAGAAGCTGGGCGCAGAGAAATAAAATGTCCGTAGATCACTGAAACTAGGGCAGAAACTACTGTGTTCAGCATCGCTCCAGGCGCAACTTTTTAAGACATTGTACTTTCTGTATTATACCCCATCTAGGATTGCACAATGGGGAGGGGTAGCTGCCATTACGTGTCCCAGATGTGATAGCACTGAAGCTGACTTAGCCCATATGTTTGCCACTTGTACTCATTTAAAAATGACCCAGGAGGAAATTGAAGTATTTCTTAAAAGATCATTAAGTATAGAAATCATCTCAACACCTTCAGTTGTACTCCTCGGAATAGAGGATAATGCTAGTCAGACCAACCATGAATATTTCATCTTTGTGGCTATGGCTGTCTTAAGGCTGTGTATTGCTACAGCATGGCTGGATCGTCTACCACCTACGTTCCACCAATGGCTAATGAAATTACTAGCTGCCTACAATCTAATCTTGAGAAAGCAATTTATGCAAGGAGCGGTGGAAGAGGCAAGAAACTAGGAAAGGAAATATGGAATCCTATACAGAGGTGGAAGGAGAGAGATCCGGGGTAGGACCGAAAACAAGGGGACCAATGGAATTAATTTAATTTCTTTCTTTTTTTTTGTTGTCTGTTATGCCTTTACCTGTATTTTCATTTTATTTGTATATTCTTGTATGATGTATGACAAACCTTGCATGTTAAACTGTAATGATATATTTTTTTATGTGCTCTGTACAACAAATCGGGGGGGGGGGAACCTGAATATAAATATATTTAAAAAAAAGGAAACTTGCACTGCAGCGCCTGGTTCCTAATCGGCGGCTTCCCCACAACACTGAGGAAATCCGGACACAGGGAGCTGTACTCACGGAAACCTGCTCTCCCTGTTTCACCCGGATTAGGCATGAATGATAGGCTGGCAGCATTGAGGCGATGGCTCCTATGCTAACCTCTTACGGCAGCCATGCCGTGGCCTGTGAGGGGGTGGGCAGCATAATCACGCAGCCATCCCTGCTATGGCGGAGGCAAGCATGTCAGATGGACAGGGGTCGGTAGATCTGCGACATGCAGACTATCTCACAACATATGGGTTACGTGTTACCCTCAGGGGGGCATGCGTGTCCCCAAGGAAGTCCTGGTGCGCTGGGCAAGTGTTCAACCGCAGGGTTTGGTCCCTGTGTTGGGAAGCCGGGTTCAGAGTTTTTCTGACCTGGAGAAAGGGACAAATGTAATCAGTGTCCTGACCAATGTAGCTTCCAGGTGTACCACTCCAGGTGAGAGGGTACAGCACTCTGGAAGGGGGTGCAGATGGAGGGAGTCCTCGCCTCTGACCCCGGTTCAACTAGAATGTTAAGACCCTAGGTTGGAGATCAGGTTCAGAGTGCCCACCCTGACCTGGTAGCCCAGTTGCAGAATGGAACCCCTGAACTGGTGGGCAAATTGTGCAGTCCACCTGCTACAGGAACCCTGGCAATTCTGGAAGGGGGTACCGCTCCAAGTGGAAGGGTACAGAGCCCCAAGGAAGAGGACAGGGGGGAGAGAGGCCACCCCACTTTCTGGAACAGCCGCCAGGTACAGGCCTGGGGCTGGTGGGTCAGTGTCAGGATGTCATACCTGACCTGACAGGTGGGAGAGTGGACGAGGGGTGCCAAGCACCTGGGGCTACTGCCCCCGCTCTCTGAAACCACAGAGGTTTGAGAACCCTGAGAGGCATAATGCATGGGTCTCATCCCTGATTACTGTCAGTGGCCTCTGTGACTTGCAGTCTGTCTGTTGGGAAACACCTGTGAGCAAGCTAATGTTAGGTGCTGCACAGGTGGTGTCCACAAGTGAAGAGAAGGGTTCCACATGGGTTAGCTTGATGGACCCTGAGAGTATGGACAGCGGAATCGAAATGGGTTCAGATTGGCGCTGAACTGGAATATGTTACTGCTGTTGCGGGCCAGTTCCATGTTCTATCGCCCAAAGCAGGGAAGCTCATCAAGGTAGTGATTGGTCTACCCTGCTTTTAGGTTGGAAGCTGGTTGTGTTGGACTTGGCCCTTTTTGCAGGGTCATCCCTGAACTTTTTGCCTTCCTCCTACATTTTGTCTGACCTGTTGTTGACTATTTTATGACTGTGGGCACTTTACCACTGCTGATCAGTGCTAAAGTGCATATGCTCTCTATGTTAAATTATTGTATGGATTAGTGACTCCATGATTGGCTGATTTGGTTTACTTGTCAGACCCTAGTACAGTGCACTGAGTGTGCCCAGGGCTTGTAAACCAAATGCTGCTGGTGAGCTTGCAGCACTGGTTGTGCCACCCACAGAAGCAGCCTGTAAAAGTGTGATTAAGGTCTGCTATTGCAGAGCCTGTGTGCAGTCTGGTACTGGCATGCTGACTGGGCAATTGCACCCACTTGCCAGTCCCTAAACCTTCCCTTTTCTTCATATCAGACACCCCTATGGTAGGCCCAATGGCAGGGTGCATTGTGAGTATTAGGTAGGACAAGCCCTGATGTGTGTGGCATGTCCTAATAGTGAAATACAGCCATTTTCGTTTTTCACTATTTCAAGGCTACCTGTTCTCCATAGGCCAGTATGGGTAGTTAGATTATTACATTTTATCATCCAAACTGACTCAGGGAACATGGTTGAAATTCGAGTTCAGTGATAAAATGCATCTTTAAGTGAAGTTGGTTTTAACATTCTGTGTTTGAAAATACCTCTTTTAGAACATAGGTATTTTCTTGTCTAACTATCCAAAGCCTACCTCTGCTAGTTTGTGTCTATTCCCTGTCTGGAGTTTGAGTGACAGGGATAGGGAATTCCAGAAGACAGAATGAGTCAGCCCAGTGGTGAATAGAGAGATCTGCATCTAGATGGGTGGGAGGAATTGCACCTGGGACCTGAATAGGACTGTGCCTGCCCCCACAGTGCTATCTCCACCCCCTGTGGGGTGTCTGATGTCTCTACCCTGCGCTGTGAAAGAAGAGGAGTAGTCATGTCAACAGAGTGCTACAGGGCTGTGCCTTTCCTCCACAATGCTGCTCCACCTTCTGTGTGACATCTAAGGTTTCTGCCCTTCACTGTGAAAGGTAAAAAGGAATCATGTAAACAGAGTTCTCCAGAACTGGTTTGGACTAGGCAAAGGCCCCTCTGCCCTCAGAGGGCAAAGGGTTTTGGGGTATAAATATTGGGACCCTGATCCCAAGAAATTAGATCACTTTTGGACAACAAGAAGAGTTGAGGAGCGCAACCAGAAGAAACTGAGGAGAGACTATCCCTAAGCTGAAGTGCTGCTTGGGGGATTGGCCTGCAGTGGTTCTCTGACCGCCAAAGGAAGGAGAACGGAACTTTGTGTACTTTATTTCAACTTGTAAGGATCTCCAAGGGCTTGAGAGAAGAGCTTGCCTCCTGCTTAATTCTCAGGGACAACAGACTTCAACCCCCAGCTCCCCAAGAGTTCTTTGGAAGTGCCTGCTGCTGTTTTGGGCCTTCTGAGGGACCGCGTGTCGCAAGGAGCCGCTATCGTCGCATCTCTGAAAAAGGATGTCGCCGCTGCAGTTACGGCATCGAGCGGAAGTGTCTCGCATCAAAGGAGAAGAGTTTGGCTGACAAAGCCGCATCTCTAAACAAGGGTGTCGCCGCCACAGCTGACGAATCGAGCCGAGACTTCTCGCAGCATCGGAGAAGCATGCCATATCTGTAAGCTCTTCATGTCTTTATTTCTTTGCACCGGAACTTTACTGCATTTCCATCGCTGCAACACTTTTGTTGTGGAAGCGCAACGCATCGCAAGGTACATTGACTTAAAGTGTCGCATTTTAAGAACTGAACAGAACTAAGCTAAACCTACCATTTTAAGTACAGTATTGTGGAATTTTGTCTTTTATGTTCTTGTGATAAGTCTACATAAAGAATACTTCTTTTTTTATAAAAAACCTGTGTGGTTTCCATCTGTAGTTTTGTAATGAAAAGAGAGAGGATCCAGAAATCCTGAGTCTGGATATGAATCCCTAAACGTCTCAGAGGATTATTGTTCAAGGCTCTGGACCTCCCCAGCCTGAAAAGAAACGAGCAAGAAGAAAGTTTGTCATTTTTTTTCTTCTTTGAAGATATTGTTCAAGGCTATTTATGTTTTTCCAAGATGATAACTTATCAGGATCAGTTTCAAACATTTTCATGAAATATTGCAATAAGCGGATTTACCGGATGACAAGAAGTGATACCCTATGGTGACCGTCTCTCAAATTTGGTGTTTGCAATATTTCAGGAAAATATTTGAAACTGATCCTGATCCTTATAAGCGCTGAGATGCCCAAGGGTAGTCACGCGCTCCTCAAATCCTATAAACATAAACATAAACATAAACATAAGTTATCATCTTGGAAAAACATAAATAGCCTTGAGAAAGCCCTGGTTTTACTCGCCACATAGGGCGAAACGCGTATTGGCTGTTCACTCTGTTCTCTCTTGCTCTTCTTAAATAATATCTTCACAGAAGAAAAAAATAGAAAAGAATGACAAATTCGTGAAAATGGATGAAATAAAGTGAAAAACAAAAATAAAAATAACTAATTTCACTCCAACCAATTCGTACTCTGCTATCTTCATGAAGAAAAATATACCAATTGACGGGGGTGAATATAACACTTGGAAAGGAGGATCAAATGCCCACAACGTTCTTCTTGCTCGTGTCCAATTGTAGTGTTGTCATTGGGTTACTGTATGTGGTCAAAAATGCTTTACACACTGCCTCTGAGTTAAGCCTGTCTGCTCGTGCCAAGCTACCAAGGGGGTGAGCAGGGGTTATTTTCGGAATGTACCCCCTTACCCTGACTAGAGGCAAGGGTCCCTATTTGTCACAAGTACCTACCTGTGCCTACTACAGACCCCCAAATCTCACTGTCTGCAATATGATGCCTAACATTACCCTTGAGGATAATGTAGGCTCCCACCTCCTGCAACCTGTAGTTTCAATCCTCCAGTCTTTCAAGTGGTTCAACACCATTTTCCCCTTTTTTGTGGGACAGCATCCCCTTTCTAGATGATTGCTTCCATAACCAGCCTATCTACGGGGGCTGTCAGGGCAGAGAATATTTTGCTTAACTGAAGCAACCCAAAACCTGCCCATAGAGCAGAGGATGCCCCATCTCTGTTGCAGTTGCCCAGATATTTGCACCGGACCCTTAGCCTTGCTTAACTAAAGCTCAATCCGGTGACCCTTGGAGCACAATCCAGCTACAGACCTAGTTCACTTTGTTATACCTGGAATGATTGCCCTCCACAAATTCAAGTCTGCATTCAGCTTACCTTTTAGTCACCTTAAAATGCAGGGTGGAACATACATGTGTATATCACCAATGATACTGTTAGAATCACAGGTTCCCATTTTCAAGTATTGCAGCAGCCCCCTTTTGATGGTCTTCTGAGACCACACTGCCTCACAGCACCTTACCCTGCTACCACATGCAGCTCCATTAATGCCCGGGTGTGCCCTGAAAAAAACACCTGACAGGATGAACTATCTGAGGAACCAGAAACAAGTGACAATAAGCAAGTGCGTCCTCGTGTACTTGCCATGAATCCCTCCTGTCTTACAGAAATGACGCCTGTTCAGCTCCTTCTGAGGGTACTTCCCTTTTGCCTAACTGCTAGCATGTGCAGTCGCGACATTAAATGTGTAACAACACGGTTTGTGCCCACCTTAATGTGCCATGTTGGAAGCAACTAGGCACCCCACACACCTTGTTGCTCCAATTGTTGGGACAGCAGCACCCTATGTTGGCTGCCAGCAACCCCAACCAGCCTGGCTAGTCCGGCTCTCCGGGCAGGGCATTAGAGCTTAACGGAAGCAACATGGAGCCAACCCTTAAATTGATAAATTGATATTTTGTATAGCGCACTACTCTTGTGGCGCTTGTACGAACACCGCTGTGGAACCCCTCCTGGCTTTCCCTGTGAGGCGTCCACTCCTGGGCACCCCCAAGGTGGAGGCCAGGTATCCTTAGCGTTGTGGGGGCCGTTGTGGAGATTAAGCAAGCTATTGCCCAGAGTTGCAGAGTGGGACTCCATGATTGGAATAGGCACCGAGGCGAGAATGATCAAGTCCGTGGAATTTTGAGCCCAAGACCCGCCAAGGTGGGGAATTGAACCCTGGTCACGGGCTAGACCTCTGGATCAGGGTCTGCCGCTCTAACCATTGAGCCACACTTCTCCACTACTACCCTTGGTTCTAGGATGCACTTACTTTGCCATGTTCACCAGAGATTGCACAAACCTTCTTGATTACTAAACCCTAGTGACCGCCCTAACAGTGTCACATCTGGTTTGAAAGGGTATATGTATTGTGCCCACTATAAGCGCCACCGCACCCTTTTGTGGAGTGACAACTGCCGCAGTCCACCCTGCAGCAGACCCTGTTGCTTAATACGGCCCCTTAATGCCCCTGCCTGACATTCAACTACCCTGGCAACATAATGCCTGGCAGCTTGGTGAAGAGGGTTTTTGATCCGAGCGTAAGACCTGGCTCATACTAGTTTGCACAGTCCCGGTTAGCCTAGGCCAATGTTTCCTCTAAGCCCTGTATGGGACCTTTTTTACACTTAAAGAAATGTCTATTCTCTTGAATTTAGAGTGATGCAAGATTGAACTGGTGGCTACCATTCTTACTCACGCCTGCATATACTAGACTCAGAACACGGAAAACTTGCTCTATAATCCCTTGGATTCCACCCTGGCATTCCTATGTCCAGCTATACCAATCGATAATTGCTTTACTTGATCATACTGACCGAAAGACACATTAACCTCGTGGAGACAAGGTGGGGATGCTAACCTGCCCCAAACTCTGCGGAAACAACAGCATGTGCAAGCTTGCGACAACCATCTGCAAAGCTGCCAACCAACAAACCATCCACAGCACCCGGGGGCTACGCCGCCATTCCTTGTCCTGTACACTGACCGAGCTTAAGATTAATAATGGTATCAAAGGACCCATTTCTGAGCGCATGCTTGCAACACTATCTGCTGCCTCACCCTAGTCAGTAAAACCACTGCGGGTAGCAAACAAAGCTAAGCCCATGCATAAATCACCTGCCAATTCAAGCGGACCAAGCATTTGCCGCTCTCTAAGAAATCAGAACTGCCGATGGTATGCACTTTTCCTCCCTTATCACAAATAGGAGGACCCCAAAATAAATGACCTTGTACACCACCTGTTCCTGTGTTTAATTTAATAAACTATAATGTTGTTAATTGATAATAGGAACCCAGGTCACACAAAGAGTGTACATATCAATTGATTTACCCCATGGTATTATTATCAGGGAGGATGGTAGAATAATGTTTTTGAATTAACCAAATGCCTTGGTGCGTGAATGTCCGCTGGTCGCACTAGTCAGTGCAGCGATTATTTAAATTAATAATACTGTGCATATGAATAAAACTATGACCAGGCAGCTGAGAATTTCACATGTTAGTAAATGTGAAACATTTGGATTTGTCCATCGAATCGAGCCAGTCACCACTCTAGGTGAAGTCATGACCTCACAAATTCAGCTAGTATACCAGGGAGCAGACAAGACAAGGGAACAATATGTATCAATACCTGCCCTTTCTTGAATACTGGTAATACCAAATGTTCTTTATTACATTATAGCCTATTTGTGCTTTTAACTTTAACTTACTGCTTCAGCTCAGTTTGACCCCAACTTTGGGACAACTTTGGTAGTAACATGCCCTTAATGGTACGTGACATTCTACAAGCACTGCGTAGAATTCCCCATGACCACTGGGGACTCCTCTGGTGATGCATGCCCCAGGTGGGGGTGAAAGGCTCAAGACCTCATTATATGTTATGTTATGTTATGTTATGTTATTTTCGATTTATATAGCGCCAAATCACCGACAGGTCTCTTAGTGCTTGCTTTGGGAACCCGTCCTGGCTTTCCTACTACTCAAGAGGGACGTTCAGCACTCGAATGAGACAAAATAACTATTCTTTGCAAAAGTGAGCCTGTCCGTAACTATTGTCTATATTAGGAGAAAAGCTGAACCATGATATTAACACTCATCAAGTCTGTGATGTTATATTCGCTACCTCTGGCATATTCTTATAAATTGCTATATATGACGGACAACGCACTCTCATCCTATGCTTTATGTGATCTTGGCCCACTTTAGTGTGAGCAGAGCTCTGCGATGCCTACTTGGCTTCATGGTCGATAAAGCATAAGTAAACTACCCCCCTCCCATCAAGTTGGGTTGCACAGTACATTGTAAGGGTGCAGTGAGCTAGTTACTCTCCTGAGGCCCCCATGCCATTGCACTTGCAGCGCTGAAAGCTTTGTCGTTTTGCCTGTGTCAACTTTGTTGCCTACACCACCTTACAGCCCCATGGAAATAGTGCTGCACTCTCGCTTACTACACTGTGGAGTGAGCCCACTGTATTCACCAAAGTTCTTCACAATTTCCGCTTCTGACTAATTGGGACTACTCCACACTAGTGGAGTAGTGTGGCTCACTGGTTAGAGGCGGCAGACCCAGAAGCAGAGGTCGGCCCGGGACCAGGGTTCAATTTCCGACGCGGCACGGTGTTGGGCCAATGTCAGGGGCTCGATAAATCTCGCCTTCGGTGCTACTCTAACCATGGGTCCCACTCAGCAACTCTGGGCAATAGCTTGCTTAATCTCCACAAATGGCCCCATCAACGCCGGGGATACCTGGCTTCACCTTGGGGGTGCCTAATAGGGACCATCTCACAGGGAAAGCTAGGACAGGTTCCCCAGCGTTATACAGCGCCAGGAAACCTACGGGTAGCAGTGCGCTTTACAAGCTCAAATTCATTTACATTTACAAATTTAGTTCACCCCATCTTGGCGCTGCATAACATGTTTATTGTTACTCAACACAATGTAACTCATTTTATCGACCTCGGAAGGATAAATGCTGAGTGGACGTACCAGGATCTGAACCTGTGACCATGAGGTTGAAACTCAGATGTAGAATGCCTGCTAACCGACTGACCGCTTTCAAAACCAGAGTGTCACGCAGCCTCTCTATAACCTGGATACTAAACCAGGTATAGATGTATCGGAAGACCCATCTCTTGGTACCTGCCTCCCACAAATTTTGCTTTGTGTCCTAGTCTGTTGAAACCCAGGCGCAGGGTAGCCTGCACAGCTAATCCCACAAAGAAATCGTATGACACCTCCAGCCAACGCCTGGCCAAGCAAACACTACCGGCCACCTCTACTTGGCTTCCTGAGAAGGCCACTTTCAGAGCCCGGTTTAAAGAGGTCGGATGCCTCTATCACGTTATGTGTTTTACCAAAACAATCTTTGTTGGACAGGCCTCGGGAAAGGCCCGCTCCCTCCCCGCATGACGGGGACCGGACCTCTGCTCTCCCTGTATCCCCGACAAGAACCATCCCGGCAACCCGCTGGGGCAACCCACGACCTGTCCACAACAGAACTCCAGCCCCCGAACACCCCAGTATCGGCTGGCCCGGGCCCCCGTCAACACCACTGCCCCGGCCCAGCCGCTATCTTTGGACACTACATAACAAGGCCGCGTGGCCTCGGCTCGACCCCAACCCTGGGCCTGGCCAGGCCCCGACATCGAGGCACCACCATCTACCCAGGAGGTGAAGAGACCACTTGGCAGGTCAATGGGAGAAGGAGTGTCAATGGCTCCCCTCCGCCAGGTGTCGATCGCCCCTGGCCTCCCCCGGGGCGATCGCTGGCTCCACCCCCCTGCTGGGTGTCTGGACTCCCTCATCCCGGACCTCCCGACCTCCAAGTGCGAGGGTCCGGACATCAAAGGAGACCAGACCTATAACTGGGGCAGCTATAGCTAGAGACACCGTGAGGAACTCATCCTTGGAGGCCTGCTGGCGCTGCCGCGGCCCTTTCTTGTGAACCATCTCCGAAGCCTGCTGGCGCTGCCGCGGCCCTCTTCAACGTGAACCATCGTCTTGGCCTGCTGGCGCTGCCGCGGCCTTTCTCGTCGTGCACCATCTTCGTAGCCTGCTGGCGCTGCCACGGCCCTCCTCGTTGTGAACCATCGTCCTAGCCTGCTGGCGCTGCTGCGGCCCTCCTCGTTGTGAACCATCGTCCTAGCCTGCTGGCGTTGCCGCGGCCCTCCTCGCTGTGAACCATCGTCCTAGCCTGCTGGCGCTGCCGCGGCCCTCTCGTTGTGAACCATCGTCCTAGCCTGCTGGCGCTGCCGCGGCCCATCTTTGCGGACCCCCAAGCTCGAGGATTGTGAGCTTCCCTCTTGCCGCACCTGTACCGGACCGGTACTAAGACTGTCCCGCTACCCCTTTACCCTACAGAGACTAGAATTGGGAGGATCCTCGTGTCCTGACCCCACTGTATCGTTTATCACCTTGCCTCAAGATTCTTATATAAAGTGTGTTGAACTCATCCTTGTGTGGTGTCCATCTGTGGGGGGGAAGTTACTTGTCTGTACGATCGCCGGAGACGGCCCTCACCAGAGGCCTCTCCCCCTGTACTCGGCCGACCTTCCGGGTCCCCGTCTAACATTGGTGGCCAGCGGCGCGATCCGAGCCGACGCATAATCGTACAGAGAGTAACTCACCCCACGACACACAGCCACCATGACAACAAAAGAGAGCAGAACAACGGAAAAATTCCAGATGGAAAAACTAGAAGAATACAGCCACAGAGAACTAAAACAATTCTGCACAGAACTGGGCATTGCTACCACAGGACTGAGCACGAAAGAGGACTTCAAACACGCCCTGGAAGCTTGGGCAGAGACGAGTACGGCCGTACCCCAAAACCAGAGTCTCGAGACAACCGAAACAAGCACCGCGCCGACAGAAGAAAGAAGACCGGGACTCTCACCAGAGGAGGCCCGAGAATGAGAGAAGAGCAGGCTCCACGAATTGGAACTGGCTCGACTTCGCTTAGATGGAGAACTCAAATTGGCGGAACAAAAAATAACTTTGGAACACTTACGGCTCCGAGAGGAGCGAGAAGAGAAACAAAGGCAGAGAGAGTTATAAGAGAAAAAGCTAGCCTACGAGCATGAGCGCAACTTGAAGGAACTAGAGATTCGGAGGCAGAACAAAGATCTCGGGGTCCCCGGGCACCCGAGCCCCCCTGTCACTACGGACCCCAAGGTCCACATCCCCAAGGTTGTCGTCAGAGAATATTACCGGAACGATGATATCCAGCAATGGTTCAAAGCCTACGAAGTAGCCATGACCTCCCACCGGATTCCCCGGAGCGACTGGGGAGCCGGGCTATGGGGGAGGTTTGTCAATGAAGGGCGAGACGCCCTGCTTCAACTCCCGGACCATCAGATGACCTCCTACGACCACATGAAAGCCGCCCTCCTCACTCGATACGGACTCACACCCGAGATGTACCGCCAGAGGTTCCGCGACTGCAAACGGATCCCGGGTACGACTTGGGTGGAGTACGTGAACTTCTTTAGCCGAGCCTTCGAGGGGTGGATCAAGGGCAGCAAGGTGACCACTTACGAGCAACTCTTTGACCTTATTGTATGGGAGCACCTTTCTAACAACTGCTTCGTCGAGCTCAGGCAGCACCTCCTTGACAGTAAACTGACTGAACCTCGGCAACTTGCCGTCGAGGCTGACCGATGGGAAAGCACCCGAGTTTCCCGAAACGGGCCCAGCAAACAGAACAGAGCCACCCAAGGGCTCCATCGCCCCGAGGGGGAAGAGGAGGCCAGGGTCGGGGCAGAGACACCGTCCCGGTGGCTCCCGCCAGCAACACCCCGCCCCCGGCCGGCAGGGGGAGCCTCCCGATGCGACCAGGTTTCCGCGCCAACGTTACCTGCCACCGATGCCAGCGACCCGGCCACTACGCCAATGATCCCAACTGCCCGAAGAACCAGAGCCCTATGCCCCGCCAGGTCGCTGCCGCCGCCCTGGGAGAAGAGCAAACCCAAGAAGACACTGAAGAGTACGAGCCAGACCAGCCCGAGTGGGAACCAGCCGCCATGTCCCTGGTCTGCCTAGGGGAACGAGACCTGATCCCGCGGGCACCCCTTCCCGCCAACACGCAGAAGTACAGCCAGTGGGTCAACATTATTGGGCATCGGGCTGAGGCCCTCCGCGACACCGGGGCGAGTGTGACCGCAGTCCGCTGCCATCTGGTGACCCCGGACCAGATCTTACCAAATATCCTTTGCCCAGTACGGTCGGCCGACAACTCAGAAAGCCTATGTCGGATGGCCTGCGTCCCCTTCGAGAGGGGAGGAGTATCCCGAATGCTGAAAGTGACTGTCCGCGATGATGCCCCCGTGGACTGCCTCCTGGGGAACGACCTCGAAAGTTCTCCCTGGTCAGCCGTCGAGAGAAGAGAGCACCTGGGGATGCTGGGCCTCCCTGAATGGGTCTGCGTAACGACCCGGTCCATGGCCGCCCGCGCCATCCCCAGTCCCGAAGAACCCGAATGGCCAGAGCCTCCTCCCCCGATCGTCCCAGAGGGAGCCACCCTGGAAGCCAGTTCTCCGGAACTCATTGAAGAAGGACTCGATCGGCTCCGGGACCTTCCCGAACTGGCCCAGTGGCGTCAAGAGGGTGGCCCCACCCAGGAACAATTCCGACAGGAGCAGAGAACATGTCCCTCCCTCGAGGGACTCCGGCAGCAAGCCCTCACCCAGAGCACAGGAGACACCTCGGGGGCCCACTGGATTTATTGGGACAATGACCTGCTCTACAGTGAGCAAAGGATTGCTGAGCTGAGGGCCAGCCGGGTGCTGGTGGTCCCCCTCCGCTTCAGAGACTTCCTCTTGAACCTAGCACACGATGTGCCCCTTGCCGGACACCTGGGGCAAGACAAAACGTACAGCCGCCTGGTGACCCACTTCTACTGGCCCAAAATGCGGAATGATGTAACCAACCACTGCCGGGCCTGCCCAACCTGCCAGGCCAGCGGGAAGAGCGGCCGAAAGATCAAAGCACCCTTGCAGCCTTTCCCCATCGTCACCACCCCGTTTGAACGGGTGGGAATAGACATTGTGGGGCGCCTGGACCCCCGAACAGCACAAGGGCACCGGTTCATCCTGGTCCTGGTGGACCACGCCACCCGCTATCCCGAGGCCATCCCTCTTCGGACCGTGACGGCGCCCGTGGTAGGCCGAGCCCTGATGGGGATCTTCTCTCGAGTGGGCTTCCCCCGGGAAGTCGTCAGCGACCGGGGCACGAACTTTATCTCTAAATACATGAAGTCTCTCTGGCAACAGTGCGGGGTCACCTACAAATTCACGACCCCCTATCACCCGCAAGGAGATGGACTGGTCGAGCGGTTTAACCGCACCCTCAAGGGGATGATCATGGGCCTAGAAGAACCCCTACGTCGCCAGTGGGATGTGCTGCTCCCGTGCCTCCTGTTCGCCTACCGAGAAGTCCCCCAGAAATCCCTGGGCTTCAGCCCATTCGAACTCCTGTACGGACACCCCGTCCGGGGTCCCCTCAGCCTGGTCAAAGAAGGGTGGGAGGTGGCCCCCCGGAAGACTCCTCCGGATGTATACAAGTATCTCCTGACCCTCCGCAACCAGACCCGGCGATTCAGGGAACTCGCCAAGGCCAACCTTGAAGCCAGTCAGGAGGACATGAAGAGATGGTATGATCAGCATGCCTCCTCCATCGAGTTCGAACCGGGACAACAAGTCTGGGTGATGTCCCCGGTTGAACCCTGCGCCCTACAGGACAAATGGACGGGGCCCTTCAAGGTGATAGAGCGCAAAGGTCCCGTCACCTACCTGATCGACATGGAGTCACCCCGGAACCCCCTACGGGTCCTCCACGCCAACAGACTCAAACCCCACTTCGTACGTTCAGAACTCAGCCTCCTGATGGCTACCGATAGTGGGACGGAAGAAGACTCCGAGCCCCTTCCTGACCTGCTGAGGACGCTCGAGCAGGACGGCTCAGTGGAAGGGGTCAGACTCTCCGATGCCTTATCCCCAGAGCAACGCCAAGACTGTCGAGATCTCCTGCTACAATTTGCAGACCTGTTTTCCCTCATCCCCGGGGTCACCCCATGGTGCCTTCACGATGTGGACACCGGGGATAGCCCCCCTATTCGACACAGGGCGTACCGAGTGCCGGATTGAGTGCGCGCCTGCATCCAGAACGAAGTCTCCAAAATGCTGGCTCTAGGAGTGATCGAGCCGTCTGACAGCCCCTGGGCCAGCCCAGTCGTGCTGGTCCCCAAGGCTGCCGCCCCAGGCGTTGCCCCCGAGCTCCGGTTCTGTGTGGACTATCGGGGCCTGAACGCCGTTACCAGAACCGGCGCTCACCCCATCCCCCGGGCAGATGAGCTGATTGACCGCATGGGGGCCGCCCGCTACCTGAGCATCTTCGATCTAACAGCGGGCTACTGGCAGATCGGCCTCACCCCCGGGGCCCAAGAGCGATCCGCCTTCTCTACCCCGGATGGCCACTACCACTTCAAGGTGATGCCCTTTGGCATGAAAAACGCCCCAGCTACCTTCCATAGACTCGTGAACCAGGTACTGGCGGGCCTCGAAGAATTCAGCGCCGCCTACCTGGACGACATTGCTGCATACAGTCGCCACTGGGCAGACCACCTCCACCACCTCCGGGAGGTCCTGCACGCCCTCCGGCAGGCCGGGCTCACCATTAAAGCCAGCAAATGCCAGATTGGCCAAGGGTCCGTGACCTACCTGGGACACCAAGTGGGGAGCGGGCTGGTGGCACCCCTCCAGCTCAAGATCGCTGCCATCCAGGCCTGGCAACCCCCTGTCACCCAAACCGAGGTCCGAGCCTTCCTGGGGCTCACCGGGTACTACCGGCGGTTTGTAAAGGACTATGGCAGCATTGTGGGGCCCCTCACGGAACTCACATCCAAGAAAAACCCCAAAACAGTCAACTGGACTCCGGACTGTCAAGCGGCCTTTGAGAAATTGAAGGCCGCCATGTGCACCGCCCCTGTGCTCCAGGCCCCCGACTACAGCCGGGAGTTCATAGTGCAGACGGACGCCTCATTTCATGGCATTGGGGCCGTCCTCTCTCAACTCAACACCGAGAGAGTCGATCAGCCAGTGGCCTTCATCAGCCGATGCCTGCTGGCCCGAGAACAGCGCTGGAGCACCGTCGAGCGCGAGGCCTTCGCCGTGGTATGGGCCCTCAAGAAGCTCCGGCCCTATCTTTTCGGTACCCACTTCCGGGTGCAAACAGATCACCGACCCCTGCAATGGCTGATGCAGATGCGGGGAGAGAACCCAAAACTGTTGCGATGGTCCATCTCCCTGCAGGGGATGGATTTCACTGTGGAGCATCGTCCAGGCCAGGACCACGCCAACGCAGACGGCCTGTCACGCTTCTTCCGCCTCGGCGAGGAGAGTACCCAAGAGGATGGGTGACTCTCCCTGCCTTCAGCTGGGGGGACGCATGTTGGACAGGCCTCGGGAAAGGCCCGCTCCCTCCCCGCATGACGGGGACCGGACCTCTGCTCTCCCTGTATCCCCGACAAGAACCATCCCGGCAACCCGCTGGGGCAACCCACGACCTGTCCACAACAGAACTCCAGCCCCCGAACACCCCAGTATCGGCTGGCCCGGGCCCTCGTCAGCACCACTGCCCCGGCCCAGCCGCAATCTTTGGACACTACATAACAAGGCCGCGTGGCCTCGGCTCGACCCCAACTCTGGGCCTGGCCAGGCCCCGACATCGAGGCACCACCATCTACCCAGGAGGTGAAGAGACCACTTGGCAGGTCAATGGGAGAAGGAGTGTCAATGGCTCCCCTCCGCCAGGTGTCGATCGCCCCCGGCCTCCCCGGGCGCTGGCTCCACCCCCCTGCTGGGTGTCTGGACTTCCTCATCCCGGACCTCCCGACCTCCAAGTGCGAGGGTCCGGACATCAAAGGAGACCAGACCTATAACTGGGGCAGCTCCAGAGCAGGAAGGCAGTTGTATCTTGGAGTCGAGAGACACCGTGAGGAACTCATCCTTGGGGGCCTGCTGGCGCTGCCGCGGCCCTTTCTTGTGAACCATCTCCAAAGCCTGCTGGCGCTGCCGCGGCCCTCTTCAACGTGAACCATCGTCTTGGCCTGCTGGCGCTGCCGCGGCCTTTCTCGTCGTGCACCATCTTCGCAGCCTGCTGGCGCTGCCGCGGCCCTTCTCGTTGTGAACCATCGTCCTAGCCTGCTGGCGCTGCCGCGGCCCTCCTCGCTGTGAACCATCGTCCTAGCCTGCTGGCGCTGCCGCGGCCCTCTCGTTGTGAACCATCGTCCTAGCCTGCTGGCGCTGCCGCGGCCCTCCTCGCTGTGAACTATCGTCCTAGCCTGCTGGCGCTGCCGTGGTCATCTTTGCGGACCCCCAAGCTCGAGGATTGTGAGCTTCCCACTTGCCGCACCTGTACCGGACCGGTACTAAGACTGTCCCGCTACCCCTTTACCCTACAGAGACTAGAATTGGGAGGATCCTCGTGTCCTGACCCCACTGTATCGTTTATCACCTTGCCTCAAGATTCTTATATAAAGTGTGTTGAACTCATCCTTGTGTGGTGTCCATCTGTGGGGGGGGAGTTACTTGTCTGTACGATCGCCGGAGACGGCCCTCACCAGAGGCCTCTCCCCCTGTACTCGGCCGACCCTCCGGGTCCCGTCTAACAATCTTCATGCCGTTATGTAAGTTTTTAGGACACTGGCCCATCACTGCTGGCAGCTGAACCTTGATGCAGCTGTCTGAGCCCAGGCCTTCACAGAGATGCTGCCACCCCCTACACAGGTGATGGGGGAAGGGGGGCATCTGCTAATGGTTAGGCTCCGGAAGCACCATAGTGTTCTTGGTGCAGAGCACTAGGCAAGGGGCAGGGCAGGCTCGGGTCTAATGTTCAAGTACAAAGATTAGGTGCATCCGTTAACAGGGTTAGCCCGTGAGACGAGTGGGTTCAAGTCACTTAATAAACTAAAGCCATAAAACAAACATGAGAAAACTCTACTTTAAGCTGCGAAAATGTTCTTTCTTTTTAAAACACACTATCGGTTCTTGAAAAGACTCCTATATCTTCTAATTCCTCCAAATGATTCGAGACAGTAGCGCACATAGATACTATGTCCCTCGCTCCTCATCCCATCTGCTAATAAAACAGCGTATCCCCAGCGCGGTTAGCAGAGAGGTCAGAGTTCCCACTACTCCCAGTCAAGAGCGCCCCAATCAAGCACGGGAGACACTGAGCACACCCGAGGTCTCAGCCGCCCTGCCTGGATTGCTGGCCTAGAGTGCTGCTGTTCTGCTGCCTCACTGGAGGCCGTAATCACTCACCGCGCCACCTGCCGTCGCAGCCCCAGAGCAGCTACATGCAACAGCCTAGTGGCACACATTCTGAGCGGATTCTTGAACCCCCGAAGAGCTTGTGAGTCACCAGCACAGTGCCAAGAAGCCACGCTGCATTTCTGCGCCACATGAACTTGCATGTGAGAAGGTTTTCACACAGCAGGGGCAAGGGCTCACAGATTACTCTTTTGCAAAAGGAGAAACAACAAAAACAGCGGGACAGTGCTACCCGATGGTGTAAACACCTAATTTCAGTCTGTGAAATACCTGGACTGACAATAGGTGTGTGTGCTTTAAATGGGCCGGTACTCACCGGTATGGAGTACCGGCACTTCTTAGATTTGTCACTCTGAGTACCGGCACTTCTCTTCTGTCAGAGGAGAGTACCGGTACTCATGACAAGGGAGGTCACTGGCTGAGAGTGCGAATGAGAAGGTGGGGAAGTTTCTGTCAGCCAAGGCGCCACTTCTGTAGCCCCATCTGAGCCCCTGCTGAGCTGATCGGCAGGGCTCACTTGATTAATGTGAGGTGCTCACGGTCACGCTGTGCTAGACATAGCAGGGTGGAGATTCATTTTACCTGCTAGTGTGCGCGTGTGATTTTCAAAGCGCAGCACTTCAGAAAGTGAAAAGTACTTTAAACATATACATTTTAACAGTGGCAAGGCCGGCGGATTCTCACACTTCCTGTACTTTCTGGATCAGAGGGTTAATGCCCAGACAATGCGATGGAAGAGGCTCTTTGAGCGCCAATCTAACAGCGTTCTGCACTGAGAAACCCACCTTCCTAAAAAAAAAGTCTCAATTACCCAGTGTGCATGCATTTGTATGACTGGTTTTGTAAGGAAAACGCGCGCAAGAGAGAGAGAGAGAATCAAGGCATGCTCAGGAGGTATTTTAAAGAAAAAGGGTGGCACGTTGTGTGTACATGTGGTGACAAAGGTTCATGAATAACGTAGTAGGGAATGTTGGTGGGTGAGTGAGTGGGTGGGTGAGTGAGTGGATGGATGAGTGAGCTAGGGTGGATGTATTGATGGATGGATGAGTGAATGGATGGATGGATGAGTGAATGGATGTATGGGTGAAAGAGGATGGATGATTGGATAAAAGGGCGGATGATGGATGTGTAAGTGAAAGATTGGATGGATGAATGGAAGTGAGGGAGGATGAATGAAAGGGTGGATGATGGATGAGTGAAAGGAGGTATTGAGTGTATGGTATAAAGGAGTGAAAGGGTTGATGGATAGATGAGCAAAAGGATTGATGGATGAGTGAAAGGGTGGATAAAGAGATGGATGAGTGAAAGGATGAATGGATATGTTTAAGGATAGATGGATAGGTTTGGATATGAAGGGTGGACAGAGGGAATGGTGAAAAACTGAATGATGGATGAAAAACCGAATAGATGACAGAATGTAAAGGGTAAATGGTGGACATCAGCAGGTAAATGGTTGGATGAAAGGATGACTGTATAGATCGATGGAAGAGACAAGAGATATCTTCTGGGGAGGTTCATGATGATTTGCTTCATTTGCTAGTTGTGTAAGAGCTTTGATTTGATGTGGGGTTATTTTCAGGTTCTTCCTACTCACATGCTCAAAAATATATAGTATTGTGCCAAACATCATCAATTAACAGAATGGCATTAAGAAGGTGCAACTATTGCAAAAAAAGGAAAAGTTAACATATTATCGCATTTCTCTTTCATTTTGTATAATGAGTTAACCTGCTTTGTTTATATAAACACATTTATCATGTGCTTTGGTGTGTGCTGCAACTATTATGGAAGTTGTTAATTATCATTATGTCTTGCCCTTAGCCCGCCCCTAGCTCCGCCCAGCCCCGTCCACTCACTACAACTCTAGCTCATTTTGATGAGTACCTGCACTTATTTTTTCCCATTTAAAGCACTGTTGTTAGTAAGTGAGCCTCCGGTTGTTATCCTGATTGTTCAAAGGCTATGAACAGCCATCCGTTATGCCAACCAGATAAAACAAAGTTTACAATTAACAGGGCAAAATGAACCGCAAGGAATAAACCCTTTTGGAAATGCCTACAGCACCTGGTATTCCCAGGTGGTCTCCCATCCAAGTACTAACGAGGATCGACCCGAGATCGGGTGCATTCAGGGTGGTATGGCCGTAGCACAGGCCTCATCACTCTATCCGTCTGAACAGTGTTGGTGAAAGAAGGAGTCAATTGAAAAAAGGGGTAAGCTTTCCAAATGTCTTAGAATATCTTACATGATACTCTGTAATAATATACCACTACTTTCTGGCATCTCTTTACTAAGTATCAGGCTCCCCGCTGGCAGTCCCACAATGCATTTAACAAAACCCGTCAGGCCAATGCATAACCAGGCAGGGGCCCAGACATGCAGCTCTACTGCCCCCCGCAACTGGGACAAAGACACACTCTGGCGGCCGCAGCTCCGGACCCGCAACTGCTGCCACTCAAAATCGAGACCGGGAAGTGTCAACCCCCAGACTGGGGAAAGGCCTACTGAAATGTGCCCCTAGATCCTGATATTGCTGTTTTCGATGGGGGCTGGGTTTGGGGAAACTTGAACTTAGTCCTGCTCAACGTCTGTTACCCTGATACAGAGGGACTCCCTACTCGAATAGGAACTGATCTAGAAAATGAAGTATATGGATTAGGTAATTACACAATTAGTCTCATGATCCTTACTGTTGAATCCGAAGCTGCTCCAGTTCTGCCCCATATGTCAGTATTACCAGTTACTGGTGAATTATGTGTCCGGAAGAAAGGTTCAGTACACTTAGGTCATAGTAAATGCACTACTGTGGTCGAATTCAGTGACCATGCTAAATCGTCCTTTAAAGCTATCAATCATTCCTATTTTGTTTGTGGTCATACCGCATACATACGTTTGCCTCCAGATTGGGATGGTACCTGTTATATTGCATTCCTTCTGCCACCTGTTTTTCTAGCTCCTCCTGATTACCATAGAAATACGAATCTGGTAAAGAATAGACCCAGAAGAGATATTCCACTTGTCGACTACACAGAAACGGCATGGGAACAGTACACTGATTTCAATAAAGGATTCTTTTTCTTTCTAGGACCTGTACAAAACAGTAAATTAATACGTAGATTAACTAGAACACTTGAAGCTGTAGTACATGAAACTGCCTCCGCCTTAGGTAACTTAACAGAGGAGCAATCTGCTATACGGGTTGTTGTCCTTCAAAATCGTCTTGTTATTGACGTCATCTTGGCAGATAGAGGTGGAGCCTGTAAGGTCATCGGGTCAAGTTGCTGTATTTTCATTCCACAAAATGCACCATCTGTCTATCAAGCTATTACCCGTCTGCATAAAATTGCAAATCAGATACATCAGAATCCAGGCACCTGGACTTGGTCCGGTTGGTTCTGGACAACGTTAACAGCCTGGGGATGGAAGATCCTATCCTTCCTAGGTTTCGGCCTTGTCATAGTATTCAGCTGCTGCCTGTGCCTACAGTGTGGGCCTGCGATATGTGGACTGTGTGCCACATCATGCATTGAACATTCCAGTTTCCTCTCAAACAGTCAAAGAAAGAAAGATGAACAAATAATGTTACAAGAACAGACTGATCGATTCATGAGGATTGATATATCATGAAGGGTCCCTAGGGAACAAGGAGGGAATGAGGAAATATAAATTTTATGGTCAAGATGTGTTCCCTAGCGCGTACCCCACCGTCTCCATGTACGAGTTAAAGTGCATGTAACTTCCCTCCTGTATCAGCTATGAAGACGCAAATACATTTGCGTCCAACGTTAACATGTCCTCTTTCAGACCCACCATGAATGGGTTGAATGGTCCGTTCCTAAGTATGCTATGCCAACGTCTTTTTGTAAGTGTACTTCTCCGTTTTTCAGCTTTGGCTGAGTAGGCCCTGAATCTCTGCCACCGAGCCTCTTTTCTGGCTTCTGACTCCGAGGGCCTCTGCCCAGGCTGCCTCTGTACCCGTGAACTCTGACTTACTTTCAGCGCGGCCCCTCGCGCTCAGCTCAGCCTGCTGCCTGCCAAGATCGACTATAACCTTCGAGTTATCTGTTCCGCTCCCCGAAAATACATTCCTGCCTGCCAGTTTCAGTAAACATTCCCCTCAGCTGCAGAGCTTAAGGGCCGGCCTGTCTCTATGCAAGTAATTCAAGTAATTCATAGCCCTTGTTGCCATGCTTCCCATGGAAGGCCCATGCCCCCACGTTTCTCATACAGACACTCAGGCGCTTATACACGCACTCCCAGCAAGTATAGAATAGCTTCTGCCCTAGAGACCTTTCCGCCCAGATAGCTTAGTTCCTAAACATCGGATACCAGATATGATAGAAGCACAAGTTGATCTGACATGCCAGACTTCTGTCTCTTTCCGTCAGTGTAAATGTCAAGTCCCCTGCACCCTCCAGCTTCACGTCAATCACACGTCATGCAGCTGCGCGCGCATCCAAGCTTCCGATTTCTGCTGACATTGCAACATTTTCTGTTTAGTGCCACCCCTTTTGTGACACCTACCTGTGACGTTTCTAGCACACACCTCTAGTTCACGCCTCTTGATTACGCACTTGTACCACGTGTATACTGTTATCTTGTCTTCCCTCAGCTGTTACGCCTTCTATACTGTTTCCAATGGTGTAAATTAAGTATATAAGCTATGTACTGTTAATAAAATGTAGCGCTCTATCCCTTCTGACACCCCTGTGGTGGTCAGAACAGGATATCCTTGTCATGACCATTCCTTTGTAAGGAATAAAACCCCTAAGAACTCTAACACCACGGACTCTGTCTTTTTCTTCCGATCTGAGTTATTATTGATTAAGTACTTACCTGCATAGAAATTATGAGAGTAAATTAATTATTTACGTCACCCCTCCCCAGGGTCCGTGGGAAAGTCATGCCAGACTCGGCCCTCGGAAGGCCTTGTGGGTCTGGAATGAGTGTGATCTGCCCACGGAGCCCATCCGATCCACAGCGGGACGTGCACGAGGAGATCAAATGCCATTTTGAAACAACATTTCAGCATTCAGGGTAAAACAAAGAACATGCGCGAAGTGGTCATGAGCCCAACGAGGGCGCCATACATCCAGTTCCCCTGCCCCACACCTCTTGCAACTGCTCTGGTTTCCCGTGCAAGCCTCTCAACAGGCCGCTACCTGGCAGAGATCTACCATTCCTTGTTATTATGTCGGCAATGGCTTGTGGACACAGCATGCTGATAATGATGTCACCAGGAAGCTTGCACTGCAGCGCCTGGTTCCTAATCGGTGGCTTCCCTACAACACTGAGGAAATCCAGACACAGGGCGCTGTACTCCCGGCAACTTGCTATTCCTGTTTCACTCCGATAATGCTCGAACGATAAGCTGGCAACATTGAGGCGATGGCGCCCATGCTAATCTCTTACGGCAGCCGCGTTATGGCCTGGGAGGGGGGTGGGCGGCACAGTCGCACAGCCATCCCTGCTTTGGCAAAGGCAAGCATGTCAGATGGACAGGAGTCGGGAGATCTGCGCCATACAGACTATCACACAACACATGGGTTATCTGTAACCCTCAGGGGGGGTATGCGTGCTCCCAAGGAAGTACTCATGCGCTGGACAAGTGTTCAACCGCATGGTTTGGTCCCTGGGTTGGGAAGCTAGGTTCAGAGGTTGTCTGACCTGGAGAAAGGGGCAACTGTAATCAGTGTCCTGACCAATGTAGCTTCCAGGTGTACCACTCCAGGTAGGAGGGTACAGCACTCTGGAAGGGGGTGCAGAGGGAGGGAGTCCTCGCCTCTTACCCCTGGTTCAACTAGAGTGGTTAGACCCTAGATTGGAGGGCCAGGTTCAGGGTGTCCCCCCTGACCTGGTAGCCCAGTTGCAGGATAGAACCCTTGAGCTGGTGGGCGAATTGAGCAGGACACCTGCTACAGGCACCCTGACAATTCTGGAAGGGGGTACCGCTCCAGGTGGGAGGGTACAGAGCCCCAAGAAGGAGGACCGGGTGGGGGAGAGGCCACCCCAGTCTCTGGTCCAGCCGCCGGGTACAGGCCTGGGACTGGTGGGTCAGTGTCAGGATGTCATACCTGACCTGACAGGAGGGAAAGTGAATGAAGGGTACCAAGCTGCCCCCGCTCTCTGAACCCACAGAATTTTGAGAGCCCTGTTAAGTTATGTTATGTTAATGGCCTCTTGTAAAGCGCTTTACTCACCCAGGGGCATCTCAGCGCTAACTAGGCGAAAACCTGAGGAGGAAAAAGTTAGGATCCAAAGCTGCAGAGAAGTTTTAGAATAAGAAAGCCTTCAATAGTTTCCTAAACACAAGGTAGGATGTGGACTTACAGAGGGCTTCTGATAGGGAGTTCCAATATTTTGGGGCAATATAGGAGAAAGCTTTGCCCCCAGGCGTGTCTGCCAGATACGTGGAATCATCAGCAGAGCTTTTTCATTTGATCTTAGATTGCGACAGGAGATCTGTGTGCAAAGTTTGTTTTGCAAATATTCACAGCCTATACCATTAGTGGCCTTAAAAGTGAAGCAGCAAATCTTAAAGAAAGACCTCTTCTTCACCAGAAGCCAGTGAAGCTCTTTCAGCAAGGGAAGTGACGGAGAGCCCGGCAAATGGTTTAAAACCATCTGAGCTGTCGTGTTTTGGATGACTTGGAGTTTTGCTATCAAGGTCTCATTTACTTCAGCCAGTAAAGCGTTTCGTGATCCAAACAGCTCACCACCATCGCCTGGACCACCAATCCACGATGTTTTACTGGTAGATATGGAATAATTCTGCGAAGTAGTCGGAGACTGTAATAGCACGAACTCATGATGTTTCTGACATCCTTCATGCTCAGTTTGTCATCCAGTTGTAATCCTAGACTCTTTACTGGTGTTGAGGGGAGGGGAGCCGACCCTAGCTGGGCAGGCCACCAATCGGCCAGAGTCAGGTCCTCAGCCTTTCCCAGAAACATCAGCTCTGTTTTCCCTGGATTAAGTTAGAGGCAGGATTCTGCCATCCAGTTTGAAATCGCAAACATTCCCGCTGAGAAGCGCAATTTCTCCTCTTCTAAGTTTGACTCGATGGGGAAGACCAATTGAGTATCGTTCGCATATGAGAGGACCTCAAACCCATAATGTCGGATGATCTTAGCCAACGGGGCCATATAAACATTAAAGAGCGTGGGGCTTAAACATTATCCCTGCGGGACACCCTTATCCAGTTGGAATTTTCTTGACCTAAAAGGGCCCAACATGGCCAATTGCTTCCTATCAGCCAAAAAGCTTGTTAGCCACTTCAAAGCAAGGTCCCCAACACCACAATCCCGGAGCCTCTCCACAAGCAGTCGATGAGAGACAGTATTGAATGCTGCAGAGAGGTCCAAAAGAATGAGCATTGCGGATCCTCCTCTATCAAGGGTCAGTCCTATTGAATCTGTAACCCCCAATAAGGCGGTCTCAGTACTAAAGCCTGGCCGGAAGCCTGACTGAGAAGGGTCCAAGATGTAAGTGGACTCTAAAAAGTGGCTCAGTTGTTTGCTAATGTGGGTTTCCAAAAGCTTCCCCAACAAAGGTAACAATGATATAGGTCTGTAGTTGTTCAAGACCTTCGGGATTGCTGTTTGTTTTTTTAAAAGTGGGCGGACATAGGCTTCCTTCCAAGCTGTTGGAATGACACCTTTAGAAATGGAGGAGTTAAAAATCTCCTAAATTCGAGGAGCACAAATAGATGCGAGCAGCGCCATAGAGTTTGGAGGACAGATATCACTCGGGGACCCTGATTTTGATGCTTTGAATTGGAGAGTTACATCCTCCAACGAAATAGGTTTGAAAACGATCAAGAACGCAACCGTGAGTTATCGCAGGAGCGTCAGGACATCTTGTAAGTCTACCATGGGTGGTGCTCTTAATAGGGAAATTATCATAGATTAAGGAGATTATCTTCTGAAAATATGTCGCTAGGGACTCACAAAGCTCCTGAGTTTCTAGGGGTAACTGTTTGCATGCTTGCGGGGACGTAAAGCCCTTGACAATATCAAACAGTGCCTTAGATGAGTTACCGGCCTGTTCTAATTGCAGCTGTATAAATGCGTATCTGGCAATTACATTTTTTTTTGATGGTAGCAGGCTAAGGCTGCTTTATATCTTGACTTATCAGCCTTCTCTTTTGTTCTTCTCCAACGTCTCTCTAGGACTTTGCATAGAGATTTCTCAGATTTTAAGGCCCCTGAATACCATGGAGCTGATTTCCGTTGGGAACCAACAACTAGATTCATCAAGCATTTTTGCGGGCGCAAACGGTGTGAATTGCTGAATTCGGCCGTTTGCGCCCGCAAAAATGGCATTTGGAATTCATCAAAGGGTCATGAACTCGCAATTTGAAAAATCGCAAAAAATAGCGATTTTTCAAATTGCAATTGCATTTAAGGAATCTCAATTTGAGATTCCTTAAATGCTATTCATTAAAAAATTGCGAATTCGCTATTTTTTGCCGCTATTTACCGCAAAGTCTGACTTCGTGGTAAATAGCGAAAACTGAGAAAAATGCATTTTTGTGCATTTTTCTCAGTTGTATGTTACACACACACATGTCCTTTGGACATGTGTGCGCGCAACATAAGTCTAAGTCTAAATTTACATTTCAGGGGTGCTACAGGGTGTCCTTTGGACACCCGTGGCACCCTTGAAATCGCATCCTTATTTGCGATTAGCAAATTGCTAATCGCAAATAAGGAATAACTCCCCTTTCATTCCTATGGGCCTTTAGCCTTTAGGCCCATTGGAATGAATGGGGAGTTATTCCTTATTTGCGATTAGCAATTTGCTAATCGCAAATAAGGAATGTGTAGGAATCGCAATTTATTTAGCGATTCCTACATGAATCCCGTTTTGCAAGTCCTTAATAGCGATTCCTTAATAATCGCTATTAAGGACTCGCAAAACGGGATAATGATGAATCTAGCTGCAAGCTTCTTATTACCCTCAGGAATAACCGCGTCCAAAGTCAGCGTCATGGTCATATTAAATCTGTCCAGCATGACAGAGATATCCTGGGAACTTTGACCATCTGCCTCTTTGTCAACGAATGATAAATCTTTCCTGAAATGCTACCAGTGTAAACTTCTGCCACGATCTACCCCTTCATGAATTTAAGGGTTTGGACGCTTTCCCGTTGGAAAAATTAGATTTCAATGGGCATGAAAATAGGATCATATAGTGGTCCGTCCATGTCAGGCTATCTGAAGAATCAAATTTTAAATGTTCCATATTTGTAAATAGAAGGTCCAACGTGTGGCCTGCACTATCAGTAGGGCCACAAACTTGTTGGAGAAGACCCATATCACATAGGCTTGGAAGGATGTCCGGGTCATATAGGGCTTCTCCATGATAATTGAAGTCACCTGATAAAATGAAACTGCTGGATGCTAGGACCTGTGTAGCTATATATTCTGTCAAATAGTCCTGAGAGGCATAAGGCCTGGGTGTCATCCCTGACTACAGTCAGTGGCCACTGTGACTTGCTGTCTGTCTGTTGGGATACACCTGTGAGCAAGCTAAGGATAGGTGCTGTACAGGTGGTGTCCACAGGTAAGGAGAAGGACTCCACATGGGTTAGCTTGATGGACCCTGAGAGTATGGACAGAGAAATTGAAATGGGTTCAGATTGGCGTAGAACTGGAATATGCTCCTACTGTTGTGTGCCAGGTTCATGCTCTATCGCTCAAAGGAAGGAAGCCCATCAAGGTAGTGATTGGTCTACCCTGCGTTTTGGCTGGAAGGGGGTTGTTTTGGACTTGACCCTTTTTGCAGGGTCATCCCTGAACTTTTTGACTTCCTTCTATATTTTTTCTGACCTGTTGTCTGCTATTTTATGACTCTGGGCACTTTACCACTGCTGATCAGTGCTAAAGTGCATATGCTCTCTATGTTAAATTGTTGTATGGATTAGTGACTCCATGAATGGCTGATTTAGTTTACTTGTCAGACCCTAGTAAAAGTGCACTGAGTGTGCCATGGGCTGGTGAACCGAATGCTGCTGGTGAGCTTGCAGCACTGGTTGTGCCACCTACAGAAGAAGCCTGTAAAAGTGTCTAATGTCTGCCATTGCAGAGCCTGTGTGCAGTCTGGTACTGTCATGCTGACTGGGCAAGTGTACCCACTTGCCAGTCCCTAAATCGTCCCTTTTCTTCATATCAGACACCCCTATGGTAGGCCCGGGCAGGGTGCATTGTAAGTATAAGGTTGGACAAGCCCTGATGTGTGTGGCATGTCCTAATAGTGAATTGCAGCCATTTTCGTTTTTCACTATTGTAAGGCTACCTGTTCCCCATAGTCCAGAATGGGCAGTTAGATTATTACATCTTATAATCCTAACGGACTCAGGGAATATGGTAGAAATTCGAGTTTAGTATGCCAGGACTCAGAATGAACAAATGCATCTTTCAGTGAAGTTGGTTTTAACACTCTGGGCCATATGTAGGTGGACAAATACCGGTCGGTAACAGCCGATTTCGGCCGTTACCGACCGGTATTTGTATTTCCAGATGTAGGGGGCCTGAAATTTAGCGATTCTGTATATTTACCGAATCGGAAAATTTACCAAATCGGTAAATTCCCGATTCGGTAAATGTGCAGAATCGCTAATTTGGAATGTAGGTGGCACTGGAAACAGTGCCACAGGCCCTGAGAAATTCGTTATTTACCATGAAATACAATGGCATGGTATATAACTATAACTATAATTTCTGTGTACATGAACATCTGTGCATGTACACCTGTGCCATCTGGCACACATGCCAGAATCAGGGGTGCAACAGGGTGTCAAAGTGACACCCTGTCCCCCTTGACAAATCGGTAAATTTACCGAATCGGGCCTCAGGGCCCATAGGAATTAATGGCAATTACCGATTCGGTAAATACCGATTCGGTAATTACCGAATATTACCGATTTGGTAATTGTTTAAGGATTATTACCTACATGGCATTTACCGAATTGTAAATACCGAATCGGTAAAATTCGGTATTTACGATTCGGTAAATGCCATTTACCTACATACGGCCCTCTGTGTTTGAAAATACCACTTTTAGAAAGTAGGTATTTTCTCGTCTAACTATCCAAAGCCTGCCTCTGCTAGGTCGTGTATTCCTTGTCTGGATTTTAGTGACAGGGCTAGGGAATTCCAGAATACAGAATGAGTCAGCCCAGTGGTGAATAGAGAGATCTGCATCTAGATTGGTGGGAGGAGTTGCACCTGGGACCTGAACAGGACTGTGCCTGCCCCCCACTGCTGGCTCCACCCCCTGTAGTGCGTCTGATGTCCCTGCCCTGCACTGTGAAAGGAGAGAAGTAATTATGTCTACAAAGTGCTCCAGGGCTGTGCCTTTTCTCCACAAAGCTGTCTCCTCCTCCAGTGGGGTGTCTGATGTCTTGCCCTGCACTGTGAAAGGGGAGGAGGAGTCATGTCAACAGAGTGTTCCAAGGCTGCGCCTTTCCTCCACAATGCTGCTCCACCTCCTGTGGGGCGTCTGATGTTTCTGTCCTGCACTGTGAAAGGAAATAATAGTCATGAAACAGAGTGCCACAGAACTGGTTTGGACTAGGCAAAGAACCCTATGCCCTCAGAGGACAAAGGATTTTGGGGTATAAATATTGGGACCCTGATCCCAAGAAATTAGATCTTGTTTGGACAACAAGAAGAAACCTTTGCTGAGGAGTGGAACCTGAAGGAACTGAGGAGAGACTATCCCTAAGCTGAAGTGCTGCTTGGGGGATTCGCCTCCAGTGGTTGCCTGACTGCCAAATTAAGGAGAAAGGAACTTTGTATACTTTTTTTCAACTTGTAAGGATGTCCAAGGGCTTGAGAGAAGAGCTTGCCTCCTGCTGAATTGTTAGGGAAAACAGACCCCCAGCTCCCCAAGAGTTCTTTGGAAGTGTCTGCTGCTGTTTTAGGCCTTCTGAGGGACTGCGTGTTGTAAGGAGCTGGAAGTGCGACTCAAGAGGAAGAAGCGTGTCACCATCGCAGCCGTTGCTGTCGCATTTATGAACAAGGATGTCACCACTGTAGCTGACGCATTGTACCGCATCAAGAAAAGCGCCTCGCATCCATGGAGAATCGTGCCACTGTCGTCGCATCTCTGAACAAGTGTGTCGCCGCTGCTGTTACCGCATCGAGCGGAAGCGTTTCGCATCAAGGGAGAAGAGTGTTGCCGGCAAAGCCGCCGTCGTCCAATCTCTGAACAAGTGTTTCGCCGCTGCAGCTGACGCATTGAGCAAAGACTTCTCGCAACATCGAAGAAGCGTGCCGCATCTGGATGATCTTCACGTCTTTATTTCTTTGCACCGGAGCTTTGCCGCATTTCCATTGCTGCCACACTTTTGTTGTGAAAGCGCAACGCATCACAAGGTACATTGACTTAAAGAGTTGCATTTTAAGAACGGAACAGAACTAAGCTAAATATACCATTTTAAACACAGTATTGTGGATTTTTGTCGTTTATGGTCTTGTGATAAGTCTATATAAAGAATACTTATTTTTTATATAAAACCTGTGTGGTGTCCATCTGTAGTTTTGTAAGAAAAAGAGAGATGATCCAGGAATCCTGAGTCTAAATATGAATCCCTAAAGGTCTCAGAGGATTATTGCTCAAGGCTCTGGACCTCCCCAGACTCAAAGAAACAAGTGAGGAAAAAGTTTGTCATTTTTTATTTTTTTCAATTTTTTCTTCTTTGAAGATATTATTCAAGGCTATTTATGCTTATCCAAGATGATAACTTATCAGGATCAGTTTCAAACATTTTCATGAAATATTGCAGTAAACTATTTCCCCGATGACAAGAAGGGATACCCTACGGTAACCGTTTCACAAATTTGGTCATTCTCTGATGATGTTTTCAATATTTCATTAAATTGTTTGAAACTGATCCTGATAAGTTATCATCTTAGAAAAACATAAATAGCCTTGAGAAAGCCCTGGACTTATTCGCCACATAGGGCGAAATACGTGTTGTCTGTTCTCTCTTGCTCTCCTTAAATAATATCTTCAAAGAAGAAAAAAAAGGAAAAAAGAAAAAAAGACAAATGAGTGAAAATGGATGAAATACAGAGAAAAACAAAAATAAAAAGTACTACTTTCACTCCAACCAATTCGTACTGTGCTATCTTCATGAAGAAAAATATACCCATTGATGGGGGTGAATATAACATTTGGAAAAAAGGATCAATGTGTCCAATTGTAGTGTGGTCACAAATGCTTTACACACTGCCTCTGAGATAAGCCTGTCTGCTCGTGCCAAGCTACCAAGGGGGTGAGCAGGGGTTATTTTAGGAGTGTACCCCCTTAGCCTGACTAGAGGCAAGGGTCCCTATTTGCCACTAGTACCTACCTGTCCCAACTAGAGACCCCCAAATCTAACAGTCTGCAATATGGTGCCCTAACGTTACCCTTGAGGCTAATTTAGGCTCCCACCTCCTGCAACCTGTAGTTTCAATCCTCCAGTCTTTTAAGTGCTTCAACACCATTTTCCGCCAATTTGTGGGACAGCATCTCCTTGTTAGATGACCGCTTCCACAACCAGCCTATCTACTGGGGCTGTCAGGGCAGAGAATATTTTGTTTACCTGAAGCAACCCAAAACCTGCCCTTAGATCAGGGTGCCCCATCCATGTTACAGTTGCACAGATATTTGCACCGGACCCTTAGCCTTGCTTAACTAAAGCTTGATCCGGTGACCATTGGAGCTCAATCCTGCTACTGACCTAGTTTACTATGTTATACCTGGAATTATTTCCCTCCACAAATTCAAGTCTGCATTCAGCTTACCTTCTAGTCACCTTAAAATGCAGGGTGGGACATACAAACCCCACATGACCAGGGTACATGTGTATATCACCAATGATACTGTTAGAATCACAGGGTCTGCTGAGACCAAACTGCCTCACAGTACCATACCCCGCTACCACATGCAGCTCCATTAATGCCCCGGTGTGTCCCTGAAAAAAAACACCTGACAGGATGAACTATCTGATGAACCAGGAATAAGTGACAATGAACAAGTGTGTCCTCATGTACTTGCTATGAATCCCTCCTGTCTTACAGAAATTATGCCTGTTCAGCTCCTTCTGAGGGGACTTCCTTTTTACCTAACTGCTAGCACCATGTGCAGTCGTGGAATTAAATGGGTAAAAACCCAGTTTGTGCCCACCTAATGTGCCATGCTGGAAGCAACTAAGCACTCCACACACCTTGTTTCTCCAATTGTTCAGACAGCAGCACCCTATGTTGGCTGCCAGCATCCCCAACCAGCCTGGCTAGTCCGTCTCTCCGGGCAGGGCATTAGAGCTTAACAGAAGCAACATGGAGCCTACCCTTGGTTCTAGGATGCACTTACTTCGCCATGTTGACCAGGGATTGCAAACATCATCTTGAATACTAAACCCTGTGACCGCCCGAACAGTGTCACATCTGGTTTGAAAGGGTATATGTATTCTGCCCACTGTTAGCGCCACCGCACCCTTTTGTGGAGTGACAACTGCTACAGTCCACCCTGCAGCTGTCCCTGTTGGTTAATACGCCCCTTTAATGCCCTTGTCTGACATTCAACTACCCTGGCAACATAATGCCCGGTAGCTTTGTGAAGAGGGTTTTAGATCCCAGCGTACGACCCGACTCCTACTTATTTGCACAGTCCCGGTTAGCCTAGGTCAATGTTCCCTCGAAGCCCAGTATGGGGCATTTATCACACTTAAAGAAATGCCTATTCTCTTGAATTTAGAGTGATGCAGAATTGAACTGGCGGCTTCCATTCTTACTCTCGCCTGCATATACTAGACTCAGAACACGGAACACTTGCTCTATAATCCCTTGGATTCCAGCCTGTCATTCCTATGTCCAGCTATACCAATCGATAATTACTCTACTTGATCATACTGATCGAAAGACACATCAACCTCGCGGAGACAAGGTGGGGATGCTAACCTGCCCCAAACTCTGCGGAAACAACAGCATGTGCAAGCTTGCGACAAACATCTGAAAAGCTGCCAACAAACAAACCATCTCATGCATGTCGCCATTCCTTGGCCTGTACACTTACAGAGCTTAAGATTAATAATGGTATCGAATGACCCATCTCTGAGCGCATGCTTCCAACACTAACTGCTGCTTCCCCTTAGTCAGTAAAAATACTGCGGGTAGCATGCAAAACTAAGCCCATGCATAAATCACCTGCCAATGCAAGGGGACCAAGCATTTGCCGCTCCCTAAGCCATCAGAACTGTCAATGGTATGCACTTTTCCTCCCTTATCACAAAAAAGAGGACCCCAAAATAAATGACCATGTACACCACCTGTTCCAGTGTTTAATTTAATAAACTATAATGTTGTTCATTTATAATAGGAACCCAGGTCACCCAAAGAGTGTACATATCAATTGATTTACCCCATGGTATTATTGTCAGTCAATGCAACAAATATTTAAATTAATAATACTGTGAATATGAATAAAACTATGACCAGGCAGCTGAGAATTTCATATTTTAGTAAATGTGAAACATTTGGATTTGTCCATCGATTTGAGCCAGTCACCACCCTAGGTGAAGTCATGCCCTCCCAAACATCTGCTAGTATACCAGGCAGCAGACAAGACAGTGGGAACAGGAGGGGAACAATATGTATCAATGCCTGCCTTTTCTTGATTACTGGGAATGCCAATAAGAACTCTCCAACCCCGGCTCCAACACTAACGACATTCCTCCTTCTCAAGACCTGTGCGACTCACTGGCCAACTTCTTTCACCGCAAGATCACCGACATCCACAACAGCTTCAACGCCGCAACCCCCCCATCCACAGCCGATCCAACCAACCCTGCGACCACCAAGCGCACCAGCCGTATGACCGCCTGGTCCAACATCAGCGACGAAGACACCATCAAGACAATAAACTCCTTCCACTCCGGATCCCCCTTTGACCCATGCCCACATCACATTTTCAATAAAGCCAGCACAACCATCGCTCCCTCATCTCCGGAATACAATCAACATCTCTTTCGAGACAGCAAACTTCCCGGAAAGCTGGAAGCACGCCGAGATCAACGCCTTACTGAAGAAACCCAAGGCAGACCTCAAGGACCTCAAACATTTCTGGCCCATCTCCCTGCTCCTGTTCCTGGCCAAAGTCATAGAGAAAATTGTCAACAGACAACTGACACGATACCTCGATGACAACAACATCCTGGACCCATCCCAGTCGGGCTTTCGCAGAAACCACAGCACCGAAACCGCCCTCATCGCCGCCACCGATGACATCAGGACCCTAATGGACAAGGAGAAACAGCCGGCCTCATCCTCCTGGGCCTCTCAGCCACCTTCGACACGGTCTGCCACCGCACCCTAACAGCGCGCCTCCACGACGCCGGAATCCAAGAGGAGGCCCTGGCCTGGACCACATCCTTCCTCTCAGGCAGAACACAGAGCGTCCGCTTCCCACCCTTCTGCTCCAAGACCACCGAGATCATCTGCGGCGTACCGCAAGGATCCTCTCTCAGCCCAACGCTGTTAAATATCTACATGGCTCCACTCGCCCACGTCGCCCGCCAGCACATCCTCAACATCATCTCCTATGCCGACGACACCCAACGGATCATCTCCCTCACCGAAGACCCTCTTACCGCCATAGCCAACCTCCACAGGGGAATGAAGGCCGTTGGCGAATGGATGAAAGACAGCAGGCTGAAGCTGAATTCTGAAAAGACGTATGTCCTCATCCTCGGATCCACCCCCTCAGCCCGGGATGACTCCTGGTGGCCCACCTCACTGGGAACAGCCCCAGCACCCACCAACCTTGCACGCAACCTGGGGGTCATCCTCGACTCCACCCTCTCCATGACCAAGCAAGTCAGCACCGTTTCCGCATCCTGCTTCAACACCCTCCTAATGCTCCGCAAAATCTTCAAGTGGATCCCCAGAAACAAGAAAAACCGTCACCCAGGCCCTCGTCACCAGCAGGCTGGACTATGGAAACGCCCTCTATGCAGGAACAACAACCAAGCTCCCGAGACGGCTGCAACGCATACAGAACGCCTCGGCACGACTGGTCCTCTACATCCCCCTGTGAGAACTTAGCCTGGCATATGATGTCCACTATTCTAGTGGGCTCCTTGCACCAGTCTAAACGACCCTGATTGATGGTGGTTTTAAAGTCAACCTTATAGGCAAGCTATCCTAGTGGTAGCATGGACCAGCAGTCTTAGGCTAAAACTTCAGAGAGCATGTAAAGTAAGCTGTTTTACCAATTATAATCCCTTGAGTACCAAATGAAAGGACACCACACAAGGTATATATCAAATATATATGTATTTATTTCTAACACATCCCCTCTGAACTCTTTATGAGGACAGAGATCGAAATACATCACAAGTTACTCATTAAGCATACTATAAGTTGCACAAATGTGGTTCTGCCCTAGGGGCCTCACAAACCATAAACTAAGTAAGTGGTATAAGAACCACTTCAGGAATAGTGAATAGCCCTAGGGAATCGCTGGGGCTACACTAGACAACCAAAGGTTAGGAAGTAGGAGACCCACGGGAGACGCGCGCAGTGTCTAAACACAGTCGCGAGTTACCTTTGACTAATAATGGAGAACGAAGGAGTTACAAAGTTACTGATTAAGGACACTTCCGGATGGACTACGGTAAAACCCCTTTAAACTAGGACACTTTGAGAGTTGTCACCCACGGGAGCACAGGAGTACTTGAGGTACCTCACCCAGGGAAGCCGGGTGCATAGGTTTCTTTTCGTGTCGGGTTTCGTCGATGTTTTCTATGGAGATCTGCAAAGAAGTGCTGCAGGCGACCAGAGGAAAAGTGTCTGGGTGGATCCAAGGGTGGATCAGAGATGAGAAGAACCTGAAAGCGGAGGGGACAGAGTCTGGGTCACTAGCCAGTGACCAGGAAGGAACCAGGGGATGTCGAGTTGATTCAGGTGAAGAGGTGAATCTTATCTCTGCAGCCACGAGGACCAGGAGGTGTCGACGATGACCAGGAGCTGAATTCGAGCTGACCCACAAAGGATCTAGTTGACTGCGGTGTCGGTATCCGGACTGGACCCAACAAGCCTTGGTAACCGCAATCCACGCAGAAGTGAAGATTGGCTTCGAGTCAGACCAGCAAGTTCTGGGGAGCTTCTCCTTTGGAGGTAATCTGGAGCAAGCCTGGAGCAACCAGGCCAGTGATGTAAATTCAAACAGAAGTCTTCAGGGGGCAAACTAGCCAGCGGGCTAGCAACCGGGAAGACGCATCAAGCTGAAATGCAGGAGCAGGCCCCACGCAGCTCTCATGGAGTGTGGAGGGCTGAGCTTTTCTGCAAATAGCGCTCAGTTTTAGGGCTTCTCAAACCCCAATGCACAACTGCGAGAGTGCCTCGGTAGTTGCACTGTTAGCAAAATGCTGGATGTCCAGGGTGTACGGTCCCACGTCTCTTGTGTCCGCCATGGGTCTCAGCTTTGCTGTGGATGTGGGTCGGAGTCAGAGAAGTCTGAAAGTATACCTATATTTACCCTTATATATAGACACATATACACCTATAGGTCACTCTTATGACAGGCTTTGACAATCCTGAAGGCAGAGTGCTTGGTTTTATGTGAGAGGGTGCTCTAGCATGAGCTGAGCCCTTCTGCAGCTTTCGGAACCATCTCCTTATAGCTGTTCTATGATATAGCCATACTATATACTCTTAAGTGCATTATAATCCTCGCGGTTAATGCTAACTTTGGTTTGGCTTTATCAAAACATGTTGTGTAAGGTGTCAAACACTTTGGAATACTACCCCTCCCGACAGTCCTGGCAGCAGGAGTAGCATTCCACCCTTCTAAAGCGAGAACACATGTAGTTACTGCTTTACCCAGTTAAAGTTAAACAGAGCCTCAGCATCACAAAATGGATGCTGCTGCCACAGACACAAGTCTGACCTCCTGTAGCTGGGGGAAAATCCAGCAAGGGATGCTTGGACAATAGGTTTCCTGTCGAGGGAGGTACGAGCATCTCCCCAGACAACCTGTAGTGTATTGGGGCAGGGTGGGTTGAATGGAAAGATGCTTTTCCAGGCACTGCCTGGTGCACACAAGGTGCTCCATGCACAGCCCGGTTCAAACCAGTTGCTGGGGCACTTAGCCCCAGCTGTGGCGCAAAACTGGACAAAGGGAAATGGGTGTAACCACCCCCTTCTCAGGTCCAGCCATAGGAGGGACCCCGCCAGGTAATCCAGGCCCCATCCTTAGTATAAGTATAGGAGCTATGTCCCTAGAAATTTGGATTACCATAGACGAATCTTTGAAAGACATATCCTGGACCTTCGATGTTCCATTTCAACTGGAAGACAGAAGACATCTCCCTTGTGGTCAAGGAGTGACCACCCTGTGCAAACAGGCACCACCAGTAACTTGCCGGTCTGCATTGTCGAGGCTCTCGCTGGAACTCGAAGACTCTGCGACTCAGGACATGGACTTCCAGACCTCTCTGACCCTACTCTATGATCTCAGAAAAGCTGAGACTCGTGGCGGACACGAGACGTGGGACCGTAACTCCTGGACATCCTGCATTCTACTAACTTCATCTACTCCCGAGGTAACTCACAGTTGTGTGGGGTACAAGAAGCCCTACACCTGAGCACCATTTGCATTGATGCTCAGCCCTTCACACTCCATGAGTGTCCCGTGGGGCCCGCTCATGCATTTCAGCTTGACGCGTCTTCACGGTTCCTAGTCCATTGGCTAGTGAGCCACCGGAGGACCTCATCTTGAATCTAACTTGTTTTCCTGGTTCCTCCAGGCTTGCTTCAGCTTCTCTGAAAAGGATAAATGGCCCAGACCTTGCTGGTCTGCACTGAAGCCATACTGCATCTCCTGCGTGGATTGCCTTTGCCTTGACTTGTTGGGTCCAATCCAGATACCGACACCGCAGTCAACTAGATCCTTTATGGAACAGCTGTAATCCAGCTGCTGGTTGTCATCAATATTTTCTGGACCTCGTGGTTGCAGAGACAAGCTTCATCTCTTCACCTGAGATCAACGCAACATTACCTGGTTCCTTCCTGGTATCTTCCTGGTCACTGGCTAGTGACCCAGACTCTGTCCCTTCTGCTTTCAGGTTCTACAGATCTTCGATCCACCCTTGGATTCACACGGACACTTTTCCTCTGGTCGCCTGAAGCACTTCTTTGCCCATCTCCATTGAAAACGACGACAAAACCCGACACAAAAAGGCACCTATGCTGGTTTCCCTGGGTGAGGTAACACGAGTACTCTGGTTCTCCCGTGGGTCTTGACTCTCGAAGTGTCCTAGTCTAAAGGGGTTTTGTCGTAGTCCATCCGGACGTGCCCTAAAACAGTAACTTTGTAACATCTACATTTCCCTTAGAAAGTCAATGGTAACTCGCGGCTGTGTATAGACACTGCACGCGTCTTCCGTGGGCCTCCTACTTCCTAACCTTTGGTTGTTTAGTGTAGCCCCAGCAATTCCCTAGGCCCTAGGCCTACTTTCTATTCCAGACGTGGTTCTTATACCACTATTTTAGTATATGGTGTGTGAGGCCCCTAGGGCAAAACGTATACTGTGCAATTTATCGTATGCTAATTGAGTAACTTGTATTGTGCTTTTACCTCTGACCTTATAAAGAGTGCAGAAGGGTTGTGTTTAGAATAAATACATATATATTTGATATATACCTTGTGTGGTGTCCTTTTATTTGGTATTCAAGGGATTATAATTGGTAAAACAACTTGCTTCACATGCTCTCTCAAGTCTTAGCCTGATGACTGCTTGTTCATTCTACCACTATGATAGCTTTCTATAAGGTTGACTTTACAACCACCATCAAAAAGGGTCAATTAGACTGGTGCAAGGTGCCCACTAGAACTAGTGGACATCATATGCCAGGCTAACTTCTCACATCCACGCCTACAATCATCCTGACAGAAGCATGTGCTTATTTTATCTCTCTGCTGACACATACGTGCTTATAAACGTATCCTGATGTCAACTACTAGCAGTATGAGAACTCAGTATCTCTTTTTGCACTTAGAAAATGAATTAGGCATTCAGACAGGCAGTGGTACAGTCAAATGTGTAGTATGCATGCGGTCACCTAACCCTTTACAGACACCTGAGTCTCTCCAGCTAAAGTCCAGGGAATAGTCTAGCCTGTGTGGAATCACACTGTGAGTCTGTGGCCACTCCTATGATAATCCTGACGGAAGCATGTGCTTAGTTAGTCTCTCTGCTGACACATAAGTGCTGATAAACTTAACCTGCCATGAACTACTCGCAGTATGAGAACCTAGTCATTTTTATGAACTTGGAGAGTGAGTCAGGTATTCAGACAAGCAGTGGTATAGTCAAATGTAGAATGCATGAGGTTCCTTAAACCCCTCCCAGACTACTAAGTCTCTCCTGCTAAAGTCCAAAGAATAGTCTAGCCTGTCTGGAATCACACTGTGAATCAGTGTCCACTCGTACAATCATCCTGACAGAAGCATGTGCTTATTTAATGTCTCTGCTGACACATAAGTGCTTATATACTTATCCTGACGTGAACTACTAGCAGTATGAGAACCCAGTCATTTTTATGAACTTGGAGAGTGAGTCAGGTATTCAGACAAGCAGTAGTATAGTCAAATGTGTAGAATGTATGCGGTTCCTTAAACCCCTCCCAGATTACTAAGTCTCTCCTGCTAAAGTCCAGAGGATAGTCTAGCCTGTCTGTAATCACACTGTGAATCTGTGTCCACTCCTACAATCATCCTGACAGAAGCATGTACTTATATAATCTCTCTGCTGACACATAAGTGCTTATAAACTTGTCCTCACGTAAACTACAAGCAGTATGAGAACCCAGTCACTGTTTGTGAACTTGGAGAGAGAGTCAGGTATTCAGACAAGCAATGGTACAGTCAAATGTGTAGAATGTATTAGGTTCCTTAACCCCTTTCAGACTACTGAGTCTCTCCTGCTAAAGTCCAAGGAATAGTCTAGCCTGTCTGGAATCACACTGTGAGTCTGTGTCCACTCCTACAATCACCCTGACAGCAGAATGTGCTTATTTACCTCTCCTGACACATAAGTGCTTATAAACATATCCTGACTTGAACAATTAGCAGTATGAGCACCCAGTCACAGTTTATGAACTCGGAGAGTGAGTCGGTTATTCAGAGAAATAGTGGTACAGTCAAATGTGTAGAATGTATGCTTTCTTCTAACCCTTTTCACACTACTGAGCTTCTTCTGCTAAAGACCAGGGAATAGTCTAGTGTGTCTGGATTCACACTGTAAGTCCGTGTCCACTCCTACAATCATCCTGACAGAAGCATGTGCTCATTTAATCTCTGTGCTGACACATAAGTGCTTATAATCTTATCCTGCCGTCAACTACTAGTAGCCTGGGATCTCAGTCACTGTCTATACACTTGGAGAATGAGTCAGGCGTTCACACAAGGAATGGTACACCTTGCTGTGAACCACTAGTTCTCTAAGTACTCATTTACTGTGTATTTATTTGTAAAAAAAAGTATTCATTTTAATAATTATTCAATTAGTAACTGTGTATTTCAATAAATTATTTGTGATTAAAAAGAAAGTGTTTAAATGATTTTTATATACAATGTGTTTGTTTAATAATAGAAAAGCATATTTTATAGATGTATTAAAATAATTTTGTAAATATAAATTTTTTTCAGATATGGTTTATCATCATTAAAATAACCTTATCATGAATAAAAAACAGAAAAGAGAAAACAGCACAAAAAGGACTATTATTTGAAGAAAATTCTACAACAAGTATTGGATGACCAACGGGGGGCGCTGGGTGGCGCACGTTTGGAATGGCTGCACCTCTGTGAGGCTCCCGACGTCCGGCTCCTAAATACTTTTGTTTATTCTGCATTCCTGATGCGCTAACTGCATTGGGGTCCCCGCACGGGCATTCGGAGGCAGCTGAGAAGTTGGCGGTGTCGGCCCTGTGCGTAGTGGTGCGGTGATTGCGGAACCGCGGCCGCTGCTGAGACCCGAGCAGAGAATTCTTGCGCCTGTCCTGGTTCTGTGCTGGGGGCGAGCAGCTACGTGAATGCTGCGGCTGCCATGAGGTGAAAGGCCGCGCGGCGCCTAGAGACGGCTCGGCAACGCCTGGAGAAGAGACAGCGGGAGACCCGCCTAGAGCTGATAGATGAGAGGAGGTATGCGCTGGGGCTTCAGTTGAGGCCCTAATTACTGCAGTGAGTTTTTGCCACTATATTGATCACCTGCACGAGCTGAGAATCTCTACTGGACGCCTGTGATTTTGCTGGGACATACTGCATGATGTACTAGCGGGAGAGAGCGCCACAAGGACAGAGCAGTGCGGAACACGCAGGATAGTGGTGCTATTCAACACGCCTCACACTACTTGTGTAAATGATCGCTTGTTAAACAGAGGCCTGACTGCATTTATTATATTGGACTTTCAATAAGTGTGCACACGAAGGACTTTAATACCACAAATCACGCGGTGGGGTCGCACCCTGATTACGGCGTGTGGCACTCTACACTCTGGTGCGATCATTTAAAGGCAGCCAGGAGAAGATGCTGGAAGCAGTACTCGGCAAGGACGCTCTATCACCGCACTTTGTTGTAGATCGGACCCACAGGTCCCTTGGGCCCGACCTCCGCCGGGTAGCACACCTAGGCTCATTATAGCCCGCCTCCTTAATTATAGGGTTCGGGATGCGGTGCTCAGAGTTGCAAGGGAGAAGCGTCAACTCAATTATGATGGGGTGAATTTTACCATTTACCCATCCTTTACCCCACTTGTGCAGGAAGAGCGGCGAAAGTTTACTGCTGTTAAGCAAAAACTGCGGCAGGCACAGGTGGAGTATGCTTTGTTGTACCCTGCATGATTTTGATTTACATTTCAGGGTTAGCAAATGGAAAGGGGAGACCACTCGGTCACCCCAAACGTATGGATGGGTGCCCCGATCCCCCGGGAAACCATTGTGGGTGGGGGGCGTGTCCCGGCTGGTATGCCCGAAGCGGCGTAGCCGGAGCACGCCCCTCCCGCCCAGAAGAGGTTGGCCTAGACACCCGCCCGGAAGTCCGTGCACGAATGGGCGTACTTGAGGCGGGCCCCCGCCCTCCCGCAGATGGATAAATAGCATGGGAATCCAACAAAGCTTCCTCTTGTTCCTGTGCTCTGAAGGCTGCACCACTCTTCGCTCGTGAGCCCTCAAGGGAACAAGCTGCACTTTTTTGAGAACTTGTAATCTTTTGTCTTTCTCTTTCAGTACCAAGGCGTGTGGAAGATCGAGTCATCTTTGCGAGTCAAGTCAGACGGAGTGATCGAAGTCATGCCTGGCAAGAAATCCGGAAAGAGCTCAGAGATGGAAAGAATGCTGCGCACATTGGTGAACTAAGTGGCGGTGATGGACCGAAAGTTGGGAAAATTGACCAGCTTGGTCGTGGCCTAGCGGCCATCAGGAAACAGGTGGAGGCCCAGAATGCCCCCTCGGGGCGGCCTAATAGGGTCATAGGACCGGCATTGCCGAACGTCACCCCAGGGGATAAGGGTAAGAAAAGGAAGGGGAGGGCAGGTCCCAGCGAAGCCCCAGTCCCAGTAGTAACTCCACCGAGTCCCGTTGCGGACATTCCCGTTGCGCCGGCAGCCAGCCCGGTACCATGACCGGATGGGGGACTGCCAATTCCTGTGGTTAACACCCCACTGGGGGATGACCAGATGCCCCCAGAATTAGCACTTCAGTTAGCAGCGGTATTACCCTGGCTAAAGAAGGGAGCAGGGGGATCAGCGGCGGCGGGAGACCCGGCCGAAGAAGCCAGATTAATGATTGAGCAGTTGCGGCAGTCAAGGGATGCCGGGACAGCGAATGTACCTTCTATTTCCCCGCAGATGGCGACGGGGGTCACGGCTGACGGTCGGGAGAAGACAACGGACACAGCTGGGAGTTCGGCTGAAGCCCGTAAGAGAGCTTTGCCATTGGTGGGGGAGGGCCCGGTACCCTCAAGGCGGGAAAGTTTATCGCAACATATTCCCATGGTTACAAAAGAGATGGTGTGGGGAGACAAGTACATTAACATGTTTTCACTTTTGACCGACCATCGTGAGTTAGAATATGCAAAGACCCAGAAAGATCTATGGCACCCCACTGTATGGAGGGCCAAGATGGCGGAATTCAGGGTCGATGAGACCATGGTGAACTGGGTCAGGGCCTTTTCTATCTTCACTGCAATTATCGGAGAGCGTAAACCAGAAGTGTTGACTGACCTGGCATGTTATCAGAACAGGATCATGAATTTCCATGCGATGTATGGGGGAAATGAATGGAAGGGTTATGATGTTGCCTTTAGAAAAGCAAAGGAGTTTAACCAGGCCTTGACATGGGATTATTTGGATACAGTGTCATGGCATGCTCAGCTCTTGCCAGGACCGGCGGGTACTTCGGTACCAAGCACGATTGGCTCTGGGGGATTCCATCTGAAGCCGTCACAGCCCTTTCGGGCGAGCGCCGGGGGGGATTCCCAGCCCAGGTCTGGCGGGAATGGAGGCAAGCGAGGGGTTTGTTGGGGATTTAACAAAGGAACCTGTAACAGGCCTCAGGGAACATGTAGGTTCCGGCACGCATGCTTGGGCTGTGGGAATTCCTCACACCCGGAAACCAGTTGCCGATCCAAAGCCAATGGCGCGGGAGGAAAGGGGGGATCCAAGCAGGATTGATGTGGTGTCTCGGAAGCAAACATCTTCGCCCGTAGATATCTTGGCTTTGACCCCTTGGCTGAACCGATACCCTGATCATGAGTCCGCCGGGACTTTGAGGGATGGCTTTTTATATGGCTTCAGGATCCCGGCGGGCAATTTTCGGGGGAGCCCTTCCTGTAAAAACCAGCTGTCTATTCAACACAACCCTGCGGTGGCTGCCAAAAAGATAGCGAAAGAAGTTAGCTTCGGGCGAGTGGCAGGACCATTTGGCGGCCCACCAGTTGCGGAATTTGTGTGTTCCCCTTTAGGAGTAGTTCCGAAGAAAGACCCGGGGGAGTATAGACTCATCCACAATCTATCGGCCCCTAGGGGGGCCTCAGTAAATGAAGCTATTGACCCCAAGGTATGTTCAGTGAAGTATGCATCGTTCGATGACGCAGTCGTACTGTTGAATCGCCTGGGCCCCGGTGCATTGTTAGCTAAATCAGACATTGAATCTGCATTCAGGTTACTCCCCGGTACACCCTCAAGACCAGCACCTGCTGGGATTCAAATTTCAGGGGAAATTCTACATGGATAAATGCATGCCCATGGGTTGTTCGATTTCATGTTTCTATTTTGAGATGTTTAGCTCCTTTTTGGAATAGGAGTTCACAGAGGCCACAGGGCATAGACAGGTGATGCACTATTTGGATGATTTCCTCTTTCTGGGCCCAGCGGGCACTCAGGACTGTGTGCAGGCATTGCAGGACTTCTGCATGCTCATGCGGGGTTTTGGGGTTCCATTGGCGCCAGGTAAGATGGTGGGGCCATCTACCTCACTCGAGTTTCTGGGTATAGAACTAGACTCGGAGGAGGGGTGTTTCCGTCTGCCGGTTGAGAAGGTGGCCAAGTTTAGGGCTTCCCTGGTACAATGTCTCCGAAAAGAGAAGGTGACCCTACACCAGTTGCAACAGACAGTGGGTCAGCTTAACTTTGCCTTAAGAGTGATGCCGATGGCTTGCCCTTTCTCTCGTTCCATAGCACAGGCTATGGTGGGCCTTAAAGAAGGACACCACCGCACTAGACTGTCGGCAGAGGTTCGCCAGGACATGCTCATTTGGTTGGCATTTCTGGCGGGTTTCAACGGTCGAGTGGTGTGGAACAAACCCCCAGCCTCGTCGGGGGAACTAGGATTGTGGACCGACTCGGCGGGGAGCGTGGGGTTTGGCGCAATCTTTGGAAACCGGTGGTCGGCACAAACATGGCGTGGTGGCACACAAGCGGCCTAACAGGTAACATTGGATTCTTGGAAATATTCCCTATTTTGGGTGGCTCTGATGGAATGGCCAGAAGACTTTAAGGACCGCTCAGTAGTGCTTTGGTCAGATAACATGACAGTGGTCGAGTGCATTAATCACCAGGCTGCACGCTGCAAATGGATCTTACGACTGTTGAAAGAAATTGTATTGCGATGCATGAGATTGAATGTACAGTTCAGGGCAAGGCATGTGCCGGGTGTACTGAATAATGCAGCTGATGCACTCTCTTGTTCAAACATGCAGGCTTTCAGGGGTTATTTACCCACAGCGTAACTAGTGGCGGCACCTTTCCATGAAGCACTATGGCAGATCGGTGCCCCGGAGTACAAGACCTCGTGGCAGCCAGTTTAGCGCCCAGGACGCGGAAAGGCTATGAAGGAGCGTTCCGTTCATACTGCGCCTTTCTGGGGCCGGTAGGGGAGCATAGATGGGGGCGGGAAGAGTCCTTGCTCCAATTTCTGGTGGCACTTCATAAGGAAGGCCGGTCGGCGCCGACCGCCAACAGGTATAGGGCCGTCATATCATTTAGGGCACAGCTCCACGGGATACGGGACCCAACAAACTCCTTCTTAGTCAGGAAGGCTCTCCGCGGCTGGCAGCGCCTGGAGGGTCGCAGACAGGATAACAGGCACCCGATTGGGTTGGATAGATTGTCCACATTACTAGCGAAACTGGGTGAGACATGCTCCTCGCCCAGTGAGGTAATACTGTTCCGAGCAGCTTTCGCATTGGCATTCTATGGGGCCATGCGGGTAAGTGAACTAGTGGCAAGGAATAAGAAGGATGTGGAGGGAGGTCTACGCAGGGATCACGTCCAAGTAAGGGGCGATTCTCTGCTGATCTCGATAGCCAGGTCAAAAACAGGCCAGAAGGCGTTGGGGAGTAGTGTGGTGTTGCAGCGCGTTTCGGGGGAACCCCGGTTGTCCAGTAGGGCATGTGGAGGCCTACATGAAACAGAGATTGACAACATGGGGGGGGGCCCTGCTTAGACACGAGGACGGCACCCCGTTGACAAGATTTCAATTTCAGAGGGTGCTGGCAATTACGATTGCAGCGGCGGGCTTGAACCCGTGTGATTTTGGGACCCACTCTTTCAGAATAGGGGCCGCTACAGAGGCTACCGCTCGGGGTCTGCACACAGAGGAGGTGAAACAGTTAGGCCGTTGGTCCTCGAATTGTTTCAAGAGGTATGTGCGCCTGCACATGTTGTAAAAGACTGATGAAATGCACTCACGCTTGTTGTCTTTTGTTTGGATTACAGTTTCGCAAGCCTGTAACGCGGGGCGGGAATTGGGATCGGCCCAACACCAGCTGACCAGCGGGAAGGGATCACCGAATGGAGATCAAGTGGTCTGGGTCGTGGGCCACTCATACGTGAGGCGTGCCGGGGTCATATTCGAAGCAGGTGACGCGATCCACGCATCTGAGGAATATGGGTTCAGAATGACCTTCCATGGGAAGGGAGGCCTCTGTATTGACCAATTGCAAAATTTTGTGGAGGAACTTTTAGAGCGGCACAGGTCACCACCATCTGTAATCATAGTGCATGTGGGAGGCAATGACTTGGTGAGACTGGGAAGACGGATGTTAGTTGAGCACATATTGTCTGCAGTTAGCTGGTTGGCCAAGAGGCTCCCTGGGTGTACGATCGCCTGGTCCCACATGATTCCCAGGAGAATATGGCAGGGGGGTTTGTCTATGTCAGCGTTGAACCACTCGGTAAAGAGGGCCAACAACAAGATTGAGAAACTGTTTCGCTCTGCTCATCTCCAAAGCATTCCCCATGGGTGTATTAGGGGAGATCACTATTATTTGAACGATGGTGTGCATCTGTCCAGGGCTGGGAAGGACTTAATCATAGGAGACTTCGTAGCATGGCTAGTGGGCTTGACGAGGCATGACCTTTAGGAGGTGTGGGGGGGGCCGGATAGTCGGTCAACTTTCCGGCCTGTGGCGGTAAGGTCATGATCGGTGAGCAGTGATTTCAAGGTCCCTAGGGGGGGCGCCACCCATTATGGATGGGAGGCCCGGGGGGAGACGGCTATATGCCCCTCCCACGAATTTCTCGGGGGCCGGATATCCGCTCCGGCGGAAGAGAGTGTAGGGAAGGGGGGGAGTCCACGCTGTCCTTCTTACGGATACCTCGCACGGGAACTCGGACGACCTTAAGATGGCGTCGAGTGAAAGGGGGCCCCCACGACAAGGGAAGTTACAGTTGGCTGAGAGGGTAAAGTCCTCTGCGCGTGTGCCACTCACACCGTGAGGGCGGGAAGTTGGTGATAGGGATCTGACACCGGTTAAGACCTTGCCGTTGGCCCTTAATGCTAGGTTGCACAAATTCTAAAATGTAATGCATTTTCAGGATGCTAGACTCGGCTAGGAAACCTTTGTATTAGAGATTTGTTAAGGTTAGCCTAAAAACTTGACTTCATCAAAATGTAATTGAAGTTGAATTTGTACATGATTCATGAAACGTTTTAATTTAAAGTTTTAAATTTTGTTTAATATTTTAATAAATACGGTCGGGGGGGTCGTGAGGCCCCCCGCCTTCCAAAAGTTTAAACCTGTGTCGGTCTCCTCCCATGGGGAATTGGTGTTGGGAGGGGTGGCGGGCATCCCGGCCCATACGATTTATACTAAACCGCGACAATTGGAAGACTTCCTACGGACATTGAAACGGCGGAAGGAAGCGAGTGTGGAGCATGAGGCCACCTGCGACACCCATCTCTCGGATGTTGAATGAAGCATACCACTTAATCTACACTGGCGGAACCTTGGACTGAGATGGCTCATCTGTCACTCTGGGAGTCATAATGCTGTAGTTCTATGTACCATATTATATCTGCTGTGAAGACTGTTTTTGCACAATAGATGAGCAGGAATCTATCAGGAAAATGAGCCGTACAACCTCGTGGCCCAAAGGGAGACGGCATGGATGCCGACGCTCTCCTGCCTTGGGGCGAGGAACACGTGAGCCACCTGGAGGTCTTTCCCCCAAGGGGAATTCCCCTTCTAAGGTGTATCTTTTTGTTGTTGGGGAGGGAGGGGATGGGGGATACTGGCATGATTGGGATGCTTCAGTGGGAGGAAGGAGGGTGGGGAACAGGGGTGGCTTGCTGTTGTTAGGCTTGGTTGTACTGAAGAGGAGGCATTGCATGTATGGACTCGGTGTTTGCTACTTTACATCAAAAGGCTGTATTGTTGATATGGGGAAGGTGGACGGCATGGAAGGGCAGGGTAAGGATTCTGATTTGACTATTTTATCTTGGAAGGAATGTGAGGGGATTAAATGATGCACGCAAACATAGACAGATAGTGGCGTATTTAAATAGACAGCAAGTTCAGGTAGCAATGCTGCAGGAGACACACTTACACCCTCAGTCACAGAACAAATTTGCTGCTCGGTGGGCATCGGTTCATGTATTCTCATCTTACTCCTGCTATGCAAGAGGGGCTGCTATTTTGATTAAACAAGGTGTCCCCTTTGCGATGGTAGGCTGAATGTCAGATCCACAGGGTCGATATGTTATAATTTGGGGGAGGCTGGGCAGAGACATGGTGACGCTCACCAACTGCTATGCTCCCAATGTATATACCCCTGATTTCTTTGCCACAATATGGGGGGAAATAGTAAACATAGGGTCTATGCATGTAATATGGGGAGGAGATTTTAATGTCAGTTTGGCTCCTGCAATGGATAGGGCGGAGGGTACATTGCAATATCATAATAAATCATGGGAGCTGTTGGTTGATCTAATAGCAGAGGGGGACTTGGTGGATGGCTGGAGGTGACTACACCCACATGTGAGGGAGGGATGCATTTTACATCACACACTGGATCGTGGGCATGGCTGGACTATTGCTTGTTGTCTAGGGGATTGGTTATGGGCCTGGGACATGCTGTGCACCTTCCTCGTACGTATTCTGACCATTGTCCAGTGAAACTCACGCTTACCATGCCTGGGCTTTATAGACCGCGGCTTACATGGAGGTTACAGCCGAAGGCGTTGCTTGATTTAGTATTCAGAACAGTATTGGAGGAGGAGATAAATGATTTTTTGATTAGGAATAAGGGGTCTGTGGACAACATTGAAATTATCTGGGAGGCTTTTAAAGTCACCATGCGTGGCTACTGTACCTGTAAGAGTTTTGGGGTCCTAATGGATATCCAACGTACACTACAGACTCTAGAATGCGATATGAAGAATCTAGAGGATCGCATGGTGGGGGGGAGATGGGGAAGATACAGGGTGAGTTCAGGGACAAGTTGTCTGCATATGAGGAAGAGGCCACCAGGGAAGCCAATTTTGGAGGGCGACATTGGGCGGCACGTAGATATGGGGAGTGGAAGGGGGGAGCGCCCGGGGAGAGTTTTAGCGGACATCACTAGATGCCCCAGATTCAACAATACTGTATTGGAGATAGAAACGCTAGAGGGCAGTCTACGGCATTACCAGGAAGGAATATTTGCCACCTTTAAGGCGCACTACACAGAACTTTACTTTACACAAAGGCATGATGAAGTGGACCTAGAGGATTTTTTAGGGGATATGGCACTCTGTTGGTTGAGTGATGTTCATAGGCAGTTCCTGAGCGCTCCCTCAGAGATTGACGAGGACCGGGAGGTGATCATGTCCTTACAAAATGGGAAGGCACCGGGATTGGATGGCTTGCCAGCCGAGTTTCATAAGTGCTATGTTGATATTATGGCCCTGGTATTGCGTGAAATATAGGAGGAATCTATGGAAGTAGGAGTCTTGCCTTCCTCGATGAGGCAGGTGGTTATTACATCACTGCTAAAACCTGAGAAACCTCCCCAGAAGCCAGATTCCTATCGACCTTTATTGCTCATTAACTGCGACACAAAAATTCTGGCAACAGTTCTAGCTACCCGGTTAACATGGTTAATGGATAAGATAGTTCTCCCTGATCAATGGGGATTCGTCCCATGGCAAGCAACTACTCATAATTTACGCACCCTATTTTCATTGATACAGGCGGTGGAGATGAAATTCCCGGTTGCGGCAGTTTTTTTAGACACCTGAAAGGCATTCAACTCTGTGGAATGGAGCTACTTGTTTAAAGTGTTGCAGAGAATGGGGTTCCCGCCCATGTTTGTGTCATGGCTCAAATTGCTATATTATAAGCCATCAGCTAAGGTAGTAATCAATGGCCATATGTCCTCGGCTATAGAGCTCTCCAGGGGCACGCGCAAGGGCGGCCTGCTCTCACCATTGTTTTTTGCGATAACGATTGAGCCATTAGCGGCCACACTGCGTCAGATTCATAATGACAAAGCATTTCAGTGTTATCAGCGACAACTGTTGGTATCGCTCTATGCTGATGACATTACGCTCTATGAAGGGGACCCTGAGCAAAATCTTAACCCCCTTCTGAGGGAATTCTTGGTGTTTGGACAGCTTTCGGGGGTTAACATTAATTGGGGAAAATCACAATTTTTTCCACTTACGCCTGCTGTTTCTAAATTCTCCTTAGACTTTCCTCTAGAGTGGTGTGACGGGACCTTAGATATTTGGGTATACAGGTATCAAAAGATCGGGAGGAAATGCTTTGACTGAATTATGGCACAGCAATAACTAAATTGAAGGCTAGAGTCACCCAATGGCTCTCTTTACCATTATCGCTGGCGGGTAGAGCATCTCTTGTGAAGATGGAGGTACTGCGCCAATTTTTATACTTCTCTCAATATCCCATACTACCCTGGTGCCTTCTCTTTTAAGACGTTACGTTCTGCATTGCTACGCTTGGTGTGGGGCGGCAGACAACCTCGTCTCAAATGGGCAATCATTACACAGCCATATGATAAAGGAGGATTTGATATCCCTGATTTTGAGCTTTATTATCTCAGTGCGCAAGCTCACTATGCTTATCACTGGATGGCGCCTACGCCATTCATGCCCCAGTTAGCTGTTGAAGATTGGGTGGCTCGCCCGATCCCACTCAGTGGCATCATTCATGGTCCACTCAGTGCTGTGGAAACACCCTTTACAACAGTCATTTGCACAATAGATGCCTGGCGACGGTTAGCACGCATCATGGGAATACAACTTTTGTATTCGCCGCATCTTCCCCTCACCTATCACCCGAGCATGGTCATATTGCAGGAAACGGGGTTTCGTGCCATGTGTAAACGGCTGCATGTTACTACATGGGGTGACTTGTTTTATGAGGGCGAATTTCGAACGAGGGAACAGCTATTCCAGGATACTCACCCCACACCATTGGAGATCTTTTTATATGTCCGATTACAACAGGGAATGCGGATGTTAATTCCAGAATTTCCTTGTGAGCCGGAAACCTTTGCCCCATTGCACCTCATCCTTAGCTCCCCTGAAGGGAAACACCTAGTATCGGAACTGTACAGAACAATACGGGCGGGCAGGACAGGTATTACCGGTTCAGCTCGTGTCCATTAGTCGGAAGACCTGGGTCAAGAGATATCAGACGATCAATAGAGATACTGTTGTAGTATTACAGAAAATGTGTCTGCTAGTTGTAGATTTGAAGTCATACACTACAAATTTCTGCAACGTGTGTACTACACTCCTGCCAAGAAATATCGTTTTCACTTATCGGATAATGACAGATGTGCAAGGTGTCAGAGAGCTGGGGTGGGTTTCACACACCTGGCGTGGGAATGTCCAGCTATACATGTGTATTGGACGCAGATCCATGAGGCACTTGAACACATGGTGGGCACTACCTTTGACATGGACCCCTTGGTGATGCTACTGGGATATACAGCGCACATACCTACATAGACTAAAAAAATCTTAGGCATTGCTCTCCTATTAGCGAAACGTAGACTTGCTTGCAGGTGGGGGCGGGGGAGAGCTCCAAAATTCAAAGAATGGATACATGATATTGTGTACTGTCAGGAACAGTCTTCTATATATGCGGAACTGTTACCGATGTCCTCTAGGCCAAAGGATGTCTGAGGTCCCTTTACAGACTTATTTGATGTACAGTGAGGAGGGTGACTTTGCGGAGTTCGTACTGCCAACGTAGGTTGGGACTGGAGATCTAACTACGTAATTCTGATTTTGTGATACCTGCTTATCCATGTAGTAATGCTCCGGTAGCAGAACGCTATAGCAAACATTTTTGTTGATTTTTTAATACTACACATCTGTGTTATGCCGCAAAGAGCACTAGTGATATATATTGTTACTTGGGGTACTGTCTTGCTATATGTTGCTCTTTCGTGCTCCTTCTGACTGGAAAACTGTGTTGCCCCCTTACTTGAAGGACTGCCGTCCCAAAGTTACTGAATGATTGGACTCACCTAGGGACAATTGCACTATCACTTCATAATGTATGCCTCTCAATCTTGCATCTAAGGTCTGTATAGTCAATGCACCGAGTTGGATAAATCTGTTATATTGCTACTGTTTGTATAATGGCAACATGACTTCAAAAATAAAATATTAAAAATAAAAAAACACTCACTTCCAGAAAATCTGTAATTCTAACCAAAATATATTCACTTTATTATGTGCCATAAGAGACAAGGTTCATACACATAGTTACTGTTTGGAATATTGTAGTACACATGTTTGAAGATATCCAAGTAATCATTTATTAGTTCTCATTTAAAGTATCTATCTTCACTGCACCATATACCAGAGTGCTCATCAGCAAAAATGGCCTCCTGCACCGAAGAAAAGAAAGGAAAACAAGAAAGTGGGGAAATAGCCTGAGGTGCAAGGAAGTCATGTTATGTTATGTTAAAATTTGATAGAGCGCAAACAGCTGCCCCAGCAAAGAGGCGTCCCGGCGCTAAAGAACCACAAAAGCTCAAAGGACAGAGGGAAGAGGCAGGGGACCTAAAGGGAAGGGAATAGGTGGGTTTTGACGGCTTTCCGGAAAGCAGACAGATTTTCCAATGAGCGAATGTTTACTGGCAAGGTGTTCCAAAGTTTGGCTCCTAGCACCCTGAAAGAGCGTCCACCGGTCCAGGCTAGCTTTGTTCGGGGGACCGTCGGTAGATGTTGGCCTAAAGAGCGCAAGTTGCGCTTTGGCACATAGGGTGTGAGGAGTGGCCGGAGAAGTTCTGGGCGTCCAGTTTTATGGATTTTAAAGATCATGATGAGAGCTTTAAACTGGATTCGAGACTCGATAGGTAGCCAGTGCAACTTTCGGATTGTGGCTTTGGCTGAATACCTGCGTGGGAGACCGACCAAGGTTCTTGCCGCGGTATTCTGCACGCGTTGCAGTCGTGCTATCTCCGCTTTGTTGGCGCCCAGAAGTAAGACATTGGCATAGTCCAAGCGGGAAAGAATTGTGGCTTGGATAATCATTTGGCGAATCTCGGAGTCGAAGAAGCCGAGTATGGGTTTAAGGCTCCTCAGCAGGCCCACACAGGTGGCCGCTACTTTTTTTGTGTGAGTTTGGAAGTTAAGTGAAGAGTCCATCCAGACGCCTAGTGTAGGAGGGTGGATACCTGACTATGGTTACCCCCAACTTTTTGCCTGGTGTTTTGCTGGTTTTCTGACTTAGTTGACCTGGGACCCTGCTATTCAGGGCCCCAGGCCTACTGCTCTCTCTGTAAAATGGATTCCATGTACCTTAGGTACATAACCAATTGGTACTGGGCCACCTTATCAGTCCCTGTATCCAGGGCATAGGTGTACCCAGGGCCTACCAGGGGCTGCAGCATGTATTATGCCACCCCTGGCTGGCCATCTAAATCTGACACAACTGGCTGCACGACAGCTGGGGCAAGGTGGTGTAATCACCCTTTGCTTTAGATATAGTATACCTATATCTAACCCTAAAATGGACACATAGATTCCTATCAGTCACTCCTATGGCAGGCCTTAACAATCCTGAAGGCAGAGTGCTTGGAATCATGTGAGATGGTGCTCTGGCATGAGCTGAGCCCGTTTGCAGCTTGCGGAACCAAGTCCTAATAGCTGTTCCATGATAAACGCATACCATATACTCTTGTGCATTATAATCCTCGCGGTTATATGCCAACTCTGGTATCGCTTTATCAAAACATGTCGAGTAAGGTGTCATACGAATTGGAATACTAACCCCTCACCAGTTCTGGCGACGGGGTTAGCATTCCACCCTTCTAGAGGGACACGACATGTGTGTAACTGTGAACCCCGGTTAAAGTTAACTCGACCCTCAGCATCACAAAATGGATGCTGCCACCACAGACACAAGTCTGACCTCCTGCTGCTGGGAGTCCTTCCAGCGAGGAGAGCTTGGACAAAGGGTTTCCTGTCAGGGGCGGCGCTAGCACCATCCCAGACAGGGTTTTGTGTATCCTGGGTAGGCAGGGCTGAATAGGAAGGTGACTGCAAGTGGCACCCCGGTGCTCACTATGCATCTGCCGGCTAGAACCAGTTCCAGGGGCACACCAGCCCCTGAGCTGGGGAAAGTCCGGCATGGGAGAGGGGTGTAACCACCCCCCTTCCTGGTCCCACCCATGGGCAGGACCTAGTCCCGTACCAGCCCCTTCCTTTAGTATAAAGGTGGGAGCGGGGACCCTTCCAAATTAGATCATCTTTAAATCCTGAAACTACTTTCTACGAAAGGAACTCAAGACTTCTTCCTAAGATTTCTCCCTTGTGACTAAGGAGTAGTCACCCTGCATCAGCGGGCACCAAATAAGTAACCTGCGGTTTGCTGCACGTCCTTCCTCCGGAACCAGACTGACCAGCATGACGAGACCCGGCTTCTCTGGTACCTCTGACCTCTACCTACATCATCAGCCCAGCTGAGATTCGTGGGTGCGACGAGACCTCGAGGGACCGGCCATCTTCAGAACTGCACTAAGCTTATCCAGCACGACCGCCGAGGGATCCTCGAGTGAGTGCTTTGGGGTTTGAGATGCCCTAACCCTGAGCAGCTCCAGCACCGAAGTCCAGCCCCCCAGCATCCACGAGATCTGCGTGGGGCCCTTCTGCTCTTTGCTGCCTCACCGCGTTGTCCGGCCACTTGCCTGCTGGCTTTTAGCCCTCTTGACGACGAACAACAACATCTTCATCGCTGGTCTGGTTGCTCCAGACTGGCCCTTGCTCCCCTTCAACAGAGGAGCACCCCGGACCCTCCTGGTCCACTCCAGACGCCATTTTGAGTCCACCGCATGGGCTTGCAATTGCCAAGAGTTGTTGCCCCAATCCTGGGTCCAGCGAAGTCGACAGCAGATACATTCGTGCGACAGCTCGGACCTCCATCCTGGTCACCGATAACGCCTCCTGGTCCGAGAGACTGCAGAACCCAGCGTCGCCCACTCACCTGGTCGAGGTGACTTCGTCCGGTGCCATCCTGGTGCCCATCTAATCACTGGCTAGTGATTCAGAACTTGGTCCCCTCTGCTTACAGGTATCCTTTATCATCGATCCAGGCTTGGATCACATCGAACTTCATCACTGGTCGCCTGCCAGCAACTTCTTTTTTCAGGCTCCATAGACTGCAACGAGGATTCCCGACATCTTTTCAGCCCTATGCAGCCGCAGCCCCTGGGCTAGGTAATCTGAGCATTTTGGTGCTCCAGCATAGCTTAACTATCTAAGTGTCCAGATCCTTTTTCGTTTCAGCTCTACCTTGTCGGATTCGTCCGATAACACTAACTTTACGAAATCTAGTATCCATAGACTTTGTCCCGCATCCCGCGTGAGAGTGCACACTCTGCACCCGATCTCCCTAGGCCTCCTGCTCGTAACCTGAAGGTTCAGTAGTCCAGTCCTAGCGATCCTAAAGCCTTTGAGACTAGTTACTTACCTGCTAGTATTTCGCATTCCACTTTTGTAGTATATGGTTTTCCGTGCCCCTCGGACATTTGTGTAAATTGTGCGACTTTCAGAATTTCTTTAAGAGCTTTGTATTGTGCTTAGCACCCTGTCCTCATAAAGAGTCCAGGGCTGTTGTGTTCTAGATAAATATCCTTTTATTTTCATAATAACTTGTGTGGTGTCCTTTCACTTGGTGTTCAAGGGGTATATGTGATGGTATAACAGCTGGCTTAACACGCACTCCAGAGTTTAGCCTAAAGACTGCTCTTGTCCACGCTACTAGGATAGCTGGTCTATAAGGTTGACTTACAACCAATCATCAATAAGGGTTGTTTGGAGTGATACATAGTGATCACTAGAATAGTGAGCACTGCATATCAGGCCAACTTCTCACACCTAGATTTTTGACCAAGGATTTGGGGGGTGGGATGGTGCCCAGCGACGATGGCCACCAGTGTTGGTTCCAGTGGTTAGTACTCTTTCCGAGGAGCAGGCAGTTATCTGTCATCCACTGGGCCACCACAGCCAGACCATCCCTGAACCTTGCGGAAGAGGTAGAGGGACCCTCGGTGAGAGTGATGGCCAGCTGTGTGTCATCGGCGTATGACACCAGCGTGAGGTCCCAGTTTCTGGCTACTGCAGCAAGTGGTTGCACATATAGGTTGAAAAGGGATGGGCTGAGTGCAGAGCCCTGAGGGACTCCCTGTCCGATGGAATGGGACTGGGAGAGGAATGGAGGAGCTGATACCCGGAAAGTTCTATCCTTCAGGAAGGAGCGGAACCATTCTAAGGCAAGGTCCGAGATAGCCACAGTAGCCAGACGATTTAGTAGAATGTTATGAGATACCGTGTCAAAGGCCGCGCTGAGGTCCAATAGGATCAGTGCAGCACTTTGACCGGCATCAAGTATCGTCCGGAGATGTTCTGACGTGGCTAGGAGGGCAGACTCAGTGCTGTGGCCCGGCCTAAACCCGTTTTGAGATGGATTTAAGGCGTTGTTTAGATCCATGTGTTTGGACAAGATGATGTTTACATGGGCCTCTGCAAGTTTGGACAGCCATGGGAGCAATGAAATGGGTCTAAATTTCTCCAATTTGGAGGGATCGAGGGTCGGTTTTTTAATAATGGGAGAGACCCATGCTTGTTTCCATGCAGTCGGGACGCTGGCCGAGGAGAAGGAGAGATTCAATATAGATGCCAGGGAGGGTAAAAAGAAGTCTAGGGATTCAATGAAGTGGACTGGTCTCATAGGGTCTGCTGGGGAACCAGATTTGACCTTTCTACATAGTTTAGTAAGGTCCTCATGAGAAATTTCAGGTATGTGCGTCATCGTGGTGCTATTACTAGTGGGTATAGGGGAGCTGAGTGGTGCAGCAGAGTGGCATGGGAAAGATTTATAGATTTTTTGAACTTTTTCAATAAAGAATGAGGCAAGGTCCTCACATTGCTGCGGAGAGGTAATGCTGGAGGAAGGAGATCTGCTACTCTGCAGCTCTTCTACTAATTTGAAAACAACTTTGGCAGGGTTAGGACTGGAATTAATATCTTCTGCATAGAAGCCGGCGCGTGCGGAACAAATAGCTTTGTGGAATAGCTTTTGTTTGGACAGATAGAAAGCTTTATCTCTGTCATTGTATTCTCGTCTCCAGGCTCTCTCAGATTCCTTACATTCCCTCTGCATGGTTTTCAAGGTACTGTTATACCATGGATTGGAGGGGGAACTATGTCTTTTAGTCCATTTAAGGGGGATTGGGTATCTAGTCCCTGTGTGATCCAGTCATGGAAGGCAGCATATGTTGTATTGATGTTCATATGTGTCTCTTGATGGAATTCTCCTAAGATGGAGTGCAGGTCACTGGTTGAGAGTTTGTTTGTGCCATGATCTTTTTAGGCGACGGGTGGGTTCAGCCCTGTTGAACGTTTCCTTGATCAATATCGAGAATTTGATTAAGTAATGGTCTGTCCATTCCATGGGTTTGGGCGCCTCTGTTATAGTTTCTGGGATATTGGTGAAAACAGGGTCTAGTATGTGTCCAGCAGAGTGAGTAACGTCCTGGATCAGGGGGTAGAGTTGAAGGGCTGAGAGGTCGGCCAGGAGGTTTTTAATGATTGGGTCTTGGTTTCGGTCGAAATGGAGATTGAGGTTCCTAGTATAGTGAAGTTTGCCGAGCTCACCACAAGGGAGTTCGCTGCTTCAAGGAAAGCTTCAATGAATGTAGACATAGGTCCGGGGGGTCGATATATATAGAGGCCAGATAGAGAGAAATTGGGGCCCGCTGTGATCTTAAAGCGAGCACCTTCACAGCTCGAGATGTTTTCTTTAGTAAAGGAGCAGAGAAATTGCTTTTTGTAGATGACAGCAATGCTGCCACCTCTGGTGTCGCTATTTATCGATTTCATTTGGTAGCTCTCTGGTAGCGTGAGGTTAGAAACACTAGTCGTATCATCATGTAGCCAGGTATCGCAGATAAAGAGAATGTCAGGGTTTTCTTTGAGTAGAAGAGCATTAACCTCTTGATGGTGCTTGCAGAGAGACCTAACATCAAGTTGTAGGATAGTGAGAGGAGTTAGTTTGTGCGCAACTGAGAGGCGCCGGGGTAGACAAGGGCTGGGGGTGGAAAAATGACATGACTTACATTGACGGCATGTCTATTCGAGATGTCCGGATATCAACTTGCACCTCCTCCCAGGGTTCAGGGCGATAAGGAGATCTCTATCATATTGGTAGACTTCCCGTGTAGCTTGGCCAGGGGGACAGGCGAGAGGCGAAGTCTTGGCGATGACGGGCGTAGACGGGCTTGCCTTAGGCGCGCCCGCTGCGCCCGTCCGCTGCGCGTATGGTGAATGCACATGTTATCAAGGGGTAGGAAGGGCGGGGGCGTGGCCTCAAAGTGGACGTGGACTCGCAGCTCGCCGGCAATGGCGGCGGAAACTGTTTAGTGCTCGAGTCCGCAACCAGCGCTGAATCCGCTGTGCGGTGAACTTAAGGAGCAGGCAGCAGAGTCCTGAGATGGCAGGCAAAGAGTAAGTGGATTTAAAAACAGCACAATATAGTGACACAAAAATTTTAAAAGTACAGAGAACTCCCGGCTTCCGCCTCAGGAGAATACGTGGTTCTAAAGTGAAACAGGGTGGAAAATGGGTAGAAGAGAACTCGAGAAAGGCGAGAGGGAAAAAGTAAAATGGGTTAAGCAAGTCTTTGGAAGGAGCGATGCTAGATCAACTGGGTTGACAAGGACCATGGGGTTCTGGTTGGTGCCTATATTGTCATGTCCTTTAGGATAGTCCTGTCATGTATACCCCATTTTACATACATTATCCCATCCACACGACAATAACGATTCTGAACAGGTTGCCTTTTACCTAGTAGTTTGCCCTTGTCTCTTTGACACCAGGCTCTTAATATCCTATCATAATCCCTGTACCTGACATACATAAACAGGTCCTCAGGCATGGCATAATTATTCTATATAATGGTCACCACTTTTGTCATCCTTGGCACACAGCCCGCTGTGCATGATCGCATTTGTTTGGGAAAACATTTAAGATGGTTTTCAAAACATTTATGATTTGTTTCAAACACACAACACCACTCTAGTATACAAGAGCCTTATTGTGCCCCTGCAGATTAGAGAAGAATTCCATCCAAGCTGAAACGGGTCCTGAATGATGAATCTTCGAAACACAGTGGTCTGACATTCTTTGTGGGGAGTCATCCTCGAAGCAGAGACAGGGTTCTTCAGTCTCAACCATCAGGTGAGGGGGTTGGTTTTTCCATAGAGGTTTCCTGGCTAGATACACACACATACACATGCTACACATACAGATCGAGGCAAAGTACAATTAGGCAAATTACTTAGGGCACACATTTTAGGAATATGCAAGTGTTACTGTTATTATCTGCACTGCTTATGTTCATCTTATTAGCATGATTGTAGACATGTATCTACTATTTACTATATTGGTACTTGCAACCTCTTGTGTATGCTTCTGTCTCCTGATTGTTGCAGCAAATATGTTTTACACAAGACTTAACCTGAACCAATAAATACTTATTAAAACGTCCCCAAAAAAATATTGGATGACCAACAACATGTGGGGAAAAAGAATAAATCTTGCGGTAAGAGGACAAAATAATTTATTAAAAACTTTCAAAGCCTAGAAACAGTGTGCAGATTGAGGAAAGTACAAAGAATGCCTCAACCAGAAAAAAGAATACAAAGAAAACAAATTTTTTAAATGGGAAATCACATTCAAAAGATACAATATATGGAAAAAGGAGGCAGAGTCGGTATAGAGAAATAAGAAAGAAGATGTTTTGCAATAGGGTTGTCTTTAATTTGTTGAAAGATGTGAAGAAAGGCAAAAAAGAGCACCATTGTATAAAAAGAAGAAATACATTGAAATTATTGTTAAGAAGGCTTTTGAATTAAAAAGGAAAATATTCATTTTAGTTTTAAACAGAATTTGATCACTAGATAAACCAATCCATTTTATGAAGGCCAAAAGTAAGAAGAAAAGAATAATTAACAGAACTCATTTTTGCGATTTTTTGGGGGTTAATGGAAACACAGTTCAAGTTCAGAGCCTTACTTTAATGAAGAGAGTTATTTGCAGACCAATACTTCTTTGCTTGCAGTTGATACCAGAGGTCAAGCTTATGAGGTTAGAAATGGTTGTCCTATTGAGAAAGAAAAGATGGTTTCTAGAAATGTAGAAGAACTAATAGCTGATGAAGGTCTAGGGAGACGTCCTAAAGCCCCAGTGTATACTTGGGATTGCAGTAGTATTTATAGTATACAACAGGAATCTATTGATATTTTACGCAATTTCTTACGACATAGTAAAAAAAAGTGTTAAACAAAAGATTAAGATATTGCAAGGACTAGATCCTTGCAGAGTGAGAAAAAAACTGCAAGATAATTCTCTAGCTTGTCTTTCTCGGAAAGTATGTCAAAGTGTTTTTCATCATCTCAGAATGTTATCAGTACATCATTCTCAAATGCAGAAGTTAATCAGAAGATTGTATTATGCAAAAAGTCCAGCACTAATGTAAAATGAGTTGAACAGTGCTCTTTTGTGTGGGTCAGTATCAGATGTGAAGAAGGTTTGTGATGAAATTGAGTTTTGTTACTTTGGTCCTGAACAAGAGAGTGTAGAAACTAACACATTAATAGATGTTGAAGTTAATGTGGAACATACTACTCAAAACATTTTGAAGAACAAATTACAAAGTTTAAGGTGATTTCAGGAGAAAGGGCAAATTATCCTTGTATTTGATGCCGACAAACTCACTATAAAAATCAGACTAGGACTGTTGATCTATATTTAAAAAGTGAAAGAGAAAATATTGATAAGTGGAAGGAATTTGCAACTTATTTGTTTGTAGAGAATTGCTTTGATTTAGGTTCTGATCAGCGTATTTGTAAATATTGCTATAACAGATTAGGCGAGAATAAAATGCCTGCTAGAGCTGTCCATAATAATCTAGAGTTGGTAACTATTCCTCCCGAACTGATAGATTTAAATACATATGAGACTATTCTGATTCAATGTGTGCATACATTTCAGGCTATTGTTCGTATGGAGACTAAAACATGTAAACTGCTTCCTACAGATTTACAGAGAGGATTAAAAGGAAGAGTTGTATATTTACCTCTAGATTTAAAGAAAAATATTGAAACTATTGGTGTTGAGAATGTAGAAAGTAAACCACTAGTTATTTAAGTTAATGGTATTCCAACTAAGAGTAAGACTATCTGGCAAAAATTAGTGGATGTTAGGAAAGTGCAAAAGGCAACATTATACCTTATAAAAAACAATGATTACTACAAAAATGTGTATGTGGAAGAAGAAGAAGAAATACTTTTTGGAGATGATAGTGAAATGTCAAGTGGTCAAATTGAAAAAGTGGGCATGTTCAAAAGTGAAGAAATCTATGAACGTTATAGTGTAAATCCACTTCATTCGAAAGAAGTGAAGGGGAATACTATTGAATTATTCCAAATGAAGGAATCAAAGGGGCTCCCATGAGTGCACGGAAAAAAAGTTTGGAAGCTCGTTGTTTTCTACAGCTGTTCCCAACCGAAAAGTTGGACGATATGACGAACAATCAGTGCAGATTCCTGCATCAAAATATTGTACAACAAGATTGTATGCAGACCATCCTAGATTTCGACAATATATCCCATATATATTTCATCTTTTGTTTGAGAGTGACTTGTCTGGATTTTCGTATGCAGTCAACCATATATTAAAAACAGGACTACATCTTCAAAATGTTTCTGCAAAGGAATTTATGGATAAAGTTAATCAGAGAGACGATCATTTAGAATCTCAACTGATTAATTTGATGGCATGTCAGTGTGGTACTAATGAGTATTGGTACCGTCGTCATGGAGAACTTAATTGTATGCTAAGAAACTTAGGAACTCCTACGTGGTTTGTTACCTTAAGCTGTGCTGAATATGCTTCGGATGATTTACCTGAATTTCTTCAAGCAGCAAATTCAAATATAAAATATATTGAATACAAGACACCTGGATAACTGTGCTCCTTGGATCCTGTTAATGTATGCAAATATTTCAATCATAGGTTTGAAGCAATGATGTCTTTTATCTGAAATAAAAAGAATCCTCCTCTTGGAGAAGTTGTGTATTTCTTTTGGAGAAAGGAGTATCAAGCTAGAGGTGCCCCTCATATACATATGCTGTTATGGATCAAGGATGAACCCTAAATCGGAACTGATTTGGATGTCACTGTTTTGTCTTTTATCAAAGAATATGTCACATGTGCTATACCAAAAAGGACAGAAGAAAACACCTTAAGGCAACAAGTCTTACGATTCCAAAGTCATCGATGTGGCAAATACTGTAGACGAAAGTACAAATCTAAGGAAAAGTTTTATACCAAATGTCGTTTTGGATTTCCACGTCCAGTAATATCCAAAGGAAGAATAAACAGTTTCATGTCAGCTGTGAGACATACCATTACTAGAAAATCTCCTAAAAATACATACAATTTGAGAAGAAGTGAAGAATCAAAGTATATCAATGAATATAATCCAGTTATTCTCTCATTTTGGAATGCTAATATGGATAAACAGTATGTTGCGTATAATTCCATTGCTGTTGCCCGGTATGTGGCATCTTATATAACTAAGTCAGAAAAGACGGAGTTGAAAGAAATGTGGGAAGAAATTGCTCACGAAAAGAGTCTTAGTAAGAAACTGTACAGTTTCAGTTTGAAGATGTTATCCCATCGAGAAATTGGAGCGTGTGAATGCTCAGATCGGTTATCATCTGCAAGTTTATACTCAAAATCTAGAAGAATCATTTGGGTGAGTCTGGGTCTTGCTGCAACGCGAAATTGAGCACTTAAACCTTTAAAAGAAATTGAATATTTAGCAGAAAAAGAACCGTAGAGTACAGATATTGTCAAAACAAACATGTTGGACACATATTACCCAAATAGAAGTCATCATCTTGAGAACATATGTCTCTATGAAGTGCTGCAATATTACAATTTTAAAAGGAATACAACAAAAAACATAAATGAAGGAAATATGCAGTGATTGGTTCCGAAGGATGTTTGGTGAAACAAAGGAAAGGAAATTTGATTAATCACAGAAAACTGAGTAGTGATACTCCTGATAAAAGGGAAATTTACTACTTAGCACTTTGGCAACTTTTCTAACCGTGGCGTACATAATTGGTATTACTTGGAGATTTTTAGAGCTATGAAGAATACTTCAATGCTAGCAAATATAGCATAGAATGTACAGTTTTTGAAAATTATCTGAAAATGTTGAACGATGAAATTGATCAAGAAGCTATTATTGCAGCTCAGATTGCTGGAGACAGTTCTCAAGACAGTCATAGTACTGCTCCACTGAGTCAAGATACACTAGGACAACCAATTCTTGAAAATGAAGCGGCAATCGCCATGAATGAAGTGGAAACAGCAATGCATCAAGCCCAAGAAGATATTATGGACTTAGGAAACTTGGAAGAACAACTAAGGCCCCCATATGGATGACAGGCGGACCGTGAGGTGCCTTTCATGTTGTGCATTGAAATGCAGGGGGGTACATTGGTACCCCCATGTGCACCCCCCACACCCCGGAGTCCCTGGGGACCTGCTACGGGCCCCCGCATGGGGACTCCGCATGCCACCACAGAAATTCATTCACAAATGCCCATCATAATATGGCTGCCGGTGTCTACTAGACACGGCCACTATATAAACCAAGCGGTGGATGGTCTTTCCGTCCGCCGCGGTACCCCCGCCATGCTAATAGGTCGGGGGTCACTCAGGGTAGGATGGCGGGCGGATCGCCCCCGCCAGGGCGGCCGTGGCTACCGCCAGCCTGGCGGGGGTGATCCACCCGCTATCCTAATGGGCCCCTAAATGTTGAACAGAAAGAAATATATCAGCAAGTGAGACAACAGATTGAGCATAGATTTCTTCATGAAAAGAAAGAATACACATGCACATCATTTCATCCTATCCGAATGTATGACAGTGGTCAAGCTGGAACAGGAAAAAGTTTCTTAATTAAAGTATTGACCAGTTATCTACAGAAAACAACTGACCCACATTTGTCTTGTGTTGTAACTGCTCCAACTGGGTTGGCAGCACACAACATTAAAGGAATTACATTACATCGTTTACTTATACTACGTGTAGAGCATGAAAATAAATTGGAATATAACAAACTATCTGGAGAAGCTTGCTATGAAGTTTCAAGAGTGGTTAAGAAAATGAAACTTCTAAATATTGATGAGGTTAGCATGGTGTCAAACTTAATGCTTATATTTGTGCATTTGAGAATGCAGCAAATTCTTAAAACAAAGTACGATGTCATATTTGGAGGAAAACATGTCATAGTTTTTGGAGATCTACTGCAACTTACTCCCGTAAAAGGACAACCAGTATTTAAAACACTTGTACATGTATACACCAAAAAGTCTTTGGGAAGTGTTGGAAACTTTAACATTTGGTCATTTTTCTGAATACAAAGAACTCATTAAAAATATGCAACAGGCAAATGATGCTGATTACGGAACTATTCTTCAAGATATAAGAATTGCAGTATTGACAGAACATTGCAAGAAAGCTTTGCAAAGTTAACTACTTGCAAACTTGATTCCAAATGAAAATATAGTTCCTGAAAAAATATATTAAAAAATTGCAGAAAACAAATCTATAATCTGCTTAATGCCAACAGTGGTGAGTGTTCTATATTCAATGAAGAACTTTTGAAGCTATAAAATCAACACATAATCAAAATGGAAGCCATTAATAAAATAGAGTATGAAGGAATCACTATTATTTTGACAGAAAAGTTGAAAACAAAATTGGATTCTTGAGAGTGAAGTAGTGTGGCTCACTGGTTAGAGGCGGCAGACCCGAGAGCAGAGGACGGCCCGGGACCAGAGTTCGATTCCCGGCGCGGCAGGTTTCTGGACCAGGGTCAGCGGACTCGATAATTCTCTCGCCTCGGTGCCCACTCTAATCAGCGATCACACTCGGCAACTCTGGGCAGTAGCTTGCCTCATCTTCACTAACGGCCCCACCAGACTGCTGGGGATGCCTGGTCTCACCCTGGAGATACCCATTAAGGGACCATCTCTCAGGGAAGCCAGGAAGGGTTTCGCAGCGGTCGAAGCGCCTTGGGACCCTCCGGGTAAGTAGTGCGCTATATAAATGCCTATACATACATACATACATAGAAAAATCTATATCTAAAACAGCTGGTTTAGAAAAGAATTTGTATGCATGTGTAAACTGTTGGGTAATTTTACGGCATAATTTGGATGTGGAAATAGGTTTAGTAAATGGAGCAATGGGTAAAGTTGTTCATTTTGTTAATTATCAAAATAGAGATGGAATTTAATTTTTAAAAATCAAATTTGATCAGATTAAAGAAGTAAAACAAATTGGTTGTTCAGTTCGTTTTTTGCTCGTTAAAGATTTATATGTTCGTAGAAAACAGTTTCCTCTTTCTCTGGCATATGCAGTGACTATTCATAACTCTCAAGGTTTAAGTATAGATAATGCTTTGGTGAACATTGTAAATACCGTTTTTGAAGAGGGTATGGTATATGTTGCTTTGTCCCAAGTCAGAACTTTATCTGGATTGTATCTGACTGATTTTGATGAGGGAAAGATTAGTGCAGATGCAAACTGTGTAAAAGAGTATAATTGGTTAAGAAGAGTGTGTGCTCCAAATTTAGGTGAATATCCTGTATGTGAAAAGCGTGTAGTAGGTTGAAAAAGATATGAGAATATTTGTACTGAAGCTATAGAGAAGGAAAAAAATCAAGATAATGTTGAGATTGCAAGCAAAGGGAACAGGCATGTGCAATGCAACAGGTCTCGCATTATTAAAAGTTGGAGTTTCTTGCATTGTAAATGACACTGTTTTTTTAATTATAATTATTGTTTGCAGTGGAGTGATAATTTGCCATATAGTTACAATTACACCACTGCAGGAAACAATCAGAAGAGCACATATGGAAGAACTACCTGAATATTATATGCACGTTAAAATTGAGAGCATTATGTTAAAAGCAGCTAGCTAGGGAGGGTGCTGCGAAAAAGGCTTGATATGCAATAGTCAGCCAACTGAGAGCTCTTGCACTCAAAATACCAGGCCAACACATGACCATGTGAGACACAGCGGAAGCAGCCTTTCAGAGAAGTAAGCATCTGCACCCATAGACATGAGATTTGTGTGACCCTTAGGAAGGAGGTTTGTCCTGGCAAAGGTTTGCTGTAGTTCAGCTTAACCGAGGCCAACACAAAGAAACATTTCCAAGCTTATCTAAAAGTTAGTCTCCATAAGGATTCTGAATATAATGCAGCACAAATGTTTGACACACTTATGGGACCGAATGACATACAGATCACTTTGCTATTACTGATGTGTTTTATCTAGGACCCCGATCAATATTGTGACCTCATGCCCCTATACAGCTATAATCAATACATATCCCTATAAATGGCATAATAACCAGAGCCATATTTCAGTAACTCGCCTCTGCAGTCCATGACAGTCCATGACACAGTAGAAGCCACTTCCTTAGATTCCTAGATAGCACACCGAGTTCTTTCGACATACCAAACCCTCAGCAACCTGGGAAAGCCCCGCTTGCTTTGTTTTGATTAGTAATAGAACTCCTGCGAGCACTGTAAGAACGACCAGTTCTTTGTGACATCTTTATTGACGTCTTATGTCCAAAAACTTACGTCAAACGCGGCACCTTTCAGGTATAAATATACCAACGTTGCCTTAAGCAAGCACACGGTGGTGGTGAATACAGGAGCAGAACAGCTGTCCCCTTGCAGAGAGCCCAGCAGATGCGAGAAGCCCACGGACGCTGCCCCTCCTCCTTGACGCGCTGAGGAAGACGCTGTCTTTTTTCCTGCCGAGAAAATCCAGCTCCGGCGTTTCCAGCCTACCCTTCCGGGTGACTGGGATATCGGGTCCTGAGAAGGAGATATCAGACCTCCTACATTCTATTCCAGAGGTACGGTGCTGACTAAACCCTTAGAGAGAATTCTTGAATCAAACTCTTGGTAAAACCAACTTAACTTAAACTGCTACTTACCTACTCCCTCCCATGTATTAGGCTTAGGTCAGGTACACCGGGGTAGGCATAGTTAGAAGCACCAGTTGAAGTCGTTACCCAATGTATATATGAATGTATATATTTTATTCATTTTAACTATCTTATGGCTAAGAAACCATATCAATGCTTTTACAGTATTATTTTGCAATACTCCTTTTACTGTACGCACTTTTTATAATCACAAGTCTTGCAATTGTGGCAATTCATTTCTCTTGCATGAGAAAGAAGACTGCTCAATAAATAATATGTTTTATTGAAAACGCCTGTCTCTCTATTCTTTGCACCCTGGTGAAACTATGAACGCACGTCTGACTGAGTGAAATAGCTGTCTATTGTTTCACACGACTCTAGAGATTGGCTCTTATTCTGAGGAGCAAAGTTGTCATGTTTATGCGGTTGTCAGAAGCTGAATCCCTTCTTGTCTGAGCCAGAGAAGCTGATCACTTCCTATTCAGTCAAAAAAGTTTCCAGTGACCTCTGAGCTAGCTGGTGCATACCTAAATTAAGTCTAACATAGTCAGTAGAGACCTAGAAGACCGCAGTCCTACGTCTACACTGCTGTTTATGTTATTCCAATGCGCAGAGCCTATAGGGAAAATAGGAACTACACTACAAGGCGCCCAATGTTTGGTAAGGCGATAAAACTAACGCAAGACGTTAGAGTAACTCAGTCGTGCTTTTTCACACAGACCCTTTCTCCCGTAAATACTCCAATAGACGTCTGGAGTGGGTGAAAGGTTAAAATCCGCCGGAACTTAGTAGGAAGAGATTCCTATGTAGAGTTTCTGGTTTAGTCAACATTGAAGGATACAGTGTTCCAAAATATTGTGCACCTAATCTTTGTTTCCTTGAAAACTTTTCTGATAGTAAAATGCCAGATAGTGATGAGGTAAGGGATGCTGCTATATTAGCAGATCAACTACAGAATGACCAGAATGCCATTCTCATTCCGGCAAACATAAGAAAAACTATAACTATAACTTCAAAACTTATAGAAAACGGACTGACATCACGAGGTGGTACAGTCATTTTCGTGATAGAGGCACACGAATATCGGCAGACAGAGGTATTCTATTCATGGATAAACTTTCCAGCGGCAAACGCTACAACACACGAGTTTCACTATTACAAAATAGAGGAACCACCGGAAGAGTACGCTCCTTTCGAGGAGATTGAAATCCCATTAAAATACCAAGAGCACCTGCTCTGGTTTAAAGGCACCCTAAAACATAATGATCACACAACGTGGCCAGTTCTAGCCAGCTACACACCACATCCAGACATTGAAAAAATGTCAAAAGAAGAACTTTTAGCACAGCTAAAACTATTAATTAAAATACACAGACAGTTAGTCCAATATGTAATGCGGACTGCAACAGTCCAAACATCTGTTAATATTCCACAGCTAACCCCTCATCAGGGGAACACAAATAAAATAACACCACAGAACATACAATCATGTCTTGCAAAAACTTCCGCAAAACGGGAACAAATCCCTTTCTGGTTAGCACAGAAAATTACTCAAATAGAGGCAGTATTCCCGAATACTACCCCTGCCTTCCAATGGGGGTCGCACCACATGTGGAGGGCTGTGACACTTGGGGTACAGTCTTTGCTTCCATTTACACAAATACACACGGTGTTCCGTCCATGGCGGTAATATCAGATGTGCTCAAACAAATTCAGAATGAATACCGTCCAGAACCTGCTTTAACTATTGGTATGAAATTACTGAAAGACTTCACGCAGGTCTCGGCTATATTACTAGCCAACATAAAAGGAGAAGCAGCATCTGTGGCGATCCGCCAGAAATTGAAAGAAACAGATATAACAGATCAACCAATTGAGCTTGCCAGAATAATAGAAAAATGCTATGAAGTATTAGGTAGAGATAGTTTGGGTGGGAAACCAGTAAAACCCCAACTACTGCAAAAATCTGAAAAATTATTTATTAAAAATAATCTAAACACTCCTAAAAAGAGCTGGGATGGAAACAAACAATCCACTCCCAAAGAAAAAGTTTTCCAGTCCAGAGGAAGGTCTCCTCGATGGAGAGAAAGAACTCCGAATAGAGAACACCAGTCTCCCCAGAGGGAGCACTCTGAGAAAAGATATAACCTTAGAAATAGGGATTTGCAGAAATCGGAAAGAAGAGGACGGTCAGATCCATGGGAAGAGCACACCAAGTCCAAAGACAAGGAACCTGCTCAAAGTAAAAAATTACAATTTCCAAAAAAGAAGGTAGCCAGTATTAGAGTAATCGAACATGCCGAGAATACTGAGGACACAGCTGAAAAACGGAGAGTGGGCACAGACAATGCTAGACAGCGCAGCAGAAATCAGCATAGCTTGCAAGATCGTGATGAGTCATCTGGAGACAGTGGACACGAATGAATACATTCAAGTAGAAACTGCAGTCTTTGCATTCTTTGTGATTATAGGTTTGCCCTTAATTATATTCATACAATTAACACAACCTTGGCATGGAAAAGTTCCACTAGGTAAAGGTGCATCATTTATGCAATGTCCCTGCCAATTATGCTATGTGGGGGAAACATCTAGAGAGATACGGGTGCGTCTGAATGAACACAAATGTTTCTGATGGCTGATCTGTGTTCATTCAGACGCACCCGTATCTCTCTAGATGTTTCCCCCACATAGCATAGGGTTGTGCTAATTGTATGAATATCATTAAGGGCAAACCTATAATCACAAAGAATGCAAAGGTCCAAATTAAAAACTTTATAAACTGCCGCACAAAAAATCTGATATATTTAATACAATGTCCCTGCCAATTATGCTATGTGGGGGAAACATCTAGAGAGATACGGGTGCGTCTGAATGAACACAAATCAGCCATCAGAAACAACAAGAAGGGCGCCCCCCTCACCGACCATTGGCGGTCAGCAAACCACAAAGTAGAAGATCTTAGATGGTGTGGTCTTGAAATTGTAACTCTGACTACCAGAGGGGGCAATACAAATGCCAAAAGAAAAGGGAGAGAACAGTTCTTTATGTCAAGATTTAACAGTGTAAGATGTGGCTTAAACAGCAGAGAAGACTGGGAACAAATTGTGCATTAATTAAAATCCAACCCGGTCTGACTAGTAATAGTCTCTCAACTAGAACGGTAGTATTCTGTACCAATTTTGCATCTTAAAAATCATCTGGAAGAAATATTATATATGATTCAATTACAGATAGATACGCATTTGAATTTTCTAGGCATGACCACTCTTATTCAATCATGAGTAACCCTATTGAGACTAGCAATAGTTAGATACTAGCAAAATTCCCTCTAGGATTTGAGAGGACTAGATGAATTTATACTAATAGTGAGTGTCTAATCATAATTCCTATCATGTAAATCGCACATGTCCTTTTACCCTTAGTATACACTTGCTATTAGTCAGGCTTAATTTAATATGGAATATGTGCCTATAACCCTAAGAAACAGTGCAAACATGCAGGCTTAATTAAAGGCTAGCCTTGAGATCTGCGCTGCCCAATACCCCCAAGTATGACGAGAACACACTGGGTAACTCGTAATACACAAACAATGCCTGCAGTTACCATAACTGCGAGAACTTGATCAGGGATTTCCAACTCAATTGCTAGAATAGGAACATATAGAAAAATACGTCCATAAGTACTAGGAGTGTAAAATAAGGAACAAGGAATGTTATGTAAAATCCACTCCGATATCGGATACAGTGTGTTTAAAATTACAGAATATAAGCCCATTAATTTCGTAATACACCATTGTACACTGGACACAAATAAATTACATTTAATACATGCTCGTACTTTAGAGCACTTCATTCAGATAGCCGCTAACCAGCGAAAATAGTGTAAAACTACAATGAGAGTAATATCGCGTCTAGTTACCGCAACAACGGTAATTCTATTAGCCACCCACACACCAATCAGATGCATGTAAACACACAGAGCAATGCAGGGAGTGAAGCGCAATAGGAGAACAGTTTACGAGATATTCCTCTGGCTACGCAACTGATATTAGTCATAACAATACTAAGCAGCTAAAATGGGGTGAATGTTATGACAATATACAACAACATTTCACTAACCAGCCGTAACCTCGCCACCATGGAGGTGAGATACAGAGAACTAAAAGCAAAGAAATATCGCGTTCGGTAACCAGGGTAACGGTAAATACATTGGCCAGTTTCTAACCAATTAAAACGGAGGAAATACTCGGAACAGAGCGGGAACAAAACAAAACATGAGCGCAAAGTGCGTTCTATCTCCAAGACGACCGAATCGTGATAGGTTAAATTTTGCCCTATCATTGACCTCATAAGGGGAAACCAATTAAGACCTTCCTTATAAAAACGAGGGCTAAAAGAAAGGGACACATTACGATCGCATTTTCACACGAAGAGGAGAACGGGCGACGCTGTGACGAGGAGCAGGGAGGCCGTATCAATTAATAACGGTATGTCCTAAGATCGAATGGCCTTTTGAGCTAGAACATAAAAGAGTAGCAATGTTTCAAATAGACACTACTACTATCTAGAACTAATAACTTTGTTAGGGAACAATTAGATAACCCTACATACAGAGAAGGAAGCCTCCAAAGCCCATGTTAACCAACAGTGATTTCTGCACTTATAGGTGCATGGGAATAGACGTATTTTTATAAACAATTCTTTTATAACATCCTTTTGCAATTGAATAGTTTGGTAATCTAAAAGAGTCAGAACATTTAAAAACTGATTAGCTTAGTGTATATACCTCAAACACAAGCATACCAGGTAACCAATACATGCCTATTAAAATTCATCCATAGAGCACGGTGGGACAAGAAAACTGGAACAGGAGGACAACGCTTAAAACTTCCTGGGCAAATCCCGAAAAAAGGTGCAACCTACTGCAGCGGTTTGCAACCATAACAATTGGTGAGTGTAAATTTGGGCAATTACAGAGTGCAATGCCATTGTTGTTAGAGAAACTTCCCAAACATTTGATTAATTTACCCAACATCTTGTTTGAAAGGTAATTCTATACTAAAGAACATAACGGTGGCTCCCTCGCACAGTGTGGAAGGCCTGTCATCTAAAGAAAAAAGGTATATTAAATCACCTTGTTCTAATAATTAGTATAAATGGGATCCACAAGGGACAAGAAAGAATGAAATATCTTGTATCCCCCTAATAAATAATCTACCTCAGAATGAATTGATTTGATGCCAACAGATCGTATAAGACTGGGGCTATCTTTTCCACTGACATTGATAAAAGTGGACTATAACAGAAAGAAATGAGTCTTAAGGTAAGGAGACCTGACTGGGCCGGTTAAATTACTGTGTTCTTCCCCAAACCCCAGTCTAGATTTATACAAAGGATTGGTAGGGACATTTTCTACACGAGTCCCAGTTCCTGATTTCTAATTAGGAACACAGTCAATATAGACTTCCCTTTGAAAGCGCAGAAGTGTGAGGGGCACTAGTGTGGATTTGGTTTAACAACCAGTAACACCATATAGTATGGCAGTTTTTTTTTGATGTGTATAATCTGTATAAATATGGATCCCAATACTATGATCCTAAGAAAACGTGTTGTTGACTAATACAAAATGATGTCTACCATTAAAATTATATAACTGTACAAGTCTAGGGTGACATATAGCTAATGAGTAGGAATAGGAATAAAGTTTTTAATTGTGTAAAATGTACAAATTAATAAACAGTGGGTAATTGTATGTTTTTAAACAATTTTTTATACTCGGTCCTGAAGAAGTTGTCTTATAAGGAAAACCGAAACGCCGCGTCGACTTAAATCTTTGATTCTTGATGTTATGTACCCAAATTGTTTTTATTTTTATGTATAACATTGTGTTCATTGATATTCATGCTTGTTTTTACTGCTGTTTTTAATATCACGACATGTTTTAATTTATACCAAAAGAATAAACTTGTATCTTTTTCTACCAGAATCTAATTTGTATTTGTATTAGTTTATATTAGTGTCATCCTATATAAGAAGCATTTTATGTTTTTCAATGGTTTCTGATGGTCTATGCACAAGTAGCATATCAAATACCAGCTGCATATTGCTGCCACATCCGGACTAGATCACCCTAGACTCACACACACGCAGAATTGTCCTTTTGGACAATAGGTCCTGTGGATCTGTAAACGTGGGACATCCTATATTTCTTACATTTATTCCCCCTAGTCCCTGACTACTACCTAAAGGGGGCCTCCTCAATAATTTTTCCATGCTTCATTCTGACCAGGGTCCTGCTTTTAGCTCTCGAGCTTATAAGGAGGCCATGACCAGCATGGGCATTGAATTGCGGTTTTCTTGTCCCTTCCATCCTGAGGGAAACGGGGTAGTGGAAAGAAAAAACCGAGACATAAAGCAGTCTATAACGGCAAAGGTATTAGGTTCGGGTGTTGGGTGGTTCCAGCATTTAACAAGTGTCCAACGTAGTCTTAAGAACTTGCCAAGAAATACTCTAAAAGGTTTCAGCCCGTACGAACTATTGTTCGGAACTAGAATGTATGTTCAGGACTTAGATAGTCTTGCTTCAGTGGTAGAAGATAAGAAAAAAAGACTTTGACATCAAAGATCGTTTGACTGTTTTACAGGACTTAAATGAAACAAGAAAAGCCCTGAGCAACATAAAGTTAAAGCAACAGCCAACCACCACTGAAGACACACCACCTGTCCCAGCAAGACCTGTCTGGATTCCAAAGATTGGGGATCTGGTCAGAGAGAAAATACCGGTGAAGAAGGAATTTGGGCGTTCTTACAGAAAAGCAGTACCTGTCTTAGCAATCAACGGAACAAGATCAGTTGTACTACCGCCCCTTGCTGGTAAAAAGGAGAACAGAGTTGTATCAATCGAACTGGTAAAACCACAATCATGTGGCCTATAATAAATAGTAGGCCCAGTGGACACCCAAGAAGTAACAGAATACCCAAATTTGCTAGTATCCAAGAGGTTCAAACTGAAAGACTAATCACATTTGATAAACCTGCAGTGAATAAAAAAGGACTATGCAGAAATGCCATGGAACTTGTGCCTCTTGAAATCCAAATTGAAACAGTTCGTCATGAAACACCAGTCTACAATGATGTAGCATCAGAATGTGCTAATGAAAGGCAAATTGAGAAAACAATTCCAACAATCGACAGAACTGCATCTGGCTACTTCATCAATTTCGATAACTTTTCTGAAGATCAAAGCGAACCTGAAGTGATGCCAGCAACAAAGACTTTTAAAGAAAAAGCAACAGAACTCGTCAACTCAAAGAAACCTATCTTATTTCTCCATGGTTAGAATTTTGGATTGGGCTAGGTGTATTTTTCCTCCTGCTTTGGCTCATCATGGTACTTTGCTTGGGAAAATTCATTGAGGGAAAATACAGTACAATGGACACAGCAAGTCAGAACATCAACTTAGTTCTGAAGCCTCACAAATCATCTCACATTGAGAAAAGAGAACTATCATCAGTGAATGTCACAGCCATTCCAATACCCGGCAGGGTAGTTTGGGACAATACTGACTACGAAATATATGGCCCGGTCGAGCTCTTGAAATATCCTCATCAGTTTAAGGTTTCATTAAGTGACTTTGTAAAACCAAGTACATTCTCTGATGATTGGGATTTTGAAAGTATAAATAATATGATGTCGGATTTAGTGTTGTCAGCAAAATTTACAGAACATGATTATTTGCAGGGTTCATCTAATTATGAACAGATGTACTGTTTTACCCATTATGCAGACCACTATTTACATAAATCTGCTCAACCTAGAAATGTTTTTAGCTATAACCAATGGGAACATTGTGGTACTCCACCTAAAAGCAGTTCAAAAACATTCTATGAGAAATACCAATACTTCTCAGGGTTTAACACAAGTAATGCAGAAACATTGTATTATAAACTGTTAGATAAAACAGGGACAAAAACCATGCTGACAAATACTAAATTGATATATTCAGAAGCATTTTATGAAAAAATGATTACATTTGATTTTGATTTCTGGAAAAACAACATTGAAACAAAAACCATCTGGGGTACAAAAGATTGGCAGGTACAAGGCCTAGAAGCATTATTTCGAGCCTGCATGATCCCAGAACAAATAATGTTCTTGAATGACACTATTCAACAAACAACCTGTCTTGGTCTAGCCAAGATTAAAGACCTTAACAAACCGTCTATTCCAAAGCCAATACCTGATAATGCAACCACAGATATTGAAGTAGACGTATCCCATATCTTAAATGAAAACAGAACACATCCAGATTGGAAAAAGTGGTTAATCTGGCCTACAGACATGAATAACTGTCAAATACTCCCAGAGACAACATCCAGGGATAGTAACAACATACAGTGTAGGGAAACTATGCCTTGAATGGCTACAAACATCCACACTGGCACAAATTAAGCAGCACTTGTCTTTACTTAAAGATGGTGCTGACTTGCGAGATTTCATAATGGGACCACGCAAACAGCGTCAAAAACGTTTCATAGCGGCCAGTATATATGCTGCTTACAACGAGGCATGGGAAAAGACTCAAATTGAAACAGCAGAGAAAATACGAGAATTTGATCGTATTAATTTGGAAAAATCACTTTCTGTTGTGGACAATGGGTTAATGACTCTGTCCTCCAGAATATATTCACTGGACAGTATTGTATCATCTGCTATTGATATAATAGACAAGGACATGCTAATGTTACAACATGGCCAGTCCCAATTACGTTCTATTGTACAGCTAGGCTGGACGTTGCAAAATCTCTGTTCAGGCTATGTGCCATGGCGTTTAATCAACACAACGTCATTGTTCTCTATCTTTAACCTTACTGATAAACAAATCAGTTTGGCACAAAAAGGAGCAGACTATACAATCCTGAGCATCGAAAAACTTGAGAGATTACCATTGACAATGTCAGAAAGACCTGTCATTGAATGGATAATACACAGGATTATCACAATTCCGATAACAACTTTCCAGTTTAAAAATTGCCTTGAGTATATACCGGCAGGCCAGTATGAAAGGTTGGGTAAAGGATACATTAAGTCATCATGGAAATTACCTTATACACATACATGTTATAGTGACAACAACAAAAATGTATTTCTTAGTGGTAAAGAGTGTAAACAATCACTAAGCTGTCTACTTTTGTGCCAAGGTATTAACTTGCATGGGGCCTGTGAGGGTACTTCGAATAACCTTTCATGCCACCAGCACGGCACACCTGCAACACAGATAGAGCCATTCTTTAGGCAACTTTGTAACGGGAGTTACGTTCTAATAACGGATCACAGCTGTTGTGGCTTGGTGGCAGGGAAAGCATATCTCTTAAGCGTCAGCTCCATGGTCACTTGCTGTATGCAAGCATTGTATCCGAATGGCCCTGGAGACTCAGTGGCTCCGATTTGGCCTCCTTTGAATATCTCTTCTATACGAATTGATACTTTGAGCAGAATGAAGTCTGTGCTTTTGCAGACAACAGTGCCCATCACGTCATCAAAAGAGACGCATGATCTCCAAGTTGCCAGGACAACTGCAGAGATACATTCACTTTTATCAACAAATTGCCCGGTGCATTTCACAGAAATGCTCAGCCAAATCCTAAATATGTCGAATGCCAGTGGTATCTCGAATGTATTTAAGACAATTTTTTCGGGACTGTTAACACCATTCAAAGCAGTCCTGGGCATCTTTCCCAATTTTGTCCATTCGGTCTTTGGCGGCCTACCACTACTTTTGGGACTCATAGCAGGTATTTTATTTTTGACTCTCCTGCTCCGATATGGCAAACCAAAATGCGGACATGACTCCGGCAAGGATGGAAGAAACGATCCTAGCAATACGCTACTGAGACCGCATAACTAAAGTCCTTGGACTAGCCCGGCTAAGAGATCTGAATATGACCTGGTTTCTTTCATTCAGACCTATATGGCAGACCTGCATCTTACCTGTGCTTCGATGTATGCTATGCGGAGAGGAATGCGTGTTAGACACCTGTCTTGCACTACAATCAGCAGTACCAATGGATGTCTATACTTTGCTAAGTCCAGTAAGGGCTCACGCATCGTGTTGTCCCCAGCGGTTACCAATCCTGATGACGGTATTCGTTGAGACTCCTGCGCTACGATTAGGTGGTGGCAGTGAAGCAAGAAATGAAAGCAACATCACCCAGGTACGACCTTCTGTGAGCATTGCTGATCCTGAAATCGATGATAGCAATCATTCTCACAACTGCCAAGTTACAGCATTATCGAACTTGGTCGAACTGTCACCTGAATATGTAGACCAATTCTTTGCAAGCCTGTCTGAAATGATGTTCTCCCCTGAACAGAAAAAATAACTTTTTGGAAAACAATCCGGCACACAGCGTTCTCATGAACTCTGAATTCGGCCTTCGGCTTTGATAAACAAAAGCTACTGAAAAGTGTTTGAAACTATTTTTGCCCCGCTCACCATGAAATAATTTTTTCCAAAATATTTACCTTTTTTCTGGCACACGTACTTTGCTTAAAGTAGAACTATTCATAAAGAACAGAGCTTCTATTTTTAGTAGATCTAGAGACAAAATTTTACCTCAGCCTCTAGCACATTTTACAGCAATTGTATTTATATGTGATGAAATAGTCTCGCCCTTCTTTTCTGTATTGAGAGACGTTTCATGTGTAATTTTTCGCAAAATCGTTCAACTGAATATATATGCAATTTTTTTTAATGATTACTCTGCTTAAAAACGTACAGTACCTATTATCATTTTTATGTATTTCATGTACACCATTTCAAATGCAAAATGTATTTTGGGGTGGGTATGAATACACGTGCATCTTATTGCTTAAGTTTTTAGTAATTGATGGACATAAATTCTTGGAGTGGGTGTTGTGTTTTATCTAGGACCCCAATCAATATTGTGACCTCATGCCCCTATACGGCTATAATCAATACATATCCCTATAAATGGCATAATAATCAGAGCCATATTTCAGTAACTCGCCTCTGCAGTCCATGACAGTCCATGATACAGCAGAAGCCACTTCCTTAGATTCCTAGATAGCACACCGAGTTCTTTCGACATACCAAACCCTCAGCAACCTGGGAAAGCCCCGCTTGCTTTGTTTTGATTAGTAATAGAACTCCTGCGAGCACTGTAAGAACGACCAGTTCTTAGTGACATCTTTATTGACGTCTTATGTCCAAAAACTTACGTCAAACGCGGCACCTTTCAGGTATAAATATACCAACGTTGCCTTAAGCAAGCACACGGTGGTGGTGAATACAGGAGCAGAACAGCTGTCCCCTTGCAGAGAGCCCAGCAGATGCGAGAAGCCCACGGACGCTGCCCCTCCTCCTTGACGCGCTGAGGAAGACGCTGTCTTTTCTCCTGCCGAGAAAATCCAGCTCCGGCGTTTCCAGCCTACCCTTGCGGGTGACTGGGATATCGGGTCCTGAGAAGGAGATGTCAGACCTCCTACATTCTATTCCAGAGGTACGGTGCTGACAAAAGAGAGAATTCTTGAATCAAACTCTTGGCAAAACCAACTTAACTTAAACTGCTACTTACTTACTCCCTCCCACGTATTAGACTTAGGTCAGGTACACCGGGGTAGGCGTAGTTAGAAGCACCAGTTGAGGTCGTACCCAATGTATATATGAATGTATATATTTTATTCATTTTAACTATCTTATGGCTAAGAAACCATATCAATGCTTTTACAGTATTATTTCGCAATACTCCTTTTACTGTACGCACTTTTTATAATCACAAGTCTTGCAATTGTGGCAATTCATTTCTCTTGCATGAGAAAGAAGACTGCTCAATAAATAATATCTTTTATTGAAAACGCCCGTCTGTCTATTCTCTGCACCCTGGTGAAACTAAGAACGCACGTGTGACTGAGTGAAATAGCTGTCTATTGTTTCACACGACTCTAGAGATTGACTCTTATTCTGAGGAGCAAAGTTGTCATGTTTATGCGGTTGTCGGAAGCTGAATCCCTTCTTGTCTGAGCCAGGGAAGCTGATCACTTCCTATTCAGTCAAGAAGGTTTCCAGTGACCTCTGAGCTAGCTGGCACAAACCTAAATTAAGTCTAACATAGTCAGTAGAGACCTAGAAGACCGCAGTTCTACGTCTACACTGCTGTTTATGTTATTCCAATGCGCAGAGCCTATAGGGAAAATAGGAACTACACTACATTACAGGTCATAATTAGTGCATCATGGGGAAATACTAAATACACACTTATGCTGCATCTATAAAATAAACAAAGCATTATCCAAATAAAAAAAGTTGGTGTGTTGCCCTAATGACTGTATAAAAAATAGGAAATATATAAGTAACACCACAAAATCAGGCTGCAGGCTAACTCATAAAACCTGTAGCTGAAATAATGACAATGTTTTAGATTTTTATATAGTGCAAACTAGACCCGAGACATCAGTTATGAGAGCACTTTACATGAACACTAGTTTCGTTACAGAAGGACACATTCATTTTGGTAGGCACAGGGAGATTAAGTGATTTGTCCAGAATCACAGGATGTTGAGCGTAATAGGACCCGTACCCTCCAGATATGCCCCCGCCGCCCAACTACCCTAGACATGCATGATCCCCACATTTGAAATCAACAGAGATTCAGGTGGGGGTTAAAAAGGCCATGTTTATTCACCACATTGTATAAACATGACAAGCAATAACATGCATATCTAAAATCACAAGTTATAACATAACTACATTTATGAGCATATCATGCTCCATCACCTTCCCAACCCTAAGGGAGGAACACCATCTGGTTAGCATCTCGCAACTGGGTATCCTACACCAAGTGCCGTGCACCTGCCCCTTAGAGTGGTGGGTCCCGTCCTTCTATCCTTGTCCGCCATTACCGGGGCCCACCTCTCGACCACCAGGCTGCCCAGGGTCGCCCGGGAGGCTCGAAATCTGTCGCCCTAGCCTCCCCAGCCGGTGGTCACTTCCTCCCAATGGAGAGCTTGCCATATCCCCCCTCAGAGCTGGCCTATGGAGCCCGGCAAACGGGCTCCCATCCATCTTGTTTAGCCACTATTTACTGATCGCAGGTCTCTTCTCCGCAGAACGCCCCTCAAACCATTAATCTAAGGGACGGGTGGGTGGGAGTTTCGGAAAGCCGGCCCGGATCACGAGAATGGCCAGGTGCCGGCGTGAGCAGTCAGGTATCCAGAAGTGATAGCGGGAACAGAGACCCCAGTCACAGTGGAGAGCTTGCCATATCCCCCCTCAGAGCTGGCCTATGGAGCCCGGCAAGTGGGCTCCCATCCATCTTGTTTAGCCACTATTTACTGATCGCAGGTCTCTTCTCCGCCACAAGGGTGGCCAAGGCCCACAGGTCTGACACCCTCCCCACCTGCGTTCAGAATAAATGACCAAAGTTCTCGGATAAAAGTATCAGTTCCATAGTCCAACAAATGCACCCCATCCTGGTGGTACATTGCTTCTCCGGAAATCATCCGGTGCTGGAGGTAGCGCAAGCGGCCCTTCACTGAGCACAACCTTGCTAGTTTGCCATTCAATCACCTCACCGAGACGTTCAAAGATCTAGGACGCACTCCTGGGCCGCATGCCCTGCGTGATATCATGCCAGACTAGACTATTTTTGTCGATGGGAACTCATGCCCCAGCCAGGCAAACTCTGCTAGTAGAGATTCCTTGACAGCCAAGCGCCCTCTGTCGACCATGTCGTTGCCACCCAAATGTAGAATAATCCAATCCGGCGATTTGTGCTCTCGTGCCCTTGGCTCCTCGACGATCCGCCTCAAGTGTCAGATACGCATCCCTCCAACGCTGTGCCATAAGAATTCGGTCTCACCCAATGCGGCCGGTTTCACCACCTCTCTTCGCTGCAAGCGCACCGCCGCGCGACGCAGGAAAGAGTGCCCGAGTATCCATACCACGTAAGCGGGCATACAAATCAGAAAGGAGAGAGATGAAGCCGTTAGACACTGCACACATATGTTTTTACAACAATTCAGGCCTCACATATCGCTTATAGCAGTCAGAGGTCCAGCGACCTACACCTTTCACCACGTTGGGGGCGAGACCGGCCCCTGCCGCCAAAGTTGCGGCGCCAATCCTAAAGGAATGAGAAGAATAGCCCACTGCTCCCAGACCAAGATTCCCCAAGGCCAACCCAAATACTGCCTTAAATTGGTATTGAGACAGGCAATCCCCGTTTTCATGGATGAAGAGAGCCGACCCCCCCCCTGCTGGGCGTCAGGCCAAGTACGCCTGCATATGGGATACGGGGCAGGCTGCTATCCCTGGGGCTGGCAGCAAACGGATGGTGACCCCCTTCCTGTTTGGTCTGTCTTGGAACGTCCCAACCGCAGTACTAGGCCCCCCGAGGAAAGGGAGATATCCTTGAACTGCAACCCTCCCCCATGGTCTACTTTGGAGGCCCCAACTATCTCACCCAGGCGAAAGGCCCCGTAAAAGGCTAGGCAGAATGCCGCCCCCAGCATGATTCCCTCGAACGGTGACTGGCAAATAACAGGCAGTACCCCCAAAATATCAATCAAGGTCGGGAGATCCAGAGGCCTAGACAGTCCCGCCGTGGCCCGTCCAATCGGGCCCAACCCGCTAAGGCCTTCCTGATCAAGAATGAAGCCCCAGGGTCCCGCTCCCCCGCCAGTTTAGCGAAGAAGCCTATCGCTGCCAAGGAGGTCCTGGCATAGGACACTGATTTGCCCTGATCCCGCAGAACCTGTACGAAGGCATACATTGTTTCTGTTGAGAAGATCCTAGCCTCTCCGGCTTGTTCCACAAATGATCTGTAAACATTAAACTGTGACTGATAGGCACGTTTGGTGCGGTCACACAGAGCGGCACCTACCAGCCCCGCTAAAGCGGGGCTCCAATTTTACACAGTGACGTGGGGAACGTCGTCATGCGCTCTTCCGCCTGCGGGTGGAACCTCCGGAAGTCCTGCAACTTGGAACGAGACAAAGCGTCAGCAGCATGGTTATCAACACCAGGTATATATGCGCAGCTTTAAACGTCAAATTCAATTTCAAGCATGCCAACACCAACAATTTCAGCAACCTCAGCACATGTGGGCAAGTCGCTCCTTGCCTATTGATAACCTGAACCACTGCCATGTTATCCGACCAGAAGATCACGACCCTGTCCCTGAAGCGCTCCGCCCAAAACCGTAACTGCCACCCAGATGGGAAAAAGCTCTAGATTCTTAGTCAAGCCTGCTAAGTGCCACTCCGCTGGCTAAACCGCCCCACACCAGGCGGGGCCCAAGATTGCCCCAAAACCAACACTTCCAGCTGAATCGGTGTATAATCTTAGCTCCACACTGGACACCGGCGGCGCGGGCCATACTACCCGCCCGTTGAAATCTGCCAGGAAGTCTCACCACACCTTGAGGTCCTCCTTAACCCCTGCTTTTAACCTCACCCGGTGATGCTTCTGGGTAAGACCCACCATCGCTCTGGCTATAGACCTCGAGAAAGGGCGTCCCATTGGAATGATATGCAAAGCAAAGTTTAGCTGACCCACAAGCACTTGTAACTGATGCAACGTCACCTTTGGACACGCCAAGGTTACCTCAATGGCTAGGGAGAAGGCCTTTACTTTATCCATTGGCAATCTACTTCCCCCCGCTACTGTGTCAATTTCGATGCCCAGGAAGGACATGCACGTGTCGGGCCGACTGTCTTGCTTGGTGCCAGCGGCACCCCAAAATCCTTTAGCATAGCCACCAGCTGACTTAGGGTCAAAGCGCAGGCATCCGACGATGCGGGACCCATCACCATGAAATCATATAAGTAATGCACCACATCTGTACATCCTGACTTTTGCGAAAACACCCATTGCAGCATGGAGCTAAAGGTCTCAAAGTACTTGCAGGAGACCGCACAACCCATAGGCATACATCTGTCGTAATAAAATTCCCGTTGGACCTGAAAGCCTAGCAAATGGTAATCCTCAGGGTGTACCAGAACAAGCGGAATGCTGACTCAATGTCGGTTTTCGCTAACAACGCCCCACGGCCTAGCTCCCTCACTTTCTGAACCGCGGCATCAAAGGACGAGTACGTCACTGAGCACACTGCCGGGTCGATGGCATCGTTTACAGATGCGCCCTTCGGTGCAGATAAGTTATGGATCATTCTGAATTGTCCCGGCTCCTTCTTGGGCACTACTCCCAGAGGGGAGCACACATAGTTCTCCCAGGGAGGAGCATGGAACGGGCCTGCTACTCGGCCTAAGGCCTGCTCTTTTTCCACTTTTGTGGCCACTCCAGAGGGATGAGTTCTTGCTGAAACTTGGTTCCTACCCTGAGTAATAGGGGGGACATGCGATGCTGGGATAAGAAAACCACTGGAAAAACCCTCGAACAACATCCTAGCAGCTGCCCTGTCTGGATACCTGTGGCATAACAACTTGTACAATTTATATTTAGTACAGCAGCTAAATAGCGTTTTTTAAATATCATAGAAAAAGGGGCTTGGCAAAGAAAAAAGCACACTCATACCAGATTCTGAAAAATGCTTTTGTAATTCACATAAGGCAGTTATATGAACGACATATATACAAACAAAAAAGTGCAATGTGTCCCCAGTGATATTGTGAGTGAAAACAACAACCACATAGACAATAGGTGAGCTGTACAATTTTTCGACTATGAATATTTACAAGAGGGAAATGACCAAACGCAACAATAAATCAATTTGTAATCAGTGACTATCTACAATCATAGAGCACTGTGTTTTAAGGGTTCATTCCCTATGGCGTCGACGGCGTTTCGACCTATTAGATGAAGGTCTCGTTAGGACTAGACAGTGAGGGACATCTCTCACTGTCTAGTCCTGACGACCGGGAAAACGCTACCGAGCGGTTTATCCTTCTAAACAGGTATCTCCCTGTTACATCTGCACTGACCGCAAGCCCTCATATAGGACTACCACACAACTCCATGACAGTGTGCCCGGCTGGGTTCACTGTAAGTTGTTTCTAGTATTACTTTATCACGCATGGGTTGTAATTAAAGACACCACGAGAGATGTCCCTCACTGTCTAGTCCTGACGAGACCTTCATCTAATAGGTCGAAACGCTGTCAACGCCATAGGGAATGAACCCTTAAAACACAGTGCTCTATGATTGTAGATAGTCACTGATTACAAATTGATTTATTGTTGCGTTTGGTCATTTCCCTCTTGTAAATATTCATAGTCGAAAAATTGTACAGCTCACCTATTGTCTATGTGGTTGTTGTTTTCGCTCACAATATCACTGGGGACACATTGCACTTTTTTGTTTGTATATATGTCGTTGATATAACTGCCTTATGTGAATTACAAAAGCATTTTTCAGAATCTGGTATGAGTGTGCTTTTTTCTTTGCCAAGCCCCTTTTTCTATGATATTTAAAAAACGCTATTTAGCTGCTGTACTAAATATAAATTGTACAAGTTGTTATGCCACAGGAACCATTGTTCTTTGGATATACACGTTACCCTGGTTCCGTTGTGAGTAGGGTCTCCCTTGTTTTTCTTTTTCGCTGTCTGGATACCTGTCCAACCAAAAGATCAGCTTCTCAATATCAACCGGAGTAGGCAATTTAGACTTGGGGAGGCTTGATATCCTTAGAGGCATTACCCCCCTGGTCTTTGGATTTCTTGTTGCACTTTGGTTCGGGATGGGACGGGTGACCGCAGTAGGCACATGCATGCTTAAACTTGCACTGCCCAGGGGGCCATGTGCACCCTTTGCCATTGAATGCCCAGCATGTACCTTTCTTCTCGCCCGGCCCTCCCTGGGAAGTCCGAAAGGGCTGCCTAGCCGGGTGTTCCCTAGTGCTCACGCTCTCCAACCAGGCATTGACCTCAACCTGATCCCAACAAATGGAGGGGTTTTCCTCCTTCGCCCAGCGAAACTCCCTATCATATGTCAACCAGGCTGAACCACCATGTGTGGAGTGAGCCTTCACAATCTTATTGGTATAAAACACCAGCGGAATCACCAACTCTGGCCTTCTTTTCAACAACACTGTCATATAAACATGAAAGCCGCACAACCAATTGGTAATCGTCTCCTCAATCCTAGGTCTCCGATCTCGGAAGGAGTGCTCTTTCCCCTCCCTGTCTTTGTAATCTTCCTCTCTTCTCTTTGGCCTGATAAGGGAGAATATGTCTAAATAGGCACCCTTCCAAATCTTCTCTCACATTTCCACGCTCACATGCGTAGCTAGCATCCCTTACTGGGACAATACGTTTCCCTGACTAACCCCCACTTCACTGCTCCTTGCTGTAGCGTCACCAAGCTTACCTCCTGTAGGTGTTACAGCTATCGCTGTCGCGGGGGGATGGGCTCCAATGGCTACACTAGGCAATGCCTTGCGTGACTCGACTACGAGGGCCAACTGCCTCTGAATGTCCTGCAACGCGCCCTGTTCTGTGGCCAGAGGGGGCCCCAACGGTGCCGGCGCTCCAGCGCTCAGTCTCTCCAATACTTTCTCCGGGGCTGATAGTTAGCCCACTAATGTGAAAACTGACGCCAGCAAGCTATCTAACGGATCGCCCACGGCTGCCACTGCGGCCACCGGCTGCGGTGGGAGTTGGGCCGGGGGGACCGTAACTACTGGTACCGGGCCTCCCGGGGCCAACGCCTTCAGCGCCTCCCTAATCTCGGACAACACTGCACCCACTGGGTCTACTGGCGCGGATACATTCGGAATGGGGACAGAAGGGTACACCTGCTCTGCATCTAACGGAGGCGTGGGGACGGGACCTACAGATCCCTCGTCCTGTTTCCCCCTGACAGGGCTAGGCCTACCCTTCCCCTGCCCGGCTCCCCCTTTCTTTTTAGGCTGTGCCTTAGGTTTCTTCTTTAACGGAGGGTCAGCGACCTTTGGTGGCACCCCCCTGCACGGCCGCTCTACGACCTCGGGCTGATCCCCCTGAGAAGAGTCGCTCTCATCCCCGCTATCGGGAGCCTCCTTGCTCAACTTCTTTAGCAGTAATTTCATAATCTGTGCCAATTCAGGCTCAGAATCTTTTCGCTTTTGTCCTCCCTTTTTGGGCGCCATGCTAACTATCTCGCGCTTCGCGCTACCTTGATATAACCCCTAGCGCGCGCGTTCCCTGCTCCCGCACCCCTAAGCACCGTTCACACCGCCTGGCAGGAGTCCGCACTACGAGGAACCACGCACACAGCCATAAGCCCCATAAGGCAGCAACACTCCTATCACCTCCCAGCACCCACCGTGACTCACGGCTGCCCACGAGGCCCCCCGAGGCACTCGACCCCTTACCTGGCTACACGAACGATGCTCGAGCCTTCTGCTTCTATAGTTTCGGAAAGCCGGCCCGGATCACGAGAATGGCCAGGTGCCGGCGTGAGCAGTCAGTTATCCAGGAGTGATAGCGGGAACAGAGACCCCAGTCACAGGGAGTTGACCCTAAATAGGCCCAGAGTCTCCACCCCCTGACCCTCGGGTCACGCGATATCGCCGGGCCGGAAATGGGTGGGCCGGACGCCGATTGGGCCGTCCGCCCGACCAACCACCAGAGACCAGGAGCGGGCGGGGTCCGGAGAGGCCGGGTCCTAAGTGCGCGCGTCGTGATTCTCCACGCTTGTCATTTCCGAGAGTCAAACCCGGTTCCCCAGCTTCGAGGTCGACTTCCTAGCCATAAGGCTACACCCTTTAAAAAACAAATGGTAACAGTTATACAATCAATGCGCAAAAGTGTTCCAAAGAAGAGTCGATGTTGTAATTATTTTCAATTTCATCCTTTATTTTTCTTTTTTTAAGAGCTGAAGAACGCTTGGAGACAAATACTGTAAATGTTGTTAATCTTTCATCTAGACAATTTGATGCTAACGAAATGATGATTTTGAGTAAAGGTTTCAATTATTGTTTAACAGGGACCCAAACATTAGACAATGTACATTTAGATCTTTTCCGTTTTGTACGAAAATTGAAATAAAAGCAATATTTTTCTGAACATCCACATGTCCGTCCTCCAATTTTGATTGTACCTTGTATGTCTGAATTTGAAATATCTGAAATTGCTACTTCGCATGTGATTGAAACTTTGGCAGAAGACAATATGTGCAATTTAGTTCAAATTGCGAGGAACCTTGATATTATTGAGGATACCAGCATAGACATTGGGTTAAGAAAAACGTCCAAATTCATGCCTCCAGTCTATGTGAAGTCTGCCGTTGACAACTTTTCTTTGAAAGTGACACAGGATCTATATAAATTGGAAGATAGTCATGCGGTTAATTCAAAATGTGTACATCACCAGAACATCACGAAAAATGAAAGAGCCTTTCTTCAGTCCTTATGAGATGACTCAGATCTAGTCATCCAGGAGGCTGATAAAGGCGGTAATATCGTGATAATGAACTACTTAGGTTATGTAACCGAGATCGGTAGACAGCTAGGTAATACACAATGTTACATGAAACTATAGTCTAATCCAACCAAGATAATCGAGAGAAATATCAATGGGAGACTAACTGAGTGGCAGGAATCGTGTCTTATAAAAGATCTAGAATATAAATATCTTCTAGCAAATAATTCAAGGCATCCGTGTATTTACATTCTGCCAACAATTCACAAAAGGGGGTATTCCCCCGGGCCGACCAATAATATTGGGCAATGGCAGCCCAACCGAACATCTGGCAGAGTATGTTGATACCTTTTTGCAACCCATTGTACATATCTTCCATCGTATCTTAAGGACAGAAGGGAACTTAAATGTAAACTAGAGGATCTCATATGGGAAGATGATACCTGCATGTTCGTCACGATAGACGTGAAGAGTTTATATACCTCTATAGGATTGGAGGATGAACTAAGAGCTTTGAAATGTTTCCTGTACAAACGTAATCTGTGTCGCTTAGAGCACACGCAAATGTTACTGACAATGACAGAAATTATTCTGACCCAGAATGCTTTCCTACATGGATAGGCTTGGTACTTACAGAAGCAAGAGACGGCCATGGGCTCCAGGTTTGCTCTATCCTATGCAAACCTATTTATGGGAATGTATGAGATTGAGCAAACCTGGGGCCCGGGCGCTGGAGGTTGGATCGATAGTATCCTTTTTTACACTAGATACATCGATGACATTTTCCTGATTTGGAAAGGGGATTCTGAAGAACTCAACAAATATTACCTCTATCTGAATAACAATACAAGAAACATCAAGCTGACCATAAATAGCTCCAAACATGAAATCACATTCTTAGATCTGAGATTATATGTGAGAAACCAGAAAATCCAGAGTGATTTATACAAAAAAAACACTGCATTTAACAATGTGTTACATACATCGAGGTGTCATCCAAAGACAACAATTGCCACTATACCTTACGACGAGATGGTAGGAGTTCGCCGTAATTGAAGCGAGGAAAGCAACTTTGAACAGAATATATGCAGGCTTAAATGTGATCCTAAAGCTAGAGGTTATGATGAAACATGCCTAAAGAAAGCAGAAGTTAAAATCAGGTATCGGAAAAGAAAGGACACTTTGGTAAAAAAGACAGGTACCAACGATAACAACATTCAGGGACAGTGTACCTTCATTACTGAGTATGGTGCTTACAGTAACCATATTTACAATATACTAAGAAAAAATTGGCATCTCTTAAAATCTGAAACACTTTCACCGGATCTTGTCACAATGAAACCCAAAGTTGTTTACCGTAAAGGCTCTACTATAAAGAAAGTACTATGCCCAAATCATGTAAAAAATAATGGCCCTAAAGAATACCAAATAAAATCTTTCATTAACTGCAATACAACATATACTGTGTATGTGATCATCTGTGCTTGTAACAAAATCTATGTGGGAAGTAGTGTAAGATGCTTTAAGATTAGAGTACATGAGCATGTAAGAAATATAAGACATGGGGATACCAGCAACCCGATCGTACAGCACATTTTAGAAAACCTTCCAGAAGAGAGGGCTATTACTTTTCATGCAATTGATTGTGCTGATACTAATGCTAGAGGTGGAGATAGGACCTTACAGCTAAGACAGATGAAATCTCGATGGATCTGTTGGCTAGGATGTGTTACGCTAGGCCTAAATGTTAACAGTGAATTTCATTATTTCTTGTGATGGTCAATCACTATCTAACCCTCTATACTGATGTGAAGGCCATGAATACTCGACCTTAATGATGAAATCTTCTGAGCTTGCGATGAATAGTTATTGTCACAATAATATTTGAGGACTTTTATGATGTGTGTAAATGTTTCTGTAGTTAATGGACCAATATGGAACTGTTCGGTTAAAATAAAGAGAAAATAATGGATCTTGGTTATTCTTTATGAGATCCTATGTGTCACTGCCTTAGTGATCCTTTAGCAACTGTCCTCTTATTGCATGAAATTGGAGTTACTTGAAACACAATTTCTGTGATAGTTGTAGACACCGTGAACCTTTGAGAAATTTCATGCTTGGACTTAAAAACAAATTGTTTTGACCTTTTAACATGATGGATATCGTGCTGTTGTTCAAAATGAGGATGAAGCCTCAAAATTGGGTGAGATAAGAGCTCATAGAGTTTTTTTTCTATCTTGTCTAAAATAAATGAGAAACAATGATACAATTTATGAAGGAATAATTATGACCATTGATAAGGTGGTGGCAAAATAGGTAAAAAGCTATATAATTTGAAATAATGTACTCCTTTTTTTCGTCACGATCTATGTTGCTCCAAATAAATATAGCACAATAATGAATGTGGGTTATGAACGGGTGCCACAAATAGCGAAAATCTATAGGGCAGTGCTCTAGCAAGTGAAAAAATATAATACAATATATATAGCTTAAAGATGGTGCCCAAATGTTTGAAATAGAAGAAAAAAACAAAAGAACCCGCTTTAAATATACACGTAGTCTACCCATCGACTAAATTGAATACAGTGTACGAACATGGGTGAATAATCTATACGTTTTAACGATATGGAATTATGTACATAAATTTAGGAATAGTATTTTGTATTTGGTCTATAGTAAAAACCTCGTGGCAAGAACCTTTAAGATGGACCCCATATATTTAAATGATCAATAGATGACGGTTCTCGTACATTTGATAAAAAAATATACATCCTGATAATCTGATGACCATTATGCAGTGTTTATTTAAATACACTCTTTAAAATATATGATGTCGGATTTTTATAATTACTCAAATAGGAAAATCCGCGTTGAAAAGCCTATTGAAATAATGGGATTAAACCAACGATATACATAAAAAGTAAATATTACCGTAGTTATGGGGGCATCAACAATAGATTTGCAATGAAACAAACAAAAACATTAGGCTTTTGCATACATGGGACCATTCCAAGATGGCGCCGGCTCTCACGGGGTTGTAAAACGTTAGTAAAATCAAAAAGAAGTGGGAAATTAAACATAATTGAGTAGCTTAATTACCAATCTAACAAATACTTAAACATATATAAAGATGGAGCATTCAGGCAGTATGTATGCACTGCCCTACACCGTGGAGGACCATTCTGCTGGAACCACACTATTTTCGGTGAGACTACAGATAGAGATTGAGATTGTGTGTCGTTGACTATAAAATAATTGTGATGTAAGATACATATATCGGTGATATTAACTATGTCTTCTGAGGAGTTTGCGAGTAGTAGAAAAACTTTTGACTCGCTTTTGAACATACTAGTCCAAAATGGCCGCCACCTTTTGCCGATCACAGCCCAAATGGGGAGTGATCATTTATAACTTTGAGAAGATATTGCTAGCAGTATTCACATTATATCCGGTGTGACTAAAGATATTGCGATTATGCGTCGCTGACTGTGCAACAATTGCGATGTAAGAAATAGATATGGATGGTATTAACTATGCCTTTTGAGGGGGTTGACTTGCCTTCTCGAACTTACTATTCCAAAATTGCTGCCATCCTTTTGCCGATCTTAGTTCAAGTGGCGAGTGATTTTAGTATCTTTGAAAAAAGATTGCCAGTAGTAAAAGATCAAAGGATGTGCACGTTAAAAAAGATGTCTCTAAGCAATCTTTGGAAAACAACTTCTGCTATAACTTTTTATTTAATGTTAAAAATGCTCTGATTTTTAGATGTCTTAGTAGAAACAAATTTGGTGTTGTTTTGACAATACATATATCAGTGTGGATTAAAATATGAGTGGGAAGTGATCCTTAACACTAGACAATTTGCAAGTGGATAAGATGTTCACTATATGTCCTATCTTCATACCTGTTTGTACGATGTGTGAGCTAAGAAAGACGCCTTTATAAAAACCATTCTTCCTCCAGACAATTCATCAGACCACTTCGTGCTGACTGGCCATTTTCCTGCGCAAGGGAGACCACTAGCTGCGTATCGTCTGCATTTGTAATGATCTTAATGCCATATGGACGGACGACCTCAGCCAGTGGTCTCATATAAACGTTGAATAACGTAGGGCTCAATGATGAGCCCTGCGGTACCCCTCAGTTCAGAGGTTTACTGGAGGAGACAATGTCTCCCTCAAAGACCTGAAAGGTCCTGTTGCTTAGAAAAGATATGAGCCAGGTTATTGCCATCCCTGAAATTCCCAATCTAAGGAGACGACGCAGTAGCATATTGTGGTTAACCGTGTCGAACGCTGCGCTCAGATCGAGGTGAAGCAAGTTATCTCCCAAGTCACAGAAAAATCATCTCTAGTGAACATTGTACGTTGCCTGCCAAAGAGACAATTACATTTACTGACCTGGCTTGGTTACTAGCTAGGTGGGCGACAACGATGCTACCCTGCTGCTCCCTCCCCTCCCCCCATCATTGTAGCATAAAGATGATAGGCTGACTACTGGGCAAAACTGGAGAGTTGACCACTTGATCGGGAGAAGAGTTGGGTCATGAAGAAGTCACCCATTGTATTGCAGTGGCAAAATCTTGTAAGGTGTTCAAGGATATAGTGTGAAAGATGATAATAGAGCATCTCAAATCATGTCTGCTGTAGAAATGCTTCTTCAGTGCATCGAAAAATGGAGCCTCTCATGACATCTGCTTAGCCCCCTCTGACACTCCCCCGTCAAGGCCACCCCCGCTTACTGAATTGATAGATTTGATATTTGTGAATAAAGTATCCCCATAATTTAGAGTAATACAGCTTCCTATGCTACGTCATTGCATAGCATTTAAATCTACTAGACCATAAATTTCAAAGCGGCTTTTTGATTTCCACCAGATTAAGAGGGGACAATAGGGAGTGCTCTGGGGCAGAATAGTTGTGGGTGGGTATGGAAATAATACATGAGATCGGAAATCTATATCACACAATGCTTAAACTAAGTAATGATGAGCATATTATTCTTTATAAACATACATACCAGTTTAAACTTTTTATAACAATGCAGCTCATGTCTAGTAATAGAAATTGTGAAAGAGATGAGCCAAAAATATGTTCTACAGATAAAAGTGCTTTATACACTCTGTACTGTACAAATATTAAAATACTAATACAAATCATTCAAAAAATGATCTCCCAGTGATTTCTTAATCTGATAAATTTAGCAGAGAATATACTCTAATGGTTGATGGAATCAGTACTCCTAGTGTTCTCTAAAACCAAAGAAGTCCCCTGGTCCTGATGAAATTACAGACTCATTTTTCAAAACGTTTTTTCTTCACTTTACACCATAGTTATATAAATGATTTACTGAATTCAGCAATATTGGTTTAGTATCAGGGTTTTTCCCAAAACCACTGATAATAGTTATATCTAAACCAGACAAACACCATAGTCTAATATCTATCATCCCAATTCACTAATAAATCAGGATTGTAGAATTTATGTCAAGCGCTGTTTAAGGAATTCCTCAAGCGCTGTTTAAGGTATTCCTCAAGCGCTGTTTAAGGTATTCCTCAAGCGCTGTTTAAGGAATTCCTCAAGCGCTGTTTAAGGTATTCCTCAAGCGCTGTTTAAGGAAGATGTAACTTTTTGGGCAGCGAAATTAACGCCCCTTTTCAACTCATGCCTGCAAAACAACACCATACCGCCCTCTTGGCGTGGATCCATTCTCGCTCCAATTTTTAAAGGAGGGGACAAAACATCCCCAGGGAACTACCGCCTTATTGCACTCATCGATAATGAAGCAAAGTACTTTGCGGGAGTGCTGCTCAATTCACTTAGGGCATGGGCTGATGACAACTCTATAATTCCTCCGAATCAAACAGGATTCACAGCAAACACTGGTACCTCAGTTAATCTTATGACCCTCTCCTGTCTGATTGATCAAGCGAAGTTCTGTTCCTGCCCACTCTATATGGGGTTCATTGACTTCCAAGCGGCCTTCGATAATGTTAACAGAAGTAAACTCTGGCATAAGTTGTCTAGACTAAATATTCCAGCGGTCCTCCTAAGAGCTATACAACTTCTACACCAGGACACTTGGGTGAGGATTAAGATCGGGGACGGTTCAAGATTGTCCCGCCCAATTCCGTCGAAAAAAGGCCTCAAACAGGGTTGTGTATTGGCCCGACACTTTTCAATCTATTTCTAGCCGACCTCCCTGAAGCCCTTAACAAGGTCAATTCCCACGCTCCTAAACTATCTGGCCTGTCGTTGACCAACCTACTATATGCTGACGATGTGGTACTGTTAAGCAAAACAAAGATCGGAATGCAAAGACTCCTGGACGCTACTTCAGACTATTCAAAAAACAACGAGCTTCGTATTAATAATAGGAAGACGAAAATCCTAGCAGTGCACACTTGGAAAGTCAAGAAACTGTCTTGGGCTCTGAACAATGAAAGCATTGTCGAATCAAACTGCCAAAGGTATCTTGGGGTCACTTTTAACAACAATGAAAAATACAAATCCCATCTAGAAGAGCTAAAAAGGAAGGGTACGGCACTTGCTTTTGCAATTGGACTAATCCAAAAGAAGCTACAAGGTCCAACTCTGGCCCCCACACTACAGGTGGCTCAGGCAAAAATCATTCCTACCTTAACCAACGGTAGTGAAGCTTTAAAAGGATTGGACAGTAACCAACTGGACTCAATCATCACCAAGATCTACAGATCAGTGTTCAAGTTACCAAACCATACATCACCGGCACAAATTAGATTGGAACTAGGCATCTGCAAACAACCAATGGCCAGAGCCATGTATTTTCTTGTGTGCTGTCACAAACTGAGGCTATCAAAGGAGGGAAGCCTAGGGCACCACTTGTGGGCCAGTATTGACAACAACTCATGGCGAGCAGGACATGACTATTGGTCAAAAGGTTTAACAACCCTATGCCTAAATGACTTCTGGAACTTACACGCTAGTCAAAAGGAATTCAAAAGGCTAGCGAAAATCAGTACCAAAAAACTGTCAATAGTGGAGGATAAAGCCACCCTTGCAAAAAGAAGCCATGGGTGGATGACCCTTCAATCTTATGCCTTGTTAATTCCACAGCCGTATCTTACTATACCTTTTAGTGCTCGAACGAAACTAAGTTTTTTAAAATTGAGACTGGGAGTTATTAACCTGTTGATTCATTGGCCTAAATGGAAAAGAGAACATGGAAGAGACCTATGCCGACTCTGCGGGACCCACAAAGAAGACATCATACATATCACCTGTCTGTGTCCAAAACTCCTGACAGAGAGACGGGGCCTACTTAAGCACCATTGGAAAAGGAACATGATTAGAAGCTGTAGAGCAGCAGTTTTGGCCTGTTTTGATCCTAGGAACACTAAATTAAATTGTGCCCTAGTAAGATTTATGGAGCACGCTGTAAAAAAACTTAGCGAGGTGCCCACAGTTTGAGACTCCCCATTGTAACAAAGTCGTCAAGTTTCACTTGTTATTTCCAGCCCTTTTGGCTATTAATGAATATGACATTTTATATGAAAGCCTTACCTGATATTGCTACCCATATTGATCTTTTTATGAACATGATATTTTAAATGTAATTTTGAAACCTTTCTAAAAATGTTTTGTATTTGCAATGTTTTTTTTAAATCACGCAATAAAGTCTTTACCTTGCAAAAAAATAAATAAATAAATAAATAAAATGTCAAAATTATAGCTAATAGATTATCAAAAGTATTGAGCAATGTTATTCCTATCGACCAAACAGGTTTCATGAGGGATGTATAGTCTATTAATGATACCAGGTGTACTTTTCATGTAAAAGAACCTATTTCTGCCCTACAATCTCCTTCTGGACATCTAGCACTTGATACATAGAAGGTTTTTCATAAAGTTCCCTGTCAATTCTTGTTTCAATGAATGTCAGTTTTTGATTTTGGCAGTTATTTATTAAAATGTTCACTGCACTTTTTCTTCAACCCTCTGCTAAACGTTTTATAAATGGACGTTCCTCTACATTCCTTTATAGTATTAGGGTAACATGACAGGGAAGCATGTTACTTCCTCTTCTTTTTATTATCCATCAAACATTCTCTTTGTCTGATGGGAAATTCTAATGAGAATAAGTTACTAATGATGTTGTTCTTAAAACATCTGCTCATACTGACGATATACTTCTATTTATTAGTTATCCATTATTATATACCCAATACTTACAACTAATAAATGAATATGCAACAGTTTCTAGCCACCCTCTAATACAGAGTTTTATCTATGCCCAAGACTAATGCAATCATTTAAACCTTATCAATAATCAAATCAAATCAATTGAATGAATACTTCTTGATTTTAATTCTTTATTTCATCTGACTACTTTAATGTCTAAAAAGATTTCCCTATGGTATAATCCCCTGATTAAACTAGATAATACAATTAGAATTAGGAAATGTTGTTTGATGTTAGCACAGTTTATTTAAATGTTTTCTGGCAATGTGATGTATTTATATTTTCTACAGGACTACAACATATGATTTTTGATACCACCTTCAGATTATCATGAATATGACATTTTATGTAATTTCTTTCTGAATGGTTTTCGAAACGCTCTACCTGTTGTGAAAGTTTCTAAATTACAACTGTGTTTAAGCTTTTCTATCCTCGTACACGCCACTTTCCAAATTTGCACTCATCTCACTGCCCATACACTCTACTGTGCAACACTCTACTTCACTTTGACAGTTTCAAGAACTGTGACACAGCACACCACTCTACTGTATGAAACGCCACTCCAATTTATAACAGTTCCCTCGACTCAATGCCACATCAATGTATCCCACCCCATTCTACGTTAATCCACTGTATCCAACTTCACTGTACACCACTCCACTGTACACCTATCCTCTCTATGCTATTTCACTCTATGTCACTCCACTCTTCTACACTCCACTGTACTGTGTTCTACTCTACGCTATTCCACTGTATGCTACTCCACTTTATGGTAATCCATACTATGCCACTACAGTGTACTCCACTCTATATAACTCCACTCTTTAAAAATCAAGCACACTTCATGGCACACTACGACATTCTACTCCACTCTTTCTCCTTGCACTCCACTGCCCAACCCTATACTCCACTCTATGCCCGTACACTCCGATATACAACACTCTATTTCACTATACGACACATTTCTATATGACACACCACTCTACTCTATCACACAAGTCACCACTCCAATTTATAACAATATTGCACCACAATTGATTCTACTCTTCTACTCCACTGTACAAGACTTTACCTCACCCTCCTCTACTATACAACAATCTGCTTTATGCAGCTCTGCTGTTTCACACACTATTGTACTCTATGCAACTCCTCTCTATAACAGTCTACTACACTGTATGCCTTTCTCAAGCACTTTACTCCTGTCTATACCTCTTCACTCCACTGTACAACACTGTACTATACTGTATGCCACTATACAACAATCTCCTCTCTGATACTCTAGTTCACTACTTGACACAGTGTGCAACTCCTTGTAAGCCACTGCACCCTACTTGTCTACTCTGACAAAGTATTCTATTCTACTCACCAACTCTACTGTATGCCACTCCACTCTATACTACTCTCTACACTACTCTATGCTTTTGTACTCTATAACACTGTATGCCAATCCACTCTACAACATCGTACACCACTCCACTCAACAAACATAAACTAGACTGTATGCCACTATACTCTACTACATTTTTACATCACTTTCCATTACTATACAACAGCTTGCTTGCCTCTGCTGCACAACACCATACTCCAATTTATGACACTTTACTCAACTGTATGCTTTGCCACTCTACTTTACTGCACTCCACACCACTATGGACTGTGACACTTCACAACACTCTATGACACTTTACTCCACACTACAGTACGCCACCCCAGTGTACTCCACTCCACTCTCCTACACTGTATCCCACTCTCCACCCCTGCACCATACACCACTCTATGCTGCTGCTCTGTCCGACACTCTAATCCACTGTATGCAACTCCACTCTACAACACTGTATTACACTCTCTGCCACTCAACTCTACTCTATGCCTATCCACTCTATACAACTGTACCACAATGTATGACACTCGACGACGTGCCACGCAGCTTTTCTCTACAATATGCAGTATGCCACAACACTACATGACCCATCACTCCACTCTACAACACTCTCCTCCATTTTACTCAACAACACTCCACTTGATGATGCTCCAATCTATGACACTCTACTTCACCCTACACCACTCTAAAACACTCAACTCCACTCTATCACAGACTACTACACCTACTCTACTGTTTGTGTTGCTCAAATATGAATTTACCTTGAAAAAACAAAATACAAGAAGCGTTTGGCAACACTGTGAAGTAGTAAATAAGCCCCTGATAACAATTGCAGGTGGGCCTCTGCCTTGAGTGGACACAATGAGGCCCAGTTGGTAATGTGTCCTGATGTCCAGCATGAGGGGCGCGTGACCACTGTGTGTACTGTATGTGCTGTTTTCTGATTAGCTGAATGTTCCTAACTTCTTGTGACATCTAATTTTATAATGTTTGGGAATGTGCACACGCCTCTGGCCATGGCTGCAGTATTGGGGCCAATCTCCCTGGGCCATTGTGGTGTTGCTTCTCTTATCTGGGGGTTGATATGAGTTTCCTGGTAGTGGAGGAGTGTGGCTCAATGATTAGAGTGGCAGACCCTGATGCAGAGCTCTGGCCCGGGACCAGGGTTCAATTCCTGCCTCGGCGTGTCTTGGGCTCAATTTCCTCGGACCATTCTAATTATGGGCCCCACGCTGCAACTCTGGGCAATAGCTTGCTTAACCGCCACACCAGCCCCAACAGCGCTAGGATGCCTGGCTTCACCCTGGGGGTGCCCAGGAGTGGACAGGGAACGCCAGGATGGGTACCTCAGCGGTATGAGTAATAGCGCCAGGAGACTGCTTGGTGACAGTTCGCTCTACAAATACCTTGACATTTACATTTACATTTCCTGTCTGCACGTTTGTCTGCCGGCTACGTGACCCCTACGCTATCCAACACTTCCCCTACTGTTGCACTCTCTGGAGTGGGAATAGTAATTTTTACTCATACGCTATCTAAAATGTATATATTTTTTTTATTAGTTTTATGTTGTTATTAATTGTTATTTATATTATTATTTTATGTATATAAATTTATTTGTAATTTATTACATTTTTATTTATTTATAAGTTATTAAAATAATTAATTTAGAGTTATTGTTAATGAAAAATATACTATGTATTATATCTTTATTATTATTAATTTGTATTACATTATGTATTCATTTTAAATATTATATTTTTTAATATTTTTATTACATTTATAAGTATTATTTTGTTAATATTACATTTTTATTTTAATAAAATAAAACGATATTTTACAAAAAAACTATATTTTTGACATTCTAGACTTTTTTCGATATTTTTGTACTTACCTTGTAGGGATAGGATCCCGATATTTTTGCCATCGATATTTTTATTGCGATAATTTTGTATCTCGATATTTTTGTAATCGATATTTTGTCATAGATTCGTTTGTGGTGTCACCAATGGGAACAAGCTGGTGTCTTCGCTGGATGCTAAACCCCACATACTAAATCAACCATATAAAAGACACACTAATTTAACTCAAAATGACAAATGCTGCAAAATGAGAAAACTGCCAAGTTCTCTCACCAGACCAGCTTTTTCACATTGAGACGTGGTGTAGAGGCAGACCATAGAGGCATAGTGAGGGGCTGGAGGCTCGGAGTGCTTGGAAGTTGTAAGAGGCTGCAGTGGAGGGGTGAGCATACTCTGTGGCCTCAGTAGAAGTGAGTGGACATGTCGCTACTGTTGCCCGGGGTTCCGCACGCTCACTTGCTCGCTGGCTGCATTTCTACTGACTTTTTGGCTACTGCCCAACTGTGCTTGCTTGCGTGAAGCCGTCCCTTACTCAGACTCATCTAGTGCCGCCACACTTTGGCTACATTACCGCTCTTCTGCCCCTTACCCCTGTCTCTACAAGACTGGTGGTACTCCTGCTGCAAATACCCAGCTGTAGGATGGCTTTGGAATAGTGAGGCAGCGCAACCTTCATCTGTCCTATCCCCACATTGCGGGGAATGCCAATGCTGCAGGTTTGTCAGCATATGCCCTTTTACTGTACATGCTCCCCTGTGCAGCTTGCATCCCTTCTGTCTGGGTCTGTTTGCCCCGTCCCACCCCAGTTTGGTTGTGCATTGCTGTCGGTGGAGTTGGGTGAGGCAGCGGGGGCTGAAGAGTGGAAAGGTTGGGGATAGCTGGCTGGCTCCTTGTCAAGGGAGGAGGCTGGTGACGAGGACTGGGGAAGCTACCTTCTTCCTGCCTTTTGCTTTTCACAGGTGCCCTTGGCTGCTGACCCCAGTGTGTCTTGCAGAGCCTCTTTCTTCTCTGAAGAAGCTTATAGGACTTTTCAGTTAACACCCAAGGCCAACCTATGGTGTGCACCCAGAGCTCATTACTTCTACAAGCCCATGCTCGGGCAATCAATCAAACGAGGTAACAACAAACAAGTAAAACATACCTGAGCTAGCACAAAGAAAATGAAAGCACCAAGGACAGACCATGAGCTCCCCTCAAATATGATGCCGCAGGGATGAGCGTGAGCATGCCTGCTATCCCAACCATACAAGACAGTCAACACCGCAATAAGAGCATGAATGGCTGTATTAAAGTTTATGATGCAGGTTCATTCACACTTGGAAGTAGCAGGCATGTGGTACCCAGGATGGAACACAACAGTACCTCAGCGCTATTAGCCCCAACACATGATATGGACCCTCTTAGCTCAATATTAATAATAAATCAACGCAGCTCCTGGAATGAGACTCTGCTAAACTTCAACCTTGACTTGCTTGACTCAAATGAAGGCAGCTTAGATAAGTCCTCCGTTTGTAAAGTTAAGAATGCATTCATGCATGTCCATAGAGACATAAGGTGCATCAAGTCCCCGTTGGCATCTAGTCAATAATACCAATTCAATGAATTGTGCCACTCTCACCAGAAAGAGTCACAATTAGCATCTGATGACTGCCAGAATGATTGAGGGAGTCTCTTGTCCCTGGGTGGGATCTTTTGAGAGAGTCACACAAGTGATTCCAGTGAGTCACTGGAACCATCCCTGAGGGAACACCAGATTCTCCTCTCTTTTGACAAGAGGATTCCCACACGGTTTTTTTCAATGTTATATAGATTTTTAATGTTTATTCTTAGTAATGTTTTTCAATAGTATTCATTTAGTTCATTCAATTATCCACAAACAAGGCATTATAATTTTGAATTCATGTCCAATGCATTTCGGGCATTTACAACGCCCTTCATCAGGGAATAATAATGCCTGTCTTCGATCGTAGCTGTTGTGTGCTTTTGCGCATAGTTGAAACAGCCTCGTAATAGTGTTTAATCTCAAATTTCTCCTACATGAAGACGCCACTCCAAACAGTGTTCGCCCTTGTATTGACCAATTGGATCAATACAAGTGATTCCAGTGACTCACTGGAATCACTTGTGTGACTGATTCAGTGGGGCGTTTGAGGGTTAATAACGCCACCTGCGGAAAACCCAAAAATCAAACAAAAAACGAATAAAAACACAGCTGATCCAAATCATTTCAAGTCTTTTAAGAGAGCCCAGAGCTTTAAGAGGCTTTGGTTGAGGAGTCCATGCCAACCTCCGCCTCTCCCAAAGGACAAAGTCCAGCCTGCTGCATCGGCTATACATGAGGGTCACATTGCCCATCTGGGACCGGGTTTACACCTTGGATGGAAGACCATCCATAATGTGCATTCAGCTATGGCACAGGCAGCAACACTGCATCCTGACAAATTAGACATTAAAATACCAGTACTGCAATCCCTGGTCACCATGATTATGTGAATTGAGGCTAAACTTGACAATCTGAATCAACTAATTAGGAAGGCTCAAAACTCATTGTATAGCGTACAGACTAAATCCCATTGCAGCCCTTTGGTAGAGAAATTGAAAGCTATTCTAGAAATAAGGTCTTCATTAATTACATATCTGAAGGGCGAAGTCACCAGAGGCAGGGCAAGATACTCTGGGTGACCTAAGGAATGAGACACTGAAGGCACCTCCGGAGCAAGGGCTATCTCCTACCAGAGGTCTAGATTCCGCTGCAGCTGCAAACAAGCTAAATAGCCTTATCCTGTTTCATGCCAGGGCAGTTTTACCTGAATGCGGGGGCATCAGTAACAACAGCCACAATAACAATCTCACCCAAAAAAGCAGACAGCTGGAAGCCACAGGCCCTCTAAGTCTTGGCACACCTGGTTCCCTTCTAGGCAAAAGTCCCACAAATCAAGAAATGCCTCCTCAAAGGCAATAATCTTTCACCCAGACTATGTTTCACATGGCTAAGAAGACATCCTTAATAGGGCTCTGCTCAGCACTCTGAGGCCTGGAAGAAATCTCCTCTAATGATATCGTATTTGTTGCCTTTCAGTCTCTGGGACCAGGCGAATTCAACAAGTGTACTGAAATACAATTCACTAATTTACAAGTGGCCTGGCTTTTTGGGAGCAGTCATGGGAAATTATCTGACGTTTTTAGACACGTTGCCAACAATATGGGCAGACAACACCATGCCCCTCTCAAAGAGTGGAGGCCATTCCCAGTCAATGCATTGGGTCCAATGGATCATCCAAAATGTGATTTTGCAAACATAATTCTAAAGGTTCCCCAAACTGGTGGCATCTGGAGCTGCACCCATAGGGAGACTTTACCTGAAGACTGGACTTTCCTACTGGTGGCACTTCAGAAGTGCTCCTAGTTGAACTGCGTTTAAGGCGCATTTAATTTAATTTAAGCAACCTCATCAAAATTATGTAGTAGGCAATTCTGTGAGAACTTGCTCATGGAACATAAGAGCCATGAGAAAATCTTTGATGACAAAAAAACTGCTATTATACATTTTGATATAGTGTGTCTACAGGAAACGTGAGCAATGGCCCCAATCCCATGGCCTAGTAATTTAGAGTTTTACTCACCGACCATTCTCTCAACTCGTGGAGGTCACCCTTCTCGAGGGACAACAACTTATATCAACAGCTGTTTGGGATGAAATCCAATTCCAATAGGAAAAAGGGACGGTGACTTTATTTTCGTTAAAGTTTAACTTGCTAAAACCAACTGCCAGGCACTACGGGGCAGATTTATGAGGCCATTGCGCCTCTTTGTGCCGCAATTGCGTCACTTTATTTGACGCAACTGCGGCGCAAACAATGCGCCCTATTTACAACGTGACGCATCTAGGAGATGCGTCACATTGTAAAGCACTGCACCATAAGGAGGCGTTCCTGCGCAGGGGGGGGCGTTCCAGCGCAGGAACGCCTCCTGAAAGTGGCTGAGTGAAATCTATGAGATTTCACTCAGTCACTTTCAGGGCAATGCTGCGTCAAAACCCTGCGCCTGCTTGAAGCAGGCGTAGGTCTTGACGCAGCATTGTGCACAAGGTGTACCCCCGAGCCTTGCTGGAGCTGCGTCGCGCTTGCGACGCAACTCCAGCAATGCGCCACATTTACGGCACAGATGTGTCACGCATCTGTGCCGTTTTTGCACCATGGTGCGCCGCATTATAAATGCGGCGCACCATGGGTGGCGGAGCTGTGGCGCACTGTGGCGCATGTTAACTGGCGCATCCCTGGGGATGCGCCAGTTAACATAAATCTGCCCCTTAATATTTGGCAGCCTCTATATCCATCCTAACCCATTACTCCTGAAGAGATTCTTACATGTTCTCCTTCCAATGTTAAGAGCATTAAGACTGGAATATGGGAATGCAATATGGCTAATTGCCGGAGATTTTAATACCAACTTGTTTGATATTGATCCTGATTCACAATAGCTGAATGGTGATAGCAACTATTGGAACATCCCACCAAAACCCCTGCAATTTCAAAGGAAGGATTCACATGGTTCTTGCTTGAGGACATGTCTCAAGGTTCTGGGTTTCTGAATGCTAAATGGGAGCAGCCCAAATGATCATCCCACGGCCGGTACGTGCATTTCTTCAGGCAGATTTGCAACGCTTGATTATATTTGGGTGTCAATCATGCACTCCCACCAGATAAGAGGTTTTAAAGTCACTCTGTCATTAGTAAGTAATCACTCATGGCTGGAATGTGCTCCGGACTAACACATCATTAAAGCTTTCCCCAGAAGCCTTATTGGAGATTCAGATTCCCTACAACCAGTCTGCAACATTAAATAGCAGTTGGATCTATGCGAACAGATGGACAGCTGGCCGAGGCAAAGCTTGATTTCACTGGTTCCAGACAACCATCTGGAGATGACACTTCTGGAAATATGGTCGGAAGTGGTGACAACTCTACACGGGCTAGCTGAATACGTGCCATATACTCTTTCAGGAATCCTAAAAGAAGAAGCCTCAGAAGATGTTTCAAAAGAAATTAAACAATTGAAAAAACCTTTCAAAAGTTTGGAGTCAAAACAGCTCTAAGATTTCCACAAAAAAGAGCCTATTAAATATTCTAGGGCTAAGCATAGAAAAAGAAGTGTGGAAAAATAATAGTAACAATGATAGGAAAAAATGGGTAAAGATTCACATAGCCATTAAATCGAAAGACCTAGTCAGATATTGGCGTATAATCAACAAGTCCTTAACCAGAAGGCCAAGCCATACCTTATTGAATATTTCAGCCTTAGATGGGTAAAACATATAGTGGACTTGTACATGGATAAGGTCTAGCAATGGCCAGGATCTAAGCAGTGGTGATCACCTTTAGCTAAACCCCTCAAACTGTTTATAATTGTTGAATAATAAAAGGGTGGAAAAGGTGCTCCTTTCAATAAAAAGGTCCGTGCTCCTGATCCCAATGGCCTAAAAGCAGCTATTTTCAAATTACACCCCTCAAAAAGGGTAGCCATTTTAACCCCTTTATTCAATAAATGCCTTTCTGGTAGCATTATCCCAAATAGTTGGATAGCGTCCCTGTTGGTCCCCATTTATAAAAAGAGGAACCGTAATCTCCTGGCAAATTATAAACTCAATGCACTTTGTGATGTTGAAGTGAAATGATCTTCTAAAATTCTGTATAAAGAGCTGGAAATATGGGCCCGGAAGAAGTAACTAATCTCATTGTTTTAGTGAGGGTTTTAAAAGGGTTGCAACATTGAGGACAATGTCTCCAGCCTCACCACATTGATTGGAGATTCAGTTGAAAAAAGGGGAAGCAACTGTTTGCAGCATTCATTGACTTTGTCAGTGCCTTCAACAGTGTGGCGAGAAATGTTGTGGAAGATACCACAGAAATGGGACATCCCACCAGACCTTTTAAGGGTGATAGTCGCTGTTTACCTTACCATACCATAGACACTTTTAAAGCGCTCGACTACGACTAACGGCGTCCCGGCACTAGAAATAGCAGCATGATCAGACAGGGGATAGGGACTAAGTAGTGCAAGTCAAATAGCCATGTTTTCATTGCTTTCCTGAAAGTAGATTCCGATTCTGCTTTGCGCAGGTGATCAGTCATAGAATTCCAAAGAAGAGCTGCTGCCTCGCCGATGCTGGAGCAAGATCACCGAAGACCAGCTGACCTCCACCCTTGCCCAGAACCCACCCACCGACCCCACCGACACAGACGCCGCCACCCGTAACTTCAGACAGTGGATCGATAACCACGGCAACACCCTCGCCCGGCTCAAGAAATCCTCCACCAACCACCCTGCAAGAAAGCCGCCTGGTTCACCGAAGAGCTCCAGACCTCCAAACGCACATGCCGGAAGCTGGAGAAGAAATGGCTCTATGACCACACACCAGACAGCCACGCAGCCCACAAGGATGCCATCCGCAGACATCACCACCTCATCAGAACAGCCAAGAGATCTTCCTTCCAAGCCCGCCTGGACAACAACGCACACGACAGCAAAGAGCTTTTCAACATAGTGAAGGAACTCTCCAACCCCAGCGCCAACACCAATGACATCCCATCCACGCAAGATCTGTGCGACACACTGGCCACCTTCTTCCATCGCAAGATCGCCGACATCCACGACAGCTTCAACACTGCACCCGCCCCGACTGCAACAGTCCCCACCCCGAATGCCACCTGCACCAACCAGCTGACCTCCTGGTCCCACGTCAAAAATGACAAAACACGCAAGGTCATGAACTCCATCCACTCAGGATCTCCGTCAGACCCCTGCCCACACCACGTCTTCTACAAAGCTGACACATCCATTGCACCCCAACTACGGAAGGTCATCAACATCTCCATCAACACAGCAACATTCCCGGAAAGATGGAAGCACGCCAAAATCAACGCCCTTTTTAAGAAGCCCAAGGTGGACCCCAAAGACCTCAAGAACTTTCGGCCCATCTTCCTGCTCTTATTCCGGCGTTGGTCATCGAGAAAATCGCCAACATCCAGCTGACCCGCCACCTTGAGGATAACAACATCCTAGACCCATCCCAGTCTGGATTCAGACAAAACCACAGCACCAAGACAGCCGTCATCACCACCACAGACGACATCAGGCGCCAACTAGAGAACGGCGAAATGTCAGCCCTCATCCTTCTGGACCAATCATCCGCCTTCTACACAGTCTGCCACCGCACACTAATAACACGCCTCCAAGAAGCCGGAATTCAGAAGAAGGCCCTGGACTGGACCACGTCCTTTTTCTCTGGCAGAACCCAGCAAGTCTGCCTCCCGTCCTTCCGATCCGAAGCCACCGACATAATTTGCGGAGTACCCCAGGGCTCATCCCTCAGCCCTACCCTGTCCAATGTCTACATGGCCCCGCTCGCAAAAGTGGCCCGCCAGCACAACCTGAACATCATCTCCTATGCCAACGACACCCAAATCATCCTCTTCCTCACCAAGGACCCGCACACCACCAAAACCAACCTCCACGAGGGAATGAAGGCCATCACCGAGTGGATGAGGATCAGCCGCCTGAGACTGAACTCGGACAAGACGCAAGTCCTCATACCTGGCCCACCCACTCCGCGTGGGACAACTCCTGGTGGTCGACCACACTGGGAGCAGCCCCAACACCCACGGACCACGCACGCAACCTAGGATTCATCCTCAACTCCTCCCGCTTCATGTCAAAGCAGGTCAATGCCATCTCCTCCTCCTGCTAAAAAAGCCCTCTGCATGCTTTGCAGGATCTACAAGTGGATCCCGTTTGAAACCAGAAGAACGGTGACCCATGCCCTCGTCAGCAGCAGGCTGGACTACGGCAACGCACTCTATGCAGGAATCACGGCTAAAAACCTGCAACGACTACAACGCGTCCAAAACGCTTCCGCCCGGCTAATCCTCAACGTCCCCTGCCACAGCCACATCACCTCCCACCTAAGAGACCTGCACTGGTTCCCCGTCAATAAGAGGAGCACCTCAAGCTCCTCACCCACGCACACAAGGCTCTCCACAACACCGGACCAGCCTACCTGAACAACAGACTCAACTTCTACACCCCCGCCCCCAGCTCCGCTTTGCCAGCCTCGCCCTTGCCAGTGTCCCGCACATCCAATGAACAACCTCCAGCGGAAGAGCCTTCTCCTTCCTCGCAGCCAAGACCTGGAACATCCTCCCCACCCAGCTGCGGCAAACCCAAGACCTGCTCACCTTCAGAAGGCTCCTCAAGACCTGGCTCTTCGAGCAGTAGCAGCACCCCCCTTCCTCCGCCCCCTCAGCGCCTTGCGACCCTCACAGGTAAGTAGTGTGCTTTACAAGTTCACTGATTGATTGATTGATTGATTCTAACTGCGAAGGCTCGCCCACCAATCCTGGCTTTGACAAAGCGAGGAGTATGGAGAAGCATCTAAGAGTTGGATTGCAGGGTTCTGGTCTGGTGATATTTCTGAAGTCTCTGTTTCAGGTATCCTGGGCCTCTATCTCTTGTGGCTCTATAGGCAAGGCACTGACATGTGGGAGATGGTTAGAGTTTTACCAACATGGGAAACCTCAAAAAAGATTGATACTAATAGAGGCTTGAAACAAGGCTGTATTCTTGTGACACTTTGTTCAATCTTTATCTAGCAGACCTGCCAGACACCCTGGTTTCAATTTCAGCATTTCTATCTAAATTTGCCATCAGACAATTCATTTGCTGCAATTTGCTGATGACACTGTGCAGTTGGACCAAATGCAATGAATGCACTTGGGCAGTTTTGCCAAGAATACAGATTTGAAATAAACATTACTGAAAACCAGTTGGTGATATTTGGTCGATAATTAAAAAGGGTTCTTGACCCTGACCAACATGAAGGTTTAGAGATTGTCAGTTTACAAGTACTTGAGGATTTGGGTGGATGGAAGAGGGCACAAGTTCACCATCTGAATCTCCTAAAAAGCAGCTCTCAAGCACTAACCAAGCAGGCAGAAGTCATTTCTACCCAGACTGACTTAGATGAACTAGCAAAATGCTCTCATGGTAACTGGGCGTGCAAACTTGTTGTAACTGCCTACATAATTAACTTCACCTCTCTCGAAGCAGCAGAAACACTAGCAATTTGGCCTGTTCAGTTAAAAGGTTACAGATATGAAAGACTGGATGGGTTCGGGGACTCTGCGTGTCACTTATTTAATTATCCTACAGAATCTCTAACCCATTTTTTGTGTATTTGTGGAAAGCTCTCTCTGCGTAGACCATTTTAGTTAAGGCTGATGTTTAGAATTCTTAACATCCGTTCCCGTAACAAGGCATTGGAAATCTGTTTAAAGGGAGAAGCCACGTGATTAACAACAAGATTCTTCACATTCCTGATAACGGTAACATATATTTATATATATATATATACATCAGTGAGCAAGGACTTCACGTCCGAAACGCGTCTGAAGGCTTACACCACTTCACTTTGAAATGATTAAAAGCAGTACCAATGGAAGACTTTTTTGTTGTCTGCGTACTGGTTTGTGCTACCAAGAACACCGAGGACTAGTTGGATTTATATATATATATATATATATATATATATATATATATATATATATAAACCACGTGACTCCTCCGAATCTCACAGCTTCTCCAGCTAGCACGCCAGCAAACAGAAGGAAGACGGACTACGTTAATCCAGCATCAGAAAGATTTTATTTATACAGTTAGATTTTGTTCCATTATTTGACGTTATCATGTGGTAGGTTTATCTAACTCCCACATTATACATGTAATAACCCTGGATTTATCCGGTGAATATTATCAGTGCTTATGTTCATTCAGAGATTTAATAGCGGCAGTATGTCTTCACTTTTAAATTGTCACATGACACACTACGTCACTGTGAGGGGGTGTTCCCTTCTAACCTTGCATTTAAAAAAGCATTATGTCTTCACTACATGTTGCAGCGCGATTAAGGGCATAATTTGCCAGAAATGCGTAGCTGCTTTCTGTGTACCGAAAATAAAATCTGTCTGATGCTGGATTAACGTGGTCCGTCTTCCTTCTGTTTGCTGGCGTGCTAGCTGGAGACGCCGTGAGATTCGGAGGAGTCACGTGGTATATGTTCAACGGAGGTTGATTTGTCTCCGTAACGGACCCCTTCCCCGCGCAGTGGAAGCTGCCTTCAAATCGATTTTGTGGAGAATATATATATATATATATATATATATATATTACCTACTGGCGGTCGCCAGTAGGTAGTTATAGTTAGGATTGGCTACCATAGGAAATCCGCAACATTCTTTTGGGTAGAACTCTGGCGACGGTTGAGGAATTAGTGTGTAATTTTCCAAAATTTTGGCCTGCTCCGCTCCTTTCCTGGAAGTTTCGGGGGGATTCGTGAAGTGGGGGCTGAGAAAAAATGGGGGTCCCAAAACGTGTTTTCCTCATGTTAATTTCCATAGGACGGTCTGACAAGTCTACCCGCCGAACCGCTGAATGGAATTACGCCAAACTTGGCAAAATTGTAGGGACTGGTAGGCAGATGTGCCTTTGGTATATTTGGTTGAAATTGCTCCAGTGTTTTTTTTTAAAATTAACTTCAAAAACACATATAGGTCTATAGGCGCGCTCCGAGCACTCACCGGTGCGCGTACCGGGGAGCGCACCCGGCACGCTACGGGAGCGCGCAAGCGAAAAGCTGATTGGCTGTGGGGTGGCTTTCAACATTCTAAACAGTCCGGAGAGTCCGCCATCTTGTGTCTCGGTAGAATCGAGACACAAGAGGTGAAGATGAAAGGAGGAAATAATTAAAAGGGGGCAGAGTAGACACCCCTGACCCCTTGGGTTTTCTGAGGGGGGCCTAGAAGGACCCTGAAGGGCAAAAAAACATTTTATTTATTTTGAATTTTCACGGGGTAACCGCTGGTTGCGTTCCCGGGTACGCTCTCTGGTTCACGCACCCTGAGCGCACCAAGGGGAAAAACAGTGTAAAAAAATAGAGTAAAAAAATAAAGTAGAGTGTTTAGATGAAAGTGATGCATTGCTGGAGTGTGTCACAAAAATGATGCAACTCCAGCAATGTATCCTTTCAAATGGGGCTAGTCCCATGTGAAAGGGCCTGCGTCAGTCTTACGCCTGCTGTGAGGCAGGCGCAAGAAAAGTGACGTAGTGAAATCTCATAGATTTCACTGCGTCACTTCTACGACCCTTTCTTGCATCAATACGCCCCCTTTGCATACATTACACCTGGCGCAGGTATAATGTGGCGCAGGGGTTTACAAAGTGATGTATTTACAAAGATGCGTCACTTTGTAAATATGACTCAACAGGTGCATTTTTTACACCACTGGTGCATCACAAAAAGTGATGCACCGGTGGCGTAAAAGTGACGGATGGCCTCATAAATGAGGCCTTCAGTCTTCTAATCATGCGTCATATTTTATGTATGACGCATTATGACGCAAGGAGTTACAGATACGTCAGTATTTCTGACGTATCTGTAAGCGCAAAAGTGATGCATTGCTGGAGTGTGCCACAAAAGTGACGCAAATCCAGCAATGCATCCTTTCACATGGGGCCAACCCCATGTGAAAGGGCTTGCATCAGTTTTACCCCTGCTGTGAGGCAGGCGCAAGATTTTGACGCAACAGTATTCTAAAAGTGACACAGTGAAATCTCATAGATTTCACTGCGTCACTTCTACGACCCTTTCTTGTGTCAATACGCCCCCTTTGCATACATTACACCTGGCGCAGGTATAATGTGGCGCAGGGGTTTACAAAGTGACGCATTTACCTAGATGTGTCACTTTGTAAATATGACTCAACAAGGTGCATTTTTTACACCACTGGTGCATCACAAAAAGTGACGCGCCGGTGGCGTGAAAGTGATGCATGGCCTCATAAATGAGGCCTTCAGTCTTCTACTCATGCGTCATATTTAATGTATGACGCATTATGTCACAAGGAGTTACAGATACGTCAGTATTTCTGACATATCTGTAAGCGCAAAAGTGATGCATTGCTGGAGTGTGTCACAAAAGTGACGCAACTCCAGCAATGCATCCTTTCACATGGGGCCAGCCCCATGTGAATGGGCCTGTGTCAGTCTTACGCCTGCTGTGAGGCAGGCGCAAGATTTTGACGCAACGGTGTCGTAAAAGTGACGCAGTGAAATCTCATAGATTTCACTGCGTCACTTCTATGACCCTTTCTTGCGTCAATACAATACTTTGCATACATTACACCTGGTGCTGGTATAATGTGGCGTTGGGTTTACAAAGTGACACATCTACCTAGATGCGTCACTTTGTAAATATGACTCAACAAGGTGCATTTTTTACACCACTGGTACGTCACAAAAAGTGACGCACCGGCAGCGTTAAAGTGACGCATGGCCTCATAAATGTGGCCTTCAGTCTTCTACTCTAACTTTTTCTTTCACTTTCTCTGTTTCTTCACTGCCTTACTCACCTTGTCTCACACTCAATTGTCTTTATCCAGTCTGTATCTCCACTCTTTCCTAAAAATCACTTCTCTTTTCTTACCCTTCCACACCACCGTTCTTTTACTACATTTTCTTCACTTATCCACATTCCCCATGTTCACTCTCCTTCTCCTCACTCTCGTTCCCCACACTCACCTTCTTTCAGTCCCCCTACTTCACTTCCCTTCCCCTCTCGTCCCTTTATTTGCTTTTTCACTCATTTTCCTCTCTTCTCTCACTGCACTCCACTTCAGTTACTGTGCTGACCCGGTTTTTGGTTCTATTTCTGAGTGATGGTGACTTTAAGCTTGCTACCATCCTAGATCCCTATTCTTAGCTTGTTTTGGTCCTTTTCAGGCCTCTTTTCAGACCTAGAAGCATAAACTAGAGGATAGCCGCTTTATATGATGATAGATCCCTTATTTCTGACTCTAATCCAGCCTATTGGATTTGACATAATTTTGTGTCCTTTCATCATTCTACCTATAGTAGAGGGTGGATCCTGTAGTTCTGACTTTATATTATCTATTGGTAGGGTGTGTGTATAGAGCTAAGTGTCTATTTCATCCTTTTCGGGCCTACAAGGCCCAGAACCAGAGAGACTCCAAAAAACCAGTGTTTTAAATTAGTGATCACCGGTTGTGGAAATAAAACAGACCCAAGTAGAATGTGTTTGAAAAAAGTGAAATGAAACCGTGTGCTTTTAAAAAATGCTCTGTAGTGTATTTTGCAAATATAGAAAATATAACTGATTATTTCCCTACAGCAAGCTGCCCCTTTTGTTTAAAATTCAAATGCAAATGATTCTGTATTTTGCGCTGATATGAAGCAGAACAGCGTGAGAGAGAAAAATGTGATAAAATGTTCCCACTCAGATAGGAAAAAATGCTATCTGCAAAAAATAAATCTGACTCTTTTAATCATTAGAACAGAAAACCTTGCGCACAAATTTTGAATTCCTGGTTAGGCTGTGCAAATTTACATGTATAACTTTTTTTCCCTTGTTTGAATTGATGGTGTCCCAAATGTTATTTTAAAATGTGTCATGTGATTTTCTATGTTGCTGCATGTCGTTACCAATGCATTTGTTTTTAATGCTGCTTAATGTTTTTGCTTTTCAGCCAGTAACAGTGATTTATGGTATATAGTTTGTCTTAGATTAGTTTTTCATGAGGCTGCAGAAATATTTTGCTTCTTACTTGAGAATGCTAGCATGTGTCTAGGTTGCAAAAATGTCTTTATTAATTCATGTTTTCAGGATGCTTTTCACCATGTCTAATTTGCTTAAATTAGTTAGAAATAACTGTGCAGTGTTTCAAATTAAATGCAGGGTTTCTCTGAAGTTTGAGAAATTTGCTTTTTGACCTTGGCTGATATGATAGCTCAGCCAGGTTCTCAGGAGTGTTTTGAAAGGAGGGGCCCTTTTTGGAGCATCCTTTAATTGGAATGATGGTAGCTTGTAAGGGTGCTCCCTTCCTGTGGGTGACATCACGATCATGCCCCCTTCCTTGAGGGGAAGGCAGTGCAGAGAGAAAACTTGGCAACAGCTTCGCTTTTTGAAAGTGACCTCATCGAAGGGAGGTGCAGTGTAGCCCGTCTCCTACTTGTTATGGTTGAAACTGAGCCAGCCCTGGGTCACAGATGTTTCTGAAGGGAGGAGGTTTGCTAGCAAGGAGTGAGAGAGTAGTTAAGCTAGCTGCCCAGCCCTTCTGGCTGTGTAAGAAAAAAATTAGATTTTGCCAAACTAATTTAGAGAATATGGTGTAGGTAGAATGTTTAAATCATTCCTTGGATTTAGAAGAGTTTTTTAATGAAATATAGGGTTTCTTACAGAGATGAAAAGCAAATGGGGTGCTTTTGAATGGAAAATTTGTTTTTGCAAGATTGATGATGCTTGTTTTTCGTTTCAGATGACTGATATGTGGGGGCCCTGTATGAGTGATGTATTTTCTTATTTTTGAGTGATGTGTTTTTCTTATTTTCGGAGTGAGTGCCCTTTCCCCAAAAACCCCCAAGCCTGGACCCAGACCGGACAGCTGACGTGCCTGGAGTAAGCATGGGCGGAAAATCCGTTACGCTCGCGGATTTTGCGGATTTTCGGTAAATTCGCAATCCGCGAACGCTCGCGAATTTACCAAAAATCCGCAAATTCGCACGCAGCAGATTTTTTTTCTTTGCGGTGTAAGTTTGCAATTGCGAACATGTAGGTGCGGCGGGCAGCAACAATCTCGCACTCGTGAAATTACAAAAATTGCAATTCTGCACAAGAAATCTACTAGCAAGCAGCATAGACCTTCTGAAAATGATGATTTTTATCAGAATAACTCCTCAGGTTGACATTTGCCTGCACATTTTTGGATTTGAGGCCTTTTGATTTTCTTTGGATAACTTTTGGATTAGAAATCAACTTTCTCATATAAGCTTGGTGGAGCATTACCGTTGCTGTAATGCTGTTCTGCAGAAAAACGAGTTTTGCAAAAGTGAAAGCAGGTTCAAAAGTTCAAACTCATCATTAGTAACCGTTCCCTGTAGTGCTTCCTGACAAGGGCACCTCCAGAGTTCAGTTGCTAGTTGAAACAATTGTATGACCCTGCTCTGACCCTCACAGCAGGCTCATAGAATTACTACAAGTAGGCCACAAAGGTCCTGGAAAAAAAAATTGCACTGCAACAGAAAGCAAATTACAGATAAGGAAGCAGGTGCCAGACTGGAATTTTAAAACAGTGACACATTAATAAATCAACCCCAAATTAATTCATGTCAGTTGAAGCAGGCAGGTGTGCTTGCTTTTCCCCCCATAATCTACAGTGATGATGAACCAGAGGGTGGCATTGATGTACCAGAGGGTGGCATGGGTGAAACAGAGGGTGGCAGGGGTGAAACAGAGGGTGCTGAGAACCTGTGATGATGAACCAGACGTAGAAACAACATAATCGTGACCGTTGCGAGCCGACATGTAAGTTCGCAATTGCGAACTGTTACAAAACCCTCGCGAACTGTCAGAAATCCATGCGAACTGGCATAAATCCTTGCGAACACAAAAAAAATCTGCAAATTCGCGGATTTTGCAGATCGCGAGTTCGCAAATTCGCGAACGCCAGATTCGCAAAATTCGCCCATGCTTAGCCTGGAGCTGATGATTGACGACCAGACTGGAGGGCGTGCTTCCTTGGTAAAAGATACAGATGAAGATGGAGGGTCGTGGCCCACACAAATGAACTGTTTTTCTAAGAAGAAACCAACGATGGATTCCTATAGAAGAGAACTTTTCACTTAAATATATTGACTGAACTTTTATAATTAGTATTAGAATCTACAGTTGGCTGCCTCAGCAGTCAGGTTAAAACTCAATGACCTATCTGGATTTCCTAAAAAAAAATTTTTTTTGACAAAGCCAATAGTTCTATTTTTTTAAAAAAATATCTCTATTCTAAAAGAACCCATTTTTATTTGGTTATGATACTGTTTCCCACAAAAGGAGTCTGCAATGTAATTTCTTGGCCTGCATTCTTGAGTCTTGCATTTTTCCCATGTTTCTATTTCAGATGGACACTATGCCACTTTTACAATTACCACATACAGGCCCCAATGCTAATTTTATTTTCCAGTCCTGTTCATGGTTTTGATTTTCCAGTTTAAAAGATGCAGTGCCACATTAATGATTAGGCTTTTGGTTCAATGATTCCTTTTGGTATATGCAAATGATACTGTTGAAAGTCATAGGGTGCAGTGTATAATTAGTGAGCTGCTTTACTAATCTGATGCCCTGTAATACATGGCATTTTGATTTTAGTATGCTATGCTATTACGGATTGACTTTGCACTTGTCTATCTCTCACCTATTTTATAGTTTTCCTGTTTTCTGTAAAATAGTTTTGCCAATGAAGGGAAAGCAGTGTTCTGAATGATGGTGCACACATGTGTTCCACAGATTGATACAGAGGGATTAGGTGCAAACTTTTTCCTTAGTTAGATGACTTATGACCTTTGACTATTGCCTTTGGCATGGTCTCCTATTACTCAGTTTCCCAAGTTTATGTCTATGATTTAGCTATTTTAGGTGTAGGGATTTCTGGACAGACTATTTATGTCTGAATTATTTTTAGAAGAGTATATGCACCACACTTAGATCACTTTCTATGATTTTCTTGCTTAATATGCATAGTGCTACACCAGCAATTTTGTAGAGATAGGGTTGTCCTTGTTTTCCTATTATTACACTTCCACTTTGATCCATGAACTCTTAATTAGAACAGTGGGATTAGTTCCTAGGGTGGTCACCTTAGACTTTAAGTTATCCTGGGAGGTGTGTCTTTTAGTCAGGTTATGTCCTAGATCTATTAGTAATGGTTTGCCAGACTTTGAGGACCCTTTGTTATGTTTATTTGTCAGATTTTACCAAATCCTTTCTTAAGTTGACTGAAGTAGTTAGGCCTCATTTAGGCCCTTTGTTGTTTTTATTTCACAGACATTTCCCCACATCAATAGATTTCATGTGTTATCACTAGAAGTTGAGGCACATTTAGTTCAAGGGTGCTTTGGTTAGTTTCTGTTGTTATCAGATCAATCTTAGTTATATTTCAACATTTAGATCAAGGGTGCTTTGATTTGTTTTCAATTGGATGTCTGATTTACATTCCCTACATCATGTTTTAGGTGGCATTTTCTTAGTTGTCAATCATTTTAGGAATTCTTTTTGATTTTGTTGATAGGTCATGTTGATGTTTGTTTATTTGTTTGTTGTTGTTTACGGATGTTAGCAATTTAAAGTCACGGGTGCAATGTGCTGACCGGGTTTTTGGTTCTATTTCTGAGTGATGGTGACTTTAAGCTTGCTACCATCCTAGATCCCTATTCTTAGCTTGTTTTGGTCGTTTTCAGGCCTCTTTTCAGACCTAGAAGCATACACTAGAGGATAGCCGCTTTATATGATGATAGATCCCTTATTTCTGACTCTAATCCATCTATTGCCTATTGGCTTTGACATATTTATGTGTCCTTTCATCATTCTACCTATAGTAGAGGGTGGATCCTGTAGTTCTGACTTTATATTATCTATTGGTAGGGTTTGTGTATAGAGCTAAGTGTCTATTTCATCCTTTTCGGGCCTACAAGGCCCAGAACCAGAGAGACTCCATTTTGCTTTCTGCCTCTGCTGACTTAGGAGCTTGCAGGGTAAAGGTGATGTTTATAGTTAATCCTGTTGTGTACTAGGGGAAAACCAGCGGAGACTGGATCTTATCGAAAGAATGTGTTTGTCTCTTGGGCCCAGACGTAACATGCAGATGGTCACTGCAGCTGCGCGGAGAGCCTCGGAGCTGGCACAGGAATTCGGTGGGAGGCAGCTCTCTGTTGGAAATTTCCATGGGGATAGAGCATTCCATATTAGCGAAGTGCAGAAGAAGCAGAGTGGTCAGTTGATTTTTGGAATGGTAGAGTTCAGTTGGTTTTTGGAAAGGTAGAGTGCAGATGGTGTTTGGAGAAGTCAGATGGTGTTTGGAGCTGAAGAGAGAAGTCAGATGATTTTTAGAGCTGAAGAAAGCAGTCAGAAGCAGTTACTTGTCAGAAGGAGTTGTGATCAGTTGCAGCAGGCAGTTAACAGCTGGAGTTTGGAGTGATACCTTCTGGAAGAGACTGAAGTTATATCGTGGATTAGTCTGTGGGAGCAGCTGGAGTGAGTTGGACATTGGAGCTGGAACAATCAGATAGAGTGTAGAAACTAGTGGAGCGAACGGTTATCAGAGTGGCAGAAACTATATCATTAGACTGAAGTTGGAAGGTGAAGACAGTTCGTGGGAGAGAGGAATCCAGTGCAGAGTGATCGGTGCAGATGTGTGTCCAAGAGTGCAGGGGAGAATCTGAGATGAGCCAAGGCACAGACGAGAGAGGAACCCAGATGACAGCTAGAACAAGACTTCATAATAATCAGGTGATATCTTTCCTGTTATATTAGTGTCCATATATATATATACATACATTAATCTTGTCCTTTATTTCCTAAGCTATATTCCCTACTGTATTGTTGCACTGATTAATCCCTTTTCTTTCAGCGGTGTGCAGTCTGTTATAATCCATTTCCCTTTTTAGCTATCTACAGTTCCTGTCAGCTATATGTGGATGTGTTAGTAATCTGAGCTTTCTTGTTAATAAAGAGACCCCACAGATCTGTGTATTCCTTAGATGTGTCTATTCCCCTTTATTTTTCAGGCTATGTCTAGATTGCTAGTTATTGTGATGTTATAATTTGATCTTGTGTAATAAAGGAACCCCAGTTCTTAGTGAACCATTGTGCAACTGTTGTTTTCTTATAATAAAGTTAACCTTTCTTCTAGTCAGATGCTGTTATGTGGACGGATGTGTCTCCCGTCCGGGTAAATGGTAACTGAGCAAGGGAGCAGGGGGCACTTGAATTAGAGAATAACCTTTGCATATTGTAATTTGGCCATTCTTGTGTGAGAGGATTGAACTGTCTATCTATCACATAACCTATAATATTACATCCCCAGTAGATATTAGATATATAGAGAAACTTCCCAACAGAGAGAGAGAGAGAGAGAGAGTTAAAGGTATTCACAAGACAGAGATTGCCACTAGAGAGAGTGGCATTAGTTAGAGCATTGATTATGGTCAATGTGTATACCCACAGGATTGTGTCTTGAGTAAATACCCACAGGATTGTGGCTTGTGAGAGCACCGGAGGGACACAGTTTGTAGTGAGATTGCTGCTAGAGAGAGTGGCATTAATGAGAACATTGATTGAGGTCAATGTGTATACCCACAGGATTGTGGCTTGAGTGAGCCCTGATTGTGGTCAGTGTGTAATGGTAAGTAATCGGTACTGCCCCCTTCATTAAGAGTAGGAGGGTAGCCTAGTCTGGGCCTGAGTTGCCGTGAGACTATAAGGTATGAGTGTGGTGTGGAATAATCAGTGAGTATTTCTAGTAATCCTATAGATTTAGTGGTGTTTTTGATGATATGAGCTTGTATATTGCTAATTCCCCATCCTCAGGTAGGTTGTGTTCGGCTTCATCCTTACCAGTAATAAGGATATCGTCCTGAAAGTAGTGTGTATTCCTTATGTTCTTAAGAAGCATGTGCATCATGCACTGGAAAACACTAGCCACAGAGGCAAGGATGAAAGGGATCCTCTTGAACTGAAAAACCCCCTCCATGGTCAGAAACACTGTTAATTTGTGAGAATCTGGGTGTAAAGCTACTTGATGGTAAGCTAACCTAAGATCAAGTTTAGAGAAAGATTTTGCCTTGTCCGTCAAAAACACCATTTTAGAAATGTTGGGCAGGGGAAAACTATCAACAATAATGTTTTGGTTAAGGGACCTAAGGTCCACACGGTAGCGGAGTTTGTCATCCTTTTTCTTTGTGGCGATGACTGGAGAAAGCCATAATGAGACTTCTACAGGTTCGATGACATCTTGTTTTTGCATGTCGTCCAACATTTCCCTGACTTCTTTGCGAATGGATATGGGCATGCTTTTACAAGATGAGTATCATCCTTGAGCTAAATTTCATGAACACACCCTACTAATCTTCCTAAATCCACTTGAAAAACTTCATTGTATTTTGTCAAGACAGAATCAATAGTGGGTAATTCATCTACAACCAAACCTGGTTCAGATGACGTTGGGTCCATTATGATATGTAGGTCATGTTGTTGTGTCAAACCAAGGATGGCCGGCCCATAATTAGAGATATACACCTTTCCAGAGGCAGTTCTACCCTTGAATTTGAACTTGGTTTCCATGACACCCTTGATGGAAAGGGTTTCACCATTTTACCCTTTAGGAGAAACATCACTATTGGTAAGAGGAGTATTAGGCCAGCATTCATTAAAAATGCAGAGGGGAACAGTGGTGAACATAGAGCAAGGATCAACCAATAATGCCACAGTAACACCATTCAAAGTAAAGATAGCTCTGGGCCACTGTAAAGGATAAGCATTTGTCTTCAACACGCAAAGATATATCAGGAGCAACACATTCCTCATCAATGAAAGCAACCCTGTTTCTTAAAGGTTTTTACAATCTTTGCTCAGGTGGCCTTTTTTCCAATTTTTTCCACATTTTGTCTCTTGTAAAACAACCGACAAAGTCTGCAGTGTGACCCATGCTGCCACATCTATAACAACAATACAATTTGCTCTTGTTGTCGCTAGGCAACCTAGACTTATATCTGGAAGAGCTGGGTGTAGTTTGCTTGCTTTTACAGTCATTGTCCACAGAAACATCTTTTTTTGTAACTAAATTTATAGTATCCTCTTTTTATAACTCTAGGGTATGCATTCTTGCATATATTTGTCAGACTCCTCCACAACCTTAGCAATCCCAATGGCCTCAAGTAGAGTGGGATTCTTGGCAGCCCAGAGCTTCTCCTGCATCCTCTTGTTCTTGCACTGCACAATTAACTGATCCCTGACGAGTTGATCGGTCATGGCACCAAAGTCACATTTAACGGCAAGTTCACATAGGTGAGTGACCATTTGATCAACAGACTCTTTTTCCTTTTGAGATAAAGTATAGAACTTATGGCGTTGCATAACTATGTTAACTTGTTTGCCAGAGTATTTGGAAGTCTTTGTTTGCTTCAATTTAGGGGTTCTCGATGGGTTTGCCATCAGCACCCAAGGACTCAGGTAAGAATGTGAATGCATGTTGACCTGCCTTGCCTAAATAGTTAAGCAGGAGTGCTTCCTTCCTGGACGCTTGGAATCTTAGGCCATCGTTGGCTTCAACATAGTTTTCAAAGATACCAATCCACTCCTCCCATTCAATAGATGGAGTACCACCTTCAGGTAAAAATACAGGGGGTGGAGAAATCATTTGACTAGCAGCCATAATGAGAAGAACATAAATAAATAAATAAATAGATAGATAGATAGATAGATAGATAGATAGATAGATAGATAGATAGATAGATAGATAGATAAATAAAACGCTAAATGTGATCAGCACAAACAAGGTGTGAAAATCACTGCAGAAGAAATCAATTTTTACCACAACAAGATAAATGTGTGCATATCGCCGTACAAATCTTCAAAAATATGGTATGCGGGTCACCATGTTCACCAGCAAAATGAGTATAACGTAAAGATGTGGTGTGCAGATCGCAGTGTTAATCTGCCCGGTGCTGGTGTAATACTAAAAAGCGTGCAAGCATAAAGAAGGGTGCTAGAGGACGTTTCAACAAACAACAAAGAAAAACACATTGACAGTGCGGTGTGCAGATCACCGTGTAAATCTGCCAAGAACTTTGAAAATGGAGAAAAATAATAAACTGTGGACAGTGCAGGCGAGGTAAATCAGCTGTGTAATAGCGAGACAAAAGAAAACAGCTGACTGCAACAATGTATCTTCAATACGAAGAGAAGGGCGGCGTGGAGCTGATAGGAGGCACAAAATGGCTGCACGCACGTAATTAGGCCCAAACCAAAATGGAGTGGACGTTGACGTGCTGACGTTGAAGCAGATGAGCGGGAATAGGAGTTGCCAAGTAACGAAAAGAAATGCAACTGGCATGCGTAATCAGCCGAGTCAGTGAGGTTGCTAGTCGACACTCGCAGAAGCAGAGGACGTGCGCGAGCAGACAACGACATGTTGGCGGAAAATCTTTAAAAAAAAATGAAAAGTACCTTTTGATGATCAAGTGCATTTTAATCTGGAGCCAAACAGAAGATCCATGGCAAGGTCCCCGACTGTATGCCAAGTGGATGAGGACAACATGAATTGCTTCCCACAGGCAATCATCACCAAAATGTTCAAGTAGAAATGAAGGAGTAGTACAAGGAATCAGCTCAAATAAAGTAAGTTTATTAGTTGTCTTCGCAAGACGGGAATCCCAGCCTGCTGCCTCCAGCAACTGCCTCTCCAAGAATGCCGCCTATCCCTGGAATTTCAGGAGGAATTCCAAGAACGCTACTACAGCCCACGAGACACAGCAGCGAAAGAGCACCAGGCAAAAAAAAAACATCACAACACACACCTTGTACACTTACTTCACAAATTTAAGGTTCAATATAAAACATTCATATCTCTCCAGTGCTTTAGAGAAAAAGTTGACATGCCCCGAAAGATAGCACTACACTGCTAGCTCATAAAAGACACAGTATAGCAATAATGGTTGTTCCACTTAATAACTTATCATGTATGTCCCCCTACAGGTGGGACTTTCAACATATGTTTAACCACACACCACTGAAAATAAATGACTAATTAAATTGAAAAAATAATTTGTATTTGAAAAAATGATTTCGTAAGTTAGAGACAATAACCAAATGACATTATACAACATACACAACAAATACATGTGAGTATTTACAATAGTGACAATAAAAGGTGACCAATTTTGACAGTACACATTACGATACTACACAATTTTTACAAAAAAAACAACATGAAACATCAATTTTCTTCGTTATGATACTAGCAACCAAAAAGCACCCTAGCAAGACCTCTTCTATTGTCTGGGTCTTGTTGGCCCAAAAAATGCTATATCTGGAGCATCAACGTTTCGACCCCTAATAACGTGTGCGTGTCAAGAACACCACAGTGGGGTCTTCTTCAGGACAATAAACTGTTTTGTATGCCTTGTTCAGAATAAAAGGAAAAATGGCTAGTTTTAGATATCAGTGTGTGCGTTATGAAAAAAGGAAATGAGGATGCCTTGACAGTGAGCTCACCTTCAAGAATAAATCAAGAGGCACAATGGATTGCAAGGTTTATTCTGTCAATTAGCCTAGAATGTTTCCAATAGTATTTGAGGTATCTTTTTTTTTTAAAAACCTTTATTCAAAAAAGAAGGAGATACATGCGCAGGCCCACAACCATCATGGCCGGCCGCAAAGACAATCAATGAAAACAGGAGAAACTGAAGGCAATCAGTAAACAGGATACATCAAGGTATACCAGATACGGTTGTGGTTGAGGTTTTCATTTTTAAATTTTAGAAAAAGAGCAGGGGCTGCAACAACAAGGACATCGCACCTCACAGGATAGGAGCACAAAGGAGACGATTGGGACTTACCCCAATTACAGTCGGAGATAGGCTATAACCAAAGCGACTATGCAATCCGGGCAGCCACGGCGATAATACTGGACAATAAACCACATTACAATAATCCACATTTCTAAGAATCACCCCAGAGAGCCTACCCCACAAGAACAGAAAAACAGAGGCTTGTCAAGAAGCCGAAAAAAGAAAAAAGAAAGGTGCACGACCAAGAGACAGCTAACCCTACGAAAGAGGAAAGAACCCTCCCAAAGCCGGTAAAGAGCGATAGGAACCATAGAACAAAACAAACTAAAATAACAAACCCCCCCTCGCACCCGCCACCCTGCACCCCTGTAATGACTACGGCCTAACCCACTAACAGCGTGCCTGTCGCCCCGGAACTGCCCCACAGAAGGGAAAATATAAGAAGAAGTGGAGGAGGAGAAATTCAAACAAGCCCCCGGACACCTGATACCCCCGGCCGGCGGTGATTCCCCCATAGCACAATCATCATCAATAAAGGCAAAACAGTCAGCATTATCACGGGGAGGACAGTCACCAGGAAACCCCCCCTCCTACCCCCGGCCCGGTGAAGTATTCGGTGCAGTCCCGGTAAAGATAAACGGAGCAACCCCAGGGAAATAGATGTCAGCCCTGCAAGCCTCACGAGGAGATCCATCGCCAAAGTCATAACAGTTGCAAACCATGGGAGCGTCTCAGAAGGTCCAAAGCAGTGGCGAGGAGCAAGAAAACCTCAAAGTCGAAGTCAGCCCTGACCAGTGCGAATCCGTTCCGGAGCACATCTCGACCAAGCCACATCGGACCAGAGGCAGTCAAAGCATCCATGGCGGGCCAAGGCAACGAAGGTGAAGCAAAGTCCGGTCTCAAAATGGCGGCATCCGTTATGCAGACGGGCCGGAACAAAGGAAAATGGCGATCCCCTTCGACGGGACCCTGAGACTCGGCAATGAAGAACAGGACATCCAACGATGATACACCATCGGATAGGAGACGTAGAGGGAAGATCATGTACTGTAGCAGACAAAGGAAATGTGAGGCCGACTCTCAAAGGAGCAAAGTCGGGCTGCCGCTCGGGCCCCTGCAGATGGAGGGTCAAATCGCTCGTCTGGATTGCAGAGTTCTGTGCAGGCGCTGCAGCATCCGTGGCCGGTCGAGAGCAGACATCATCCAGTTTCGCCGCCAGGGAGACACATGCGCTGGTGAATTGCGAGCGGAGCGCCCCAATCGCCGCCATTACGGACCTCAATGAATGTGCGCCATCCATCCCCTCCATCCCGGGGCCCAGAGGAAGGAGGGGGACACAATCTCCAGCCCACATCACCGGGCTCCAGGCACACATTTGGCGATCGCAACAACAAGGGCGCCCGAACTGGCACACTCAAGACAGACACCGGCCTTGGGTGCAGCCCGTCAGCCCCCGGAACGGGAAACGAGGGTCAGGCACACAACCGACAGCGGCGGAGCAGGAGGATCGCAGCACGTCACAGTGTCTCTTCTCCGGCACCATCCACCAACAAGGATAAGAGTCAAGGGCGGAAAGAATTATTCAGACCTGGAAGACCGGCCACAATCGCGGTCTCACAGCCGATGTTGATGAGGTCCCTCTCGGGTGATTAAAAAATCGAGGTCCCAGCGGCAGCCCGGGAGTAGGCCAAAAATGGGACACAACATAACTTTGTCGCTGAATAAGGTAAGAAATCCGGGAAAGCACCGTTGGCATCAGGCAACCTTCATACATCCAGGCACAGGGCGTGGGTAGAGGATAAACGACAGGATAGACGGGTCGCCGGTGGATGTCGGCGGAGCCGGGAGCTTATGTGGCCATCTTGGTTCGCAGCGTAGCTCCTCCCCCGTATTTGAGGTATCTTGATCCTATTATAGTAATGAATATGAGTACCTGTTAGTGGCCTGTTCAAAAAATGGGCTCAAAGGTAATCGTTATGAGGACATAAATCCTGCCGGCCATATTATTAGTTTTGTGGGGTCAAAATAAAGTGTCCAAATGGCTATGCCAATATTCAGGGGCACATAGGCTCCTATTGAATCTGTATTGAAAAATAATTCATGTATAAAAACTATGACGGTAAATCATGAGTAAACACACCACCACAGAGTGCTTGTGATGGCTGGAAAAACATACTCTCTTCCGGGGCTTCCTGTACTGATAGAAGTAGGGGATATCACTCACACTATTACAATCATGATTAAACACACCACCACTGTGTGCTTCTGAGTTTTAAAAAAGAGAAAGAGATTCTCATCCAGCACGCACAATTATGAGAGAAGTAGAGGATGTCACTCCTAATACTACAGGTGAGACATTATTCACCAAACCACCACCAAGTGCTTGAGTGTTCAGGATTGTAAAAAGTTGATGATCACACTTATCTCCGCATGCAAGCTCGGTAGTAGTGGCTATTACTCCGAAATTATCTAAAAGCCTGGTCCATCCCAAGGTCTGTATACACCCAACTTGTCAGGTTGATCAAATCAAATAAATCCCGCTCGAAGTATCCATACGCTTTGTTATTGTCATAAAATTAAAAAAATTAAAAGAGACTTAACTCTGGCATTACTGCTCGCAGTATTAGGCAGAGAGCAAGTGGCGGCTGTGCCTCTATGCCGAGATAAAAGCAGTTGATGCGCAGCCGCCCTCCGTGTGCACGTAGGCACATTCAGAATCCATGGCAAGGTAGGGACACACACCCAGCTTTTCTCAAGCCAGGATCTGTAGTTAGGGCCTTACCATTGGGCTTTTTTTACAAACCCGACCCCCCAGGGGATATTTACACTAATACCTTTATGGAAGCTCCCCGAAGTGTGTGGTCACATAGATTTCCACCTGCATCTGCGCACTGCCTACACCCACGGTTTATGCATCATCTCTGACAGGCTGTCAGTATATTGCCCCACCCATGTTTGAGTTAAATAACAGATTTTCCCCACTAGCAGGGTTGGAGGAGTGTGACTGACTAAGGAGCTTTTCATTTTCTGGCATTGAATCCGGTTTAAACAAGCAGTACTCATCAGTGGTAGTTGAGGGGGACTCCCATGAGTTTGCTAATAACATTCTAACATGGAAGGGGGACGTGGCTAGCCATCTAATTTGGCGGATGTGTTCTGGTGAAGCTCCCGACCCGCCGGGGGGAAAATCCTGATGCATTGTAAATGTAAATGTGTGAATGTGTTTCGATTTATATAGCGCACTTTAACCCAGGGGCCTCAAGGCGCTTGCTTAGGGAACCCGTCCTGGTATTCCCCTGTGAGATACCCCAGCCGGGTATCCAGAAGGTGAAAGCCAGGCATCCCGCCGCGAGGGGCGTAGAATTGTCGACGCTGTAGAATTTTTGAGCCCGAGACCCGCCGAGGCGGGGAATCGAACCCTGGTCCACGGCCGATCTCAGCTTCTGGGTCTGCCGCCTCTAACCACTGAGCCACGCTTCTCCACGCTTGCCCGAATTGGCACTGTAATGGCCGCCTGCAAAGATGCCAATCCACTCCTCCCATGCAATGGATGGAGTACCACCTTCAGGTAAAAATACAGGGGGTCGAGAAATCATTTGACTAGCAGCCATAATGAGAAGAAAATAAATAAATAGATAGATAGATAAATAAATAAAACTCTAAATGTGATCAGCACAAACAAGGTGTGAAAATCACTGCAGAAGAAATCAATTTTTACCACAAGATAAATGTGTGCATATTGCCGTACAAATCTTCAAAAATATGGTATGCGGGTCACCATGTTCACCAGCAAAATGAGTATAATGTAAAGATGTGGTGTGCAGATCGCAGTGTTAATCTGCCCGGTGCTGGTGTAATACTAAGAAGCGTGCAAGCATAAAGAAGAGTGCTAGAGGACGTTTCAACAAACAACAAAGAAAAACACATTGACAATGCGGTGTGCAGATCACCGTGTAAATCTGCCAAGAACTTTGAAAATGGAGAAAAATAGTAAACTTTGGACAGTGCAGGCGAGGTAAATCAGCTGTGTAATAGCGAGACAAAAGAAAACAGCTGACTGCAACAATGTATCTTCAATACGGAGAGAAGGGCGGCGTGGAGCTGATGGGAGGCACAAAATGGCTGCACGCACGTAATTATGCCCAAACCAAAATGGAGTGGACGCTGACGTGCTGACGTTGATGCAGATGAGCGGGAATAGGAGTTGCCAAGTAACGAAAAGAAATGCAACTGGCATGCGTAATCAGCCGAGTCAGTGAAGTTGCTAGTCGACACTCGCAGAAGCAGAGGACGTGCGTGAGCAGACAACGACATGTCGGCGGAAAATCTTTTTACAAAAATGAAAAGTACCTTTTGATGATCAAGTGCATTTTAATCTGGAGCCAAATAGAAGATCCATGGCAAGGTCCCTGACTGTATGCCAAGTGGACGAGGACAACATGAATTGCTTCCCACAGACAATCGTCACCAAAATGTTCAAGTAGAAATGAAGGAGTAGTACGAGGAATCAGCTCCAATAAAGTAAGTTTATTAGTTGTCTTCGCAAGACGGGAATCCCAGCCTGCTGCCTCCAGCAACTGCCTCTCCAAGAATGCCGCCCATCCCTGGAATTTCAGGAGGAATTCCAAGAACGCTACGACAGCCCACGAGACACAGCAGCTAAAGAGCAGCAGGCAAAAAAAACCCATCACAACACACACCTTGTACGCTTACTTCACAAATTTAACGTTCAATATAAAACATTCATATCTCTCCAGTGCTTTAGAGAAAAAGTTGACATGCCCCGGAAGATGGCACTACACTGCTAGCTCATAAAAGACACAGGGGCATATTATCAAGCCTGTGCGCTAAAATTATCGCCGCTTTATCGGCCGAAAACGGCCGATAAAGCGGCGATAATGGGCTTGATAATATGCTCTATCGAATTCCAATCGAAGCACATGTTAGATGTGAAGACATCTAACATGGGCTTCGATTGGAATTCCACAGAGCATATTATCAAGCCCATTATCGCCGCTTTATCGGCCTTTTTCGGCCGATAAAGCAGCGATAATTTTAGCGCACAGGCTTGATAATATGCCCCACACAGTATAGGAATAATGGTTGTTCCACTTAATAACTTATCATGTATGTCCCCCTACAGGTGGGACTTTCAACATATGTTTAACCACACACCACTGAAAATAAATGACTAATTAAATTGAAAAAATAATTTGTATTTGAAAAAATGATTTCATAAGTTAGAGACAATAACCAAATGACATTATACAACATACACAACAAATACATGTGAGTATTTATAATAGTGACATAAAAAGGTTACCAATTTTGACAGTACACATTACGATACTACACAATTTTTACAAAAAAAACAACATGAAACATCAATTTTCTTCGTTATGATACTAGCAACCAAAAAGCACCCTAGCAAGACCTCTTCTATTGTCTGGGTCTTGTTGGCCAAAAAAATGCTATATCTGGAGCGTCAACGTTTCAACCCCTAATAACGTGTGCGTGTCAAGAACACCACAGTGGGGTCTTCTTCAGGACAATAAACTGTTTTGTATGCCTTGTTCAGAATAAAAGGAAAATGGCTAGTTTTAGATATCAGTGTGTGCGTTATGAAAAAAGGAAATGAGGATGCCTTGACAATGAGCTCACCTTCAAGAATAAATCAAGAGGCACAATGGATTGCAAGGTTTATTCTGTCAATTAGCCTAGAATGTTTCCAATAGTATTTGGGGTATCTTGATCCTATTATAATAATGAATATGAGTACCTGTTAGTGGCCTGTTCAAAAAATGGGCTCAAGGGTAATCGTTATGAGGACATAAATCCTGCCGGCCATATTATTAGTTTTGTGGGGTCAAAATAAAGTGTCCAAATGGCTATGCCAATATTCAGGGGCACATAGGCTCCTATTGAATCTGTATTGAAAAATAATTCATGTATAAAAACTATGACGGTAAATCATGAGTAAACACACCACCACAGAGTGCTTGTGATGGCTGGAAAAACATACTCTCTTCCGGGGCTTCCTGTACTGATAGAAGTAGGGGATATCACTCACACTATTACAATCATGATTAAACACACCACCACTGTGTGCTTCTGAGTTTTAAAAAAGAGAAAGTGATTCTCATCCAGCACGCACAATTATGAGAGAAGTAGAGGATGTCACTCCTAATACTACAGGTGAGACATTATTCACCAAACCACCACCAAGTGCTTGAGTGTTCAGGATTGTAAAAAGTTGATGATCACACTTATCTCCGCATGCAAGCTTGGTAGTAGTCGCTATTACTCCGAAATTATCTAAAAGCTTGGTCCATCCCAAGGTCTGTATACACCCAACTTGTCAGGTTATGCATTCAATTCTGTGGAAAGTAAGCAAGGATAAATTATCAAATCAAATAAATCCCGCTCGAAGTATCCATACGCTTTGTTAGAGTCATAAAATTAAAAAAATTAAAAGAGACTTAACTCTGGCATGACTGCTCAGAGTATTAGGCAGAGAGCAAGTGGCCGCTGTGCCTCTATGCCGAGATAAAAGCAGTTGATGCGCAGCCGCCCTCCGTGTGCATGTAGGCCCATTCAGAATCCACGGCAAGGTAGGGACACACACCCAGATTTCCTCAAGCCAGGATCTGTAGTTAGGGCCTTACCATTGGGCTTTTTTTACAAACCCGACCCCCCAGAGAATATTTACACTAACACCTTTATGGAAGCTCCCCGAAGTGTGTGGTCACATAGATTTCCACCTGCATCTGCGCACTGCCTATACCCACGGTTTATGCATCATCTCTGACAGGCTTAAACAAGCAGTACTCATCAGTGGTAGTTGAGGGGGACTCCCATGAGTTTGCTAATAACATTCTAACATGGAAGGGGGACGTGGCTAGCCATCTAAGATGGCGGATGCGTTCTGGTGAAGCTCCGGACCCGCCGGGGGGAAAATCCTGATACATTGCCCGAATTTGCACTGTAATCGCTGCCTGCACCTACCAGCACATAAACGACTGTATGCGGTGGTAGACAGCCGATTCCCGACCTGAAATCTGCAGCGACGCGGCAGCTGTGGAGCCCATCCGCAGCCGCGGGCAGTACGGCCTACTTGTGACGCTTCTGTTGCACACATCCCCCGCTGGTCTGGCAGTCGCTACCAACCGCAGGCCTACAGTGGCTGGCACTGGATCCTGATGGCGATCGCAGTGGGGGCAGGAACAACAAGAGACACATTCTGTGAGACAGTTGTTCCCCCACAATAAATGCAAGCTGCTCATAGTCTACAGGGAGTAACACTGAATATGACTAATGAACACCTCAATGATAACATCCTGCACTTTGCTGTACATGAGGGGTCATAGGGTTTCAGACATTATCCAGAGCTAGGCTTGAGCCAATGGCATAGCAGAGGAGTTATACTAGGGCACAAACTGCAGGGAGCACAACGAGTGAGGGTGGGATCACCTGCGGCGAGCGCTGTGCAGGCGAAAGACCTCCCCAAACACAGACAGGGAAGAGTTAAGGGGAAAGTACTGGATGGCCATCTAAATACAGGGGGTGGTGTTGGAACGTCCGCAACCCTTAGCAGACCTACGCCGCCAGGGGCTTCCTCCTCTGAGACCACAAAGAGCACTCCCGACAAACTATTCAACAGCAAATCTGAACTCTTATGTCAGGTCTTACGCTGCTCAGAGCAGATCATGGAAAGTTGGTTGGGACAGTCCAGGAACATAGAAGAACTCTAACAAGTGTGGATCCCCAAGTCACTAAAAACGCCACGCATATAAAGCAATTACAACAGCAGGTCAGTGGCCTCCAAGACAGGGTGGAGGACACAGAAATAGGCGCAATAACATACGCGACATTTGTCTTCCAGAGCATAGCGACGGCGCCAAGGCTGCGGATTTTATAGAAACCTGGTTCCGAGAATACGTAGCACAGGAGGGACTTTCGCCATACTTCTGTTTAGAACAAGCGCATCAGACTCCAACGGGGGCACTGAGGCAGGAGCGACCCCACGCCCCCTCATATTTGAAATCCTGAAGTACAGGGACCGGGATGTTCTCTTACAAAAAGCTAGGGAAGAAGTACAGATCCAATTTGAAAACCACCGCATATCACTGTACCCGGACTACACAAGCCTAGTACAACGTCAAAGGTCCTACTACCAAGCCAACAAGAAAAATTTACGGGAGGCCCAACTCAAATATTCACTACTTTTCTCAGCTAGACTGAAGATTATTCGTGACAGGAAAAACCTACTTCTTCGATAGCCCGAATGAAGCAGAAGAATGGCTGGAAGTAATGAACTTGGAAATAAGTCAGAGTGGATTATCAGACTCAACAAGCCAGGACCCCACCAAACCTCAGAGACACTAGTACTGTGTATCCAAAAGAGCACACAAAACATTGCCAGCACTGGTCCGACCCGAGACTAACAGTGGGCAGACAGGGCGGAGGCCCTGGCTCTGGCCGGATCCTTCAGGGATACTCACAGCAAGACACAGTCGGACTCAGAGGGCAACTCTATTCACTCGTACTCCGACCACTGCATTACCTTGTTCCCCTCAGTAACGCCTCAGACCGCGGATTGCCTAGTGGATAACAAATACAATTGCTAATATTCAATACGGACTCCTGGTCAGGGACAGTTAATTGGCCCGAGTTATGAGGAGCTCCCACTACCATACCAACTTATGCCTAGTAATTGCACCACAGTAGGCTCCTACAGTCTGCTGTCCTGGAATGTACGGTGGATGGGGGCTGTACAGAAAAGACACCAAATTGACGCTCACCTGTTTAGGCGTAAAGCCCATATTGTCTTCCTCCAAGAATTTTACCTTGCTGATTCGGGGGCTTTGAAAATGGAGAGTCTTTATTTACTCCACTAATTACTCAGCTTTCGCCAGAGGAGCGACCATCTGAATTCAGCATGGGGTTCCCTTTACTGAATTAAATCATCTCATAAATGATCAGGGTAGATATATTTTGCTGAAGGGGACCCTTGACTGTTTCCCTGTGGTTTTGGGTTGTAAATAGGCACCAAACTTCGAACATGACAAATTTTTCTACCGGATCCTAGGAGAGGACTGTAACACTGTGTTGGAGGTAGATCTGGATAGATCCCACCCCCCATTGCATGGCACTGGTGCCTGCTGGCAAGCTGACCTCCTGAACACATGGCTGGATGGATGGGGACTGTCTGATGTATGGAGATTGATGTACCCAACACACAGAGAATATTCCTTTTACTCACCTATCCATTGTCTCCACATCAGAATAGACCGTTTTTTATGCTCAAACACCATTGTTACACATATCAGCCACTCTACTTACCTAGCAAAGACCTTCTCTGACCACAACCCACTGGAACTTACACTTACTTGGGGATGAGTACCGACCCCGGTGCCCACCTGGAGGATGTGGCACCAGTTATTGGAGGACGCCCCGTTCCGCACTGCTCCCTCCACTACCATTAATAATTACATGTCTGAAAATTGTAATACAGCTTCCTCCAACCTAATAGATTGGGACGCACTTGAAGTGGTGAGGTGTTCTGCAATTGGACAGGTGGTGGGGGCCAGAGAGAAGTGTGGCTCAATGGTTAGAGGCGGCAGACCCGGAGGCAGAGGTCAGCCCGGGACCAGGGTTCAATTCCCGATGCGGCCGGGTGCAGGACCAAACTCAGCGGGCCCGATAAATCTCGCCTCAGTGCCACTCTAACCATGGGGTCCAACGCTGCAACTCTGGGCAATAGCTTGCTTAATCTCCACTCCAGCCCCATCACCGCCGGGGATGCCTGGCTGCACCTTGGGGATGCCCAGTAAAGGGATCATCTCACAGGGAAAGTCAGGACGGGTTCCCCAGTGGTACAGCGCTGGGACGCTCCAGGGTAACCATGCGCTCTATACATCCAACATTCATTCATTCATTCATTCATTCATTCATTCATTCATTCATTCCATCAGACAAGAGGTACATTAATGCCTGGTTAGTATTGAAAATATCATGACTGCCTGAGAACCGGAGCCGGTGTCGGACACAGAATAACAGGAATCCTTGTAGGAAGCCCGCATCAGCCATGCTGAGACTTCAGAATCCCTTCAGATCATTGATTACAGGGCTTTCGCACAATGGAAGCAGACTGAGGCAGACAAGTCTGGGACATTGCTGGCCAGCATAGTAAGAGACACACCGGAACCGCCAATCTTCACACATGTAAATATACCGCACAAAGGACTAGTCCACACATAACTCGAGATAAATGAGTCCTTTTGCAATTATTTTACCGAACTCTGTGCTGCCCCAGTACACAATGGCACATTAATGGAAGAATTCTTCCAGGATTTAACAATTTCCTCTTTATCGGTGGACACACAGAAGGCATTATCCGCCCTATCACCCAGCATGAAATCCAAGCTGTGATCAAAGGCCTGAACCATAACAAAGCACCTGGCCTAGCTGGCCTACCCATAGAATTCTTGGACAGCCTGGTCCCTAAATTGGAGGACGTGTATAGGGCAGCCCTGGATATTGGCCATTTACCAAATTCCACCATGCAGGAACTGGTCGTCTTATTCCTTAAGCCAGGACGAGACGGCACTGATATATCCAATTATCGGACTCTATCCCTTTTAGCAACCGAATGTAAAATCCTGAGCACAGGTCTTGCAAACTGCATACAGCCATATTTAAATACCCTCATACATAGGGATCAATGCGTGTTCTTATCAGCTCGCAGTACATCCCTGAATACCAGACGCTTACATTCTATTATGACGGCAACCCCTGCGAAATATCAGGAGGCGGGTTATCTGGCATTGGACTTACGCCAGGCCTTTGATTCCATAACATGGGAATATATGTTTGCTACCCTACAACGCGTTGGTTTCCTAGATGCCTATCTCAGGTGAGTGCGCCTGTTATATACCTCCCACACCGCTAGAGCGAGAACCGGTCGCCATATCTCACATGAGTACACTATACACAGGGTTACACAACAGGGGTGCCCTTTGTTCCCTCTGTTGTTTGTGCTTGCACTGGAACCCCTGGCGATAGCCCCGAGAAGATCAGTTGAACAGCTAGGGATTCCAATTGGCGGAAATGCCCACCAAATCTCAATATATGGCGACGATATCCTCCTTTATCCTCACAACTTGACTGCTGGAACTGAACCCCTCCCACTATATTTTCCACCTTTGAAAATATTTCGAGCCTAGCTATCAACCCACGGAAGTCGAATGCCTTTTACTTCCAGAGACTACAACTGGAGACCCACAGGGGAGGTCTAGGGGGTTCTAGATTTCGGGGCCTATTATTATGCATGTCAACTCCAGTGGCTATCCTACTGGATGGCAGGGACTAGGAACCATCAAGAAATAGGTTATACGCCCAGGGACCTGGAGAGGGGTGCCATACATACCCTATTCCTGCCAAAAGCCAAAATCCCCTCCGATGGGCCCCCACTACTTAAGATGGCACTGCATTGTTGGTGAAGGGCCTTACAATACACTTCAGGTGCAATCACCTGCGTGAATAATATTCCATTAGTGGGCATTCCAATCTCGGGGGTACGCTTACCAGGGCCGGGCTACATGACTGGACAGAGGCTGGAGTCTGTCTCCCAATAACACATCCAAATAGCTTAGGACTGTACATCAGGGAAGGTTCTATAGGCACCAGACACTTTGCAACAGTACACAGGCAGTGGTGGACAAGTCAAGATATAGGACAGAACTTATAGACAGCAACTTAAGTAAATAAGGACAGACCAGGAGGGAGGGTGGTGGGAGGGGGGAAGTTCCATATGTTATGTTTCTGAAATGTTTAAACATACTATGTGACATTACTACTGGAGAAATGTTGCATCTCACGTAAACATACCTCTAACTCCTGACCGCACTGGCGGAGGTATAACCATGATCATTTACAACCATACTGTTTCAGTATTAAGATGTAATTTGTACATGGAAGGGGGAATAACAAAACAAAATGTTAATTGTATTAACTATGTCACGTTGCAATCCCATGTTGGTAATCAATAAAGTATATTTTAAAAAAAACATTCTAAAATGGAATACTGCAGGCCTAGCTAACAAGTTTCAGGACCCAATATGGTTGCAATTTGTGAAGCAATTCCCTGTGATTTGTTTACAAGAAACATGGTTGGTGGAATGTGACCTATTTCTGGAAGGATATAAGGCTTTCTTTGTGCCAGCCTCCCCATCGGTGGGTGGAAGACCTAAGGGTGGTCTAGTCACTTATATGAATTGAATTAAATTGAATAGAGATTTGTAAAAGCGCTACTTTACCATGTAGGCGTCAAGGCGCAAATGATGGAATAAAGCCAGGTACAGATAAAAAGACACAAGGTGTAGAGGCCTAGGAGTAAGCTTCAGTAAAGAGTAGAGTTTTAAGGCCCTTTCGGAAGAGCAGAAGAGATTCCTGGCCCCTGAGTTCCGAAGGGAGCTCGTTCCAGAGTCTAGGGGCTAGAGAGGAAAAGGCCTTACCTCCCCATCTCGCCTTAGCGACTCGGGGGACGGTCAACAAGTTCTGGCCGGCAGAGCGCAGGGCTCTGCCGGGGACATAGGTCGACACTAGGGTCCTGATGCCTTCAGCTCCCGCACCATGAAGAGCCTTGTGATTGATGGTCAAAATTTTTAATTTATCCTGGCATGTACCGGGAGCCAGTGGAGATTTCTCCTAATCCTGGTACCTGAAGAGCGTCTGGGGGCATTAACGACAAATCTCGCTGCTGCGTTCTGGACGACCTGCAAACGATGGAGTAGTTTATTACTCATGCCATGGTATAAGGCATTGCAATAGTCCAGTCGCGAAGATAAGAGGGCAACTGCAACCAGTTTCAGGCCATCAGGAGAGAGGTAGTGGGTAAGTTTTCTTAATACCCTTAGGACCCCGCAGCAGGTTGAGACCGTCTGTTTACTTGCCTATCAAAAGCAAGTGAGGTGTCAAATATTACTCCCAGGTTACGGGCGACGGAAGAGGGCTGAGGACAAGTTCCCAGTGTTTGGGGCCACCAGTCGTCTGACCAGATCTCCTTATTTCCACCATCTCCGGCAGTTGACTTCCAGATTCAGGTCATGCCCCCTCCAAGACCAGGAATAGTGGTGTTGATATTAAAAAGGGAGGCTACAAGATTGGGCGTCATTTATTTTTGTAATTCAGTGGCATTTCCTTCAGGTGACTGTAACATTACTGCCCTGGTACATTTATAAAGCAGTCCTTTGGCTCTATTCTACATAACCTCCTGGTTTCTCAGTGATTTTGACATCCATTCTTGTGGAGACCCAGTGACAACCTGCATTTCTGAGTTAGGCTGGCCGCGGAAGAGGGGGATTCACTTTGAACATCTTACTCAGGGGGAACTACTAAAGAATCTAATGAATGAATTTGATATGTTGTCCCTGATGTCCTTATCCAATCCGCACAACATATTTCCCGTTCCCACCATAGGGAGAGGCAGGGTTTTTTTATAGACTACATTCTAATTTCCTCTTCTTTAAAAACTTTGTTCTGCGGTTTTAGCATCATGAAGAGTGTCTATAGTGACCAAACCCCACGTTGTGTCCAAATGTATGGCCTGCTTTTAGCACAAATTAGTAGTGAAGTAATTAGGGGTACGTTTAGATCAACTGATGGCACACGTCAGCTCAAATGGTCCCAGATTTCTCCAAATAACTTCTATTATTCAGTAAGAGAATCCTGTGCTTCTGAGTTAGCGCTGTGCATTTCTGCAGGTACCCCCACAGGTGAGGTTATTAGTGCCTATAAATCTGTCTCCACCAAAGCAGGTGAACTTTTAAGTACTCCGTCCCGCAGAGTAGCGACTTCTATCCCCAGATGGTTTGATTCTTCTTGCTCCCAGGCTGCGAAAAAGCTGAGGGAAGCCCTGTCAGCTAAGCCGAGAAATCAATCCCAGGTTTGCGTATGCCGCAAAGAATATAAAACAACTCTGGCTAAATGGAAGGGCATTCTGAAAGAGGAGGCTTGGAGGAAGTTGATTGAGTCAAGTACCCTCAGGAATAGCTCCAGGTTTTGGAGCATTATTAATAGACCACTTTTTGAATATGAAGTTGGGGCGACTTTAGATTTGCATATTACCGAGGAGAAATGGGTGCTCCACTTTAAATCAATGTTTGATAGCCCTATGGAGCACTTTGGCCAGCCATGCCGTGGTACGAATGCCACTATAGTCATTTTTGAACAGGGTGAGGTGGAAGATGGCATTGCAGGGTTAACCAGTAATAAAGCTCCGGGTCCAGACGGTATCCCCCTGGATTTGTTTAAGTCTGATCCATCCTTTTGTGCACCAATCCTACTGGCTGTGTTTAATGCAGCTGCTTCGAATGGTTGCCCAGAGTCCTGGGCCACTTCCACCATAGTCCTCATTTTCAAGAAGGGTGATAGGAATAGCATTTATTGCTACAGGCCAATCTCCCTTCTTGACTCAGTGGTCAAGGTTGTAGGCCATATACTTCTAGAAATATTATCCATCTGGGTGGAGGAGCACAAGATCATGTCGGACATCCAATTTGGATTACGTCCTGGACAATCAACCGTGGCCCAATGTCTTAATTTAACTATGTTATTAAGCAAATATACAGTTGCGCGCCCAGGTACTGTCCACCTTGCCTTCATGGACTTGTCTTCCGCATTTGATTGCGTGAATAGAGATAAACTATGGCAGTCCATAAGGGTAATGGGGTTAGGGAATAGTATTATACATTTTTTACAGGACCTTCATAAGTCAACTAAGGCCAATGTTAGGTTCCCCCAGGATCTCCGTGTTACAAGGGACTTTGAGATTAAGAGGGGAGTATGGCAAGGCTGCATATTGGCCCCATTTCTGTTTAACTTTTAGATTTATGATTTAGACAGAGCATTAAGAGCTACCAGGGTAGATTATCCGTGTGTAGGGCGGCGTGGCCTCCCCATCCCACTTTATGCAGACAATGCTGTCCTTTTATCTAGGACTGCTATAGGCCTGCAATCCTTGTTAGATGCATTTTTCAACTTCAAGGCGGACCGGGACATATCAATTTACAACTTGTAATCTTATATATTGCAGGTGAGGTCTCGACCCAAAAAAGGTTTTTAATTCAGAGTCGGTCAGCTAAAGTCCCCCGCACCGATTTTTTTCTTATCTTGGGGTCCTCTTGGATGATCAACTAAAATGGGGGCCACTAATTTCTAGGAAAAGAAGGTTTTTGACCCGGGTGATTGCGGCTATTTTTGATTTTGCCTCTAAACTAGGGAGGAGACCAATCGCAGCTCTGTTGAAAGTGTACCAACCGAAAAGTGTGGCTATAGCTAGTTATGGAAGTGAAATATGGGGACATATTGCTGTGGATTCCCTTCAGGTGGCAGAGGATAACTTTTTTAAGCACCTGTTGTTTGTTCTGCGTGGTCTGTCGAATTTGGCAGCCCATTAGGAACTGGGGGTCCCCTTTTTAAGTGACCCCCTGGCTCTACCTACACTTGTGTTTTGGCTGAAGTGTTGGTTGAACCAAGCATTAACACTTAATCATTTGATTTTAAGAGAGTGTATGTCCCTTGACAATGTATCTCGAATGCCCTGGCTTAATTACATTAAAAATAGCCTTGAAGGGGTAGGGCATGCTAATTTATATTTTAAGCCTGAAACCATTTTAAAAAAGGACGTGGATATAGTCAGGGAAACCTTTCTTACCCTAAGGAAACTGGAGAGGGATGAGCGGGAACTTCGGAAACCGAGTGCTTGTATCTTTTTAACGCTCAAAACAGCTTCTTCTACCGAGCCTTATCCCCTGGGGTCTTTATCCACATTTGAGCGCTTTTTGACAAGGTTTCACATGAATCTCTTTCACCTCCTGCTAGATAGGCCCAAAGGGTGCAGTAGAGGTCAAGTGTTAGCACCCTGTGGCTGCGACGGACAGTCTCCACAGGATCTGCTACACTTTATGCTTCTCTGTAAATTTTTGGCGATCCCGCGAAGGGATTTTTTAGTCCCCACTTTATAGAAGATGAATTTTACCCAGGCTTGCCCTGCCCTCCTATATCTTCAACTGTTGAAGGAGGATTTTTCAATTTTTTATTGTGGACTACCTAAAATCTATTGCTAAAACCAGGGCCTGCCTTGATATGTAGCCATTTGGTTGATGAATCACCTATATCTTAGCGGTTGAGGACGACCAGCTCACTTTAGAAGGAAAAAACAACACAAGGGAGATGCTTTTATGGTACCTTGTATTTTATTGTTATTGATTAAATTGAGTGGTTGTGCAATGGGTTCACTTCATATTTACAAACAGTGATTTTTAATAAATTCATGTTTTAATGTATGATGGGTTTTATGCAATTTATCTATGTAAAACCTAATAAAGTGTATTTGATTTGAGTTGATGTATATCATGTCTTTAGTATTACAGTTTGTGTGGTGCCGGAGGAGAAATTGTTTTCCAGCATACAAGAAATGGTTTTGCTCTACCACCATGTCACATGCATTGCAATGTCTGCACATAAAATGGCCCTGTAGGGGTGGTAGCATCAATTGTGTATGGATATTAGTGGTGGGTTTTGCCTTGAGATATGAGCTAACCACTTGGTCTGTGATGTTTTTTCCTATTTTAAATACAAAAAGCGGCGGTTCTGAGATACCTATGTCATCTGATATGAGTGACCAGTTTCGATTAATGATTTTCTTGATTTCATTACTCCTGTTCCCAAATGTGGAGATGCAAACTACTCGATCAGTAGTGTTATTTTTATCCTGTAAGAGTGTTTCCTGTGGCAATACCATGCACTCTTGCATGCTTTTCCCAATAGGCCCCTTGGGTATAAACGCTCTCTTAGTCTGTTTATAAGTGAGTCTGATTCAGTAAAGAAATCTTCCCTACATGCACAGTTCTTGCATAGCCTGAGAAACTGCCCATAGGGAATATTATCTCTCAAATTCCTTGGGTGATGATTAGAATATCCCAAATGTTTTCTGCGCTCCAGAGGTTTCCTAAATTGTGTGGTATATAGGACATTTGCCTCAGTTCTAATGGTTAGGTCTAGGAAATCAATATGATCAGAACTAAGAATCATAGTGAATTGTATGTCACTTAACCAGTCATTAAGACATACATAAAAATCTTGTAGAGTCTGTTAACTGCCAGACCGTATCATCAGGACATCGTCAATATATCTCTTCTACAGAGAAATATTCTCTATGAAAGTATTATCAAGACTAGAGATGAACTTATCCTCATATTTATATATGTAGAGATTTGCTATGTCTGGCACATAGCCCCCCTAATGGCTACTTTAGTTTGAAAAAAGAAATCTTTCTGAAACATGAAGACATTTTTAGTCATAGCTTTTTCAAGGAGACTTAAAATAAAGTCTTAGGGTACAATGTGAGGTGTATCCCTTTGTTCCAGTGTGGAATGGGCTACCCCTAAAGGCTCATGTTGCAGAATGCTGGTGTACAGGGAGGACACATCTAAGGTGACCAACAGTTGCTTTTCTTTGTCAAAAGGTACATTTTCTTTCTGCCTGTTTGATAACTATGTAAGCATTCTGCCTTAAAGATTCAAGACTGACCTTTTCGTCTTTAGTGACGTTATGTTTGATGTACTTCTCTTCTTCAAAAAGCTTAAGAACTACCCTCAAAACTATTTGTTCAAAAGCAAGCATTTTGCTTGACATTAGATGTAGTGGAGGTGCAAATATAGATGGTGTGCGGAGTGATGTAGCTGACTTGGTAATCCTGTCAGAAGGGCAAGGGTTTTTGTAAAAGTAGTGTCGCAATTGTATTTTTCTGAAAAAATGATGTAACTAAATCTTTGTGTTAAAACTATTGGCTGGGGCCGTGGGTACAAAACTTACGCCTTTAGAGAGGACAGATATTTCAGCGGATGACAACTGGTGTTTAGAAAGGTTAATAATGGAGTTGCCCAGCTCAGTGTCTTTCACGCCATCAGACACTCCGGGTTGGTTGCTCTGATGAGTTATTATAGCCAAAGTAATTATAGCCCCACCCCCCAGCGCCTTGAGAACTTTACCGGTGAGTAGTCGCGCTTAACAAACACCTGATTGATACTGGTAGGTACCACTATATTATCGGTTACTACCTGTAGGTTTATCTACTTGTTTGTATTTCCCAATGTGTCACCTGTGAGTAAAATCTCACCGCATTCCTGCCTCTTCCCCCGCCCCTGCTCCATCCTTGGTTCTGACCTCTGTCCTCCTGCCAGCCCTGAGGAGGTCCCAAGGTTAGGTCTTGGTAGCTAGTGCCTTGATAGTTGGGCCCTTGATGGCTGGATCCCTGAAAACTAGGTCCTTTGTAGCCTTGTTGTCTAGTAGAACGAGAAATAGCTTGTTCATAGTCACTGTCCCTGCCACTAGAGTATGAGGATTCTGAAAATGTTTTGAATTTACAACCAGCCTGTCTGCCTCTATTTATGTAGTGACCTTATTTGTCTTGCTGGTAGTACTCTTCTGTCGTGTACGGTTAAGTGAATGTCTTATCATATGTCCTGATGTCCCTGGCCAGCTTATCTAGGTTCCTAGTTTGAGCGACCATATTAAATTCAATGATGGTTTTTTCTAATCTCTGAAAGGCCTCTTTAGCATTGGTTAAGGCCCTATCATCTTGGATTTCCTTCCTTAATTCCTCTATTTCCTTTGTTACTTAATGTATTCCAGGGCATTCTCCACTCCCAGCACCATCCAGTGCTGGGAGCAGTTATATTGGCCACAAACCTAAAGTTCTCGCTAAATTTCGGGATATATATAAAAATCGTTGGCTCATTTTTCACCTGAAGTCCGACAGGGATAATGTTAACTTGGAGATATTTGGTAAGTAGGTGACCATGCAATCTGGTTCTAGTTTCTCAAGTTTATTCAACTTCTTGTTGAGTGTATTGTCAAATGGGATAGCAGCAGTACCCAGAAAGGAGCTGTCCTCCTGCCCTTGAATCAGTCTAGCTATGTACTCCTTACTGTATGCAAGCGTGTGTGACATTACATATACAAGTTATTTACTTATTTTATGAGGACAAACTCAGAAAAGACTACAGAGACCAGGCCAGGACTCTATCCTCAGTGCCCTTAGTCCAATCAATCATGCAGTGGTTCCCAAGCTGTGTGCTTGGTGTTAGGGGCGCCCCAGGCAAGTTCTGACTGCACACCAGGGTTCTGCGGTGCACAGATTGGGAACGCTTTCAAACTGAGCCATATCGGCTCCTGCTAGAGCTGTGGATTGTATTCCAGTGTGATGGCCATCAGAACCTTTCTCTACTATTTCAAAAGGTTACAGGGATTACCTTGTAGCTCAAGCTACAGATCTCTCTGACACTGGTAACACATGCCCGGCCCACTCACCATCTGCCGCTGCAGTAGCCAGGCTTCGTCAGTAGAATAGGGTAAGCTGGGAGCTAGGTTATGTATAAGGATTGGGGAGAAGTGAATTTCTTTCAGAGAATCACGTTCTTGTCCACACAAGGCATTCAGCACTGAAGATGGCTCAGCTTGAACTGGTTAAGCCCCATCGGCAATTCAGCAATGTAGGATGTTGACCACTCGGAGAGTGGGGCAGTAGTGGGGATGGGGTCGGGAAGTGAAGAAAAAAGAGACTGGGAAGGAGTGATGAGACATAAAAGAAGCAACAGGGATGGGGGCGGGTAGTAGGGGAAAAGAAGCAAACCGAATGGGGAGTGGGTGAGAGGGGAAAGCAAGTGAGAACACAAGCACTGGTATGGAGTGCTTAAACAATTAGATAAGTAGTTCCAATAACGAGTAGTGGGTGTTGCATTACGCATTGCATTATTTTGGCATTATGAACTGCTTAATTGTTGCATAACGAACTGCATTATTTTTACATTGTGAAGTGCCAGATTTTTGCATTACGAACCGCATAGCATTGCATTAGGACTGCATTGGATTATCTAGAATTGCTCATTAATACCGCCAGAACCTACAAGGGCTGGTTGGCCTAATAACCGGCCAGGAGACATATTACAAATACACATATGTTGGATTTATGTTGTGTGGTCTCATTGTATATCTTTTTATATAAACATATACTTGTTTTTCTATGAAACTCGTGTGGAGTCCATTTGTGGTGTCATCATTGGGGTACTGAGGGGGGCGAGGCTTGGAGGCCGATGAGATCAGCAGCGTGAGAATGCAGCTCCGCTGCGAAACGCCCCACAAACATCCTGAACAAACAACCTCTTGACCCCCCTAGCGGCACCCGGCGATCTGAAGGTGCTGGGGCACCGCACCGGAACAACTGGCAGCGCTCGCAAATTGGCAGTGCTCCATTGATCGGCGGCACCCTGACCGCACTGGTAGAGAGACGGGCTGCCGCTACGGGTGCTGGTGAGAAGGTGGATTGCACTTGAGAGGAGCGTGGCCCTAATCGGAGGCTGACGGGCGCGGCTGCAGAGGGGAAGGCGGCCCAACCCGGCCGATGCCTGGAGGACTCATCGGGACTCTGCCTGGTGCTGCGGAGGGCGTGAACTCGGACCTGAGGCGAGCTCGACCCGAGAACCCTCCCTCTCTCCCCCAAGGAGATTGCACGGCAGGCAGACAACAGAAAGGGCAACTTTGAGGAGTAGAAGCTGCCCCTCAAAAAAAAGACTGTGCTGGCTGACCCTATACTGGTGAGTGGGGCACGGTGGGAACTGGGTCTACCGGCTGCGGAGGCGCGCGCGTGACCCTGGGACCACTGTGCACTGCGAGCCAGGGCACGGGCGGAGGCGGGCACCCCGAGACTTAGGTTGTCAACTGAGGAGTGACGGGCAACAAATTGGCTATTGATCCCTGAGATGAGGGGACCAAAGTGCAGAGGCTTAACACTGAAGATCCGTGAGCATACTCTGGGGGTGCTTTATCACACTGAGAAGCCTGAGAGCAGCAGAAAGCTGGTTACCTCCTGACCCGGATTGAACGATGAACCAGCGCGATCCTGAGTGCCTGGTGCACTTATGGGCACTTATGGGGCACAATAAACACTGTTGGAGAATGGAGCGGTGATAATACCTGAAACTGCTTATGCTTGAGTGGGGACTGCCGCGACGGACAGGAATTGCCAGTGGACCGTGAGGATAGGCGATTACTGCGGGAGGGGGCATGAGACCTATGCATAAGTGCATGCTGGATTGCGCAGCACTAACGACCTTGTTCTGCCCTGACCCGCACTGCTTGCGAGGTTGCTGCGCGGATCTCTTTGGTGGCCTAGCTCTGGGAAACACTGGCTGCGAAGCGCTGGGCCACTAGTGACTCGGAAGTTACAGGTCTCCTTGCGGAAGCGCTGCAGCTACAGCTGGGTAAAAGACAAGGGAGATCATGACCTCAAACCCTATGGGTGCTGCCTGGGGGTCTTCAGCACGGGCAAAACTAGAGGGAAGAAGGATGGGGTGCAACAATTATCAGACACTGAATCCCCGCCTCAACCAGAGCAGGATGCACGTGAACTACAGCAGGACTCTGGGTTGCAGCAACAACTGGCTAAGATCTTGGTGGCCATCGCGGACTCTCGTACTGCCCTGCAACAGGACATTGCGCAGATGGCGACAGGCCTTGGCCTCCTGCGGGCAGACCACTCTAAGTTGGCGGACAGGGTGAAGCACGTAGAAGGAGTAATTCAAGAGGTGGAACCTGCACAGACTGCTTAGGCTGTGACTGTGACAAATGCCTTAGATCGGATTGCGGCGCTGAAGAGGCGTGCCGAGGATGCGGAAGGGAGAAACAGACAAAACAACATTCGCGTAGTGGGCCTGCCTGAAAAAGCAGAGGGGCCGGATATGGTGCGCTATTTGGAGGACTAGCTGAGAACGGTGGTGGCTTCTGAAGGTCTGTCACCCTTTTACACCCTGGAACATGCACAGAGTCCCTGCGAAACCACCGCAACAAGGACGTCCTCCCCGGCCGGTGGTGGCATGCCTGTTACACTTTAGACACAGAGACTTGCTGCTCCAGAAGGCCCGTACTGATGGCCCATTCCATGTGGGTAATAGTCGGATCACTCTGTTCTCAGACTACACCTTCGAGACTCAGCGGCGCTGCGCGTCCTTCCTAGCTGTCAAAAAGGAGGTACGGACGGAAGTGCTCCAATACTCCCTTCTGTTTCCTGCTAAACTCCGCTTAATCCTAGATGGGAGAACTTGCTTCCATGAAATACCAGAAGATACGTGGACATGGCTGGAATCTTATGGAGCTGGTAAAGATGGATCGGAACAACAATCCCAGAACCTTGCTGAGAACCATCAGCTCCGCAAGTCACAGTGGATACGGAGCCGGCGACGGGGACTGCAGAAGCCATCTAATTCACAGACAGAAGTGAGCGCAAGGGTGCACTGAAAGCGGTGTCGGACATATCTGGTGACTTGAAGGCAACACCGCTGCAGGAATCAGACTTGGTGACGGACAAGGAGCACTCGGAGGCTGAATCATTGGGGTCCGATAGTGTACATTTTCCGCTGGTCACACCTGGAACCGCGGATGGACTCCTGGATGAGTAACTTTTAAATTTTATGTGGAGGTGGAGGGTTGGTTGAAACTGGGAATGAGCGGGCAGACGTTGCTGCGGACTAAATGTGCTAATACTTGGGGCTGCAGATGGGAGGAACTCCAAGCCGGCTTCCCAAATAACGCACTTGGATACGGGCTAAATGTTACGGGGCTCTTGTAACAAGTAGGGGGGAAACTGGAAATGCTATGCTCCTATGGGGCCTTCACGGCGATAACTGGGTGTCGCTTTACCTGATCGTTGTTTGATTGCTAGGCTCTCTCCAGCCCCCACCGGATGGTTCCCAGTTAGTACGCCTTTAACACTTTTAGGGGCGATTGTTGGGTTAGTTTGGATGGGATTCGCTATGTTAGTACCTGTTCTAGGGTGAGAGGGCGATGTGGAGGGTGGTTTGGGATTGTTGGGGCAGGGGGTATCCTATTTGGGCAACGGGACTCACCGGCGTGTCTAGGGAAGAACAGTGATTTTTTTGTGCTTCATACAACTGAACAAAAAGTCCATTACCTGATGTAAAGTGTATGACTTGGAATGTGCGGGGGTTACACACTATGCAGCGAAGGTATAAAGTTCACTCATATCTAGTACGTAGGGGCGCGCAGATAGAATTCTTGCAGGAAACACACCTGACTAAGCCCGAGGGGGTAGCATTGCAGCGCAGATGGCGAGGACAGCTCTATTATACTACCTACTCAGCTTTTGCGAGGGGGGTATTGATTTGGGTCAGGGCCGGGGTCCCCTTCCAGATGACAGACCAGTTGATAGACCCTGAGGGCCGCTATGTAGCTGTTCGGGGACGTCTAAATGGGAGAGATGTAACCCTCTGCAGCGCTTATGCACCTAACGTTGAACAGGCGACTTTCTTTGCTCACATGTCTGATACTCTGGCAGTTTATTTCACAAACCCGATATTGCTGGGAAGGGACTTCAACTCCATTGCAGCCCCGTTACCCACTGCCCCAATTCATAAACTATCAAAGATTAGAGCCCAGTGGCAGGATAGCTGGGGCCTTATTGATATATGGCACGCGCAGCACCCCGGTGAACGAGATTACTCCAATTTCTCGGCTCTGCATGATTTGCATGTGAGGCTTGAAGCGGTTTTGTGTAGCGCTGGCCTTGCTCCTATGGTAATTAATAGTGAATACTTATCTCGTACCATCTCAGATCATAATCTGTTGCTGGTGAGTTTCTGCTGGACCCTGGAATGCCCGGCGATTCCGACCTGGCGATTGCGCTCGGAGCTGCTGGAAGACCCAGCTTTCTGAGCTGAGTTGGAGATGGGGATAGAGCGATACTTTAGAGAAAATGAGGGCACTGCTACGTCAAACGGCTTTGAATGGGATGCTTTCAAGGTGGTGATCCGAGGATTTTGCATAGCTAATTGGGTGGGAGTGTGAAAGACGCTGCTGTGGGATATAGGCGCAGCAGAGGAGAACCTTAGGAGGGCCGAACGAACCCACTCCACTAATTCAGAGGCACGGGAGATGGTTCTGAACTTGAGAGAAACAGTGGCAGTGGTCGTGGAGCGATTGAGATGCTTCGACCACAGAGCCTATTTGGCTCGCGCACATGCTGAAAGAGACAAAGTGGGCACTTTGCTGGCATGGCTGGTCAACCCCCTCTCTAAATGTGCTCCTATTTTGGCGTTGGCATCCTCGTCGGGACGATTAGAGTACACCCAACTTCAAATAAATACCTGTTTTCGAAACTACTATGCTGACTTATGTAATAGCCAGTTACAGGCCGGGGAAGCAGACGTGCAGTCTTTCTTGAAAGATCTGGAGCTACCCACCATTGAGGCGGAGCAAGCGGATTCTCTCGGTCACGATATTATGCTCGCTGTGTTATTAAACAGCTGGCGCGTAAAAAAGCTCAGGGAATTGATGGTCTACCCATCGAGTTTTATTCGGCTTATGTCGACATCCTTGCCCCTAGATTGCTATCGGTATTTAAGGAAGCCAGGCACTTGGGGGTACTGCCGTCCTCGACTAGAGAAGCCATTATCATCCCTCTACTTAAACCAGGGAAGGCCCCAAAGGACCCCTCTGCGTACTGACCCCTATCCATGCTCACAATTGACTATAAAAGTTTGAGTCGTGTACTGGCCACTCGACTACACCCACACATGTTACACCTGGTTCATCCTGATCAGGCCGGCTTCAATTCCTACTCGCAACACCGCCGATAGTATACGCAGGCTGATACGCATATATTGCCGGAGACCATGGTGAGGACTGCCAAGTAGTGGTCCTCTCGGTGGACATTGCAAAAGCGTTTGATAGCTTGGAGTGGCCTTACTTATTTTCTGTTATGAGAGCCTTTGGGCTTGGAGAGGGATATGTCCGCTGGACTGAAATTCTGTACTCGTCGGTAAGTGCTAGGGTAAAGGTGGGAACGGTCATCTCCTCCTCATACCATGAGGGGCGCGACCAGGGTCGGATTGGGATCACAATTCGGCCCGGGCACTGATGAAAAAAGTGGCCCACATTCAAGAGGCGTGGCCCATATTTAAGGGGCGTGGCCCATATTTAAGGGGTGTGGCCCACATTCCAGGGGCGTGCCCTTTCATGAAACACCATTTGCACAGACAAGGAATGAAAGTGGGAGGATACTGTTCTTGCACAGGACACAGGGCCAAGGTGACAATGGCCTACATGCTGAGCAACTAAAAAAAACAGCAAGGCCCCTTTCTGTCACAAAATTATTCCAGCCCTCCAGCACAGGAGCACCTGAAAAGCAGCATAGCCCCTGCTATTACTAACCTACTTAGCCCTCCCCAGACCTTCAGCTCAGGAGCACATGAACAGAGGTAAGGCCCCTGCAATTATTAAATTAATCAGCCCTCCAGGCCTCGGGAAAATGTCCTGGCAGGGGAGCACAAAACACAGCTTTCTGGGTCATCCAAGGTAGCCAGGGGGAGGCTGAGGTGAAGCTGGAGCAGGGGAAGTGCCTTCCCAGTGTGTTCTGGCAGTTTGAGTGTTTACCATTTACTATAGTATTACCCTTGTACCTGTGTATGGTACCCTTTTGTAACTTGCACACGTCACTTTTCTCTCTTTTCTCTGGTATCACAGTGTATGCTACTTCTGACTTTTGTTTGATTTACATACTTGCACAAGTGCCACCATTGCCTACGTAACGTTTGTTCTTGTGCTGGAGTGTCTGCCATTTATTGCAGTATTATACCTCTACTTGTACTTTGTACGCTTTTGTAACCTGCACACATATCACTTTTTCCTCCTGTAATGTACCGATTGCTACCTCATGTATTTTGTTTGCTCACTATTGTCACTTTTGATTCATGTAACTTAACGTTTGCTTTTGTAATTTGTCCACTTGTAATTTTTCTCCTCATGTATTATTGCTGTTCCTAGTGTGAAGCCTCTGACACCTTCGGGTAAGGTTCACGCTATATAAAATCGCATAAATAAATAAATAAAATAAAAAAATTCCAAACATCACCTGGCCCCCACAGCAAGACCCATTCTTCCTCGTCCACTATGCCCTGAATGTGAAGGGCTGTGGGCGAGGTGTTAAGACTAACACCGTTTCTGGGCTGCATGGGCCCCAGGGGGGCCGAGGTGAAAATGGCTCAAAGGCCTGAGAAACACCTGCCCCCCCAGGAAGGCCGATTCTTGCAATCACCCCTCCCCAGCCCAGCCTCAGCTTGATTGCTTGGCAGGGCAGGGGTGAAGGAGAGGCCACACAGCTGACAATCGTCCGTCGCACAGCGAGGCTGCTTTCATTTTCTCTGTCTCTGTGCCTTCTGTGGGCCGTTTTTTTTCTCCCCTTTTCCTAGTCCACTCTCTGTGGGCTGGGACAGGGGAGAAAAAAACGGCCCACAGAGGGCACTGAGGCACTGGCCCTTCGGCCCATGCCCGAATGTGCGCCTTGCCAATCCGACCCTGGGCGCGACACCCGGCAGGGTTGCCCGCTCTCCCCATTATTATTTGCCCTTGCCATTGAGCCAGTGGCTGCTTGCGCCCGAATGGGAAGAGCATTTTAGGGCCTGCGTTTCCGAGGCCGGAAGCATTTTATCTCACTGTATGCGGATGACCTCTTGATGTTCTTAAAAAACGCCGGGGAGGCATCAGAAGGTTCGGAGACATCTCTGGTTTGAGAGTGAACTGGGGGAAAACTTGCGATTATCCGGTGGCTCAGGCATGTGATCCGCCTATGTCTGTTCACAACATCAAGTGGGAACCCCATTGCCCCCCTCACTTAGGGACGCATATTTATCATAGCTAAGATGATTTACTCGATGGGAACATTGGGAGGGCAATGAGAGGTCTTAAGAGCAGCATGCAATTCTGGGGAACATTACCATTATCGGTAGCAGGTCGAGTGGCACTGTTGAAGATGGTGGCACTCCCCTGACTACTTTATTTTTTCCGTACATTGCCAGTGTGGATACCGGTCGCTCTTTTCCGGCAGCTTCGTTCTATGGTTAGTGGCTTTATCTGGGGGAGTGGAAGGGGAAGGGTGGCGTTGGACACACTGATGCGTCCAAGAGCGGAGGGGGGACTCGTTGTCCCTGATTTCGAACTCTATTACCTGGCTGCACAGTTCCAGGGCCACACCCAGGCGGTAGCTCAGGAATTTAGGGGACCCGAACGGGAATTTGAGCCAGACGTGCCACGGCATGTCCTGTCATTTGTGGTATTACAGCAAAAGTTGCATGCGGATTCATTATCTGTAGAGGAACGCACTCCGAGGCTTTGTTGGAAGCAATACCACAACAGAGTGGGGGTGCAGCGCCCTTACGCCCCAGAGATACCGTTGGGCATGTGTACAGCACTTCCGCATGGCGGAGATTTGGTCGGCCATTGCGTAGTGGGAGACTCTCAGACTGTAGGTTGTGGGAGACTTATACAGCGATGGTGTCTTATTGCCTTATAATGAGCTGGAGGAGAGATTTGGACTTTCACGGGGTCATTACTTAATCCACACAGCCCTAATTGCTGCCATCCAAAAATACTGGGGAGCGGGCCTAGTAGAACCACTGGTGAATGCTGCATGCCAGTATGTAGCGATGTCGGTGGGCACCTATAAGGCTGTCACCTGCTTATATAGACGAATGCTTGAGGAAGGGTTGTCGCCACTGCAGAGACTACGCTCCCACTGGGATGCAGATATGGATAAAGAAATACCTGACTCGGCCTGGACGCAAATAGTTAAGAGGGCATGGAAGGGTACTAGAAATGCTAAATTTCAATTAGTTCATTTCTTCATATTGCACAGGGCGTACCTTACTCAGCGAAGATAAATCAGTATTTCCATGTAGACACTGCACAATGCCCCCGCTGCAAGTTGAGAGATGCGGGCCTTTTGCATATGTTATGGGATTGTCCACAACTGGGTACTTATTGGGAGGATGTAATTACATTACTAAGTAATGTAACGGAACGACAGATTAATCCAGACAAAGGAACCTGCCTATTACATTGGTTCCCTCATAGTAGTAAGACAAAATTGACAAGTAAGTTCTTGGACTTAGGGTTGGTGCTGGCCAAAAGAGAAATTACGTCCCACTGGAAGGCTACGGGAGGCCCCAGCTTCAGCAGATGGAGGGCTGCATTACTAACATGGGCGGGGATTGAGAGTATGGTTCGTCTGCAGCAGGCCCAAAGGTCCCACAACGATAAGGTGCTCGAAGCAGCACAAGCATGGGAGGCCCTGGTCAGAGAGCTGAGGGTAACAGATGCGGACTCTGACTCGGAAATGAGCGCACCTACTGGGGATGGTGACTTATAAGACAGCTGCCCTCTGGTAATGATTTGGAAGTGCACGGAAGGGTTGTTTCCCCCCCCTTCTTTTATAGTCACATACTTCATATTGCCGTGTATTTGGTACCATGTACATGATCCATCATCATAACTTACTGATTTGATAAATATGCTGGTTTAATTGACACGCCGGTGAGAGGGGGTGGGAGGCTGGAGGGCTGAGGGAGAGCAGTACAAGCTGACCTAGTTATGATAAGACCTTGTCCGGCAACGTTCAATGTTTGCATGAAGGTCCTGGTGGTAATATGGAGTTATTCGCAGCTTGGGCAAGTTGATGACAGATGGTTTATTTTTTCCTTTGGTTTTTTACTTGAATATTCTGCTTTGAATGTAACATCACATGTCATATTTTGTTGCACGTGCCTTGACATGGCCACGCTCCTGTGTAAATTGGATTGGTCAGCTTGAACGCTAGTAGTGTATGGTGAAAAATAAAAAAATATTTAAAAAAAAAATCATTGGGTTACTGAGAGCGTGTTTGCAAACACTTTACACACTTACCTTGAAGATACGCCTGGCTGCTCATGCCAAGCTACCGAGGGGTGAGCAGGGGCTATCTGAGAAGGTGTCCTGTTGCGTGTTTATCTAGGTTCCTGATCGATACTGTGACCTTATGCCCCTATTCGGCTATAAATCCATTTATTCCCTATATTGGCATAACCGTTCAAGTGCGATTTTCTGAAAAGTCATCTCTGGCCTCACACGAACAGAGCCACATTCCAGCATGACTCTCTGCTACTTCCTTTGCGACCAATTAGTGCAATGACAGAGCAGCAGTCACTATCTGATATTCCTAGATTAACACTCCGAGTTCTTCAACAAGATAAAAACTTAGCAAACCTGGAAATCCCCGCTTGCTATGTTTTGATTAGTAATGGAACTCTAATGAGCAACTGATAACTATCACTTCCTAGTGACATCTTTAATTGACGTCTTATGTCCAGCAAACTTGCGTCAAACCCGGCACCTGTCAGGTATAAATATTACCAACGTTGCCTTAAGCAAGGCTCGTTGTTCATTGCCTGTTGCTGATGCCAGCTGCCTGCATGACCCTGTGTTGGTAAATCTAGCACTCTGTCGCTGCAGCCTGCTATCCTGTGGTGGTGAAGCTGCTGATTACCATTATCGCCGCTACAGCGCGAACTATGGTGCAGTATGCTTAAGGAGCTGAACAGCCGTCCCTCTGCGAAGACATCCAGCAGATTCCAGCTGCCCGCGGACGCTGTCCCCCCTCCTTCCTCGACGCGCTGAAGAAAGCCGCTGCTTTTCTCGTGCAGAGAAATCCAGTCCCGGCGCTTCCGGTTTACCCTCGCGGGTGACTGGGATATCGAGAGAGACCCCTGAAGGAGATACCAATCCTCCATCATTCTATTCAGAGGTATGGTGTTGACTAAACCCTTAGACGAGAATTCTTGAAACAAACCATGGCAAAACCAACTTAACTTAAGCTACTTACTTACTCCCCTTTTCACGTGTTAGGCTTAGGTCAGGCACACTGGGGTAGGCGTAGTTAGAAGCACCAGTTGAGTATGTTAGCCTAATGTATATATGACTGTATATATGTTTTATTACTTTTAAACCATTGTATGGCTAAGAAACCATATCAATGCTTTTACAGTTCTATTTCGCAATTCTTATCTTACTGTACATACTTTTTATAATAACAATTATTGCAATTGTGGCAATACATTTCTCTTGTACGAGAAGAAAGACTGTTCAATAAATGTTAACCCTTTATTGACAAACGCCCGTCTCTCTATTCTCTACATACTGTGAAAGTAAACTGCACTAGACTGACTGAGTGAAATCTATGTCTATTGTTTCACACGACCCTAGAGATCGACTCTTGATCTGAGGAGAAAAGTTGTCATGTTGCACGGTTGTTGGAAAACTGAATCCCTTCTTGTCTGTGCCAGGGAAGCTGATCACTTCCTATGCAGAGAAGAAAGTTTCCAGTGACCTCTGAGCTAGTTGGTAACACAACCCAATTAAGTTTAGCATAGTCAGTGGAGGCCTGGAATATCCGCAGTTCCACGTCGATACTACTGTTTATGTTATTCCAATGCGCAGGGCCTAGTGGGAAACTAGGAACTACACTACATGGCGCCCAAACGTTTGGTAAGGCGATAAACTAACGCAAGACTTGTAGAGTAACTCAGTCGTGCATATTTCACACCCCTTTCTCCCGTAAAAACTCCAATAGACGTCTGGAGTGGGTGAAAGGTTAAAATCCGCCCGACCTCAGTAGGAAGAGATTCCTATGTAAGGCTCTGGTTTATTCAACGTTGAAGGATACAGTGTTCCAAAATATTGTGCACCTAATCTTTGTCTCCTTGGAGACCTACTCTGCAAACGCTGCATTTATACAATGTCAGTAGAAAATAACGGAACCACTGGGGCCGCAGTAAATGCGACTCAGCAGGATTCCGACGATATGGTACCGGGTGCAATAATCATCCCGGCATAGTTAAGAAAATCTATAACTTCAAAACTTATAGTAAACGGACTGACACCTCAAGGTGGAACAGTAATTTTCGTGATAGAGGCTCACGAGTATCGGCAGACAGAGGTATTCTATTCATGGATAAACTTTCCAGCGGTAAACGCTACAACAAAAGAGTTTCACTATTACAAAATAGAGAAACCTCCGGAAGAGTACGCTCCTTTCGAGGAGATTGAAATTCCACTTAAATTTCAAGAGCACCTGCTCTGGTTTAATGGCGCCCTAAAACACAATGATCACATAACTAGGCTCGGTCCACTAGGTAGACCAGGAGCCACGTGGCCGGTTCTAGCCAGCTACACACCACATCCTGACATTGCAAGAATGTCGAAGGAAGAGCTGTTAGCACAGCTAAACACATTAATAAAAATACATAGGCAATTAGTCCAATATGTAATGCGGACTGCAACAGTCCAGCCAGCTGTTAATTCACACCAGCTGACCCCTCACCAGGGGAACACAAATAAAATTACACCACAGAACATACAGTCATGTCTTGGTAAAACACCCGTAAAACGGGAACAAATTCCTTTCTGGTTAGCGCAGAAAATCACTCAAATAGAGGCAGTATTTCCTGATACTACCCCTATTGAGAAACACAGAATCTTGACCATCTGCCTTCCTATGGGAATCGCACCACACGTGGAGGACTGTGACACTTGGGGTACAGTCTTTGCTTCCATTTACACAAAAACACACGGTGTTCCGTCTATGGCGGTAATACCAGAAGTGCTAAAACAGATTCAAAATGAATTCGGTCCAGAGCCCGCTTTAAATCTAGGTATGAAATTACTGAAAGACTTCAAGCAGGTCTCGGCTATATTATTAGCCAACATAAAAGGAGAAGCAGCATCTGTGGCGATTCGCCAGATGGTGAGGGAAACAGATATAAAAGATCCTGTGGAGCTTGCAAAAATCATAGAAAAGTGCTATGAAGAATTAGGTAGAGACAGCTTGGGTGGGAAACCAGTAAAGCCCCAACTGCTCGAAAATCCTGAAAAATTATTTATTAAAAATAATTTAAACACTCCTAAAAAGAGCTGGGATGGAAATAAACAATCCACTCCCAAGGAAAAAGTTTTCCAGTCCAGAGGAAGGTCTCCTTGACGGAGGGAAAGAACTCCGACTCGAGAACGCCAGTCTCCCCAACGGGAGCCCTCTGAGAAAAGATATAACCTTAGAAATAGGGATAATCTGAAAAAACCTGATAGATATCAAAGTATTGATACACGTCCCTCTCGATCTCTTCCACAGAATTCGGAAAGAAGAGGACGGTCAGACCCAGGAGAGCACACCAAGTCCAAAGACAAGGAACCTGCTCAGAGTAAAAAATCTCAATTTCAGAAAAAGAAGGTAGCCAGTATTAGAGTAATCAACCATGCCGAGAATACTGAGGACACAGTTGAAAAACGGGGAGTGGGCATTGACAATGTTGGACAGTGCAGCAGAGATCAGTATAGCGCGCAAGAACTTGATGAGTCATCTGGAGACAGTGGACACAAATGAATACATTCAGGTTGAAACTGCCGACACCAGACTTAGCGAGCCCCATAAAATATACAAAATAACATTGCGTATAGAGGGTGATAAGACTAGGAAAATTAAGGGTCTATTTTGGGATAAGCTCTCAAAAGGCTATGATATTCTGTTAGCTGAAAAAGATTGGCCCCCAGAGTTTGTCAGGGAGTGCCCTCGTGGCGAAGAGGTGATTATGCCTGCCTTCTCGAATCACATTCCGATTCACAAAAAATATACATATGCAAGGAAATGGGCAGTAGCCCAGGCACCTGCATTGTATAAAAATCATGTAGGATGGGATGAGGATTCACCTCCTCACAAAATCCAACTAAAAAGTGAACCAACTGCCCAACGGCAGTATCCCATTAAGCAAGAAGCTAAAAAACAGGTCAGGGAGATCTTAGATCAACTTGAGTACCAGGGGGTGATTGAAACATGCACCTCTCAAATGAACAATCCTTTGTTTCCTGTCTCCAAGCCAGACAATTCATATCGTCTAGTTTTGGACTACAGACATCTTAACACATGTTGCAAAACCTTTGCAGTACAAAACTCGCATAGTGCAGCCCTAATGAATAATATAGTTAGGAAAAAATATAAAACGACATTAGACATATCTAATGGTTTCTTTTGTCAAAACATTGCACCAGAAAGCAGATATTTGACCGCTTTCTCTGCATTTGGGTCACAGAAAAAATTCTGTCGACTCCCACAGGGGTTCAAGAACAGCCCAGGACTATTCTCAGCTAGGGTAACAGAGTTACTACAAATCTATGATGATGAAGCATTATCTTACGTAGATGATATTTATCTCACAGACGACGACTTGGATACTCACTTGACAAGAGTGAACACCATTATACTTGGGTTCGCAGCAGAGGGTTACAAATTCAACTTTAAAAAGTCCCGAATTGCCCATCTGACAGTACTGTTTTTAGGGTACGAATTATCAAGTGAAGGGAAAAGCCTAGCGGACAACTTCTTAGAGAAGTGCGCTGTACTCCAAGCTCCAAAAACGCTGAAGAATTTACAATCCATTCTAGGTTTTCTGAATTTCGGAAGAACTTACATCTTAAATTACGCAGAGAGGGTTAAACCTCTCTACGAACTAATTAAACCTGATTTTAAACAAATCAATTGGACTCAAAAACACACAGAAATTTTGAGATCACTGCAAACAGACATGTTAGCAAAAACAAAATTAGATACACGTGACAACACGATCGATCTTGTAATCCGAGTCATCCCAGGAAGATGCGGATTCACGTACCTAACCTCTAATGAGGGAGAAAAGGTACCAATTTCAATTAAATCTCACTTGTACACACAAGCAGAAAAAGCATTCAGTCACACAGAAAGAACTGTGAACGCAGTGCAAATCGCATTAGCAAATGAACGAGAACTAGCACACGGCAAACGGATTAATATCCTTACAGCGGAATCCGCCTTCGAGGCGCTATTCAGCCCAGTAAACTTGCCTACAGTGTCACTGGATCCGAAATGGATACAGTGTATAGATTCTCTAGGAGCGGAAGACGTGAAATACTATTTCGCCCCGCAATACAAAGAACTGAATGATTTAGAATATGAAGAAGAATATCCTCTGCCAATCGAAATTCTACCTCTCCCACAATATGCCTGTATAATCTATACAGATAGCTCTGTACAGCATTTCAACGTAGAGAGAAAATCCTACGATGCAGCATGTGCGATTATTAAATGTCGTTGGCTGTGCGGTAAAATTAGACCGAAAATAACAAAAACTGAATCAGTAAAGTACTGTTCGGTTCAGAGAACTGAAATCAGATGTTTAAAGATGGCGCTCGAAAATGCAGAACGCGAATTCCCCACACTTATAGTGTGCGATTCTCATTTTTGCGTCAATTCTTACAACAATAAACTGCAGAGTTGGATCGAAAACGACTACAAAGATGACACAGGTGCCACAATAAAGCATAAACTGCTCTGGAACGAAGTAGCTCTTTTAAGTAAAGAACTACAAAAGACTCACGTGATTCACGCACAGAGTCTTCAACGTGATGGCGTTCACGTTGCAGGGAATTCATTGGCTAATACAGCCACCGCGGAAGCAACTAAACCGGCTTCCGTAGCCACAAAAAAGCGTACAGATAAGTACATAGACGGGGAAACCATGCTGGCAGTAAAAACGACCGTAAAAGGCGACTGTGCAGCATTACCCGTGAACTATCCACTCAATTATGCATACATAATCGATGCAAACTCCGTTCCTTTTGCTCGAATCCCTGGAGTGGGGGACAGAGTAATTCCAAACATGAACAGGAGAATATTTTTAATAGCAGACGCACACATGGGTTTGGGTCTAAGGCACAGAGAGATCAAGGAATCACTGACTGAATTACAATCAGTATTCTGGTGGCCGGGAATGAGTGTAGAACACCAAATATATGCAAACAACTGTGAAAACTGTAATAGGGATCGCAGTAGCGAACCTTGCTACCGGCTACCAGTCAGAAAGAGCGTAACGCTGCCTACACCCCATCCTGCGTCCTATTAATAGTTAAGACGAAAAGCACTTAAAAAATGAGGCCTCCAGCGCTCGGCTGACGCTAGAACGGTTATAAAAGATTTGCGAGTCCATATCGGCATATACGCAATTACCACGTTCCATTCTGACCAGGGTCCTGCTTTCAGCTCTCGAGCCTATAAGGAGGCCATGGCCAGCATGGGAATTGGGTTGCGGTATTCTTGTCCGTCATACCCCGGAAGGGAATAGTGTGGTAGAAAGAAAAAAACGGGACATAAAGCAATCTATAACAGCGAAGGTATTAGGTTCAGGCGCTGGGTGGGTCAAACATTTAATAAGTGTCCAGACTAGTCTTAACAACATGCCAAGAAATTCTCTAAAAGGTTTCAGCCCATACAAACTATTGTTCGGAATTAGAATGCGAGTTCAGGACCTCGATAGTCAGATGTCAGTGGTACAAGAAGAAACAAAGCACTTTGATGTAAAGGATCATTTGGCTGTTTTACAGGAACTGAATGAAACAAGAAAATCATTAAGCAACATAAAGTTAAAGCAACAGCAAAGTACCACTGACGAGGCACCACCCGCAACAGCCCCAGCAAGGCCTGTCTGGATTCCAAAGATTGGGGATCTAGTCAGAGAAAAGATCGCGGTTAAGAAGGAATTTGGGCCTTCTTACAGAAAAGCAGTACCTGTCTTGGCAGTCACCGGAACAAGATCAGTTGTGCTACCGCCCCTTGCTGGTAAAAAGGAGAACAGAGTCGTGTCTATCGATCTGGTAAAACCCCAAGCATGTGGCCTATAATCAACAGTAGGCCCAGTGGACTCCCAAGAAACAACAGAATACCCAAACTTGCAACAATCCAAGAGGTTCAAACTGAAAGACTAATCACATTCGATCAGCCTGCAGTGCACAATGAAGGACTATGCAATAATGCCATGGAACTCGTGCCTCTTGAAACACAGATTGAAACAGTTCGTCAAGAAACAACACCAGTCTACAATGATGTGGCATCAGAAAGTGCTACCGAGAGACAGATTGAAAGAACAATCCCATCAATTGACAGAACTGCCTCTGGTTATTTCATCAACTTCGACAACTTCTCTGAAGATTTAAACGACCCCGAAGAAATGCCAGAAACAAAGAAGTATTCTAAAGAAAATACAACAGGACTCCTTCAACAAATCAAAGAACTATATCTGGATTCACCGTTGATTGAGCATTGGATTATCTCAGGGGTATTCATACTCCTACTATGCCTAATTTTAGTTTTAATTTTAGGGAAGTTCATTACAATTGAATGGACACAGCAAGTCAGAACATCAACCTAGTCCTGAAACCACACAGATCATCCCACGTGAAGAAAAGAGAACTGTCAACAGTAAATGTCACAGCAATTCCAATACCTGGTGGGGTAGTATGGGAGAAAACAGACTATGAGATCTATGGTCCGGTCGAAATCCTGAAGTATCCTCATCAACTAAAGGTTTCCTTAAGTGACTTTGTAAAACCGAGTACATTCTCTGATGATTGGGACTTTAACAGTATTAATGACATGATGTCTGATTTAGTAATGTCAGCTAGATTCACAGATCATGATTATTTACAGGGTTCATCTAGTTATGAGCAGTTATTCTGTTACACCCACTATGGGGATCATTACCTGCATAAATCTGCACAGCCTAGAAATGTTTTTATGTATAATCAATGGGAACATTGTTCTACACCACCTAAAAGCAGTTCTAAAGCATTTTTTGAGAAATTCAAATACTTCTCAGGGTTTAACACCAGTGATGCAGAAACGTTTTATTATAAACTGTTAGATAAAACAGGAATGAAAACAATGCTGACAAATTCTAAATTGATATATTCAGAAGCATTTTATGACAAAATGATGACATTTGGTTTTGATTATTGGAAAAATAATATTGAAACGAAAACAATTTGGGGTACAAAAGATTGGCAGGTGCAAGGCATAGAAGCACTATTTAGAACCTGCATGATACCTGAACAAATGTTGTTTTTAAATGACACAATACACCAAACATCTTGTCTTGGCCTAGCTAAGAACAAAGGACTTAAAACACCGTTTATACCAAAGCCAATACCTGAGAATACAACCACAGATATTGAGTTAGACGTGTCAAAAATTTTACATTTCAACAGAACACATCCTGATTGGAAAAAGTGGTTATTCTGGCCTACAGAAACAAATAGCTGTCAAGATAGATTCCTGAATAAAACACAGGGGTTAAAAATGACCAGATTAGACCCTAGATACTCCCAGAGACAACATCCAGGGATTATAACAACATACAGTGTAGGGAAACTCTGCCTTGAATGGCTAACTTCGTCCACACTGGCTGAAATTAAGCAACACTTGTCTTTACTAAAAGATGGTGCTGATTTGCGCGATTTCATTCTTGGACCACGCAAACAGCGTCAAAAGCGTTTCATAGCGACCAGCATCTATGCCGCATACAACGAGGCTTGGAAAGTAAAGCAAATTGAAACTGCTGAAAAAATACGAGAAATTGATCGTATTAATTTGGAAAAATCACTTTCTGTGGTAGACAATGGGTTAATGTCTTCCAGAATATATTCGTTGGACAATATTGTATCCTCTGCCTTTGATGTGATAGACAGAGATTTGCTTATGTTACAACAGGGCCAGTCTCAATTACGCTCTAATATAGAATTAGGCTGGACGCTGCAAAATCTTCGTTCAGGCTATGTGCCTTGGCGTTTGATAAACACAACGTCATTATTTTCCAGTTTTAACCTTACTGATAAACAGATCAGTTTGGCACAGAAAGGAGCAGACTATACAATCCTGAGCATCGAAAAACTCGAGAGATTACCATTGATAATGTCAGAGAGTCCTGTCATTGAATGGATAATACACGGAATTATCACAATTCCGATAACAACTTTCCGATTTAAAAAGTGCCTTGAGTACATACCTGCTGGCCAATATGAACAATTGGGTAAAGGATATGTAAAATCTATATGGAAATTACCATACACTCATTCTTGCTATAGTGACAGTGACAAAAATGTATTTCTTAGTGGTGATAACTGTAAACATTCACTAAGCGGTATACTTTTGTGTCATGGTATTAATTTACACGGAGCATGTGATGGAAATTCAAACAACCTTTCATGCCACCAGCTAGTCACACCTGCAACTCAGATAGAGCCCTTCTTTATGCAACTCGCAAACGGGAGTTACATTCTTAGAACGGATCACAGATGTTGTGGCCTCACGCCAGGGAAAAGTTATCTAATAGAAGTAACGTCCATGGTCAAATGTTGTATGCAAGCATTGTTTCCGAGTGGGCCTCCAGACATAGTGACTCCCATCTGGCCTCGTCTGAATCTCTATTCTATACGAATTGATACTTTAAGCAAAGTTAAATCTGTACTTTTACAGACAACAGTGCCTATAACGTCATCTAAAGAGACGTATGATCTTCTAGTTGCAAGGACAGCTACTGAAGTTCATGACCTTTTATCAACAAATTGCCCCGTGCATTTCGTAGAAATGTTCAGCCAACTCCTTAACATGTCTAGTGCAACAAGCATCCCAGGCATATTTAAGACAGTCTTTACGGGACTGCTAACACCCTTCCAGGAAATTTTGGGAATCTTTCCTAATTTTGTGCACTCCATTTTTGGCGGCATACCATTATTTTTGGGACTCGTTGCAGGGATTCTATTTTTGACCCTCCTGCTACGTTATGGCAAGCCTCGGCTCAGACATAGCTCCCATGGGAATGGAAGAGACAATCCTAGCAATGCGCTACCGGGACAGGATAACTAACGTCCTTGGATTGGCCAGGCTGAGAGATCTAAACATGACCTGGTTCCTTTCATTCAGACCGATATGGCAAAATTGCATTTTACCTGTGCTACGGTGTATGCTTTGCGGCGATGAATGCGTGTTGGACATCTGTCTTTCACTTCCATCAGCAGTACCAATGGACGTCGATACTTTGCTCAGTCCAATAACGGCTCACGCATTGTGTTGTCCCCAGCGGCTACCAATCCTGATGACGGCATTCGTGGAGACTCCGGTGCTACAACCAAGTGGTAACAGTGGAGCGAGTGACAAAAGCAACATCATCCAGGTACAACGTTCTGTGAGCATTGCTGGTCCTGCCTTCGATGACAGCAATCATTCTCACACCTGCCAAGTTACAGCGCTATCTAATTTGGTTGAACTATCACCTGAATTTGTAGACCAATTCTTTGAGAGCCTGTCTGATACGATGTTCTCACCCACAGAGAAACAATAACTTTTTAGAAGCTTTCCGACACACAGTGTTCCCATGAACTCTGAATTCGGCCTTCAGTTTTGATCAACAAAAAACTGCCAAGAGCTTTGGAAATCTATTTTCCCCGTTCAAGCAATAATTCTTTGAATTGGACAATTTTTTTAATATTGACCCCTTTTTTGGCATGAACAATTCTTTGCTTAACGTAAAAACTATTCTTAGAGAACAGAAGCTTCACACTTCTATTTCTAAACACATCTAGAGACATAACAACATGACACCAGCCTCTAGCACACATGTTATTACAATGCATTTATATGTGATGATTTATCTCGCATTTCTTCTGTCAGAGATACTTCATGTGTAATTCCTTTTGCATAATCGTTCATTGATTTCATATGCGATAATTTTTTGAATGATTACTATGCTTTAAAAAACGTACAGTACCTAAATTCCATGTATTACAAGTACGCCTATTTCGAATGCATTTATGTATTTTGGGGTGGGCAATGTTACACATGCATCTAATTGCTTAGTTTTAGTAATTTTGATGGACATTAACCCGTGGAGTGGGTGTTGCGTGTTTATCTAGGTTCCTGATCGATACTGTGACCTTATGCCCCTATTCGGCTATAAATCCATTTATTCCCTATATTGGCATAACCGTTCAAGTGCGATTTTCTGAAAAGTCATCTCTGGCCTCACACGAACAGAGCCACATTCCAGCATGACTCTCTGCTACTTCCTTTGCGACCAATTAGTGCAATGACAGAGCAGCAGTCACTATCTGATATTCCTAGATTAACACTCCGAGTTCTTCAACAAGATAAAAACTTAGCAAACCTGGAAATCCCCGCTTGCTATGTTTTGATTAGTAATGGAACTCTAATGAGCAACTGATAACTATCACTTCCTAGTGACATCTTTAATTGATGTCTTATGTCCAGCAAACTTGCGTCAAACCCGGCACCTGTCAGGTATAAATATTACCAACGTTGCCTTAAGCAAGGCTCGTTGTTCATTGCCTGTTGCTGATGCCAGCTGCCTGCATGACCCTGTGTTGGTAAATCTAGCACTCTGTCGCTGCAGCCTGCTATCCTGTGGTGGTGAAGCTGCTGATTACCATTATCGCCGCTACAGCGCGAACTATGGTGCAGTACGCTTAAGGAGCTGAACAGCTGTCCCTCTGCGAAGACATCCAGCAGATTCCAGCTGCCCGCGGACGCTGTCCCCCCTCCTTCCTCGATGCGCTGAAGAAAGCCGCTGCCTTTCTCGTGCAGAGAAATCCAGTCCCGGCGCTTCCGGTTTACCCTCGCGGGAGACTGGGATATTGAGAGAGACCCCTGAAGGAGATACCAATCCTCCATCATTCTATTCAGAGGTATGGTGTTGACTAAACCCTTAGACGAGAATTCTTGAAACAAACCTTGGCAAAACCAACTTAACTTAAGCTACTTACTTACTCCCCTTTTCACGTGTTAGGCTTAGGTCAGGCACACTGGGGTAGGCGTAGTTAGAAGCACCAGTTGAGTATGTTAGCCTAATGTATATATGACTGTATATATGTTTTATTACTTTTAAACCATTGTATGGCTAAGAAACCATATCAATGCTTTTACAGTTCTATTTCGCAATTCTTATCTTACTGTACGTACTTTTTATAATAACAATTATTTTTTTATAATAACAATTATTGCAATTGTGGCAATACATTTCTCTTGTACGAGAAGAAAGACTGTTCAATAAATGTTAACCCTTTATTGACAAACGCCCGTCTCTCTATTCTCTACATACTGTGAAAGTAAACTGCACTAGACTGACTGAGTGAAATCTATGTCTATTGTTTCACACGACCCTAGAGATCGACTCTTGATCTGAGGAGCAAAGTTGTCATGTTGCACGGTTGTTGGAAAACTGAATCCCTTCTTGTCTGTGCCAGGGAAGCTGATCACTTCCTATGCAGAGAAGAAAGTTTCCAGTGACCTCTGAGCTAGTTGATAACACAACCCAATTAAGTTTAGCATAGTCAGTGGAGGCCTGGAATATCCGCAGTTCCACGTCGATACTACTGTTTATGTTATTCCAATGCGCAGGGCCTAGTGGGAAACTAGGAACTACACTACAGTCCTTCCTTTTTCCGGGTTGGAAGGAAGGGTCCCTTGTTACATTCTGCCTTGTACATATTCATTACTTTTATGCCCCTTTAAATTCCCTGCATCATTCACTTGTATTCCTATTCTATTTAGAATGTACACTGCTGCTAGGCACCAGGTCAGTTGCACTGTTCCTGCCTGCCAGCTTGTTGCAGTTTGTTGCTGTGCCACATTTCATTGAATAAATATCTTAACCTATCTGTTTCAGTCTAATCTGTAACATCCCTATTTGGCCTAAGGTACCTACCTCATCCAACTAGAAACCCCTGGGTCTAACAAATAGGATCTAAACGGCAGGCGCCCCTCTCACCTGGCTATTGCTCTCCAATCACTCATGTTCTCTTTGTGAGGCGAGATTGGGCAGTTAAACGAAATCACATTTAAAATACCCATCCTACTTCCTGTTTACTCAACGAAGGCATCCACAAAGCTTGCGATCGCCACTTCTTGTTGCAGGGATATTTAAAGCGTTTCTTAAGTGTCTGTAAACGCAGAAAATGCATTTGAGCACTTCTGACTCCTACATTCTTGGGTACCGGGTGCCATGTGAATGAACGCTCTCTGGGGTTCTGTAAACGCAGCTGTAAGGGTATAGAGAAAAGCTGCAGTTTGAGTCTCTGATCACAGTGGCAGCCCAGCGGACACCCATTGTGAACATATCTCCAAGAACGCTTTTGGGGGTAAGTTTTGCTGATATTTAGATTTTACTGTACTGAATTGTTAAATTTACTATAAATTGAACTTAAAGCAACTGGAACATGAGCTCTAGCACGAAAGCCAGCCATTGCATGTGGAGGGAGAGTTTGTGTCCAGCTTTTAAAACACAGTTTCTCTCACTTTAAAATGTCTGTTTCTTCTATATAGAGGTTTCACAAACTACGAACCCTTAAAAGTTTGCCACAATTTTCTCAGCTAGCATCTCTTCTCGTTGCTTACTCTAAGCAAAGGAAGCTTGGCAGTGAATGCTCGCAGACTCTGGAAGTGTAGCTTACACACGGTCTCTCGTGCAGACTGCGCCTTCCCATGCATGATGCAAGTGCGTCGGCCAATGGATTGGCGTAGCCGAATCCAATGCTGTGTTATGTCACAGCGTATCTTTTTAGAGCAACATCCGCCAATTACTTAGTGCTTAATCACTTGCATCAGTGTGTGGCATCAGCGGAACTTATTCTCAGCTATTTGCTCCCCTCTGGGCAGTATTACCCTATTTCAGCGATTAAGCGCACATTCTTTCATTGGCTTCTTGGTGCCTAATCACCGACAGTAGTGTGTAAAATCAGCTGGGCTTATTCAGTATTATTTATCTTCTTAGCAAAGTTGGATTTTGTTGCCCCATTACAGCCACTGAGCCCACATTCTCTAGTTGGAGTGGCAATCTGGTGCCCTCCTGCTGGTGGTGTCCGAACCATCCACCTTGGCCTTGCCCTAGAGCGCGCCCTCTCTTCTGCATCTCATGTTGTGCTGGATCCATATTAATGCTCTGTCTTTGTGCGAAAGGCTGAATCGCATCCCCATTATCCTGATGTAGAAGCACTGTTTGTAGGTGGGCCAATTTTAGGCAACTTCCACCTAGATCACCAACAGGTGGCACCAAACAGGTTATACAAACTGCACAAGTGGCCTATCTTTAGGGTAGAAGAACAACAAATGTCTCCTGCCCTAGGGGGTCAACGAGCTCTCATCAGCCCCTCCCGGATCCATCTAAAATGTCAGACACTGATCGTCAAAGGCACGCAGGTTCGGTCATATAAACCCAGAGGACTCGGAGAGCATCGTAGGGCTTTTCAATAGTTAAAAATTCAACAACCCTTGAGTCGGTACTTATTTTTTAATGTGTTTCGACCGCTGCAGCCAGGCCCGATATTTGTTTGTTGCACACTGTGATTTGTAATTCTGTTTAATACACTAAAACATTTGCAATAAAAATTCCAGATTTCAAATGAAATATCGGACTGGGTGAGCTCTTCACAGATGCAACAGCTTAACTTCAAAGCTCTGGCCAGGCAATGCGGACCATTCCAAACTTGATGCTGAAATCTAGCACTGTGCAAATGCTGCATTCTGGTACTTGTACTGTTATTCTACCACGCTTTACCAGTGAACCCGCTTCAGACACTAGCAAAGCACTGACATTATAATTAAGAGAGGTGTGTGTTTAATTGTAAATTGATGGATTTCCCAGTTACTGGTGAGGCATCAAGAAAAAAGCTTCGGAAGATTTCACTGCATTTCAGCATGTGCTATTTCTCTTATTTGCTTGCACAGAGTAGAAGTTCACATCAAAATCCTTTTTCTCAGAAAACCAATCCCAATGTGATATGTCACGCATTTGCGAGAGTTTGAGCTATTGGCTTTGTAAATGACAATGCCTTTTATTTATGTGTTTTAAAAACCTGCAAGTGGTGAGCAAACAAGGCCCCCGTGGGTGAGATCCCCACGGGGGCCGTGGAGTGATGTGAAGGGGGTCGCGCATTCACAGTCACACTTCTTCCATGGACTATAGGGCTTCAGCTTCCCTCCTCCCCCGTCCTGTGTCTCAGCCCGGGCTGCTGTCTGGAGTCTTATCTCCAGCATAGCCGAGTTTTTCAGAGGTCTTTAAAGACCATTTGCATATTTACATAACTTTGTTAACTGGTTACCAAGGCTTCTTTTTTTTATGGTTCCAGTACCCCCTGGGCCCCCACTCTGCCTATTCCTTACATTTGTATTTTTGCACTTACTGCTGTAGTGTGGGAATGCATTTAATGAAAAGAAATATAAAGTTGGGTTGCCAAAAGAAAAACGCCTGCCGTGTGTTGTTTAAAGAGCCTGCAGAGACCTGCTCTTGACACTAAATAGAGTTATAAATAAAAAAGTATGTATTAATTAGTTATGCGACTTTTCTGTCTTTGTTCTCTTTAATTATCAGTCATGAATCATTAAGGCAGCCCTAGAACACAATTAAAAGTGCTTTCTATTTATATTTGCTGTTCTAAGTATTCGCAGATAAGTGCTACAAGTACAGCTTTAAGTGACTCCTCATTTTTCTGGGCCATCAAAATAATGAGCTGGAAACCCTATTCATAAGACTGGAAGTTAGTTGCAGGATCAGCACATTATTAATTTCCTCCACCCTCTATTTCTGATTAATGCCATTATAGCAATAGTTTAACTTATATCTGAAACCCTACGCTTCAAGTTTCTGTGAATGCAACTTTGAAATGATGAATAAATTCAGGATTGAAGTGAAGTAAATCCTTTAATAAGACGAAGAGCTCAGTACATGTCATCCAGTAAGTTCAGCATCACAGGAACAACTGTCCCTTACAAAAGATGCACAGTGCATGACATATGTAACATTTCATATTCTGAAAATGACATAACTGGAACAAGTGCAATTAAAGAAATAGTACATTAAGAATGCAAACACAACACATCCCCCTTTCTTAATAATAATTAAAAAAAACAAGAAACAAAAATAACATAAAGAATATAATTGATACCGCAACATATAAATACAGGAAAGAAAATAGATTCTGAAAACTACTTATTACACATAATATAATCCTTAAGCCAAAGAGGAACCATCCTCCTCCTTGAGGAATGATGACACAATGAAGAATCCTCATCCACAGAAAGAGAACTCCCTTCTTCAGGAACAACATTTTCTCCTGAAACCTCACCAGAAGAAACAACAACATCACTCGTAGAAGGAACCTCACTAATACTAGGGCTATTAACCACATCAGAATCAACTTGAGACTCATCATTCTCAGAAGAACTATTAACATCCAAATCCTCTGGTTTCCAAAGAACCTGAGAATTACCAGGCTTACATTTTGCAATCCTACTCAAATTCCAAACCTTCCCATCATTAAGTTTTACAGAGTTTCTCAAAACCTCCGCTTCTTTAAAGGGCTCAGAGAATTGTGAATCACCTTTCCGCACCTTTAAAGGTTTCTTGACTCTAATCCAATCCCCAACCTTAATCTGAACTTCCTTAGAACCATGCTTTAAGTCATGATATTTTTTACTTTTATCATGCCTGAGTTCCATACGTGCTTTCACTACTTCTCTAGACCAAGGATCCACATCACTAGTAAACAGCCAAGCAGGAATGCTCTTTGAACATGGATTCCTACCTTTCATTAACACAAATGGTGAAACTCCAGTAGAGTCATTATTAGTGATGCGGTAATTCCAAACTACCTTTCCCACTTGCGTAGGCCAATCTAAATTATTACTCAAAGACAACTGAATGGTATTCTTCAAAACCCTGTTAAAACGCTCAACAACACCATTCCCAATAGGATTATAAAGCGATGTAGTCCTGTGTCTAATACCTAATTTTTTAAAGTATGTTTTTGCCCTAATGGACAAGAATTGAACCCCATTATCCGTGAGGATGCAAGAAGGAATTCCCTCGGTAACAAAAGTCTCATCAAGAAAGGAAAGTACAGAATCCGTGTCAGCTTTCTCAGCCACCTTAACCACAGGCCATTTCGAGAAAAGGTCCATAATAACAATTAAAAATTGATGGTAATCATCTCCCCTTTGAATAGGACCCATAATATCAACTGCTACACACTCCCAAGGATGTTCAGGAAAGGAACACTCTAACATAGGAGGACGAAAAGTATGCAAGGTCTTATCTGCAGAAGCACAAATAACACAATTTCTAACCACTTTTTCTGTCTGAGAATCACAACCCGGCCACCAAAACAAATGCTTAATCAATGACTTTGATCGCACAATACCTGGATGTCCTTCGTGGAAAAGTTCAATAATCCCCTCACGCAAGGTCACTGGAGGAATTATCCTTTCACCTCTTAAAAGTGTTTCCTGCACAACAGAAAGTTCAGACCTAATCTCCCAAAAAGGTCTGATAGCCTCATCCAACAAATACTAGGCCAACTATCCACAGTAAAAGAAATTACCTTCTGCAAAACAACATCAGTTGAATACTCCTTATTCCACTCCTCCTTACTGAAGGCTGAAGGCTGAAAGACCTTCATCATGGACAAAAGCAACTTGCAAACCATTCCACTCATTATTGTCACACTCTTCTAACATGACAGGCATCCTTGACATCCTTGACAAAAAATCCGCCAGGATATTACTCTTGCCTGGAACGTATGCAATCCTGTAAATGAAATTCTGCAACCTCATTGAAATCCTAGCCAACCTCGCAGACGCATTGATCACACCTTCCGTTGTCAGAAATTTTTAGCAATGGCTTGTGATCACTACGTAATAAACACATTTTCCCCCAAACAAAAGATTTAAAATGTTCTAATGCCCAAGCACACGCTAAGGCTTCCCTTTCTATTATAGGGTACTTCTCTTCGCAAGGAGACAAGGATCTTGAAGCATAAGCAATAACTTTCTCCCTGCCCTTTTCATCCACTTGAGCTAATACAGCTCCAAGACCTCTGTTGCTAGCAACAGTTGTAATTATGCTTTCCAGAGATGGATCGAAATTTCGCAGGGAAGTGGCTTTAGCAATAGCTAACTTGATATTCTTAAAATCTTCATCACAAGAACTAGACCATTCAAATTTTACATTTTTTTTAACAGCTGCCGAATATTATAAGTGACATTGGCAAAATTAGGAACATATTTTGAACAAAATTCAGCCATGCCTAAAAATGACTTAATGTCATCCTTACACGTAGGAACAGGAGCATCAGAAATAGCTGAAACCAGAGTAGGTTTAGGTCTAACACCCTCCTTATCAATAATATGACCATGGTAAGTCACACTCCTTTGTGCAAATTTACATTTGGAATGTTCTACCGTAAGGCCTTTGCTCTCAAGAATGCTCAAAACTCTCTCCAATCTAGACAAATGCTCACTTTCATCATCCCCAAACACAAGTATATCATCCTGAAAAAATCTGACACCTTTTTCTTCCTTAAAAATCTGATACATTAAACGCCGGAAGACAGCGGCCGCCGAGGCTAAGCCGAAAGGCATCCGCTTATAACGGAAGCACCCAAAAGGGGTTATAAAAGATGTAAATTTCATTGATTCAGGACACAAGGCAATTTGATGATATGCCGATGATAGATCTATGGTCGAGAACCATTGTGCATTTCCCAGACTAGAGACCATTTTATTGATTTTAGGCAGTGGGAACTTGTCAACCACAATGTTGTTGTTTAAATACCTTAGATCTACACATAGCCTAATTTTTCCATTGCTCCGTCTCGCAACGACGATCGGAGAAACCCATTCGCTAGCTTCAATAGGTTCAATTATATCAGTAGAAACTAATTTATCCAATTCTTTACTTACTTCCTCTCTCACAAGGATGGGAACATTTCTACATTTATGCACTTTAGGGCAAGCATTGTCCTTAATTATGATTTTGTGCTCGAATCCAACTAAATTCCCCAAAGTTTTACTAAACACTTTCGGAAACTTATGTAAAATTTCCTTAGTCACAGTAATACTGTCATCCACCACCAAAACTTGTTCACGACTATTTGGGTCTAGAATGATGTGCAATTGTTTTTGGTCAAACCACCCTAAGACTGGTGGACCCTTTTTTGCAATATATAATTTCCCTCTACATTCTCCACCCTTAAATCTAAATACAAACCAACGGAAACCAAGGATATTAATAGGTTCCCCCATATAGCCTTCAGGGTGAATGTCTGGAGCCAATATTTTGTCTCCTACTTGTTGGACAAAAGAAGATTTCCACATTTCTTCGTTAATAATTGTATAGGGCGAACCAGAGTCAGCGTAAATCTTGATATCCACCCCACCAATACTCATCGAACAAATTGGTTTGTTAACCACATCTTCATCACAGATTTTTAAAACCAATTTGTCATGCAAATCCATAACCAAATTGTCTTCTGGATCATTCTCCAGAACTTCATCCTCATCAATATCATTCACAAAATTAACTTTGTTTTTCTTCTTCCTGTTACAAGCTTTTGTTAAATGACCTTTTAATCCACAATTAGCGCATTTAATTTTGAGGCCAGGGCATCCTTTAAAGTCTGCTAAATGTTCAGAACTATTACATCTGTAACACTTAAGTTTAGAACCCTGAAACTGTTTTGCAAAAAATGGTCTGTTACTAGTACTCAAATTATTCTTTGAGCTATAGTTAAATTTCTTTCTGTCAACAGCATTAACTTTGCTTACAACTTCACTATTAATAGAAGTATTATCAAGTTTGATCACATTAGCACATCTGCCAGACATTTCCGCTTTACGTGCGATTGCTAGAATGTCATCTAAAGGAGAATCTCCATTAATCCACAATCTATCTTGAATAGAAGCATTATAAGAATGCATAACAATTTGGTCTCTAATATGTTCTTCTTGTAACACACCAAATTTGCAGTCTAATGACAATTTCTTAAGGTCAGAAAGATAGTGATCAATATTTTCATCTTTAGCTTGTTTCCTTGAAAAAAATTTGTACCTAGTTACACCTATACAAACTTTAGGCGCAAAATACGTGTCTAAAAGCAGTAGCGCCAGCATATACACATTTAAATCACCAGGAAAAGAAGATTTAGTCATAGTCTCATACACTTTCAATCCAACAGGACCTAAAGAATGTAAAAGTAATCTTTTCTTTTGAGCATGGGACATTTTACCATCCTCATCCAATGCATCAATATAATTACAGAAATAAGGTTTCCACTCCAACCATTTAAGTGGAGGTTCGCTGCCTGAAACCCAAAAAGCCTGAGGTGCACTTATATTATAATTGCGCTGAGACATAATGAATTAAAACTGAGAACAAAACTGGATGACTTATGCAGGAATAATCAAAGTAACATCAATACAGTAGAATCAAAGTTGTATAAATACCTTAAATAATAATGTTAAAATCGATAAAATAATAATAATAAAACTAATGCCAATTCACAACTGGTGAGCGTATCACCGATGAAGTAATCCAAAAGAGATGAGTAATCACAGATGAAGATATCGCACAAGGTGTGCGAATCACCGTTGAAGATCGTTGGTGAAAAATGCTTGTTGCAAAACCTTCACACTTTACCAAAATGGCCACCGATGCGTGTGACGTCACACGCAAGCGTAACCAGTGTACCCACAATACACTTCAGGACGTCGGAGCGCCGAATCCAGGAGACTCAGGAAAGTTCCAAGAAGTCCTTCGAAGATGGAACCGGGAGACGATTAGCTCTCGAGAGGTCCGTCAGCGATGGAATATTGCAGGCGATTATTTTTCAAATATGGTGCGAGCTGTAACGCGCTGACAACAGGATTAAAAACGGTAAAGAACTTCGTTTTCTTAACTTGTATCCTAAAGCGCTGACAAAACTTAACACGATGAATACAAAGTCATTACGATGTTAACTTGATGCAATCACGAGTATATATCCAAAAGTGCATCAAATTCAATACGTTTAATAGTCTAAGTTTGAAAGTCAACAATAGAAATCAGCTTAAATCAGCTCAAGCACACATAAATTAATCTTAAGGTGATTAAAAAAATCGCCAATGAGGTAATCATTATATTTACCAAAGTCGGTATTCAGAATAGTTACCAAAGTCTTTTCCAGTCCACTTTAACTCGAATTTGAAGAGAAAAAAAAATGATGAATTCCAAAATAAAGTTCAAATAAGTTGCCCACGTAGGTTCTGCTCTTCGAATCCTGTCGCCAGTGAAATGATGAATAAATTCAGGATTGAAGTGAAGTAAATCCTTTAATAAGACGAAGAGCTCAGTACATGTCATCCAGTAAGTTCAGCATCACAGGAACAACTGTCCCTTACAAAAGATGCACAGTACATGACATATGTAACATTCCATATTCTGAAAATGACATAACTGGAACAAGTACAATTAAAGAAATAGTACATTAAGAATGCAAACACAACAACCCTGCATTCAGACAACTCACTACTCATTCTCGCATTCACTTTCACGCTCATCCTGCACTCACAGTGATCACAATGCACTCACACTGATCGCCATGCACTCACAGCGATTGCCATGCACTCACAGCGATCGCCATACACTCACAGCGATCGCCATGCACTCAGAGCGATCACATTGCACTCACACTGATCACCATGCACTCACACTGAAGTTTGATCACATTAGCACATCTGCCAGACATTTCCGCTTTACGTGCGATTGCTAGAATGTCATCTAAAGGAGAATCTCCATTAATCCACAATCTATCTTGAATAGAAGCATTATAAGAATGCACAACAATTTGGTCTCTAATATGTTCTTCTTGTAACACACCAAATTTGCAGTCTAATGACAATTTCTTAAGGTCAGAAAGATAGTGATCAATATTTTCATCTTTAGCTTGTTTCCTTGAAAAGAATTTGTACCTAGTTACACCTATACAAACTTTAGGCTCAAAATACGTGTCTAAATGCAGTAGCGCCAGCATATACACATTTAAATCACCAGGAAAAGAAGATTTAGTCATAGTCTCATACACTTTCAATCCAACAGGACCTAAAGAATGTAAAAGTAATCTTTTCTTTTGAGCATGGGACATTTTACCATCCTCATCCAATGCATCAATATAATTACAGAAATAAGGTTTCCACTCCAACCATTTAAGTGGAGGTTCGCTGCCTGAAACCCAAAAAGCCTGAGGTGCACTTATATTATAATTGGGCTGAGACATAATGAATTAAAACTGAGAACAAAACTGGATGACTTATGCAGGAATAATCAAAGTAACATCAATACAGTAGAATCAAAGTTGTATAAATACCTTAAATAATAATGTTAAAATCGATAAAATAATAATAATAAAACTAATGCCAATTCACAACTGGTGAGCGTATCACCGATGAAGTAATCCAAAAGAGATGAGTAATCACAGATGAAGATATCGCACAAGGTGTGCGAATCACCGTTGAAGATTGTTGGTGAAAAATGCTCGTTGCAAAACCTTCACACTTTACCAAAATGGCCGCCGATGCGTGTGACGTCACACGCAAGTGTAACCAGCGTACCCACAATACACTTCAGGACGTCGGAGCGCCGAATCCAGGAGACTCAGGAAAGTTCCAAGAAGTCCTTCGAAGATGGAACCGGGAGACGATTAGCTCTCGAGAGGTCCGTCAGTGATGGAATATTGCAGGCGATTCTTTTTAAAATACGGTGCGAGCTGTAACGCGCTGACAACAGGATTAAAAACGGTAAAGAACTTTGTTTTCTTAACTTGTATCCTAAAGCGCTGACAAAACTTAACACGATGAATACAAAGCCCTGCCTATAGGTTTAGACATTTTTGTCAGGAAGGGGTCCTTTCACCTGAAAATGTTGACATGGGGGTCTCGACATCTAAAAGTTTGAAGACCTATGGTCTAGGATCACCAGTTGATCTGCTGACTTCAGTTCTCAAAAGCCCCAATAATCTGGAAATAACTTTTCTTGTCCTCTGGTTATGTGTTCAGTATCTAAAGATTAATGTACCAGATTATTCCATGTCAGCAGGAACACCAGCCCCTGAACCGGAGATGAATGAGAAAATCTTTGCTATCAGGTGTGGGTGTGTAAAAATTGTTTCAGCTGCAAATAGCCAAGGCGACAACTACCAGAAAGCATTAGGTTGGTGAAGGAAAGCCCAGGACTATAAATGGTTTCCTTGAGGATATTGAGTCATCTTTTAACCTTATTATCTCACCACTAATCCTTTTTGGGTTTCGGAGGAGCGTGCTACTGGCTGAAAATGGAGTTGAAGCCTCGTCAGGGGTAGTAAGCGCTATATAAATGCAATTACTATTATGTACTCTCTTCCTTTTCTCGGTGGCTCCCACCCCCAGCAGCGTCATGGTTGGCTCTGCTGGAGACTCCTAACACTGCAAACATTTGGCCTGCCAATGCAGAAGCTAGTCTTCCAAATGTGCATGTCCCCAAATGCCCCTTCTCTTTGCTTGTCACCTCCTTTCTCCTCGCTATCAGGTGCACTTCCTGAGAGGCTGGTGGCTCTCTAGACCCCTGACCTCACTGTACCTAGAATGGCGATATCATGTTGATATGATAATGTGTACTGCGGGAGGGTTAGTACCACTGATTCATGTTCGAAGTTTGACATAACACCTACATTAATAGATTTTCACAAAGTGCACAAGGGGACAGCATATATCTTTAGGTAGAAGACATCTCAGAGAAAATGGAAGAATGCCTCGAAGCAACAGCACCGTGCAAAGACCTTTCGGTCTGGAGCTCTTTCAAAATTCTGTATGGTGTACTTGCTAAAAGCATCTGACTCTGTCCTTAGCACTGTCTGCGTGCCATCTTTTCTTTCCTGTTTGCAACTCTGTCATAAGTAACTTTGATCAACGTAAAATACTTAAGCTAAGTGTATTGGTGAGTTATTGCACCGCTTTTGCGATCTTTGGGTAACTTTAAAGTAACAGTTTGTGTGTAAGCTGTAAGTATGATTACAAATTGCCAGTACTTACACTTGGCCCTCGTGTCTTAAGCCAATAACGTGAGTACCGTTAATTATGTAAAAGCAGCACTCGTTGTTTACAGCAGCATGGACCTGTTAGACTGCAGCAGGAAAAGCAGCATATACATCACAATTAAAAGTGATCTATAAAAATGACACACTTAAAAAAAGAGCAACTTAGCGTGATCAGCTGTGGCTCCTCTGCTATGGCAGTAGTTAAAACAAAACTAAAATGATAACAACCAGTGTTATCATTTTAGTTTTGTGGTGTGGGGCTGGGCTAAGCTGCCAGAGGGCCAGGAGGAGGAGTGGTTGCTCCACTCTAAAGTGCGCAAAACTGTTTGGCCGGCCCTTTCGACCCGACCATAACAGTAATGCGCACTTTGCATGTTTTGCACGCAGGCTGCATTATAGCTTGGGTGCACAACATGCCCAGGCCCCCATTATCCGTCTGAGCGCTGATCCATGGTGCTCAGACCAATCACAATGCTGCAGTGCAGCGTTGTGATTGGACAGGGGAGCCAGGAGCCTGGGTGCTTCCTGCTTCCCAGGAGTGAGAGGCAGTGGTAACTGACCGAGAGGCTGGGTGGCCGGCCGGAAGGTAAGTGTTTTTTGGGTTATTTTTTAATTTGCAACCCACCCTTCATCTCCCCTACCCCTCCACCCCTGGTAAATAGCAGCTGCCACTGAATATACTAGGAAAGCGGGGTGGGAAAAAGAACCTGCTATCGATAAATAACTGTGTCAGATGTCTGGATGCAGCAATCAGCCTTGTTTATCTGTCCGTGGTTGAGAAAATGAGTGGGCAACAGAAACCCACATTACTTGTAGTTTTGTTATAATACTGCAAGACATGGGAGAAGCAAGACATAGGAGAAAGTTAAACATTAAAGCACATCCTGAGCGTAGTGATGGTATATTATTTGAAACACACCATGACTTCTTCAGAGTGGCAGATGCTGGCATGCAGGTCTCAGTACAGAACAAACATTTGCAAGAGTTTGAGCTATTGGCATTGTAAATGACAATGCCTTTTATTTATATGTTTTGAAAACCTGCAAGCGGGGCGTAAACACACACGTTGTGCTTATAGTCCTTGCTTACAGGAGGCAGGGCTGACAGTAGCAGCGCCTCTTTTATTGCCAGCCTTGCTTCTGGTAAGCAAGGACCATAATTTACGCACAGCATGCAAGTTTTTTAAAGCACATAAATAAAAGACATAGTCCTTTACAATCCTGCAAATGCTTGTTACAATATGGCTTAAAGTAAAAATAAAACATGCTATGATGTGGCCAGTGCAATACCACTTTTCTTTTTTTTTTAACTTTAAACCATTTAAAAAGCAGCTTGCGATGCTGTGCAACATGTAAAAAAAACACAAACAATGACAAAGTCAATAGATCTGGCAACGACATGTCTATTGGCTTTGCCAATGCTTGTTATAGCAGCTGTCATCATTGTGTTCCCCGAAGCTCCTCTTGGAGGTGGGAGGCCCCTGACAACGGCCCTGCCCCGCCCCGCCCCGCCCCGCCCCATTAATGCCTATGTGTGACTTTGAGAATTTCACTTCAAAAGCTCTGAGCGGACTTACATCGATGGGCTAGAGGGAAAACGCCAATTCTGATTCCGAGCAGCAGTATAGGTGCAATTATAGTCCGATAGCAAGGTAAGCCATTTCCAAACTATTTTGCCATTTTCGGAAACTGAGAACCGCAACGAACGACTTTTAACACCGCGAGAGGGGTTGCTCAGCATATGTACGACTTTGTCATTGGCTATTAAGTCTGTTTTTTCGGGGTTAACTGAATGCCTTCAGATTTCAATTGGCAATTCTCAGACACTCGCTCTCAAATGTACTTCACTGTTGAATAGAGAGAGGGGGCAGACTTTTTGCGTAAAGGAAAGGTGAGCAGGCTCGCTCAGCAACATCTACCGTTAAACTGAATTGCGTCACTCACAACCTTTGTCGGTCCACGCAGCCTTCCAGGCTTCTGAGGCTGAGAAAACAAGCACCACTTCTTTTGTTGAGGTGTTATAAGCGCAAACTCGACTTCAAGGAATTGGAGCGCTCTACTTGAGCAGTTACCTTACACAGACCCCTAATTGCAGCCTCACCCGAGTGCTGCACAGGTCTTTAAAAGACCATTTGCGTGTTACCCAGGCTTTGTTGTTTTTCACTCCTTTTTGGAGCCCCTGCATCTCCACTCTGCCTATTGCTGGAAGAATAAGACCCCCGCGTTCCATCCTTGATGGAGAACACAAATACCTTCTTTTGGTGTACTTCTGAGTCTGTTGGCAGGAATCTGTATATAGTGGCATGGTGGTTAAAAAATGATCGGCTGGAATGAGGCTGCGACTGAGGCACCAGTGTCAGTGATGAATTCAAGCATCTGTTCATCACTGGTTGTTTAGTGCAGCCTCACAATGGTGTGTGATTGCCTATTCATAAATACAGACGCTTTAATTAGACGTGCTTAAGGTATGTGAGAGCTTCTCCGTTTCCCGGTTGCAGAGGCTGACTGGAAAAACAGTGGAGAGAGACCCCCTCAGCTAGTCCGCTTGAACTGCAGGGGTGGGGGCACAGCTGGCCACTTTATTGAAAAGGAAAAGGAAATGCTACCAGAACAATATTTATTTATTATATTATTTAAGTTTTATATAGCTAGCTTGATCCGTAAGTATCAGAGCGCTTTACATACACACAGTAAACAGCAGAAGGATATTATATTACATAGTCGGCAGTAAGGAAGCAAACCACGGAGAGAAAAAATACAGCATGGGAAATAAATATGCAGTGGAGCGGAGGAGGAGAGAGCAATAAAAGAAAAAGGCGAGAGTGACATAGTCCGGTCACCACTATTCTTGAATGTCCAGAGAGAGAGGAGACAACTCGGATAAGGAAGACTAGGTTAGTGAAGTAGTGTGGCTCACTGGTTAGAGGCGGCAGACCCGAGAGCAGAGGACGGCCCGGGACCAGGGTTCGATTCCCGGCGCGGCAGGTTTCTGGACCAGGGTCAGCGGACTCGATAATTCTCTCGCCTCGGTGCCCACTCTGATCAGCGATCACACTCGGCAACTCTGGGCATTAGCTTGCCTCATCTTCACTAACGGCCCCACCAGACCGCCGGGGATGCCTGGTCTCACCCTGGAGATACTCATTAAGGGACCATCTCTCAGGGAAGCCGGGAAGGGTTTCGCAGCGGTCGAAGCCTACGGGTAAGTAGTGCGCTATATAAATGCCTATACATTTACATTTACATTTACAGTTGAAGTTGGTCATTAATGTATTTGTTTAGGAGATTGAGTTTCAGGTCCCTTTTGAAACAGGAGAATGAGGGGTTGAATCTGAGGATTCAAGGGAGAGCGCTCCATATCCTGGGCGCGTTGCCAGAAAACGATTGGGTGGTTTTCTTTTTCAATTTCGGAGGAATAAGAAGGAGTGAGTTGGAGCTTCTTAGTGTTCTGGATTGACCTGCTCTACTCAGTTTGTTATTTAAGTAGTTGGAGTCAGGAGAGTGAAGGGTTTTGTGTGTGATGCAGGCCAATTTATAGATACATCTCCCTTCCATGGGAAGCCAATTGAGGCAGTTGAGAGCTGGAGTGATGTGTTCAAATCTTTTAACTCCAGATACGAGTCAAGCGGACATGTTTAGCACTGCTCTTAGAGGGGCTAGGTGAGCTTTTGGAGTCCCTGTAAGAATGGCATTCCCGTAGTCGATTTTAGAGAGAACTAGGGATTGAATTACTGTCTTGAGGTCATCGTGGGGTAGAAAAGGTTTCAATTTCTTGAGGTGTTTTAGAGAGAAGAGAGCACTTTTTGCAGAGTTTTTGATGTGAGCCTCCATTGATAAGTTCTTGTCAAGAGTGATGCCTAGAGACTTAACTGAGTCGGATAGGGTAAGGGGGCAGTTTAGGGCAACCAGATTCTTGAGCCACTCTTGGATTGGACGAGGGTTACTTTTTTGGAGAGAATAGGATTAGTTCAGTTTTGTCTGGGTTGAGCTTTAAGTGGTTAACGTAGAACCAAGTTTGTATCTCGGTTAGGGTGGTATTGAGGAGTTGGATGTCGCTGGGAGACTTGATCCTGAAATAGATTTGGGTGTCATCCGCGTAAAGGTGGTAATTCACTCCGGCTTTTTCCAATATGATTGTGAGGGGCTCCATGAAGAGATTGAATAGGGACGGGGAGAGGATTGAGCCTTGCGGGACCCCAAGTGTGACTTTAGTTGGCTTTGAGAGACAGGAGTTAATTTTAATTGGTTTCGAGCGGTGTTGAAGGAAGGAGGTGAACCATTTTAGTACTGTGCCATTAATGCCCGACCGTTTTGACAGGGTCTCCAAAAGGGCTGGATGGTTTACTGTGTCCAATGCCGCAGATAGGTCAATAAGGATGAGAAGGCAGGCATCCCCTTCGTCTAAAGCCTTGTGAATGTCGTCATCGACGTTGAGTATAGCTGTTTCCATGCTATGACAGACTTGTAATATAGAAATAGAGTTCTAGGTATGCGGTGAGGTGTTTGCAGAGCTTCCCAAGCGAAACGAAATCAGAGAGCCAAGCCTATGCTTCTTTCATCAACCGAGCCCTGGGCATATTGAAAAATCAATCCTGGTTGGGAATAGACTGACCTGAAGCACCAAGATGACGTTTCCAAGTGAATCAAGAAAAGACGCAGGCAACGAACATGGCAGGCTTTATATGGCTGACGAGCTGGAATAAGCCTGAGGAAGACCCTAAGGAACGTAAATCAAAAACAGTGTAAGATGGCATGCAGCAGGGGCAGTCTGTTAGGAGGGTAGTGACCAAACAAAATCATGCATTTATGAAGGGCACGAAAGGAGCTAAAGGGAAAGATAGGAGATGCTTCCAGCCACAGTCTAGATAACAGCATACCTCGAAGATCAGTGCTTTCACTGCCCAGTCTCAACCTAAAAACATGCACCCAGCAAGCACGCTTGAAATGGCCTTAATGGAGAGCCATCAAAGTTCCTTCATTGTTGATTCACAATTCCTGACTTTCTTCACACCTTTGATGAAACAAGCTGCAGTGTGTAGTATGAATCAAAGCAGAGTAAGACATTTGATCAGAGCGCGGTCTTGGTCATAGTGGACCAATGACTGCACAGTAATTCTAAAGAGGGCAGGCAAAGTTTCACTTTTTTCAGGTGGGACAGCAGGTACGTTGCTGTCTTGATTTTCTTAATTATGTGTTCTTTGAAGGACATGTTTGTGGCAAGGGTGAATCCAAGTAATTTAACATTTACTTTTAGCTGGGGGTTGAAGCCATCTAGTCTCAGGTGTATTAACCAGGCGTGAATCAGATGTTTGGCAGACATGGAGATCAGGAGGCATTCTGTCTTTTTCAGATGATGATCATTGAATGCCACCACTGAGGAGAGTTTTAGTTAGAGTTGTGTGTCATCCACCATTGGTGGACTATCATGCTGCTGTCAGTCAATAATGTCTCGTGTGGCCTCACTGGGTTCTGCTTTTTGTAATGGGTAGGAGTTTGGATGTTTAAGTAGCAAAGGTCTGCCAAACAGAACCCCCAGCTGGAATGAAACTTGAACTAGCATGACATTGTAGCATGCCTTCAAACGGCCTACCATATTCTAGATTATGTCTTTAATGTCTTCACTTTTCCTTTTTTGGTATACCCAGATGTCAGTAACGCGTGATATTATGCAGAGGAGACACAGCACTAGACATGCCAGTTTCCTGTCTCATACTACAGCAGACCACTAGAATATTTAAACTGGAGAGCACAATAACAAGCAGAGTCGAAGTGGATTTCAGATTCTGCCTCTGTTCATTAATCATTGTTTAGTTCCAAAGAAAAAGGTACACCACCCCAGTTTTCATTTGTAGGTCTGGGAGCAGGGGGAATTAACCAAACTATATAATTAGAAAGAAGTAGCACCGACCTACAGATTTTCACTGGCAGCTACCAATAGCTCTATGGGCTGCCCACTGCTATACAAATCAATTGAATATCCATTTGTGTTTGATTCATTTTATTGTTCAATTCATTGTTTTTATATATATAAAAAAAATCTAATAAATTATAAAAAAGTTAGAGGACATGAAAGTAAAATAACAAATCTTTTTCTAAAGTGCAGATCTACACAGAGAAACAGGTTTTGTTTTGTATAATATTTTTATTTCGAATTTCCATATGAGGTCACAGAAAATAAAATGTACCAGAGCGCACAGATGCACTTCTTGCTAAGTCCACATACTTAGCAAGCATTCTAACAGACTTTGGAACAATCTTGTTACTTCTTAACAGATTATATTAAATTTAAAAAGTAGGGGTATGCTGTGCCCTGCGGATGGCGCCCACTTTGAACACTAGCGGGATGAGTTGGATAAAGTGAAGCGTATGATCTCTTGTCACCCGGAGCATCATGGTTTCCACTCTTGGGGTTCTCCAAAATACCCGAGGGCTTCCTTCCAGCAAGTTGTCCTGTTGCAGTGTTGTTGTTCTGCTTGTTTACCCTACAACAGTGCACCGTGAAAGCAGCTTTCAGGACTGCAGCCATGATGTCCCGATGTCACCAGGAACGTCAGGTGGCCACCCTAGCACCGATTAACTTGAAGGGCATCCCTTTGGGCTTGTGGCTTTTGGGTGCCTTTGTTTTCTGGCTTTCATTTTTGTATTTATTGTTGGTTTATTTCGTGGTCTGTGCTTGTTCAGATGTGTACACAGAGTCCGAGGATCCTGACGGGCTCACACATTGAACTTCTTTGTATTTTTGGCAGAGCTTTAAATGGAAATAGAGAAGTTCTGGTACTCATCAACCGGAGGAGTACTAGTACTTTCCCAATAAATCTATTGCAGCAGTGCAGAGGAGTACAGCTACTCTCCCTTCAAATTTAATGAAATATTGGTGCTCAGTACCAGACAGTACCTGCCCACTTCGTGCACTGATGTTCCGATGTTCTGAGCTTTTTGGTGCATTGATTGCTGCCTGGCCTCCATTGAAACCTGGATCTGTTCTCACCAGAGCAGAAATGTAAAGTTAACCCTTTGAGTGGGGTTTAGAAGGATAAGGTTTCACGTTGGGTTGCACCTTTATCATGTACAGATCTTTATTATTGATGATGCCCTTTAATCAGGACAAATATTACGCCAGTCTAGGATCACCAGTTGATCTGTTGACTTCCGTTCTCAAAAACCCCATTAGTCTAGAAATAACTTTTCTTGTCCTCTGGTTATGTGTTCACTATCGAAAGATTAATGTACCAGATTATTCCATGTCAGCAGGAACACCAGCCCCTAAACCGGAGATGAATGAGAAAATTCTTGCTATCAGGTGTGGGTGTGTAGAAATCGTTTCAGCTGCAAATAGCCAAGACGACAACTACCAGAAAGCATTGGGTTGGTGAAGGAAAGCCCAGGACTGTAAATAATTTCCTTCAGGATATTGAGTCATCTTTTAACCTCATTATCTCACCACTAATCCTTTTTGGGTTCCGGAGGAGCGTGCTACTAGCCGAAAATCGCTCTGATGCCTCATCAGGGGTAGTAAGAGCTATATAAATGCAATTACTATTATGTACTCTCTTCCTTTTCTCGGTGGCTCCCACCCCCGGCAGCGACATGGTTGGCTCTGCTGGTTACTTCTTAGAGTTACATTGTAGACGTGCATTTACTTTCACAGGATCTACATCTCAATATATCATACATAATACTGTGAAACTGGAGGGCATTCCCAAAAATATGTTACAACCTAGATCTTTCCGGCACAAAATATGGGAAACACAGAGAAACAGTTACTACATACATAACATATTTGAGGTATATCATCTCATTAAAGTTTGTGTGCACATGAAAAACAAACAATAAATCCACATAGTATTACCACACTCACATCCTAACCTTTCACACCACGGCACACTAACACACACACATCACATACATACACTTCCCAGCCATAATCAGCACACACTTGTGAAATCATAGAGAAAACCCTTCATTAATGTCCGTGATTGTGTTTCCAGCTGGGAACCAATGCAATCAGGTCAACACAGGTTTCAGTGGAGATTGTTAGTTATATCCACCTTCATCAGGACCACCCTTTCTGGATTCTTTTAAAGTTGAGTGGTAGGAGATTTGGAAACAAAATGGATACCATCACTGTGGGAGCCCCAATACAATAAAATAATTTTACATGTTCCTCAGAGTGGTGAGTACAATTACAAACCATTTTATCTATCCTCTCTATCATATCTCTTGTCTAAACTTATGATTGGCTTTTTAATGTCTTTTTAATAGTCAAAATGGTAATGGGCCTTTTCTTTCTTATTACCCAGGTGATCCAGCGCCAATACCAAAAATTGATCATGGATCAATAATCAATACATTCAAACAAATTCTTCCCTTTTTACAGTTTCAAATGAGACATCTTTTAATAACTAATCTTTTAATATCCACTTTCCTTCTATTTGGTCAATGGACCAATTAGTTGAACAGTTGATGGCAATGATAACCACTAATTCACCAACCATTTAGTTAATTTAAAATTAATCACAGTCTCTCGGTAGGGTTAATAATGAATTTATCTCAAATATTAAGGATGATGCTCAATTGCATTTGGTCACAAATTACAAACACTGAATCTCACGAAGGGGAAATTGTATATAAAATACAAACTCATCCAAATTAAGCAATGATGGAGTAGATAGAGTAAAAGAATAAAGTTTCATCAACAATATATATTGCCAAACATAATTCACCTAATAGAGGGGATAGATGAAGAGACAATAGTTCATCTAAAAATACATATCAATACATCATTGACGGAGTGGATAGGTGAAGAGACAAAAGTTTCATAGACAAAAATACATTAATATTTAGATTCTGAGAACGATTTAGGCTAAATACAAACCTATCGGTCTGTAGAAAAACCACCTCCTCGGCCTAGGAAATGGTGGGGGTTCCCCAGAAAAGAATCTCGGAACTAAGGATATAAGGACAGGAACAGGACAGGTCATGAACAGCTAGGGCTCTCTGCAGACAGTGACAACTCTCATAAACCATTGTTTTCCAGAGGTGGTAGCTTGTTCTCCGAAGCCCTTGGAATATGGCATAAGAATTCTGCATATGACTCTTACATAAGATTGTGATGTAATGTATAATGTAAATTACTATTCTAGCCTTGATGAACTCAACTGAGATGCAAATGTTTAGAGACAAAACACGTATTGGCTAGTGTAGTGTAGAAATTACTAGAAAGATACACTGACCTTGACTTACAAATAAAGAAAACAAGAAGACATTTCGCAAAGGAGTGGATTGATGTTTATTGCTGGAGTGCTCAAGATTGCATTCTTTGTTTATGGAATTTGTCTTTTTGAAGAAAAATTGGTGGCTTTTCTCCATCTTTTGTGCACCCAATAGATTTATTTGATATGATCTATATTATTTGTGATTGGAATATCTGATACTGAAGTTACCCAGCCGCCATTTTTAGACTGAGGTATGCCAAGGGTGAAGTGCTTAATGTTGTCACCTGGTGGACTGTTGTTTTAGCTTCACAATGGAGTATTCCTATTGTAACCTTTGACATTTCGATTGGGAAATTAGTCAATTGACAATGAAGCACCAGCACAAAAGAGATTTTAATATGGAAGTGCACTTCTAGGAATACATGTCAAAAAATCATCTGGCATCAACGAAAATAACGCATTATACTAGCTCGATGTCTTGTTAAGCAGGTCTGGCCACAGTGGCTTCCAAGGGGGTGGAATAGAGCAGAAGTTGCATCCAAAGCACACATTGTATAGTAATGCTTGTCGCTTGTGCAGTCTTCATTCTGTACGCAAACATTGCTTGTATTTATACGTTTCCTTAGACAGCACTTTTTAAATGTCTAAGCACTTTAAAAAACAGGTGTTACTAATAAACTGTTTATTGATGCTCAACTTGCTAACATCATCGGAATGGTAGTTTGAGTCGTCCTCCAAGAATTCAAACTTATGATCTTAATATCGTCTCTGATGTTGGTGGGGAGTGTTGACTCACTGAGTAACTGTGCCAACTGATGGTGGTAAGCAGACGCTCCCCGGTTATTTATTACTATATGTAAAGGCACATAAATACAAAATTGATTAGACGGTATCTGGTCTTCTTGAATCATGCTGCCTACATGGCAAATTCCAAACCTTCCTTGCATCATTGATTCACATTTGGTGTGGCATATGTAGATTTCAACATGGATTGGGATATTTATAAAGGGATTTTATGCAGATGTCTGATTTAGCCATTGGTAGAATTTTAACACAATACTTCTATGACGCTTGAGTGAAATCAAGGCTTTTTTCTCTATGCCGTAAAAGATAAATACATTCCTTTAGGCTCTGTGTTGAGCTTGGCTGCACGGTGCGTGGACCCTATTCATACACTGCCCTATTTGTCTTCCAGGACATGGACACGTCTCAATTAAAAATTAGTAACTCATTCACTGTCCCCATTTTTGTTGTTTCTTGAGCTACAGATGAAATATTACCAGAGTATTCATATTTTTGACCTTGAAAATATTTTCGATTGCTGCTATTGGGCACATAAGAGGCACTATATAAATTCACAAATGAATCATGCTAAATGAAATAGAAAAAAGTATCCGTAATTGAAATTTCGTCTGTGTCTCACATATTAACATGAACATAAAGCTTCCATCCCCTGGTTTCAAAAGGTGCCCACTAAACTTTGAGCGCGTTTCGCAAAAGTCATAAAGTGCCTCATGTTACTTGAGAAATTCCCTTAAAAGTCTGGTGAAGCTTACCTGGTGTGCCGAAAGATATTTGTGCTGGTGAGTGATGTGCCCCTACGGTTTCATGTTTGGTACTCATCTGTTTGGAAACAGTGCCACAAGTGACATAAAAGATAGGACTAACAGGCACATGCATCAATATTGCATTTTGCGATTCCTTAATTGCGAAAAATAAGGAATCGCAATTAAGGAATTGCAAAATGCAATGCATCAAAAAATTGCAAAAAAAATGCAATTTCTTAATATTCTTTAATTGCGACTCGCAATTTGAGAGTCGCAATTAAGGAATACCTCCCCATTCATTCCTATGGGCCTAGAGGCCCATAGGAATGAATGGGAAGACATTCTCAAATTGCGATTAGCAATTAGCGAAACGCAAATTGAGAATGCGATTTCAAGGGTGTAGGGGTGTTGCACCCCTGAAATCAATCTGTGCACATATTTTGTGCACACACATGCCCTTAGGGCACTTGTGTGCACAACATGAAACTTGCACAAAAGTGCATTTTTCAAAGTTTTCGCAAATTACCATGAGGTTCAACCTCATGGTAATTTGCTCCCCCTAATAGCGAATCCGCAATTTTTAAAAGTTTCATGCATTGCCTTTAAGGAATCGCAAAATGCGATTCCTTAAATGCAATCGCAATTTGAGAATTCGCAAATATTTGCGAATTCTCAAATTGCGAGGGCCTTCACCCTTCATGCATTCCAAAAGCAGATATTGCGATAGCAAACGGCAGATTTTTGCGATTCGCACCGTTTGCGATCGCAAAATCCATTGATGCATGTACCTGATAGTGTCCTGAAGAATGTAGTGTTTTCTGCATGAGCCATTATAAAATGGTCCCATTTGGCAAGAATGTGTTTTAAGGTACTATGAATGTCAATCTAGCCTGTGTAATAAAAACTCATCTGAAGCCTAGTGTGTTGAGCACTTAGGTGAACACGAAATTGTCCCCTTCCTGGGTGGAAGGTGGACTAATTTGGTGAAATGCCACATTGCCCCTCAATGTCAGCTGTGTGTGTCTATACTCCAAGATAAATGTAGTCATCATACTAAAACCGGTATGCAATCGTTACCACGCAACTTTGACCACGCATACTGTTACAACGCACACCATTACAATGCAGGGTCCTTTACAACGCATACCTTTACAACGCATGACATTACATAGCAGATACTATTACAACGCATGCCATTACAACGTAAGTATAGGTAAGTATATCATTTTATTTAACCTTTTTTTAAATTACCAAAATATTAAAAATACATTAAATAAATTAATTAAAGTAATTTTATACATAGTTTGGGTTTTGGGGTACAGGGGTAATTTTAGGGTTCAGGGTTGGGTTTGGGTTTTGGGGTACAGGGGTATTTTTAGGGTTCAGGGTTGGGTTTGGGTTTTGGGGTACAGGGGTATTTTTAGGGTTCAGGGCTGGGTTTGGGTTTTGGGGTACAGGGGTATTTTTAGGGTTCAGGGCTGGGTTTGGGTTTTGGGGTACAGGGGTATTTTTAGGGTTCAGGGCTGGGTTGGGGTTTTGGGGTACAAGGGTATTTTTAGAGTTCAGGGCTGGGTTGGGGTTTTGGGGTACAGGGGTATTTTTAGGATTCAGGGCTGGGTTTGGGTTTTGGGGTACAGGGGTATTTTTAGGGTTCAGGGTTGGGTTTGGGTTTTGGGGTACAGGGGTATTTTTAGGGTTCAGGGCTAGGTTTGGGTTATGTGGTACAGGGGTATTTTAAGGGTTCAGGGCTAGGTTTGGGTTATGGGGTACAGGGGTATTTTAAGGGTTCAGTTTTATAAAAATACATAAATTAAATTAAATAAATTTATTTTAGTAAATTTAATATTTATTAAAAAAGTATATATATATATAATGTTAAAATTACAATGACATTAATAAAAATTGAATGTAATAAATAAAATCAATTAAATATTTATTAATTACATTAAAAAAAATATTAATATAATAATATAAAAAATAATATACTTACCTATACTTACGTTGTAATGGCATGCGTTGTAATAGTATCTGCGATGTAATGTCATGCGTTGTAAAGGTATTCATAGTAAAATATCCTGCCTTGTAAATATTGCTTTGTAATGGTATGCGTGGTAAAAGTATGCGTTTTAACGTCATACATCCACTAAAACCATGTACACAATCAGTCCTGCAAACCGTAATTGACTAACAAAGTATGTGGTGTCACAAGCAGCCCGGTATGTGTGAATTCAAAATGAAGGGCTGAACAAACAGGAAGTGAGCTGAGGTGCATACTGGAGCGAAAGAGGTCTAGAAGGCTGACCTTTGTTGGTGATAGAGTCTAGTGTACATTTTCAAACACATTTACATGAACAAACACGAATTTGGAAATTACATGTTACACATATTAGATAGAAAACGTCTTGGGAAAGAGAAATGAGAGTAGTAGAAGCACCATAAAAGAGTGCTTTAAAACATAAGAGATAACTGCAAATGTATACATCTACATATAACACTTGAAAATATAAAAATGCTACCTTGTGTCTTCAAAGAGTGCTACGAAAAGTAACATGCAGTGAAAAATGTGGTGATATTAGTAGTAAATAATGAATTAGAAGCTAGATTTTATACAGAAGGATATTAGAAATTATGTAGGTTGTGAAAATACGTAAACGATTTTATGTCTTGATCTTAGAAAAACGTGTGGATTTGCAGAATTGATACCTTTTGCAGAAATCTAACATGCCTAGGCATTAGTAATGTGATATAATGATAATACATGAATATTAATATTGATTTATGAAAGCTATTATGAATTTATATCTATTCGTATTGTTCGTAAATATATTAAAAGAAGTAAATGAGAAGTCAAGTGAAAGACTTCGAGTTAGGACATTCTTAGTGTTAACCTTTTATCTCAGATTTTTAAACAATGGCTTAGTGAATATGAATAAGCTGCATCTTTAATTGCAAATCGTGCATTCTTTACTTTGGTTAAAAAGCCTATTCCCATGGGAATGGTAGCATCATGAACTGTACCTTTTACTATCCTGTATGTTGCTAATGTTCCTTTTTTGACAACTGATGTGGACTTGTGAATCTTTCCATTCTTATGGAATGCATGGGAAACTTTGCTGATGTTTCGATTCTGTAAATGACACAATGTGCATCATGGATTGACTATGGTTTTTTGATGGCGGTGTGACACCACCTAACTTGAACATTTCACTATACACTTATAAAAGAAGAAATCCCGGGAGAGGGGCAAGGCACTCAATTTATTTTGGTTCTGAACCGCACTCAAGTTATTTTTCTTACCCACAGTACACTCCTTTATTTTGCTTTTGAAGCACTTATGCGTCTCTACTGCTTGTTGAGGATTTTCTATATTTTCCTTTGGATTCTATGGTTTGATGCTATAGTCAGTAGCAGACGGACTGACAACTTTTCTTGCCGAACGTGAATTATAACTTTTCCTTTTCTTAGTTTCATGGACAGTGCCCCTAGAGACTTGAAACTGTCCTTTTTCCTGGATAAGAGTGGTTTATTACTGTTCACAGGTGAACCAACCTCCTCTCCTATGGGTAGGAGGACATTGTAGCTCTGTAAGTGGATCTTAACTATTCTTTGCACACATGCTAAGTGCTCTTATTAAATTAGTTACCTTTCTAACTGAAATGTTGAAGAAATTGTTTATATTATTGAATTTTAATTCTGCAATCCAATGATTTAACTTTAACAAGAGATTGAGACTTGTGTCTCTGTTTTTTAATTGAAACCATGCCTTGGGTGGGATATAGTCCTAATTGAGAAACTGTTGGAAATTATTGAGAATTTCTAGAAACCACTCTCTTAAAGTCATAAAAAGATTAATCAGGAAGAAAGTATATGAGGTCATGGCTCTGGGTTATGGACAGTGAGCTTAGAAGTTCTGTATTAATGTTGGGATACAAAGTTCACTCTAATCGTAGGAGGGCCCAGTGCGGTTGCATAATTAAAAACATCAGCAACTAGAGAGCAGCCTCCACAATTGCACCTCCTGCTTCATGGAACAACAAAGATCCACAATAATTCATTCCCCCAGTCATGCTCTATTCACACAGCAGCCCAGAGATCAACTGGAGATTGCTCACATTAACAAAGAAGTTCGAGAAAAGTCTGTAAGCACTACACTTGCTCACAATAACATAGATGTTTGGCGGATGAAGAGGAGTATTTGAGCCTTGGGGACACTGATAAGAAAAAGACTGGAGAGGAACAACAGGAAGTAGTATGCTAAAGCCAATAGAAATGGAGGAAAGGTAAGTGGCAAACACACCAACCAATGAAAAGTGAGGGCGAGATGTAACCCCCTTTTAAGATTTATATTGAATACAATAGATTTCACAAGCACAGCACAGGCGAAAACTAAAAAGGGACCAGGTATAAGGTAAAGTGCTGTGATAACTTTAGGACCAGTTAGCGCTTTATAAAACTGTAAAAATAATAACTAGCATTACATCTGACAGAGCGTGTTCTTTTCTCACAAATTCAGTGTGACATTTTTGTAGGGACTGTGTATTTGAGTGAATTGTATTTTGTTTTAAGAAAACAAAGTGAATCAAAAACTAATGCCTGAAGTTCTATGATGAAATAAAATGAAACTCTTATTCGAGGTTGATGAAACAAATATTCTGCTTGTGTGAGAAAGAACATTCTTTTGGCCCTAGGATGGCCCTTTGCCGTGTTCGAAAATCAAGTTAAACAATTTTATGGCACGCTTTTTTTTCAGGGACTGCTGATAGGAAATTCTACACCACCTATGGAAATGAGCCTACTTCTGTTGCTGTTTTGTGATTATAAATATGCAATGGCACTTGAGATAGGCGTGTTAGGGGTGCTGTAAGTATCCTCAAAATAACCATGCTGAGTTAAGAATGTGAATGAGCAATAAAGACTATTATAAATTTGGATTCTAAACTTGTAACAGTTGATGTGCATTCAAAGACAGGCCAAATTTCAGGCTCTGTGTTCTGTCAAATTGTTGCTTATTTTTTAAACTTAGAAAATGGCTTTTTACATTTCAAATTTCAAGTTTATTTGATTATGCTCTTTTAATTAAAGCCATTGCAAATTGATAAACCATATAAAACAAACACAGTCAAGAGTAGTGTCAGACTCTTTTGTAACGTTGAGTTCAGTGAATTTTTAAATTAATATTACAAATAAATATCACGTTTGAAATTGCGTGACTGCAATAAAAAAGTGTCGGACACTGCAATAGCACAAGTTGTAAGATCATTTAAAATGTAGATACATCATTGATTAAAAAGAGATTTGATCATGCACTGTATCAAAGTCTTGCCCTGGTCAGCTTAATGATATTAGTATATAAAGCTGGCAATTGAATCTAGTAAGCAGGTTAATAGAAATCCGTGTTTAAATAAAACCTCAGTCACTGCTGTTGCCCCCTTTGTGGTGTAACTTAGAATGTCAGTGCATCATTAAAAATAAGCACATTCCATGAGGACAAGCAATTTTGCCCAGTTCTTCTTTGAGGTTTTAGTCAAAAGTGCTGGTGTCAAGATCCTAGAAAACACTACTTGGCCTGGGCTCCCAACCAAATACACAAAACCATAGAAAATACGTTTTTGATACTTGTGTGTTTTAAAAAAAAATTATAATATGTCTTTATAGATCTTATGGCGTATAGACTGTACAAGTTTATACGCCATAAGTACAAGAAGTATCAAAAACGTATTTTCTATGGTTTTGTGTATTTGGTTAAGGAAATTTGAATGTAAATAGCCCATTCTTTTGTGGTGTGAGAGTGAATGTGTTGAATGTGGAATGTATTGATTGATTGGGAGTTTGTGAATATTCTGGAATGTGTATATTCTGGCTTGTATATTTATTGTATAAATCGTTGTTTTTGCATATTGTTTGTAAAGGTGTAAAACATTGCACAAATGATTTAATTAATGTATTTAAAGTGAACAAAATAAAAATTGATTTATTCAGACTGAACTAGAAGTCTAGGACCCATGTTTGGTTAACTCCAATGTGCTGTGATAAATATGGAAAAATTATGGTAACAGTATTAGCATTTATTTAGTTTGGTGTCAAGATCCTAGCATTCCGATGGTGGTGTGCGCTTTTGGTAAGTCTTCATGTTTAATTACCAGTGGATCAGTGCTTCGTGCATTTGAGCTTAATCAAAGGTGCTTATGAGAGTTGATAGTTTGCATGCAACAGTTTTTATACATAGAGGTGTACATAGGAAAGGGATAGTGAGTAAGAGTTTATGTTCCAAGAGAAACTGGAAAAATAAAAGCTCTTAGCAATTTGTCGTCTTAGCTTAGGAAATTTACCAAGCCACAAATAGCTTGAGGGTGAGAGTTGTTGAGCAGGAATTCTACTGATGCTTGAATTGTTTGGGACCCTTGTTTATTTCACGATTGACAAAGGAATTTCCTGCGGTAGTCGATTAGGGCTGGATGAATACAGAGAAGATGAGATATGCTCTCCTGAGATCACTCGTATGAAGGAAGGTCTAGTGACTGACCTACATGTCAAAAGCACGGACAGAAACAATATGCTACACTATACTAGCTTCCATGAACACAACCTTAAAAAATACTTACCCTTTTCTCAAATGGCGAGAATTAAGAGGATCATTTCAGAACAATCCACATTGGAACAGAGAACATTGGAAATAGCGAACAAATTTAAACAGAGAGGATACCCCACACATATCATTGAGGAATCTAAAATTAAACTTGGTCAGATAAACAGGAGAACATTATCACAACCCAAGACCAAAAAAGAACAAACCAGAATTGTGGCCATTTCTAAATTCCCTACAGCAAGCACACAATTTAAGAGAACTATACTTAAGCACTGGAGTATGCTCATCTTGGAACCAGACTTCAATGATTGTTTTAAGGATCCACCTTTATTTGCCTACACGAGAACCAGGAACTTAGGAGAAATGATTCAACAGAGAACTGAGATCATGGAAACGTTTAAAGGCACCAGACCATGCCTGAACTGTGGGCACTGCAATAATGTCCTTAAAGGCAACATCATCAATCAGGATCCATGAAATATTATCAACGGTCAAAATATCGACTTGTAAAAATATCGTTGATAAATTATCGACAACAAAAATATCGACTTTCTATACTTATTTAACAAACTACAAAAATATCGAGTAAAATATATTGAGTCTTTAAAATATCGAGTACATAAATATAGACCTACTATATATCGACTACAAATATATAGTTTTTCTTCCAATTACATCTAACACTACAAAAATATCGACTACAAAAATATAGAGTACAAATATATCGTCTATTGAAAAATATCGACTTTGATTTATTACCCTTTCATGTCTAAAATACTATATTTATTATCTAAAAAATGCATGCCACTATAGTAAGTACATATTACATATAATGTTAGCTAATTTTATTACATCCCTCTTAATCTACATTTTCCATACATTATATGACATGCGTGCTAATGTTTTATAAATATTTATTACATGTAACTAAGATTGTTTTTCTTTATTTTCACTTATACATCTAATTTCATAAACAACTCACCTGCTTTAATGCAGAAATCAGCACATATCATCATTCCCACATCAACAAACACACCAATTATCTTAAAAAAAATTCAAACTAACCTATATAATGCTTCTTTTCTTCCTACACCCAATCAGATCAAAGGACACAAAATACACATACTATAAAAGGAATACATGCATACTACCATTTGTTGCTGCTACCTCTATAGAAAGAAGAAGCCAACACTCTGCGGATCTTGTTCCTGAACAAACATCTTAAAGAATCCAGCTTATTACCACAATACTCAAGTAAGTTACACTTAATTATTTAGAAATCAGAATTTGTAGTGTACTATTTTCCCTATATCTACTAACTCTTTCACTCATTTTTTTTCATCTCCTCCTACATTTCTCATAGAGACTACTCCTAAATATTTCTATATACCTGCTCCTATTTGTTCACCAGGAATTTATGAGTGTAAGTATATGTTAATACTCTGTTATACACAAACTGCAGTTCTTAAACACTATTTTACAAGATCCATACTGTATTTTCTCTATGTTCTTAACAGATAATCAGATAATTTCCAAAATTGACTCCACAAATGTCTAAAACTACACAAATAAAACATGTAAGTATATATGTATTTGTTATTAAAAACTGAAAAATACTTATACTATTTTCTTAACACCATATCTTGCATATTACATCTTCCCTACAGATCCTGTAAAAACATCCTACATCAACTATACCAAAAGACAAGACTACCCTTGTAAATAATGTAAGTATACTTGTAAATCTTCTTAAAGTCCCAAAAAATACTAAAGCTATGTTCTAAACACCATGTTATATATTTTATATGTCCTCTACAGATATTCAGAATACATCATACATCTACTCTACCTACAGCAAACAAAACGACTTTTTTACAAGTAAGTATTTATATTTTTTACGAATTTTCCCAACCATTATTAATATTTTTACTAATAATTTACCAATATTTATTCTATCTTCTCTACAGATCTCAACTGTACAACCTTGATCTACTCCACCAAATACAAAAACTCTACTGTTTAAACAAGTAAGTATGTCTAATGTTCTGATCAAATTTACTACTAAGCTAAATATAAAACAGCTTTATCCTAGGAAAATCGTATGTCATATGTAAACATTTACTTATCATTTATATGTTTTCATACCAACAGCAATTAAAGAAGAACATACAAGATTATATTTGAAAACACATTATCATTTCCCCAGAAATGAGTGTAACACACAATAATGACAAATTTATCCTTTTTGACAATGAAAGCAGTACAAACCGAATAATAATGTTTGCAACTGCAAGTAATTTAGGAAAAATCCAACAATGTGACCAATGGATGATGAATGGAACTTTTAAACCATATCCAAAACCTTTTTATCAACTATATTCCATACATGGTTTATACCATCACTATAACATCCCTTTCATTTACTGTTTGTTACCTAACAAACAGCAAAATACATATACAGAAATATTAAATGTTATCAAAAACGAAATAAATAATTATTTTCCACAAAAAATTATTATTGATTTCGAGCTAGCTATGATTATTAGCATTTTGAAAACATTTCCCCACACAGCAATCCAGGGTTGCTACTATCATTTCAATCAGAGTATATGGAGACATCTCCAAAAATCCACCTTAAGTATTCTATACTCAACAGATAGCACCTTTGCATATCATATTAAAAAATTGATAGCACTAGCCTATGTTCCTGTTACAGATGTAGCGGAACACTATAATTTACTAATTGACAGCACATATTACAAAAAGAATGAAGATAAACTGGCCCCATTACTGGACTATTTCAAAGATACTTGGGTGGGAAGAATACAAAGATCTGGGCACCGACGCCAACTCAAATTCCACATACCTTGGTGGAATGTATATCTAAGTACATTAAACCAAGAGGCAAAAACTAACAACAGTGTTGAAGGGTGGCACAATGCATTCCAATCTACCACTAGCCGAGCCAAACCCACATTCCAAATCCTACTAGAAGCTTTAAAAAAAGAACAAAGCTACCAAGAACTAAGAATCGAACAATCTGTGACCCAAATTGGTCGGAAACTAACTAAACAAACTAAACAAATGTTCAGACTCCTGCAAAGTCAAGTCACACTATATCCTACAACCGGAGGAATTGAATACCTGTCACTAATAGCTAAAAGCCTACTATAAATAATTAACCATTAAATTGAAATGTCTTCTTACAATAATGCAAAATATAAAAAACATAAACATTTACTAATAATTATAAATAATACATATTTGTTTTACATATGAAGAACATTTTGGTACATTTTTTCTGAACATATATGCAATATTTATAATACCATCAGACATACACATCACATAAAAATCGACATTTCCCACCCAAATAAAATAACGTTAAAATACTTACAATTTATGTAGCAGAGAAAGACGTAATCCAGCCAAATATAATCCATACAATCCATTACAATCCAGAACTAATCCAATATCGGAAACCCTCAAAAACCCGAAAGTTATGTAAAAGTAAAATAAACGCTCCAGGAAATCCCGAAAACACAAGTGTGGACACTTTAGTATTTAAAGTGATATACACACACCTTTAAAAAACACGGTAACGCATATTACTTTCTCAATCCAATACGAGCCCCTCCAAAAACCCGAAAAATAGTGAAACATTTTAAAAACCGCTCCAGGCAATCATGAGAAATAGGAGATAGATGTTAAAATATAACTATAATAAGTTATACAGTACTTTTTCCCCCAAAAAGACGCTTTCTTCCATGTACTTCTCATCCGAGGAACCGGAACCTGTAAAAAAGCATACATAAAGTAACCCACCCACAAATAACCCATAACATTTGTAAATACACTCACAATTAACATTCAACATGTAAGAAGACATTTCCTAACCCTTAAAAGAACACTAGAACTGAAACATACATGACGCATCCATAACTACGACATTTCACCTAAAAGATACCTAAACAAGTACTACATACACACAAAAACACTACACAGTTAGAATATACCCTCAAACAATACCAATCTATTAAAAATTATATGTAAAAAGAACCTTACCTCTCTCTACGCGAAGCAAATCCCAACCGCGAGCTTCTCCAGTCCTGAATGAAGCTCAATAACCTTACGCGGGAAAAAAGTAGTCCCCTTTAACCATATTAGAAAACGATTCATACTAAATACAATGTTGTAATACAAAATATAATACATACCCATACTTAATATATAAAAATAATAGGCTAGACTCATGATAATTTAATGTGTTTAAATATATATATATTTTTAATATTAAATAATATATCATAAATATAATATATTATTAATATTAAAACATTATTAACAAAAGGGAAATAATATATGTAAATATTTAATAATCATGTACATTTATTGCAATCACTTTTTCCTTTATTTAATTGACTATACATTATTATTTTTTATGCAGATTATTAATAATAATAAATAATATATATTATTTATTTTTATTAATATAAATTCTATATATCCATTTGAAATATAAACAATGACCTAAATAAAAAGTTTATTGTATTTGCTGAATGTATGTGTTTGAGAAAATAATTTATAATTAATTATGTTTATTAATTAATAATAATAATACATATATATTAGTAATTATTGTTATTAATTATAACATTTATTTTTATTAATTATTAAGCATTATAAATTAAGCTAATTACCAAAGTCATTATTTGCCAATAGCACATATTATTATTAGGCATCTTTTTTCCCTATACTGTTACAAACTTTACAACATAATATATGTATATGTATTATTTAATATGAACATTGTATTTAATATGTACAAAATAAATGTCTTAGTTTGTATTTTCATATATTGAACAAATATAATACATTTGTTGTTACTTTATAAAAATGTATATATTCTAAATATATATTTAATAATATTAATATATAAAATATTAACATTATTAAATATAAATTGAAGAAGCTGTTAAAGAATTGTATATTTATTTTATGAAATATAATTGCTTGTTTCCCAAACAAAGAATTTAAAATATAATTTTTTCTGAATAAATATTCGGAAATATTTCTTTGTGACAATTTACAACATGTACATAAATGATAAAGTGTTATTCTGCTAATACTACTTTGCAAACTACTTTTATTATAATATTGATTTTCATTGTATTGTACTGTACATAAATAAAAATAAAAATTCTGAATAAACTTTTGTGTAAACATCCATGTTGCATTATTTTCTAAGATAATAACACAGTAATGTAAAATTTTATGCAAATGTGCAGGACACTAACCAATTACAATGTACTATCCCTACTGCAGTAAAGCTAATATAAATAAAGGTGCAGGACAATGAGCAATTATAATTTACTATTCCAACTCCAGTGAAACAAAGATCAGAGAAGGTGCTGGACACTGACCAATTACAAATTACTATTCTAACTCCAATCATGCTAATATCAGGGAAAGTGCTGGACACTGACCAAGTATAATTTACTATTCCTACTCCAGTCTAGCTAATATCAGGGAAGGTGCTGGACACATACCAATAATACATAACTATTCCAACTCCAGTCAAGCTAAAATCAGAGTAGGTGCTGGACACTGACCAATTACAAATTACTATTCTAACTCCAGTCATGCTAATATCAGGGAAAGTGCTGGACACTGACCAAGTATAATTTACTATTCCTACTCCAGTCTAGCTAATATCAGGGAAGGTGCTGGACGCATACCAATAATAAATTACTTTTCCAACTCCAGTCAAGCTAATATCAGAGAAGGTGCTGGACACTGACCAATTACAAATTACTATTCTAACTCCAGTCATGCTAATATCAGGGAAAGTGCTGGACACTGACCAAGTATAATTTACTATTCCTACTCCAGTCTTGCTAATATCAGGGAAAGTGCTGGACACTGACCAAGTATAATTTACTATTCCAACTCCAGTCAAGCTAATTTCAGAGAAGGTGCTGGACACTGACCAATTACAAATTACTATTCTAACTCCAGTCATGCTAATATCAGGGAAAGTGCTGGACACTGACCAAGTATAATTTACTATTCCTACTCCAGTCTAGCTAATATCAGGGAAGGTACTGGACACACACCAATAATAAACACCTATTCCAGCTCCAGTCAAGCTAATATCAGAGAAGGTGCTGTACACTGACCAATTACAAATTACTATTCTAACTCCAGTCATGCTAATATCAGGGAAAGTGCTGGACACTGACCAAGTATAATTTACTATTCCTACTCCAGTCTAGCTAATATCAGGGAAGGTGCTGGACACATACCAATAATAAATAACTATTCCAACTCCAGTCAAGCTAATATCAGAGAGGGTGCTGGACACTGACCAATTACAAATTACTATTCTAACTCCAGTCATGCTAATATCAGGAAAGTGCTGGACACTGACCAAGTATAATTTACTATTCCTACTCCAGTCTTGCTAATATCAGGGAAAGTGCTGGACACTGACCAAGTATAATTTACTATTCCAACTCCAGTCAAGCTAATTTCAGAGAAGGTGCTGGACACTGACCAATTACAAATTACTATTCTAACTTCAGTCATGCTAATATCAGGGAAAGTGCTGGACACTGACCAAGTATAATTTACTATTCCTACTCCAGTCTTGCTAATATCAGGGAAAGTGCTGGACACTGACCAAGTATAATTTACTATTCCAACTCCAGTCAAGCTAATTTCAGAGAAGGTGCTGGACACTGACCAATTACAAATTACTATTCTAACTTCAGTCATGCTAATATCAGGGAAAGTGCTGGACACTGACCAAGTATAATTTACTATTCCTACTCCAGTCTTGCTAATATCAGGGAAAGTGCTGGACACTGACCAAGTATAATTTACTATTCCAACTCCAGCCAAGCTAATTTCAGAGAAGGTGCTGGACACTGACCAATTACAAATTACTATTCTAACTCCAGTCATGCTAATATCAGGGAAAGTGCTGGACACTGACCAAGTATAATTTACTATTCCTACTCCAGTCTTGCTAATATCAGGGAAAGTGCTGGACACTGACCAAGTATAATTTACTATTCCAACTCCAGTCAAGCTAATTTCAGAGAAGGTGCTGGACACTGACCAATTACAAATTACTATTCTAACTTCAGTCATGCTAATATCAGGGAAAGTGCTGGACACTGACCAAGTATAATTTACTATTCCTACTCCAGTCTAGCTAATATCAGGGAAGGTGCTGGACACACACCAATAATAAATAACTATTCCAACTCCAATCAAGCTAATATCAGAGAAGGTGCTGGACACTGACCAATTACAAATTACTATTCTAACTCCAGTCATGCTAATATCAGGGAAAGTGCTGGACACTAACCAAGTGTAATTTACTATTCCTACTCCAGTCTAGCTAATATCAGAGAAGGTGCAGGACACTGTCCAATTATAAATTTGTATTCCTAATTCAGTGTACCAATTATTGTAAAATGTCCTGTACACTAACCTATCCAAAGTTACTAATCCTACACCAGTTAATGTAATATTAAAGTATACCTATTATATAAAATTATGTTAATAATTAATATCTCTTCTAATTTTCCAATGTTATTAAAATGTTTTATATTATATAATTATTTACTAATAATTTATTCTCAATAATGGTTTTTAAAAACAATTATTTGTACATGAAATAACATTTCTAAAGTACATAAATACTAATGTTTGTTTGATAGATATTATTTTTTGATCATTAATTTATAGTTTGTACAATTTTTATATGAGTATAATAACATTAATAATGATATTTCATATCTATTTATTTAATGCAATTTTTTAATTACATTATTATTTGCAAATTTTTTATAAAAAATTATTTTGCACTCTTTTTATTCCTTACACAAAACTAAATTACTACTAGATTTTATAAGTTATTTGCAAACTAGTGGTAAATTTATTATTTTGCTAAATTATTTGCAAAAAATTTTTTTGCAATTATTTTTTTGCAATTTATATTTTGATCCCTTTCACTATTTTTATATTTTGGCAATATTTGTAAAATTTCATAATTTTTTACAACAATTATTTTAAATTACTCCCCACCCTTATCCCCTATTAACCCTACATCCCGCTCCTAAACTTTTACAATATATTTTTTATATTAAAATAATTTTGTGACTTATTTATAAATTGTACCATATATAAAAATGTTTTACTTTTTATTTTAAATTACTCCCCACCCTTATCCCCTATTAACCCAACATCCCGCTCCTAATAATTAACATTCATTTATATATTTTTTTTTAATTATTTCTTTCTTTTTTTTTTTTACAATTTTTCTCGATGTTGTCGATATTTTTTCCTTTTACTATATAATGATATTTTGTGTAGTCGATATTTTTGACTCGATATTTTTTTACTCAATATCTTTTTATCATTATTTTTTTCGATATTTTGTCCAACGATATTTTTTTTCCGATATTTTATTACTATCGATATTTTTGATACGATATTTTCTCCTATCGATATTATGGAGTCGATATTCTGCCTAGTTACCCATCAATCACCCAATTCAAGGAAACCAAATAAAACTGAAAGTAAATGCCACCTGCGATACTTCCAATGTAAAATATGGGGTCAAATGCCCATGTGGCAAACTATACATAGGAAAGACGGAACGTCACATCAAAGTAAGAATAACGGAACACAAATCCAACATTCGACTGAAAAACACTAAATCTATGCTAGCACTACACTTTGCTGAAGAAAAACACAACATTGCACAACTAAAATATCTGGTTCTGGAAAATGTGAAAAAAATGGAGGGAAGAGACAACACCAAACATCTCCTTCAAAGAGAGAACTTTTGGATATATAAACTTTGCACCCAGAGACCGAATGGTCTCAATAATAGAATTGAGCTTTCTTGTTACCTATGAACTTGCTCTCTTGATGCTACTTGGTATGACTGTGATAATTTAAAAGTCATGATGATTTCAGCTTTTGGTCTGTACTTATGTAACATTGTCATTGCAACATTCACTGACCTAACGGCTCACCACACTAAGGGACATACACCATGTCTACCATATTATTCCCAATATGGGGTTCGATTTGACCCTTTACAACCACAAATATTTTTTCAACTCCGTTTATTTTTTTCATTTATTTTCACATCACACTTATTATATGATTAGAACTTCAAGCTAGTTTTAACAACTTGTTCAGTGATTACTAACGTCCAGTCTTAATTTGCACGCATGCCGACAATTTAGTCTTTTCACAGTGGTTATGCACCACGTGATCGCGAACAACACTGACCGAGTATAAGCAATGGCGAACGCTCTACTATGTGGCGTCCACACACGAGGAAGAACGTATGATGCTGCAAGCGATAAACGCTAACATCCGCAAACAGGTTAGTTTATTGCCAAACCCCGATCGATATAAAGCCTAAAATTAGAACGATCACCACTGACATCTTCCCTATCTCTACCCACAGCACACAGACAACCACGAGTAAAGGCAGATATGTAAGTTATACGCTGTAGAGCGCTCTTTTTTTCGTTGTTTAGGCTGCTTATGATTAATGTTGTACTGAATGCTGACCATGTCTAAGCCAAACAGTAATACTATGTTGTGAGCCAGCACACGCTATGTCAGTTATACTATTTAGATCACTGCAAATGATATCATGACTTGACAACAAATGACATTATGATTTATTATTTCGTTCCTTTATAGTGTTTTTCCCTGATGACGGGCTATATAACGGCCCGAAATGCATTGGATATTATGAAAAAACAATGATGTCTCACTAATTGAGTAGTATTGATTACTACAATATGAACTTTGTTGAGAAATAACAACAAGAATAAATTCATTTGTGTTTACACCACGGAGAAAATTTGTGTGGAATCCTCTTATTTCAGTGAGAGGAAAAACGGAGTTCCCCCAGGGATGGTCCCAGTGATCCACTGGTACCACTTTCAATTGTTCACATAGGGCGTTTCTAGGGGCAACAACGCCACCTGCGGAGAACCGAAAAAACAACAAACATTGAATAAAAGCTGCTGTGCATCCACCCACATAACTTCTTTGCTCCTGAGATTGACCACATAGCTGACACTCATTAGACACTGGGTGGGTCGACTATGGCGGTATGAAATCCAGCTATGAAAAGTTTCCCATCCTAATAAGGCAATAATTAATTTTGTAATGCACAGCAAACGTGTCTGTAAGATATTTTTGAAGCTTTCTTTCATTGTAGCTTCTCTGTATGTGATGAGCATGCTTTCAGACCATAAGGGCCCAGCTGTCTATTACAAATGAGCTTTTTGAATTGCTTTAATGCCTTTTTAAACTTTTAGTGTGGAAGATTTTAGTTCCAAAGAGCCATAGATGCTTTATGATTCAGTGCATCATGAAAGGCGACAGTCCAAAGATTTTGAAATGCTATATAGTTTGTTATAGATGCCTCCTGCGAAATTAGATTTTTCAGTGTAGCATGTAAGTATTTAGGAGTGAAGGCCTTTTGTGCCAGGACATTATCACATAACATGAATTCCAATCTGATCTGAGCTGCTGCAGAATGGCTTGTGAGTTTAAATAATGCTCTAAACACTTGGCTCTGAGATTTATTCGGAAAAGTTCCCAGTTTCCTGGGGAGGCTTCCGAGCTGTATGCCAACATGGGGATTAATTTGGCTTTTACTATTTTCAGCAAAGGTTCTTAAGTAGATTGCTTGATGTGTTTAAACATGGATTGAAATGCAAACAGTAGCGATGCAGTCTTTGGCTTAAGAGTATTTTCATGGGTTAAATGCCCTTCCTTATCATCTAGCCAGCATCCAAAGTACTTGAATCTAAAGGGTCTGGAAAAACGGTGTTTGTTTAAATGGCATGTTCCGAGTTTGTTTTTTGTTTCCATCCCAAGATTACAAGGTTAGTCTTCTTGAAGTTCATTGTCATATTGTTATATGGTTCTATGTGAAAATAAGATGTCTAGCAGCCTTTGTAATCCCCTCGCTGTTTGGCTCAGCTGAACAATGTGATCAGAGAAGTGATGTGACGATGTGCAAGTTTTGGCACGCCACTAACAACCACATCAATAGCAGGGACCAAGTCGCTCATCAATAGGTTAAAGAAGGCTGGGGCCAAAACACACCCTTGTTTGACTCCTTACTCTATCCTGATCCTATTGGAGACTGTTGAGGTATTGTCGAGATTGACTCTGGCCCATGTTTTGGAGTAGAGTAATTGGATGCCTCCGAGCATCAGTTCGGGGATGTCCCAATTTTTTAATTTTGACCAGAGAAGCTCCCGTTGGACGTGAACAAAGACCTTGTTGTAATCTACAAAACAGTTGTTTTTTCCAGATCTGTTTTGACACTTTCATCTTGATTGCTACTAGGTTATGAGTGGTGCCCAGCATGGGTTTGAATCCAGTTTGGTTGAATTATATCAGGTGTTTTGAGCTGGCCCAAGCTTCTAGGTCTTCTAATAATAGAGAAGCAAAATATTTAGCTTCGACATTTAGAAGAGCGATGAGGCGATAGCTCTCGGGGTTTACCACTAGGTCATTTTTTCATAAATGGGGTGCAGGATTGATCTTTGCCAAGAAGAGGGGACAGTGTCTGTGATGAGACAAGTTTCAAGCAGCCTTACAAATAGTTTTTTTATTATTGTATTGTATTGCATTTTAAGCCGCAGAGAAAAACAACACACATACAATAATACAAAAGAAAAGGAAATAACACAAATGTGGATCACTTAAATCGAAAGCAAATATGAAACTTAACAGTGTCGATACAGATCATGGCGGCGAGTAGACGGAGAGCAGATGAGACATGAGTGACATGACAGCTGGAGAGAAAACAAACACAATTGAATGATAAGGCGGGTACAATACTGTTATGAGGAATGCAAATGGACATAAGAACATCACAGGATAATACAAAATCTTCTGCAGTAACATTCTATGGCATGGATTTTACAGAGATTAACCACAATCATATATTAGTCTTCTGGAGCAGCTGCAGAGGCTCGTTGCGCAGCTTGATTTTGAGCAAACCTACCCCAAAAACTCTTTGTACGATTACAAGGAGGGAGCATATCGTTATAAACATCAGATTATTGCAGTAAACCATATTGTGTTCCCACTCTGCCACAGTGGGCACAGGGCCCCTCATCCATCGCATTGCCAGCCGACGCTTGGCAAGGAGAAGACCGATTGCTACCAACTTACGTACATTTTTCTTAAAGGGTTTAGTATAACCTAGGAGCGCCTACAGGGGATCCGGAGTGAGGGATAGCCCAAGTATGTCATTCAGCTTCTGAAAAATTGTTTCCCAATAATGTTCTACCTGTGGACACTGCCATGCCTGATGAAAAAACCCAGCATGCGGCATGTGACAGCACTCACAGTGCAGTGTCCCTCAATCCATAACCAAAAAGACTCAAAGGGGAGTGATAAACTCTGTTTAAAAATGTAAAATGGACAAGCCAATGACAACCATTATTAGAGATCTTACGGGTAACCTCACAACATTAGAACCATACTTCATCCGTAATAAGAACGCCAATATCTAGCTGCCAGGCCTGTCTAACCCTGCTAAGGGAGGGAGTCTTAGTGACCAGGGCTGAGGCATATAGTTTGGAAATTAACTTGCACAGGGTCTGAGTGCAGCCTTTCAAATGGTTATGACCAAAATTTGATATCCAGTTTACAAACTGAAGCAGGGATTCCATTTGGTCCGGGGTACCATCACCTCTGCTTTTTAAAATTAGGATGGCGATCCTTTTAGCCTTGCTAAGTGGTGCGTATGCTTTTTAACATTCTCCGGGTTTCTAGGAGTTTGGCCAATTTGAGTCTGCAAGTCTTGGATGTTTGAGGAGCTGGATTTAGTTTTGTACAGGATGCTGATGTGGTGAGAACAACTTTCTGCATTTACGTTGTTTCCTTTATGTCGAGGATGGGCGCTTTCACTCTTTTGTCGTTTTATTGTAATCCAGAAGGCTTTAGATTTTTTTGTTTGACAAACCAATAATAATACCAGCTTTAATGCTTCCTGATGGCTCGTTTTTGCTGCCAGATGGAACGTTTGTATATCCCCTGAAGATTTTTGATTTCTTCCAGAGAGACAGTGTTTGATCCGGTTTTTAGCAGTCTGAACTTTTTCTTTTTTTTAAGGCGTGTTTCAAGATTTTGAGATCACATGTGAACCGTGGCTACATTAGAATAGCTCTTGCGTGGCCAGAGCCCCAGCCGGGCTGCTGAGTGTAGGTAAGGACTAGAAGGAAACTGTTCAGAAATGGTTCCCAGTCTTCAGTTGTGTGACATGGTGGGGAAATATGATTGTGAAGTGTAGTTTTCCACATCGAATATTTCGAGGAAGTGTCCATCAACCATTTGATACCCTTTCAGTTTTAATGCGGGCTTCCTGAGCCAATCATCTCTAATGTCACGAGGGCCTCAGTAAGATGCTCTAAGGACAACTGCTGGGGAAGTTTGTTGCTTTCACAGCGTATTTGGATTGCGAAGGATTTTACATGACTTATCAGTGGATTTGAACAAAACGTGCAGCCTATGATCGCCTCACTGTGGCTGGCTGATCCTCAGAATAGCGACAATTTAAGGCATGCAGATACATGTCCTCAAGGACAGCTAATAGAGCTTGCCCTGTAAAATGAGTTCTTTGAAGTGGCTTGATCTGCGAGGGTATTGCCCCTGTGAGTCCACTAATGCAGAAGAAGGGTTTTGAGAGGGATTATCAATTAAATGTAGGTTACAATCACCGTTTAACAATGAATGGTCATTTGGATGAGTTAGTCGGATCTCTGCAATTAGAGCTCCAAAGATTTGATGTTTTGCTTCTTTTCCTGGTTCTGCTGGGTGAATGTACACATTTAGTAGTATTTGGCTTACTGCTAAGGGATGTTGGCTCCAATTTTTGATTAAGACGCCTAGAAAGTTGTGATGGACGGTGGGATAAATGGAAGCATCGAAATACCAGCTTAATGATAGATAGATGGGTAAGCCGCCCATGTTGTGACCCTCAATAGAGTTTGCGGTAACCTTTGTGCATCATGATTCCTTAATGCATATGATATCAAGTGATGTTAAAAAAAAGATTTTGCATTTGGGTCTGTTAAAAAAAAAAAAATCCAAGCCCAGCCACTTTCAAGGACTGTAAGCTCATGGGTTTGGATTCACTCTGCGTTTTCAAGGCTGGAGGTACATGTATTTTGTACTTAAGTCATTTTGACGAAGGACCTGCCAAAGTTGCTGCGAACCAGCCCCACTCCTCTTGCTGATTGTGCGGTGCTGGTGAGATGAACTTGCAGAATCTTCCTTCTTAGGCATTGGTGGAAACGATCAAACCTTGTTTGTGGTTGACCACAATTTAATGAAGAGGACCTGTTGCGTTTCTAAGAAGTGTTGAAGTACGTGGCATTTGTTTCCGCCTGCTATGGTTTGTATTATTCGTTGGATAGGGAGGATCCTGTTTTAAATGGCATTCTGGATCTTGCTGAAAGAGGGGGTGAGGAGTTCGAACCTTCAAAGGCAGAGTGATCAAATTCCCCCATTCCTCTAGAAGAGTGTGAATTTCATATATGATAGTTGGCTGCTAAAAGAGTTGTCCACATCACATCTGTTGCTTCTTTATGGGGGAATAAGGTTAAGGAGATATACTGGACACAATTGATATCAGTGGAGTTTAAGTTTTGGAATTTCAGGTGAGAAGCTAGATCCTTTGGAGATCCACTCCGGATGTGCTATTGTACTTAAACGGGCAGTTAGTCATAATGAGATGTTTTGGTTTTGAGCCATGGTTACTTTAGGCACCGATGTTATTGAGGTCACCTGATGCATACTTGTTATCCTGTTGTTCTGTTGTTGACTTGAGTGTCGATGCAAACATTCAGGCAGCTGGCTGATCCCTTTGAAGTCTTGCCTAGACTTGCTCCACTGTAGAGCTTTGCTAGATTTATTTCCCAGAGTGAGAGCAGCCAGGACCTTGTTTGGTGATTTATCATTAATAAGCTGGGGCTCCTGAAATGGTGGGTCTAGTGGAATGATGGAGATTTGAGTTAAAGTTTCTGTGGTGTCCGATGGGTGTTTCTTAACAGTGACTTGAAGTGAAGCTACTTTGGTGGAATACTCAATGGCATTGTGAAAATATTGTTGGTGTTGTGGGCAGTTTAGAGCTAGGTTGACCTGCCTTATGCTTGTCAATCAGTTTGACTTCCTGGAGTAGATCACTGACTATCGTTGGTAGGACAAATAATTTGTCTGACAGAATTGCGCAGCCACAGTCTTGAGGACTTTGTTTATTGATATGTGAAGGTGTGGGGTTGCTAAAGTTGTGAGGGTTAGATATCAAACTGCTGATGGTGGTGTTCAGACACTCAAAACGAAAAACAATGGATGATGTCTACTGAGCTAGTGCTTCTAACAGAGTGATTTCAATGTCAAATTTATTTGATTGATACTCCAGTGCTATGACTGTGGATTCTAAGGTGCTTATCAGTTGTTGCCAGGTCCTTACGTCAAAAGGTAAGGTTAGGCTGCCATTTTGGGTTGGCGATTCAACGCGAAAGCTGCTAACAAATTATAATTCATGTGAGAGACAGAGGCTGAAGAAGCGGAGATGGAATCCTTCTAGACGGCTTTGAATTTGCAAAATTGTCTGTGATTTGTTGAAAACAGGCTCTTTTAGATTGCAGAAAAAGGGGTTTAGTTGATGAAGCGACATTGGATGTACCAATATTAATGCAGTTTTTTTGGAGCCTCAGGAGTTTTGAGAGGCATCGGGTCAGCACTTAAATTCAAGGGTGGCTTAACTACCTGAGCAGTTTGGTGAACAATTTGTGCATGTGATTGAAAAATTGAAGAGGACCTGGGTATTTGTTGCTTTGTTGATTCATTCAAAATTGCTTGACTAGATTGGGGGTGGGGTTTGCAGTTCTGTTGCGTTTGGTGGGTTTATTATATGAGTCCGTGATATTGACTGTGGTGTTGTATTGGTGAGTTGATTAGTTGCTTTTTCCACTGCCCGAGTTGTGGGATCATCAGTGATTGAAGAGTGGGAAGGACTTCTCTGCCCTCCTCCGCTGATGGATAAAGAAAGGCACTATCATTTGTCATGTAAGTCAATTTTTATATCTTATTTTTCCAAAGCTTGGGCCATAGGTCAAAATTTCTAGATGCTTGCTCTGTAAGCGGTGATACCAATGGGTTGGCTTTTAATAGTTCGGGGTTTGTTCTCTGACTTTAGTGACTGTGGGGCACACTTTGGGGCGCATTGGATCTTTTAGCGCTGTGAAAGGTGGGTGGTTTCTCTTGTTCTGCCCGACCTCATTGTTTTGGGGAGAATTTTCAAGTTTCGGTATCACTAGGATGAAAGCACTTAGTTACTTCCCTCGCAGGGTTTGTGATGAAAAGATGAAGCACTTTTGCACTTAACTGCACTTTGTTGCGGTGCAGTGCGATGCCTAGTTGGCAGAGGGGTAAATGTCTGCGGGGGTGAATGGTGGATCTCCTCTAAAGTCTATATAGCCTTATGTTTTAGCTGGATATCGGATGACATCATGGATCGGCGCAAAGGAACTGGCTGTGGGGGTGAGTAGAGACTCTCGGAGGTGCACCACAAGCTGCACCCAGATGTACCTGGGCCACTTGTATGGGGAAATTACAGTGCGCTCACTCTGCAGTGGTCACCTACTGGTCACCACGCTCACCCTCTGTAGTGGTACGTGAGTTGTAGATTGTGGATTGAAGATTGTATGTTAAGCTGGGCTTCCTAATGCACACAGGTCTTTGGATCCATGGAGATTGAAAACACATTGCCCCTCCGACCTGCAAGGAGCAGGTTTGCCCATTCGGTCAGGGTTTGGCAGGGGTCCACATTTAAAGAAAGCCTGTGGATACTTCACCTTTTATTAGTCAATTTTAGGAGGCTCCTTTAAGCTACATAGGACTGCATAAAATATCGGTGACAGTCCTGGGGGCCATTGGCAAAGAGTTCGGGAGCTGGTAAGCAGGTGAGCGAGCTGGCAGCATGCAGTGGGGGCTGGGCGAGCTGGGGAGCTGTGGGTGTGGCGCGTAGGATGAAAAGCGGGCTCCTCATCAGTGCAAGATGCACCGTCCCAATGCCGGCCACCTCCACCCATGGAGGAAGCGCTGCTGTCCTGGTATTACTTCCACACTGGTTGGAGCAGCTACGCTGCCTTCTCGCTCCCCCTTGCAGAAGTTTGGACACAGCTGCCTCTTGCCTTGCTTTGATTGCTTCACACTCCCACTAGGAACCGCAACTCCTCCAGCAGAAAGCGAGGGGAGCGGAGGGTGTAGAGTGGAGACACAGGGAGAGGATTTTGTACGGTGACATTGTACAATCTCGGTGGGGTTCACGGAGTGTAGAAGGAAAGGCTGTAAAATGTCAACACAACAAAAGTTTAATATCTGAACATGAACTGTAAAATATATCAGCAGTTGAAAAAGCACAAATAAAGTATGATTTTTGGCAAGTCTAAAATAAGATGGAAACAAATATTTTAATCCGATCTGATCAAATTGAGGCACTGTACCTGATGAAGGACAAATTATAATTATTTGTTAAATCTGATTTTCACACATTGTTTGTGTATTAAATTGTGTAAAGGGGCTGCAGCGCGGCGTAATTAGTGCATGCTGTGTCAGCCGTAATTAGTACGCGACTCGGGTGTTAGTTTTATCGCATGGTCCCGACTGCTAAAGTTGGGCCACGGCTCCTTATTTTATACCAGCACATGTCACAGCGCTAACACGTAATCTTCGGGCATGGGTAGACTGAACCGCTACCCCATCGGAGAACATTACATTCCTTTCAACCTTTCTTAAACATAAACAAAACATCAACAGGTTGATCTTTTACCAGTTCCGAGTGGGCCGTCTGCTCTCAGCTCCTACCCAGTCACAGGTCACAGTCCGCTGCAAGTCTTTGGTTCTGCACAGCATGAATCCTGCCAGACAGGAGGAGAGAGCCGGATTGCTCCTCAGGCCGTATCTGGAATGCCCTACCCGTGATGACGATAGGGATGACGCATTTCCTGCAAGACCTTGCCCTCCAGGGATCTCGGTGGGGAGTTGGACAGTCCCCCGTCCACAGTTCCGAGCGGTGATGGTGTTCCGCGGTCAGATCTGTCCGGCCCATCCATGAGGATAGTTCCTTGGCCATCTTCTACCTCCTCAGCCACTCTCTGCTGACTTGGACCAGCCTCCATACTTTCCAGTATTGGAAGTTTGGGAGTTCTAGCATGGACCTTTTTGAAGAACGATGCATTCCGTGTGAGTTCTTCTGTTCCTCTCTGGGCTGTTACCATCGTGCCTGTTCGGTGAGTCACTGTCCACGGACGCTGCTCAAACGGGAGACGGAATTTGCTCCCTTGGTGTCTGTCTTTGACATAGACCCTGTCCCTTTCTTGGATGGTCGATGCTTTTGCTCTCCGGTTGACACTGGCCTGGATGTTGGCACTGGTCCTTTTGGCTAGGACCCTTGTAGTGTCGATCTGGGAAGGGGACCAGTTTGGATGATGGGAGATAGTGTCTCGCACCACTCTACCCATGCTTGCTGGTCCCGGTGCCCTCTCCGTCGTGAGATGAGGCATCAATCTGTATTCCCTCAGGAAGCTATAGATGTCTCTATCCAGGCACGCTTCCTCGGCATGCACAATGCGAATAACTTTGTTGAGAGTGCTCATGAGCCTCTCTACTTCCCCATTTGCTTGGGGCCAGCGCAGTGTTACTTTCCGATGTTGAATGCCCCAAGATTTGAGATAGTCGGCAAACTCTTGTCCCTGAAAGGGTGGGCCATTGTCCGTCTTCACCACCTCAAAGATAATGTGAGTTGCAATGATCTTCTCTACTTTGGTGATTACTTCAGTGGCTGTTGGGTCTCCGACGATTTCTATATCGGGGTATTTCGTGTAGTCATCTATGACCACGAGGGCATAGCGCCCATCTGGAAGATGCCCAAAGTCTATACCGATGCACTCCCATGGTCATTGGGGGTTGTCTACAGTGATGACAGAGTGAGGACGATCCAGTTGGCCTGACAACTGGCACCATTGGCACGTTTTGACCGTCTGCTCGACCATCGGGTCCATCCCCTGGAACCACACTTTCGCTCTCAGCCGACCTTTCAACTTCACCACACCATGGTACCCTCGATGTGCAAGATTCACCGCCTGTTGAGCAAGGCTTGACGGGATCACTAACCTTGGACCTCTAAGCAGGCACCCACCGCCGTCAACAGAGAGTTCGTCCTTGATTCGCATGATTGACTGAAGCATGGTCTTCGCTTGGGATGTTTGTCGGATCATCGTGGTCTGAATGGAGCACCAGTCATTCGTCCGAACTGCGAAAATGGATAGTTGCAGACACTCATCCTTCTGAGTGGCTTCCACTCTGGCTTCAAGGCTTATTGGAAGTGATAGGGACCTTTCCGTTATGAAACAGACGTATTCCTCAGTGTCTTCGGCATCCCCTTCCTCTGCTTTGGTTGCGGTCCTCGTGTGTCTCGAGACGTAGTCTGCTAGGTTATATGAGCCAGGTTTGTACTCTACACGATAGTCAAATCCTTGCAGTTGAAGAATCCATTTTTCTATCCTCGGAAGGGGGCTTTGATGCTGATCCTTGAAACAGGGGTATGAGGGGCTTGTGGTTGGTGGAAACTGTAAATGGGTGGCCATATACATAAATATGGAAATGCCGACAGGCCCAGTGGATGGCAATTCTATCTGAGAGTAGTGTTGCTCAGTTTCTGTCAGGGAACGGCCCGCATAGTCAATCGGAGCCCACTCGTCATTGCTTTGTTGTTGCGTTAGCATTGCCCCTAGCCCAAAGGGGTTGGCATCAAAGGAGACGCTGGTGGGCTGGGCCGGGTCAAAGTACGACAGTGTGGTGTCAGCCAAGAAGGGCGCTTTAGTGTCTTTGAAAGCTTGTTCTTGGTCGGGGCCCAACTGCCACTGGGTGTTGGACTTCATCAGCTCCCTGAGGGGCTTCGCGATGGGGGTTGGATCCGGGATGAAACGCCCGCAGGAGTTTACCACAGGCCACTCACAGTCACCAGCTGATCAAGAAAGCAGTGTGAGCGCTTCACTGCCTCGCCGCCAGTGTGAAGGGGCCGCTACGAGGGGTAATTAGTGCGCGCTGCAGTGGCCGCAATTAGGACACGTCTCAGGTGATTAGTTTTATCACGTGGTCCCGACTGCTGAAGCCGTGCTACGCCTCTTTATTTTATACCAGCACATGGCGTCATGCGCCAGCGCTAACACATAATCTTCAGGCGTGGTTAGACTGAACCGCTACCTCGCCGGAGAACATTACAAATTGCACAGTTGTTAAAACTGTATGTCTGTGCAAATTTAGTAGTCATTTCTGTGGAAATAGTGCTGTCTGTAAATGTCTTTGTCCTATCACACAGAAGCTCCGTACCTCCGAGATTTTGGAGGGCGCCGGGGCTTCCTGAATGTCTTGCACCTTGTCCGAGTATGGGGCCTATCTTTTGTCCGAGAGCGTGTAGCCAAAGAAGCTAATTTTGTTCTTCAAGAATGGGCACTTTTCTTTTTGCAGGGTGAGGCTGGACTCTTTGATCCACTGAAGCACGCTGCGGAGTCTTTGGTAGTGATCCTCCACTGACGAGGCATATACCAACAGGTCGTCACTCACATTCCTTGACTTTTTGTCGTAGGTGGAACGATATGCACCTATGCCTCAGTGCTACCGGTTGAACTGACTGGTCAATGTGGAGAGAGACTTCCTTCCCTTTCAGGCATCCAATTCCTGCATGATGTCGCTAGTTCCGCTTCCTGGACCGCAAGAGCAAATGAGATCTTCTGCTGTCTGACTGCTTACCAGCATTCTTCTTCCTTCTTTGGTCAGGTATACTGTGCCTAATTTCTGTTTTGAAGCATCCCGAGAGTGGGATGGGGGTCTTTTGTCCGTAGGAAAATACTCGAATCTTTGCTTTGCGTAATGGTGGGCGCGGATTGGTTGTATAGTTTGGCGGCCATCAGTTCGATTGAGGCTCCTGTGTCTATGGTGGCCTGCAGGTCTTGGTGGTGAATCTGGATCCGGCACTTTGGGAGATGGCGTCTTTTCGGTGGCAGTTGATTCACTACGAATACATAAAGGACGGGGTAAACTCCTGTGTCATCGTCGTCCATGTCTTTGCTGTCTTGCGATTCAGCTACAGTCTGAGCATCTCTTTCTGGGGCTTCAACAATCTGCACACTGCCGCAAAATGGTTCATCCATCCACAGGCCGTGAACCTCTTTCCTTTTGCTGGGCAGTCTTGCATGTGGTGGGGCGTGCCCCCGCAGTAGCCACATTCTTTCTTTCTGTCTTGCGGACGCTTTCTCGGGCTTTGGCGCGACTTGGCTTTCACAATGTTCACCTTCTCCGGCACCTGTTCCGTCTTGATGGAGGGGTGGAGGGCGGCCTCCATGTTCTTTTGACTGTCCCAAGGTGAGGATATCAACCAAGGACTTGTCAGATTCTTGGAGGATGTTCTCTCTGAGTTTTGATGAGTAGCAACCTTGTGCTAGATAGGTCCTGATCTCCCTTGTTCATCCTGGAAGCCGCACGTGCTGGCGAGCTCTTTCAGACGCCCATGGAATGTGTCTAACGACTCTTCCACTTCCTGTTTGGCCTGGTGAAAAATGAATCTTTCATAGTCTTTGTTCGGCATCAGCACAAAGTGCGCATAAAGAGCATTGAGCAGAGTCACATACGTTTTGGGGGTAGCCTCTACCAGCGTTTTGTAGAAACGGTGTATGTCATTGCCCCCTAGGTGGAGGAGCATCAACCTGCGCCTGTCGCAAGCTATACCTGCCCCTTCAAAATAGATTTGGAGAAGATCAGTCCAGTCCCACCATCTAGGGGTGAGGGAGGAGGGGGCACCGTCCACTACGAAAAGCTCGATCCTCGGGATCGATGCCATCCTGACGCATTCGTGGCCACACCTCGCGGCACGTGCACTGGCTTTCTACTGGACTGGGGTGGCATCCACCTGGCCGAGATCGACTGTGGCGCAGTTGGGTCTTGTCACCGCATGTAGTGGGTACTTAGCTTGTCCTCTTCCTCGACTTCCTCAAGGGAGCGCTAGGGGTCAACCGCGTGCCTGGACTGGATGAGGGGCTAAGGGTGGACAACTTGCCCAAGCGCAGGTACTCACAATGGATGTAGTACCTCTTCTAGTGGCAGCAGGCTTGCACTGTCTGAATGGCTCCTCGCAAGGCTACTGGGTCTTGATGATAGGCAGTAGGCTGGCTCACAGTGTGGCTGCAGGGCCTTATTTCATGGCACAGGCCACTCACGGTCACCAGCTGATCAAGAAAGCAGTGTGAGCGCTTCACTGCCTCGTCGCCAGTGTGAAGGGGCCGCTACGTGGGGTAATTAGTGCGTGCTGCAGTGGCCGCAATTAGGACACGTCTCAGGTGCTTAGTTTTATCACGTGGTCCCGACTGCTGAAGCCATGCTACGCCTCTTTATTTTATACCAGCGCATGGCGTCATGTGCCAGTGCTAACACATAATCTTCAGGCGTGGGTAAACTGAACCGCTACCTCGCCAGAGAACATTACAAATTGTTCAGTTGTTAAAACTGTATGTCTGTGCAAATTTAGTAGCCATATCTGTGGAAATAGTGCTGTCTGTAAATGTCTGTGTCCTATCACACAGTGCTTTAGTTGCATATGTGCAACTGTGCTTTAAAATACACCGCAGGCTACACACCACATCTTTACCACTCTCATGTGGCATGGACGTGGCTCATCTACTTCACTTGTTCTTAGTGTGAAGCATTGCTTTTTCACAATCCCTATGAATTCAGTGATGTAACCTGGTAGCACCCCCAATCTGATAATTATTCCAGCACCACTGTAAATAAGGCAGTCAGAATGGACGGAGGTGGCAGCACAGGCACAACCCTATTGTTTCACAAAATGTTAGGAAACGAGAATTGGAATTGATTGATTAGTGATGATAGATCAGAGTTCCCTGCCAAACGGAACGCTGGTCATCAATCCATTCTTGAAAGAAGTATGTGGATTCGAGCTACTGCGGAACTAAAAACAGCTTTTGAAGCTTGCAAGATCGGGTTGCAATGAGTTAATTGAACATTATGTTGAGTTTACAACGCTGGGATATTACATTACTTGATTGGCACTTTGCCACTTCAGAAAAAAACAAGAAACCTTTTGAATACCTGGAAATAACATAGAACAATACAAAGACAGATGGCTTACTCCCGATGAAACACATGTAAATGTGGCTCGGTCGAAATGTCGAGGCTACATTTTTCATTGTATTTAGAGGTGGGACTGCAGAATTTGGCTACTCCACATTATTTTTGTAACACAGAGTTCAGCCCAAATTTCTGTGATCTGGATTTTCTCCCTCCTATCTTCAGAAATGCAAGAGAGATTTGGCGACCACCAGCACCACTTTCTGAAGCGGGCACTCACAGTCAGAGGGCTGCTTAGTCTTTAGCTCCGGAACCAGATGGATGGTTCTAATGCTCAGAGTGGTGATGCCAATGATGATTAGATGCAATCTTTTTTTGGTTTATAGTCATCACTTTAAATTTGTCTAGGTTGATGCTTAGACCTTCATTAGCCGAGAAACTTTGGGTTGTGTCTAGTAGATGTTGAAGTCCAATAGGAGTATGTCTGATCAATACAAGATTGTCAGCATAGAGTAGATTGAAAAGTGAAAGCCGTCCCATCCATGGGGTCTGTGGTTTACAGCTGTGCAACTCTGTGGATAAGTCTGCCATAAAAAGGTTGAACAGAGTTTGGGCCAATACGCACCCTTGTTTCAGTCCCTTTGTTGTTGGTTTTTTTCTGGACATACAGTCACAAGCTCGAAGCTTCCCTTTGACCCAGGTGTCAGTGTGTAAGAAGATCAGCTAGTTTAAGAGAGCAGGTGGTATATTTCTTTTATTGAGTGTATCCCACAGTTTCCTCCTGCCTATGTTATCGAAAGCTGACTAGTATTCCATAAAACACATGAAGAGTGGTAAGTTTTTTGCTTTTACAGCATCTATTAGAAGGGACAGGGCCAATATATTTGTAGCAGTTCCAATGCCCTTGAGGAAACCTGTCTGGTTAATGGGGATGGCTGATTTTTCAAATGCCCAATCTGTGAGGTCATCCAAGACAAGGCCAGCATAGTGTTTAGCATTGTTGTCTATTAAGTTTACCAACCTGAATCTTTTTGCTTCATTCTTATTGCCTCTCTTGTATATTGGGGATATGATGGACCCCCTCCAAGTAGCTGGTATGCTTTCTCCTCCTGAGATCTGTCAGAAAAGTGGTAATAGGGCAGCCGCCTACTAGTCCAGGTCTTAATCAGGATCGGTGGGATCCCGTTGGGACTCGGCACACCCTCCAGCCTGCCTTTTGCTATCCTGATATTAATCTTTTTGACTGAAAATGAGAAGGAAGCAGTTGCTAGAGATTTAGTTTGGTCAGGCTATGTGCCCCCAGATATATACTTGGGCTTTGACTTCCCAAATATAGATCATTCAGATTCTGTGTTAAGGTGTTGCCAAAGGTGGGATCCCCAGGTTTCTAAATGTGAATTACTCTCTGTGTGTATTTGGATTCTGTTAGCTGTTTATAATGCACCATAATCTTGCGCTATTCTTGGTCTTTGAATCATACAATAGCTTGGCCCACAGCTTCCCTTTTTGCTTGCTAGATTATCTTCTTCTTCTTTAGTTTTAGTTGCATTAGCTCCTTCCGAACAATGGAGTTGGGGCCTGTTAGCCGGAACCTCCGTAGCATTCTATGTATTGCTTTCTTGAGCTCCCTTAAATTGGAGTTAGATAATTGGGTGGCTTATTTAGTGGTTGAGGAGGGATGCTTTTTTAAAGAGTTTCCCTTGATGAAGAACAAGGCCCTTCCATTGCTCAATGCTTTTCTCCTACCTTTTTAGGTCTCGGTAATATCCGGTCGGCAGACCGGAAGTCCGAGATTTAATTTTGTTTAGTAAGGCTTCAGAACCCGCCTCCCTGCCCTGTCTCTCCACCATTGGCTGGCTTCCTAAACGGAGGCCAGCCATTGGAGGAGAGAGCCGTCCCTCCAAAGAAGCCCCGTCTTTTTCGGAATCGGGGGCGTGATTTTTTGCGTTCTTTAGCCCTGTGACGTCGTCCGTCACTCAGGACAGCAAAACCAAGCCCCCGAATCCGAAACTGGCCGTGTGTTCAATATATATGTGTATATTATGTTGTATACGATATTTAAACACCTCTATGTAGTAAGTAATATAAACCTGCGAAGTAAAGGCACTCCTGATGTAAAAACATGCGCTTATTTGAATTCCCCAGTCAGGATAGTTGAGCCGGTGCTCGCTGATGCCTCCAGCCTGTAAACACGAGATGGGCATGAGGCAAGCAGTGCACACAGTAATCAGGCTGTGGGGAGGGAGGGCACGCAATACACGGTTGGTTCTCGGTTGTTGTAAAACATCCACACGCACACGACCTATACAGAAATCCCCCCCTGACGAGAAAGCAACCCTGGTGGGAGCTGGGGGTTGTGTACCCGAGGTGGACAGTAATGCCCAGACTGCCACATGTGGTCAAGAGGGGAGAAACCAACATGTGAACCCAGTGACGCTGCCTCTGCGTGGGATGTTGAGACGCAGCGTGCGCCGTCCACCTGCGCCCCTTGGGACGGTGATGCGCAGCGTTGTAGCGGACGGTGCCATCCCGTGATACCGAGCTCGGATGCTTCTCAGCAGTGTTTGGGTGGGCCCCAGCGGACACCTAAGCTGGGCCCTTGGCTGTGCGCCCAGAGCCCCGGCCCATTGTGTCAGTCGCAGAGAGGGCAGACGGGGTCTCGCAGGTATGTTTGCAATCTGGCGGCTGGGTTGGTGCGCTGGCACACACTGACACACACCGTCCGCTGTGCCACCGTCCTGCACTTTGCCCCGATCTTATCTGACAACACAACTAAGCCTGGAGCTGGAGGGGGACGGCTCGTGCCTCACTCTGGGCCAGCCCCGGCGGACTTTGGAAGAATCTTTGCCCCGGCTCAGGTGGAAGAAAACAACAAACCACAGCAGGCAGCGTCCCAGACTTGAGAGCTTCAGTCTGGGAACCAACAGCTGAACAAGGTTGAAGTGCATTGACAGATCTGTGTGCAAGTCTCTGTGTTGGGAAAGCAAGGCTTGCTGCAGGTTACGTCCGTGGTGCACCCAGCACAGCTAACTGTATGTTGGTGCTGAAATAGTAAGGGGCGAAGCAGAATTGAGGTGCGTTGACAGAGCTGTGTGTAGATCGCAACTTCAAAATTTTGGACAATGGACCCGAAAACAACTGTGCGTCACTGGTAACGTTAATCACCAAAATATTAACTCTGCAAAGAAATCTTGTTTGCAAATCTCCGTAAACTCCCCTTGTCCAGTGAGGCCTCCCTTAACAGTGGGATAAAAGACAACAGAACAAAGATCGGAGCTGCACCACTAGCAAATGGACATATAACCAAGTTAGAAGGCAGAATCGGAACTCAGAGATTTATTGTTGTTTAGTGTTGAGGGCAGAGTGTTGAGGGCAGAGTGTTGAGGGCAGAGTGTTGAGGGCAGAGGGCAGAGTGTTGAGGGCAGAGTGTTGAGGGCAGAGGGCAGAGTGTTGAGGGCAGAGGGCAGAGTGTTGAGGGCAGCGGGCAGAGTGTTGAGGGCAGAGTGTTGAGGGCAGAAGGCAGAGTGTTGAGGGTAGAGGGCAAAGTGTTGAGGGCAGAGGGCAGAGTGTTGAGGACAGAGTGTTGAGGCAAGAGTGTTGAGGGCAGAGTGTTGAGGGCAGGGGGCGGAGTGTTGAGGGCAGAGTGTTGAGGGCAGAGGGCAGAGAGTTTAGGGCAGAGTGTTGAGGGCAGAGTGTTGAGGGTAGAGGGCAGAGTGTTGAGGGCAGAGGGCAGAGTGTTGAGGGCAGAGGGCAGAGTTTTGAGGGCAGAGTGTTGAGGGCAGAGGGCAGATTGTTGAGGGCAGAGGGCAGATTGTTGAGGGCAGAGTGTTGAGGGCAGAGGACAGAGTGTTGAGGGCAGAGTGTTGAGGGCAGAGGGCAGAGTGTTGAGGCCAGAGGGCAGAGTATTGAGAGCAGAAGGCAGAGTGTTGAGGGCAGAGTGTTGAGGGCAGAGGGCAGAGTGTTGATGGCAGAGGGCAGAGTGTTGAGGGAAGAGTGTTGAGGGCAGAGGGCAGAGTGTTGAGGGCAGAGTGTTGAGGGCAGGGGACAGAGTGTTGAGGGCAGAGTGTTGAGGGCAGAGGGCAGAGTGTTGAGGGCAGAGGGCAGAGTGTTGAGCGCAGAGGGCAGAGTGTTGAGGGCAGGGGGCAGAGTGTTGAGGGCAGAGGGCAGAGTGTTGAGGGCAGAGTGTTGAGGGCAGAGTGTTGAGGGCAGTAAGTGCGTCTGTTTGTGAACATATATATGTAGAATATTTTACAGTATCCGGTTTCCACCAAATTTGTCAGGGCCAAAGTGCAGGATTAAACAAATCCGTACATTTCTATTCAGGTGATCGTTTGCTATTGCCTGGTACTCATTTTAGGTTTCACCTGTACAGCACTTGCACTGTGCTTGAGAAAACGATTATGCCTACAAGGGACTTATATCCTGCCTCACTCTCTCACTATATAATACTCACTCTTTCACTTTTTACTACTCGCTCTCTAATACTCTTTTTACTAATAACTCTCTCCTACTCACTATCAACTACTCACTCTACTACTTACTCTGTGTGTGGGTGCTAATGCAATAGGTCTCGCATATGCAAACGATTAAGCTATTGGCAATGTAAATGACAATGCCATTTATTTATGATTTAAAAAAAAAGTCAGGAGCAATGCCAATAGCTCTACCTTTAATAATGCCGAGACCATTGCATTGTAAATGCTTGTTAGTAAAATGTTCCCAGCATGTAAGCACACTGTATCTGCACCCATCGACACATCTCAAAGTGACTTAGCCAGGGCCAACAGTTTTTCTAGTTGGTGAGTTTTGCATTTTATCCTTCTGTAATTCACTGCATGAATAGAGCTAGGGTCCTCCACTGGCTTAGAGTTGAAACTTATATGTTCATAATGAATTCTTGTGGTAAATGGTTACTTTGATCATGTGTAACTATTCGAAACTCTGCAATTTTGCTGATCAGAGGTAGAGGTACAAATGTATAATCTATTAACGTACTGACTGTTGCACTGTGGAATGTCTCCGTCATGGGCTGATCTCCCAGAAAGTGCCCAGTTAGTGCACAAAAGCTCAAATGTTCCATATCCCTTATCAATTTCTTATCTAGTCTAGATTGATTTCTCCAGTTACATTCTTCCTGTTGAGGGATGTTCCATGCTGTGAATTGATCTTCCGGTGATTCTTCCCTTTCTCGTGCCCCAGTAGGTACAAATTTAAATCGCCTTTTAGCAGAAAGTTGGATTTCGATTCTTCTGAAAGCAGTCTTGTTATTTCAGATCCCAATAGTTTGGCTCCATTCATTTTATTGCGTGGGGGAAGGTATAGGTTTAACAATATTAGTATTTGTTTATTGACACCAATACCTAAATCCACTCTGATTGTTTCTATTGCATTTGTTGGAGTTGTCTTGGCGTCTATATCCTTAGTCGCCTTTATACTCTTAATTGAGTCATAGATTGTTAGTCCTGCCTTGCGGTGCCCAAATTTGGTGCTTTTTACTGTTGGTAGATGATATGTTTTGAGTCCATGTAAATGGAAAGGTTGATCTAGGCAGGTTTCTTGTAGGAAATGAGATTTAAGTTATGGAATGAGCCAGGAGCTCTCTATCCGTTCTTTTGTTTCCTAGTCCATTTATATTCCAAGAGCAGAGTCGTAGCTGGAGGTTATCTGCTGACAATTGTTTTGCTGTACGTCGAGTATTTTTACCCTGCGAGTCTATTGTCCTAGCTAGCCAGGACCAATCCTCTGGCCTGGTGACTGGAATCCAGTCTTTAAGATCTGTCCGCAATGCATCCATGCTGCGTGCCCCTTTGAGCACAGATTGTGTCTTTCTCCTGGAAGGTGAGGTACATGGTGTTACCTGCTCATGTTTGGCCGGTTACAGGGGATCCAGATAGCCAGGATTTTGGTAGCACTTAATTTTGATTCCCCAGTTTTTTAGTTGGGTTTTCTCTTCTAAGATCCTCCTTGCTATTTTGTGTGAGGACCATGCTGCCTTTGTTACACCATGATCTGAGAACTGTTTGAATTCTTTAAACTCAATTGTTCCAGGTCATGAGATCTTAAATCTGTCAGGCTTCTGATTGATGTAAGTAATGATAGGATATTCCCTCTGTTGAGGATATCCCCTGGCCTCTGGACCTGTACCCAGGAATGAACACAATAGTGCAGGTTTTAAGCTGTGGCTTGTGATTGTCACTTGGGAAATTTGCTTGGGAGGCCTGTACCCCCTGGGCATGGGGATTTTGAGAGTTACCTTGAGCTGCCTGCCCATCTGTAATGGTGGACATTTTCTTCACTGTAAAAACTAGCTCTGTGTTACTTGTATTGGCTAAAATAGCAGAGGTGCTGCTGTTTGCAATCTATAGATCACCTTCTGTTACTATGGGTTTAACATCCCTCAAAACATTGTCATCCCTTTTCCTTCCGGGTTCTATGCCCGCTGTGGTCATTGTATTTGGTTGGCTGAAATTGTGGTTAAAGGTCTACAGATTGCCCTCTGTGCTGTTCTACTTATCTTTGAAAGTAAGCTGTTATGTCCTTCCTCCTTTTTCTTCCCTTCCTCTTCTTTTTCCGGCTATGTTTTATTTCCTGCATCTTCAGACTGCTCTGATTGTAGTGGTAGATCTCTGGTGTGTATGATGACCTTATAATGATAATTTTGTCCCAATCCCCCTTCTGCGCAGTCCCTCTCATTTTGAGCGTTTTTGCTGATTATGTTTCACTATCAACTTGGCTGTATTTGTCATCCTGGAATTAGAATGGAACAGTGCCGATGTAGCTTCGAGGGGCTCCATTGTGGGTCCTTTCGGTGAACCTGTGTTGGTCGTCGCCCTTGTGATGATAGTTGTTGCCTCTGTGTGGCCCTTTCCTTGGTTGTCTTGTTCGGCAATCCTTGCTGTATTCGTTACCTTCTTTATATCTGCTAGGAGATCCCCCATTGTGGCTGGAAGGGTTGGGAGCTTATCGAATATGGTGATGCAAGTGCAATGTGCTTGTATGAATTGTGTTTCTGTCCTGGCTCTTTTAATCAGGTTGTTCATGTCCAATGTTTGAGACTTGAGTAGCCAGGAAGTTGAGGATGGATAATTGAATATCCATTTTGTCAGTATGGCACTGCAATGCTTTTATTGATTGTTGCATACTGTTTAAAAAAGATGACCATCATTTTACTGGCCCATTTGATTCTCCTTATTGCTACGATTATGATGAGTATTGTTGGCATCCTCCTGCGCTGAATCGGGGGGGGGGGGGTGTGAGGCTACCAACCATTCCCAATCTTGCTTGTTGAGGAACGAAGTATTAATTGCTTCGCCATTTGAATCTTTTGAGCATTTCATTTCTTTGTTGCTGTTGATGATTGCGGGGCGATTTATAAGTTGATACAAAGCTGTGTCCAGGTCACTTGAACTGGGAAAATTGGCTATGCCTGATTTGTCATTCTGTTGGTCCGTATTGCTATTGGTTTGTAGTCGCAAAGGTAGATCGGAGCAGATTAAGGTATGCAGCATTTCCTGTTCTATCGGTACGCATCTATCTAATGCTTCCTTTATTTCCTGTGGGTGGGGAGCTTCGTCAGTGGTTTTTGTTCCCCTTTATAAGAGCCCTTGTTGTATATTTGTGCAAAGCCATGGACAGGGCTTACTGGGTTCGTGTTAAATGCCTTCCTATGAGTTCTAGTTAAAGACATCATTTTGGGGGTTGGGCTTGTACTTGGCAACATTATAATTGTTGTTTTGAGCAAAAAACCTGAACACCTCCCAGCCCCCTTCAGGGCGAAGCGTGTATTCCCTTTGTGGTTATTGCTTGATATTGTCAAGTTTGCCATGGGTGCTTCTGTTCTTTGGCCATTTTTGTGTTCACTTCAGTTTCTGGTTATGACTAGTCATATGCAGAGATTGGGTGGTCTGCAGCCACTGGGAGTAATTGGGAGGGGAGGGGAGGCAATTAAGCCTTTTGTTACTTGAGCACAATACAGCCCCCGTGTCCCTCACAAATGAGAATTTTGTATAGATCTTTGGCTGTTTTTGTTGCTTTGGTGGGTGAGGTGAGACCTACATCCACCAAAGTAAAGTGATGGGGTGTGTTGTTTTCTTGAGCCATTGGATTTTTTTGTTGTTGACGGTTTCATTAAGCCCTTTGCTCTTCCTTTTCCTTTTATTGATTATCGAGTTGGCTGGATGAGTTTCCTTCCCAGATCTCATATTGTTTCTCCCCTTTGTATTCGTTCCTCCTTATGTACTTATATGAGTTACTGCTTATTTACTTGGGGCTGTGCTGCTCTGCACCTCTATTGGTGAACTGAGTTAGTTGAGTCAGTCTGGTTGGACCACTGTACTTAGCGCTCAGTGGATCCTCTACTGCCCCTAGGTTTTATGCTGTACACTGTTTCTCATAATGTGTTTGGGTGGCGAGGATGGGAAGCTGCTGTTTGGGAGTTATAAGCTGTCTCACAGCCTCTCTACAAAGGCATGTACCTGGAGCTGATGGCTAGAGGCCAGTTACTAGTGGCACACACCTGGAGTTAATAGATGGGCACAAGAGACGTGACCGGTGATAGGCAGCAATGGTTAGTTACAGCACACTCCAATGGTTGATGGCTGATCTCAATTAGCAGTTGTGTAATTTGAAAGAAGAGCAAATCAAGACAGCTGAACAGATGCGAAGAGGACCACCGGCAGAGTGGGAGCAGCGATCCGAGAGGAAGCTCACAAGGCTCTCCTGCAAGCCGCACTCAGCCCTAGTTAAGCCACCACTGCAGGGACTTGGGCTCACTCTCTGCTGCATTCCCCTATGGCTACTGTGCTCATTAACTCCCCGGCCCTGCACCTTGCTTCACTTTACCTCGCTTAGCCGCTGTTGCTGTCATAGTTTGGCAGTCCCAGCATTCTCTGCTCTCTGCCTACTGCCGAAGTTGTAGTAATGCTTCGCTGCTCCGCTGGTCCTACAGCTGATTTTGCCCAGATCTTGCCCAGAAGCTTCAACGCTGGTTATCACTGTGGCGTGTCCTGCTGCACGTTTACAGGGGTAGGCCTCTCACCTTCACAGGTATGCCTTTGCGTTCTGTTGCCTAAATGAATGGGGGGATCCCCTCCAGTGAGTGCAACAGTAGGGAAAGTGTTGGATAGCGTAGGTGTAACAAGAATTGGAAATGCATCAGGTCTCGCATTAGAAAAGTTGGATCTATTGGTTTTGTAAATGACAATTTTTTTTGTGTGTTAGTCTTGAAAATAGCAAAATTAATAGCTTTGTACAATGCCAATACTTTTAACTTTTGCAAATGTGACACCTATAGCATTTGTAATGCAACATGTTTTGTATGTACGTGACTTAGATGTATTCATATTACAAATCGAAATGGCTTTTAATTTTTTTAAATAATTAATACTTAAATAAAAGTTCTTGTAATTTATAATAGCAATAGCTTAAAGTATTGTAAATAACTTTTGTGAAGAATATGTTCAGTGTATTTTATGACGACTTTAACATGCTGTACATTATAAACAGTTGCATGATTTCAAGATTTATCTATAAAGGTATTTCTAAAAGGCCCCAACCCCTAACATCCGAATATTTACCAATTCTCATGGCAATGCATTTATTTAAAGTACTGATTTAAAAATGTGAGTCTTCATTTATTTGAAACGGTGTGGCACTAGTACAAAGAAAGCCCCGGAATAACTGTGAGCGCTGGCAGGAGCGCTAAGTGAGGCCACACACATAGTGAAGTGAAGGGGCTCGCAGCACTGCACACTTCCCTCGTACAGATTTTGTGATCACAAAACCTGCACGTGCCAGTCACTGGGCGGATGTTGCATGTGGCTGCAGGCGAGGGGAAGGCAGCGACAGTTGATCCAGTGAATTGCTGCGTCCTTTCATCCATTTGAATATGTCAATGTTGGTGGCGCCACTTGCAATCGCTCTGCAGGATATCGCGACGTGTGTTTAAGAAAATGTATGCTGTTTGAGGTGATGGGAGGGGTGGGTGTTAACAGTAAAAGTAATACTAAAATCTAAAAAGGAGGAGGCAGCAGGGGCAGAGCAGAGAGGAGACCGGAGTGGGCGATATCACAACCTGTGTTAGATGATTAACAACAATGGGGGCCGCTTCTCAGACATTTCATAAGCAGCTACTCCTAATAAGATTATCCTAAATTAGTCTTGCACCATTCGGTGTGCCTATGGTAAAATTATTTTATAAACTGTTGTGTGGCATAGTATGGTAGAGCAACCTAATATTATTAAATAATAGCCAATGTATCTGGAAGGCTCTCTAAGGGTAGAGGAACACATAGTATAGTGGTACATGTAGGCATATTGCTGGCGGTGATTTTCGATTTTCCTTAAAACAAATGCAACAAAAAGTCTGCCTCATTTGTAACCAATCATGTCTGAGAGTTAACTATCCCAATTAAAAGGAAACAGCAAATTATTTCTGATAATTTGAAGGAATGAAGGGCCAGTCTTTGAGGCACTATAGAACCGCAAGCGAGACAAAATGAAGGTCTCTGTAAAGAGCTTTGAATTACTGTGTTTTGAGGCAAAATGAGAGGTGTCGGCAAAGACATACCTTGATTAATTTTGTACATGTGATGAAGGCAAATTCAATTAATTAACGCTGTAAGAAGGAAAAAAGAGCTGTTTCAAAAATTAATTCATGAAGTATCGAATGATTTTTATAAAAATGAACAATTGTAGCTTTTAACGCTGGAGAATTGTTTCAGTGTGCTCCCGGGAGAGAGACAGTGTGTAAATGAGATGCGAAAGCGCGTTGGGAATAATCGCCTCTGTAGAGTTGTGTGAACGTGGGCCCATGAGTAAACGCAGTCCATTAGTTGTGCGGCATCGTAAAAGCCTTCAGGTACAGTCCGTAAGGGCAGCCTTGACTTTTGAGCAATGCTACCGTACCGGTAAATTGTGGCAGATTAGTGCTGACATACTTGCGTGGCGGAGATGGAGCTAGTGACACAAGGAGCCCCAGCGAAGTTGCAGGTACAGTGCTAATTCAAGTGTTACTGCGTGACAAAAATGTGAGGGGTGCATCTCCGGCTTGTAGTGGCAAAGTTGACAGAAAAGGCTTGTGCTTAACTTCAGGGCTAGCCCCGGGCAATGGCGAACGTGTTAGTACACCTGGTGAAGGCTCATCACTTCCGTGTGAGCTTTAGAGTGGAAAAAAGGGGACCTCCCAACTTCGTCACGTGAGTGCCCACCTAGCTGTCTTTGGTAGAAAAGTTTTAAAGGGACGGTGTGGGTTAATCGTAAGAGCGTACTAAGACACAATAATGATAACCCATATTATGAGGCCGTAGGGACTGTTGGCATATGGTGGGGGCATCATTCATTGGAAACGAAGAGTAGTGCAAGGAGTTCCCAAAATTGTAAGTATAGTGCTCTGTGATGCAAACCGCATTGATCTGATGAGTTGATGCAGATTACCAAAAGTTTTTGGAGAAGCATTTTGAAGATCACGTGTCGGTTGAGCATAAAATACCAATCGTGTGAAATGTTAACACGCAGACAAAGGGCTACAAATGAGACAAGACGGAGGGCATTGCTGTGGGGAGGGGTGAGGAGAAATACGACACGGCCGCAGCAGGGGGCAGAGCGGGGAGGGCGGCGATGAGGGAAAGACACGGTGGGGGAAGCTTGTGGGGCGGAGCGGGAAAAGCTGCTGGGGAGCAGATGGCGATTTGATGATGTGCACGAGCATTTTAGGTCAATGCGCTTGCGCATTGACCTAAAAGCGCTTTGGCACACCATCAAATCGCCAGTGTAGTTAAACCTTGTTTAAGCCCCTATAGTCTCGCTCCGCTCAATACGCATGCGCATTGAGAGGCGAGACCTAAAAATGACTATTTCCACTCCAGAGAGTGCTACAGTAGGGAAAGTGTTGGATAGCAGAGGGGAAAGAATTACTATTCCCACTCCAGAGAGTGCAACAGTAGGGAGTGTGTTGAATAGCTTAGGGTTAAAATTTATTTTCCCAAAAATTCAAATGAAAATAAAAAACAAAATACCAACTACAATACAAAATTGATAATAAAACAAAAAATTAAAAAACATATAAAAATATGAAAAATTACAAAAGCTTGAAAAATATATGTTAAATACTAAAAATTAACTACAACAATAATTTATAGAAGTTTTAAAAACATTTTACAAACAAATAACTATATTTAATATAAATATATATAATAAAAAAATTAATTATTAATGTTTTTTAATTAATTTACTTCACACCATATTCCCCTATAAACGCACAAACAACTCTTACATAACTGCAGAAAAGACTCCAATGAATACAGAATACTTCCGCACTCGACATACCCCACTACACCTACATCACCGCCCACCTGAAAGACCTGAACTGGCTCCCAGTCAACAAGAGGATCACCTTCAAGCTCCTCACCCACGCTCACAAAGCACTCCACAACGCCGGACCAGCATACCTCAACAAACATGTCACCTTCTATACGCTGAACAGCCAGCTTTGTTCCGCTGACCGCGCCCTTGCCACCGTCCCATGCACCCACATTACCTCCACCAGAGGCAGATCCTTCTCCTACTTTGCGGCCAAGACATGGAACACACTACCCACTCAGCTGTGACAAACCCAGGACCTGTTGACCTTCAGGAGACTTCTCAAAACCTGGCTGTTCGAGCAGTAGCTGCACGCCCCCCTCAGCACCTTGAGACCTTCACAGGTGCTTATTGCGCTCTACAAATGATTGATTGATTGATTGATAATTGACACAATTAGCATATTTACCAATTAATTAATCATAATTAACAGACAAACAATAATTAATTAATAATAAATTAATTACCACAAACAGCACTATAAAACCAAAATATAAAATAAATACTAATAAAATTCTTTTATTAATTACTTTATTCAAATTAAATTACTGCCCGCCCTATTCCCCTATAAACCCACAACGAGCTCCTAACAAAAATAACACAATTAACATAATTATCAATTAATTAAGTAATGCAATTTGATAACCAATTATTAATAAAAATGTTATTATAAATGCTAATAAATGCAAATTATTAATTACTTTATTATAATTAAATTACTTTCCATTCTATTCCCCTTTAAACCCACAACCCGCTACAGAACTAAAATACCCAAAAGTTAATGAACATAAAATTAATCACGTCTAAATATTTCACATATACATAAAAAACAGCTATACTTATACAAAAAAATTAGATCACATACTTTTAACAAACATACGAAAATACAGAACACTAAATATCGATATTATTAACAACGATATCTTTACAAACAATATTACTGACTTTGATATTAAAGAAAACGATATTTCTTACCTTCAAGTCGATATTCTGGTCAATGATATTCTTGCAGTCGATATTATGCCACTTCGATATTCACAACTCGATATTCTGGCACTTCGATATTCAGGACTATATATTCTGTACGTGCACCTCAGTAGGGGTGTCTGGAATCAGTTTTGACACCGATCCCACAGTTTATGCTGTCTAAATGCTCAGATCCTATATAGATTCATAGAAACTACACAACAGAAGTTCTGCTTAGAGTATCTGCCAGACTGTTGTTCACCCCTGGAAGATGTTCCACCTTGATAGAGATGTGGTGTGAGAGAACCCATTTCCAAATTTCCTGTGTTCCAGCGATAGGATATGGGAGTGTATGCCTCCTTGTTTGGTGAGGTAATGCATGCACGAAGAACCTTGTATTCTGGGAGGGAATTCCTGTAAGGTTAAGATAATGGCTTGTAATTCCAGGAAATTGAGGTGCATCCTTGCAAGTACCTAGGACCACTTGACTCTTATCCGAAGGTCTTGATTGTATTCCCCCCAGCCATCTAGAGAAGCGTCCATACTAGGGAGGACGAACTCCGGTATCAGAGAACGGAAAGTTGGCCCTGTTGAGTGACTCCAGGAGAACTGCCACCTAAGAAGTGCTTTTTTTTAATGACTGGAGTTATCTGCACTTGGTCGTTGAACAATCCGGTTACTAGGAGCCATTGATTGTCCAGCTGCTCCTGTAATGGTCTCATTCTGAGACGTACATAAGGTACCATTAGAATTGCTGAGGACTTCATGACGAGCAGTGATTTTATCAGTCGCACAGAAGGGAACTTTTTTCCTATTAGCTTTGTCGCCAGAGAAAAAAGGTATGCTTTGAAATCCCCAATATATCTTCAAGTGGCGAGTCAATCACTTGAGGAGGTGGCAGAGAAGGCATAGAAATTAGATAATCTTCCCACTCATCGGTAATAGTTGGAGTTTTCAGAATTTTGCCTTCTTCAGCATCATCGTCATCCTGTGGATCCTGATCGTGTGGCACAGGTACCGATTATTTGTGACTCAGCAGGGGACACTGTTACTGTTCCATAATCCAAAACAGGTGGCGGAGACCTTTCTTGGCAGCACAGTGCAGGTGCAGATGGTGAGATTGGCGTAGACGGTGTAATGGGTGTTGTCGACTACGGCAAAACCTTCGTCGAAACTTCCGTCGATGGTGCAAGCATCGACTGCTGAGAGATGAAATCCAACGACAGTTTTGACATTGACTAGGTCTTTTTTGACGTCGAAGACGTCTTGCCAGACTCTGACAGGTTGCTTATTGACAGTTTTTTAGGTCGATTTTTCATCAGCAGGGAATGGAATCTTCCCTTTTTTAGAGGTTGCATGTTCAGACTCCTGATGGGTCTTTTTTGATGCTTTTTTACTTCCCTCAAGGGATTCCACAGATCGTCCCTTTTCTTAGAAAGCTTGACGGGCACCTGGGAACTAACACTGACTTCCTCATCAGATAGTATAGAGGTTTTAGATTTTAGCCTTTCCAACCAGATAAGAAATCTGCCTTTCCTGTCTTTCAAAGGCTTAGAACAAAAAGTTCTGCAGATTCTTCAGTCCTTTACCTTGTGATGAGGGTACAGGCAGTAAATACAATCCTATGGGGATCTTCAGTATGCAGCCTTTTCTAATCACATGACCCAAAAGGCCTAAAAAGTCATTACATAGAAGATTCGGATATCATGAAATCACAGAAATCCAAGTTGAAGAGGAAAAAACTAAGCAGAGCTCAGGGAGACTGCCTGTCACAATGAATAGAAAAAGCTGAGGGTTATGCCTCTCTTTGGAGTATTCTAGAGGGTGCTGATGTCTGATTGGCTGTGTTTCAGCTTTGGTTCTGTTTACAAAATGATATGGATGGGCTACTGCAGTGGCTGTGCAATGCATTGTTGCCTATGATGATATGAATTACTACTAATTAAATTTTACTCTGAGACTCCCACCTCAATGGCAGGGATGATTCAAGCATGTGAATCAATGAAAGATCCAATACTGGGTTAAAATAGAGTTTTATGATGTGTGGTAAGAACTTGGTTATGAGCTATTCTGTTTAAGAGACCAGACCAAGATCTGCCAGTTTCCAGCAGCTTGGATGATATCAATCGACTAATCTATGAGAATTGTGTAGGCCTGTTTAAATGGGAGGTGTATAGTAACTATACTCTATTTTATTGAGGATGCAAAAAATATAGACAATATGTTTCTAAGAGGTAATGAAGACAAAATAAAAAAATGTTGTACTAAAACGGCGCTGATGAAATGTGGAGATGGGCCCTAATGGATTACCAAGCATGTTCAAATCAGACCGAGAGTACTGGATATCCAGTCATAGGGCCAAATGCAAAAAAAACCCCCAAAAAACAGGGATTGCGATTTCCTGATTGCGATTTCTACCGAAACACAATTAGAAAAACACAATTCCTAATGTAAGAAAACGTACATACTTCAAATATTGATTCCCAATGGGGTCTCAAATAGACCTACCTCATAATTATTAATGAGCATGGCTGCAATTTGCAACTCATTAGGAATTGCAGCCATCATAGGGAAGATGGCCCACTGGGTTCCGCAGACCACCATGTCTGTAGTGTCTTTTTAATAAAGTAATCCTTTTTTTTAAACGCAGACCATTATCCTTAAAGGAAAACAGAGTGTTTCAAAAAATAAAATAAAATGTTTTAATTTGAGTTTTTTTTAGGTGCCATGGACCACTGCCTGATCTTAAAAATATTTGTTTCAACATTCAGATGGGGGAAGATGTCCCCTGGAGACCCTATCTCCTTTGCAAATGGCTACCACAACCCTATAGGTGTTGATTAAAAAATGAATGTTTTATGACCGTTTGCAGTTGAAAAACATTGATGCATAGCACTGCAATTTGGAATTTGGAAGGTACGCCCTAAACACGGCTCTTTGACATAACGAATCGCTAAACCCAAATTGCTATTTGGTAACATTTTACCAAATCACAGTTTGTGTTTTGTACATATGAAAACACATTTTTGCAGTCGGAAACGGCTCCATCCTGCAAATAGGGTCATTTCTGACAGTAAAAATGCTTTTGTACAAATGGCCCTTATTCTGCAATTTACAGTCACCTTTCATATGCCTCAGATTTCTAATTCCTCCAGAGGCACTCTACTTCACTTCTTCATAAACAGGTGCCCCCAACTAATTATCTATTAATTTCGCTGCTAGACATCAAAGCAAAAGCCTACACTATTATCCCTTCGGGTGAATTAGATTTTTATTTAATCTAAGCAATTTAATAACCTTTCTATCAAACAGAGCTTAGGCTTACATTTAGCACAGGAGTCAGTGTTGTAGCCATGACGTTTGTGGTCTTTCTAACATCTTGACGTTGGAAGGAGGGAGATGGGGATGGAGAACTTTTTTCATGTGGCACTTATTATATTGTACTGCTTCCTTTGATGGTGTGGACCCTTGTTCGTTTGTGGTGAAAACTTGCTGCTTGGGGTATTTCAGATGCTTGAAGAAGTTTCACCTCTCTTCACTCAGACATTTGGGTCAGGGTAAAGGCTGGTTAGTGTACTAGAGTCTCAAGATGAGGCAACACAAAAAAAGGCCTGATGCTACATTTTGGAGGATGTATAACGGTACTATCCAGATGCCTTTATCAGGCATGCCTTTACCATATTTTAAATTAATGTTGTTTAATTTACTTCTAACCTGCCTTTAACATTTTGCACCCTTGAATTTAATGATATATATTTATTTGTTTTGTGGGGAAATGGAACCCCCGCTTTATTTTCTAAATTTACTCCTAATCTCCTTTTACCAATATCTAGGCTGTCCGGATTTCGGTTTAAACCGTGTTTGACCGAAAGTACACTACCGAGTCAAAATCAGCTGACCTGGTTTAAACAGAGTGTCACTGATTTTTTACATTTGTTGCACTGCTTGGCCACTCGGGGGAGCCAAAGCAGTACAAAACAGCATCGGTAATTCCAATATATGATCTCACCCTCCTCCCGCTGTTAATGGTGTTCTATGCTCTCTTCCCTACTCCTCCTGCTAGCCGTGGCCATGCTTGCTCTCATCCCGCCCCCCTCCCAGTGTCCGTAGCTTTCCTGCTCACCATCCCGCTCCCGTCCTATGCTGATTAGTCACCTTTGGCAAAAGAAAATCTGCTTTCGCCTAACTCGAATCGGGCCGGATGCACACAGATCACTGCAGCAGGCGCCTTCATCACAATTCAGCTCTGCTTTCTTGTCACTTAATTGGAGTGCTTCTAGCTGTGCAGTTGACTCTCCACCTCTCCTGCCCCGGTTTCTTTTATGAGAGGCGCCTTTAGCCCTCCGGGGGTCCATTCGCTGCTGGGAGAAAAGTCTTCAACTTTCACATCTGAGAAAAAGTACTTAATTGAACCCCCGACTGCTGGCTCTGTTACAAATGAAAACCACTCGATTTATTTGTTGGTGCAACAATGGTATTCACTACTCTTTTTTGTTTTTGTGCAGCATTTAATCTCTTTGGTTATTTCTCAAATTATTATTAATTTGAAATCGCTGCGGCTGGCTTTGTGTTGGTGTTAGGAAAGGGACCGTACAGAGTACGATGGCTTCGGTTCAGTTAATCCCTTGGGACATTTACTGAAACTGGTTCAGAAAAGGGGGTGGTGATGAACAGAGTGTCTGAATTAAGCAGACCACTCTTACCCAGTCCAAAGATCAGGGCTTGATCCATCACCGTTATTTATCTCACTGCACCATCCCAGCTCAGAACCTGGCTATATGCAAATCAGTCTGTCAGTGGCCCAGTGCATCATGGAAACAGGGCAGACTAAACTACCAAGCCAATTCTTCACCAGAAAGGAGACAAGCTACCGGGGACCGGTTTCTGGCATTTCAGCCTTCTTCGGCCCGGCTTGCTTGAATCCTGATGGTGCAGTGAGAAAGGGACTCATGTCTGAGTATACCCTGCCACACCTATAGTGACCAAAAAAGATTCAGAAAAGGGGGTGGTGATGAACAGAGTGTCTGAATTAAGCAGACCACTCTTACCCAGTCCAAAGATCAGGGCTTGATCCATCAGCGTTATTTATCTCACTGCACCATCCCAGCTCAGAACCTGGCTATATGCAAATCAGTCTGTCCCTGGCCCTGTTCCCATGATGCACTGGGCCAGGGTCAGACTAATTTGCATATAGCCAAGTTCTGAGCTGGGATGGTGCAGTGAGCTAAAAAACGGTGATGGATCAAGCCCTGATCTTTGGACTGGGTAAGAGTGGTCTGCTTAATTCAGACACTCTGTTCATTACCACCCCCTTTTCTGAATCATTTACTGAAACTGGGGCTCAAGTTACACAGAGGAATGCAACCTTATGTGAAGGTGACCAGGTCATTAAATTATTCAGATAATTTAAGAAAGCAGTCGCCTCACTGGCCAGGATACTTCTTTGGACTGTTGGCTCAAGGCAAAGACAGCTGAAGCACTAGTGCGTCTTGTGGGAGGTGCAACGTAATTCAATGGTTAAAACTGGCTCAACATTTCAGCTGCAGTGCTTATGCTTGTCTTGCGGTATGGATCGGTCCTTTTAGTTATGCGTTGTGGGATAAACATTTCAGCAGTATATCTACATCTTCCAGGAAGGCAAAGCATGTTTTAGTTAGTAACGGTTAGCTCAGCATTTCATCAATCTTATTTACGTTTTACAAGAAGGATGGTTTAACGTGTTTGTTAATACTGGTTGGTTCAGTATTTCAACATTCTATGTATTTTGTTTTTATTCCCTGCCTCGCATATAAATACAATTCAATATAAACATTTCCTGTTTTTCCCGCGTGAATAAAAACCTGAGGTTAGGAAACCTTAATGACATGTGCAGGCAGAGCTTGGGTACATTTCAGTTGACATCTGTACATTCTACAGTACCTTGAGCCGTCCTCAGGGCCATATTAAGCAGGTAGCCACATTGGCCTCAGAGTATAGACACAAGCCAAACATACAAGCACAGCAGAGAAGTGAAGCTAGGGAGCATTGTAGCATCGAGGCACGTCACAAAAGGGAGTACCTCACAATATCCATGTAAATAACAATTGGGGGTTAGTTGTAAAATTTGGCCAGGTCTTAAGAGGAGTGCTAGACAATATGCTGGCAACCCCAAAAGAAGATCTTTATAAAAGCAGAGCACAAAGCTAACTGATGCATAGCTCAAGAGAAAACCTCAAAAGCAGCACATTCTATGTAAAGGCACAGAAAAGAGGTACATTCAAATATAGGCAAAGTCACAAAAGGGTTGCTTTATTGCTTACAGGAAGGGCATTATGGGGCAGGTGGCTGTCAAGCCACAACGGTGAACCAATTTCACATGCTCATTTTGCCTTTATGTACACAGTTTGGTTTTAAAATTCTGTCTCCCATGCTATCCCTGAGTAGCGCTGGGGGGCAGGGAGCACAAACCTTCGCTTCCATCTTCCTTTAACAGAAAGGTGGGTCAGTGCCTTTTAATAATTTTAAAATTAACTGCATGGTTGCTTAGCACAACTTAGGAAGAAAGGCCACAGCCCCTCCCCCATACATTTACATTTCCTTTAACTGCACTTTCAATTACCGAAGGCAAATCTCTCCAGAAAGCTGCATAAATAGGAGAGGGGAAGAAGGAAGGCTCGGTGGGTGAGCTGGTTATGGGCAAAGCGGGCTAGTTTTTTGAAAGAGCACTTGTCACTTTCTTGCCCAAAGTAGCCTTTCAGAATCCCCATCAAGTGGTTCTCACAAGGTCACAGTGATAAAGTGTATGAGTGATGCTGTCCACCCTCCAGTAGTCACCACCAAGACCGCAGAAGGCAGTACTTGACTCGTTCCTTGAGAGGACGGGGTGGCTGCTACAGAAGTTAAACCACTCCATCATCTGTCATCAACAAACGAGGTGTCGTAACGATGCACCTTTCACATGCTACACTTTTTATATGTTGGCAGAGTGCGTATATCCACTAATGGTGTACCTTACATCTATATCTGTTGGCACAGTGCCTTGCATCTCTTTGGAGCTCCCTGCACTGAACAACTCTGAATTTATTATTCATTTTCAGCTCATGCACACTCCTGGCAACTAGGGTCAGATCTTTGTCAACCCTCTTCCTTGACCAGCCTCTATCAGGGCCCATTCCTGGAACAAGCAGCCTTTCTGGCGACAACAGAAAACCTATTAGACTAGATGTTTGAACAAGATAGTTGATGCCTCACTTGTGGGCCTGTGCATAGAGTGGGTGTTTTTATGCTGACTACACTCCTGTCTCAGCTCTATGAGGAACAAGGATTTTAAGTCAGGTGGTACTAGATTGTGATCGTACCAACCCAGTAATGGAGAGATCATATAATGTCACTCTGCACAGTACTTTGACACTTGGCGTACCCTCAGGCCCTACATTGGGGAAGTGGTCTCCAGCTGGAATGTGTCAGAAAAGCAGACAGACTAGGGATCCAACTAGGCCTTGTTTGGTGTAGCTACTCGGTCAGCACCATCAGGCATAATTTGCTGATTGGTCTTTTTGTCTACTGCACTCCCTGAGCTGCCTAGGACTGGTATTCAGAATCAGGTTTGCCCGCAGCTAATTTTTGAGTTAGGCGCCTTGACGCCCATTGGGCATAGTAGCGCGTAGACAAATCTTATTTCATTCATTCATTCATTCATTCATTCATTCATTCATTCAGGTAGCACTATGCTGTGATCTTACCAGTCTGGCAGCAGCTCTACAAAGTTAATGCAGTCACAAAGTGAGCACAAAATGCCAATTCCCACTGAACATTAAGAGGCATATGCTGATATTGCTCTTTCAAATTCAGAATGTCACTGCAATCGTGCTGCCATAGTGCTCTCCTACCTCTTGTAGAGGCCTCAAGGTGCTTTCTGGTTGGTCGAGTAAGAAGCTACTCTGTTGTGTTTGACCGCAGGATTGGTAGAGGCGCATGCTGTAGACAGACCCTACTGAGGCCCTCATCTACAGTTGGGCGTTAACTTTGGGGTATAGGGCCCCCAGCAGTAATAATGTTACTGCAATCAAGAGGTGAATTGAGAATTCGGGAGCAAATACATTTGGTAAAACATGCGCAAGAGCTGTCACTAGAGTGGGGCAGCCGTATGGTCCTCACTGAGGGCCTCTCCTTGCCTCTGCTGTGGACGAACCCTTCCCATTTGCCCTGGTCTGAGCCATCACCTGGCCACAGCCTGCTGCAGCCCTGGTTTGATGGTTTGGAGCACAGGCTCCTTCCTGTGAAACAGTCGTGCATCCGTCATTGTTGAGAGGGACTTTTCACAGATACATGGGAAGGAAAGAGTGAGCGAGCATTATGAAAGACTCATTGAAGAAGGTATTTTATGGTGTACTACAATAAGTTTGATTTGTAAAAATGTATTTGGACCTCTCATACACTGTGGTACACTTTCTATATGTCATGCATTATCAGTGCAGAAAGGAAGCAATAATAAAAGCAAAACGTTCCATAAACACCGGAAAAACACTGTTTCTGTTGTTTTTAATGGAGCGAAAACGGGTAACCACTGATAACCACTGTTTTTTTAAGGTATTGAAATCACTGGAAAACACTGAAAAAACACCACCAGAATTTACCAAAAATAGAAACTGAAAACAGGAAAGCCTAACAATATCCAACCTCAGGCCCTAAAATTACCCTTACTGCTCTTTACCAAACCCTTAACCCCAGAAAATAACTATTACCACCCTTTAGAACTATCCACTGCTAAATGCTAAATTTAGCCTTACCGGTATACATATTGTTACCGTACCATGCATGGAAAAGGCATATGTGGTAACGGCACAAATACCTATATGAATGTTAAAGGTTTCATTCGCTTCCCCATTATGGCTCCTCTATTGCTTAGCCTTTCACCTGCCAATCTTTACCGAGCCTGGGAAAAGTGAAGATTATTCCTCCTCAATAACAGTCTCACAAATTTTACATCTCCTTCGATGGAAGGTTAGGTTTATTTTGAATGAAACTAGTATCTGTCTTGAGCGGTCCATCAAAGGGTTACGTTTATATAATAAAGATAATAAACTGCGTGCATAAACTAAAAAAAAAGATCCTGGTGTTTGGTTTACAAGAAATATAATAACTAAGACATGGTACCTGGGTCCCACTAGATCAGGAGACAGTCATAGTCTCCCCTAGATCTCATCAGTTTTCATTAAAGAATAAGTGCACCACTAAAATCTTGTACTTATGGAGGATGCATTTATACATCCTTAGTCCGTCTGCTGGATCCATACAAAGGGGCCAAGTAGCATGGCGGGCGGATCGCCACCGCCCGACTGGCAGTGGCGATCCCCCTGCCAAAACACCCCGCAGGACGGCCATTTACCCCCACCACATTAACATGGCGGGGGTATTGCAGCGGACAGAAAGACCGTCCACCGCTTTTACGCCAGTAGGCAATTGTCATGATTGCCCACCGGGCGGAAAAGGCCCATAATATGGTGGCAAGGCCTTGCAGGCACCGCCATCCATATTATGATGGGCTCGGAGAAGTGCCTTCCCATGGCGGAGACACCGCCATGGAAAGGCATGCAGTGTTTACTTTGCGGGCCCCCTGGGGCATTCAAAAGGTGGCAGGCACCGCGCGGTGCCTGTCACGGTGGCCATGCCAATGCACAACATGCATTTTCAACATTGTGGCGGGTGCTGCTTACAGCAGCGCCCGCCACAATGTTGAATATGCAGGATGCAACCCCCAGGGTGGCGGTCGCCTCCTAATTGGCAGTGCAGGACTGCCTCACCACTTGCGGCCGGTCCAAGCACCGCTAGGGTGGAGGGCGGACTGAAGTCCGCCTGCCATCCTAATGGGGGCCTTAGTCATTAAGGGCCCGATTCACAGAACTAACTTAAGACAAAATCCTAAACTTACTACCATTTTGGTATTCAAAGAAGGCACTTAGGGGCATATGTAGGTAGGTCTTTGTGATTCGCAAATGCAGGAATTCGCTGAATTCCGGCATTTGCAAATCGCAAACGTCCTTTTGGTACCTTTTGGTGCCTCATATCAAAATAAGGAATCTCAAAAATTGCGATTCCTTATTTTGCTCAAGCATTTAAGGAATTTGTTTTTAATTCAAAGAGCCATGTGGTGCACAGACATGCCCTTAGGGCATGTATGTGCTCCACATGTACTTACAGGCACATTCCAGGGGTGCAACAGGTGTCCTTTGGACACCCTGGCACCCTTAGAATTGCGAGTCTCAAATTGCGATTTTCTCATAGAAAATCGCAATTTGAGAATGTATCCCCATTCATTCCTATGGGCCTCTTGGCCCATAGGAATGAATGGGACACTCATTCCTTAATAATTGCGAATCGCAATTAAGGAATTTTTGAGATTCGCAAAAAAATTGTGATTTTTTTACCTACATTCCATTTTGCAATTCTCAAATAGCGATTCCTTAAAAATCGCTATTTGAGAATCGCAAAGTGTGAATTACCTACATATGCCCTATTCTCATTTCGGTATTCACAGAAGCTAGGAGTCCTACCTTTAGTACTCCTAATGCCTTCTGTGAATACCGAAAGTCTTAAAGTTAGGATTTTTCTCAGATTAGGAGTAGTAAAGTTAGGACTACTAACTTAAGGACCCCCAAACTGAGAAAAATCCTAACTTTAAGACTAACTTATGTGAATACCTAAATGAGTAAGTGCCTTCTGTGAATACCAACATGGTAGTAAGTTTTGGATTTTGTCTTAAGTTAATTCTGTGAATAGGGCCCGAAGACCAAATGAATGCCATTTCTTTCTTGCAACTAGGAGGTTTTATGGTGGCTAATGGTTCGCACCTTAAGAAAAAAAAGTAAGGCATTACAGTTTTCTTTTTGTTTACCAATGGGCGCCCAGTTAACAAACACGCTTGGGCTTACCAGACAAGACCCTAGAAGGTAAGGCTGCATTGCTGGAGTACTGCCATCAGGTGGAAAGGCACTTGCCGGGAGGCACCCTTAAAGCTTGATGTTCTCAGGCACATCTAATATTGGAAAATGGATTGAAAAACCTATCCTTTGAATAATTATTTGTCCTCGATAAAAGACCATGGCATTGTTGCATCATGGGCAGAACATTGTGCTTATTTAGTGTTTAAATCAGTCGTGAAATGTCAGTTATTGCTGACCCCTCCGCTCAGACTATAGATCTTGTGAATATAATCAAAAGAAGCATGCAGGCTTCATGATAGATTCATGTAATGTATTTCCAAAACAGTTTTACTTAAAACTCATTCATTATATTGAATATAGAGCAGGCTGGCGTAAGCATATAATACTCCTACCAACAGTAGATTGTTCAGTTATGCAAACAAATCTTTTTAGCTTCTATTGTACTGTTGCACTGCAGTGTTAAATAAACAGATATTGCTTTTAAAACTTTTTTTATGTGATTGCCTTACCAACTGCCCAGGTCATGGGAAATACTATTTAGTCACTAGTATTCCTCACCCATGTGTGTTTCTTTCCCTCCACATTCCACTTTGCATTTTCTCATCTTTGTCATATACTTCTTTCCCCCAACTACTTTTGGTATTCAAATCTTATTGATAAAAAAAAGAAAGCACCCACTTTATATTGTAGCTGGGTGCATGTGAGGTGCACACTATTACAAAATGACATGCCCACAGCAGCTGTCGTAGGTCTTTTTTATGTCTCCTCTTTATTCTCTTTATCCATGCTGGACAGCATAGAGGATGCTGTACAGCATTGCTAAAAACCGTTTGCAAAACCAATAGGTCCCAAAGGCGAGAAATGTTGACTTTGCCATTGCTTGTTATTCTTGGCACTGCCTTTATTTATTTTTTAACACATGTCATTGGTTTTCATGATCCTCTTCCATTGAACAATACAGTAATTTTTTCTTCATGTTCTCGCCAAAGACAGAACAGTTGCCATTATTTCATTGCAATCCCATTCCCCCACCACTATCCACCACCCTTTTGTCATGCCCTGTATTTACAGATCACATGTTATCCTAAGTCCTAGGATGCTTGCTTCCAGTCCAGGGAGGACCTGGCCTGGCAGGTCAGACTGAATTGTTCCCATTTGGCGCAGGGTCAAGCCTGATTTGCATTTGGCTGGGTTTAAACTGGAATGGCATGGGGAGTAAAAAAACAATTGATTTAGGCCCAGATCTCTGTACGGGGGTGAATGTATGACATTGTTCTGCATTCTGCCCATCAATTGTTGTTTTCGCATTTCTCTCCCCGAGTGGTACAGGTATGCCCAGACGTGGGTCCGGTGCTTTCCATGCCACTGGAGTCAAGCTATCCAGGCTGATGAGGGGTGAAACCCCGAAACTGGTTCTAGGATGCTTCTTTCTAGTCCAGGGAGGACATTGCCTGGCAGTTCGGGCTGGACTGTTCCCACTGGGCGCAGGGTCAAGACTGATTTGCATATGGCTATGTTCCAACTGGAATGGCATGGGCAGCAAGACAAACATTAATTTAGACCCATATCTCTGTACTGGGGTGAATGTATGACATTGTTCTGCATTCTGTTATGTTAACTCTTTTTATATAGTGACAGCTGCCTCAGCAAAGAGGCGTCCCAGCGCTGGTAGTAGTCTAAATAAAGAAACTAGGGACTAAGCCACACGAAAAACTTTGTTTTGGTAGCCTTTCGAAATGTCCACAGGCTATCCAGACAGCGAATCTGAAAAGGCACAGAGTTCCACAATTTAGCCGCTAAGCAGCGAAAAGACCATCCCACAGCTCGGAGATGCTTCGCTCGAGGGACCGTAAACAGATATTGCCAGGCAGAGCGGAACTGGCGTGTAGGTACGTATGGTACCAACAAATTAGACAGAATCTCAAATCTCAGGGGATGAAAGTTTAAACATTTTAAAAGTCAGACACAGGGTTTTAAATTTGATCTTTTTGGTCATAGGCAACCAATGTAGACGTCGAATGCCCCCATTGGAGAACAGCTTCTGGGAAGCCTCAGCAGGATTCGGGCTGCTGTATTCTCAACTCGCTGCACTGAAATCACCTCTGCCATATTTGCCCCTAAAAGGAACACATTTGCATAGTCCTGTCTAGACAAAATAGCCACCTGAACTATCATCTGGTGGGTAGACGGATTGAAAAAACGCCAACAAGGGCCTTAATCCCCAGAGTAAGCCAAAGCATACAATGTAAAAGGATCCGGTGGGAGACCGTGTCAAACTGTCCATCAATTTTTCTTTTTGCATTTGTCACCCCAAGTGGGACAGGTATGCCCAGATGGTAAGTCTTGTGCTCTCCATGCTACTGCAGTCAAGCTATCCTGGCTGATGAGGGGTGAATGGAATTATACAATTTAAGAGAAGCCTATAGTACCTCTACCTGGCTGGCTCAGATGACTACCACAAGAAGATAGCAGATATCACAGTGATCAACATCAGGATATTTTTCTATTGGCTTGTGCCCTAAAGAACTTAAATTATAGCATTACCCCCCTGGCCACCCTTAGAAATGTTTTCATTCTGTGGTGTCCTGAAGAAGGTGTCCGGATAACAGAAATTTTCCACACCACAACATACGTTTAACAAACTTTAAGTGGTCTCAGCCCACATCATTTCAACGGTCGAAATATAATTCCTTTCCCATTGTTATTTTGTTTCTTAGCAGTGTGGTTGTGCTGAGATATGGTATGTAAGGACGGTATGATAGGTTTGCTTTTCGCCTGGATGAGTGAGCATAGGGTGGAGGTCATATTCTTGTACATGTTTGGATTTGTATTGTATAGTTTATGCTAAACAAATGTTCTATGTTGAGATAAAAGTATGATCAACTTTGAAAAAGCAATAAATATATTAACCCGTTTAGCGCGTCGAACATTCCGCCCCAGTGCGGACGTTCGATCCTGCTAACGGGATTCGGACATCCAACGGTCGTGCGCAGCACCAGCGAGCTAGTGCACGCGACGACCGTTGGACGTTCGAAGCACGGAAGGGGTTAAAGTAACGCATTTAATGATGAAATTGAGCTGATTTGAAAACAAAACATATATGAAAAATGTTCAATAAAATGGAAACAATATGTTATGTATGCTTATTGTCTGATGTTCCTTATGTTCAGAAGATATAGCACTATTTATATAAATAGAAGAAATAAAGGTTGAGTGAGAATGTTTTTGAGTTTTAAAAGCATTGGCAGGTACCGCTGTGACGCGGCGTACAATAGATGGTGCAGTTCATCTTGCATAATAAATCTCTACCTAAGAGATTTACTGGATTCGAATCACATACCACAAACCGATGTATGTCTCTGAAGTTTGCAATATGAACTTCTATTGGATTTGTGACTGGTGTTCTAATATGCTTATTTGAGACTCCTACAACTTGGATAGTTTCTCCCAAGAGGGGTAGGTTTGGAATTTCTGCTGCGCTCACAGTAGAACGGGTAGCACCAGTATCCACTAGGAAAGTAATATCATTACCTTCCACTTTTCCGTAAACAAAAGGACCTGACTGATCTACCACCAAGGATGCGCCAGATATGCACTCTTCCTCCCCTTCAGGCAACATCATTGAGATGAGTCTGAATCTTTCTCATTGCATTGCACCCAGTATTGCGGAACCATTTGCACACTTTGATTCTTACCAACTTGATCACCTTGGTTTAATCCAGTATTCACATTGTACCTCTACACTTGAGCATTCACATTATTTGGCATGGGAGCTTGTGGCACCTGACCTCATTCTGCATTTGTGGAAATACATTTTGATTTACCCCCATTATTCTTTTTAGTAGATCTACACTCGTTCTTTAGGTGTCCATACTTTCCGCACACATGACAAGGAAATTTCTTCATAGCTTCCTCTCTGCTCATTTTACCTCTACCTCTACCTCTACCTCCACTGGGTACCTGACCATTTTGATTCTGACCATTCATCTGTTATCCTGTTTGAGTATTATTGTTTTCTTGCTGCTCTGCTACCTTCACTTGCACACACATCATTTTCTCTTTCAACTTTTTATGTTCAGGATCAATTTTATCACTACAATACTTTTCATACCTTAGGATTTTATCAACTGTTTTGCTCTGCCTTAAAATAAAATGCTACTGTATCATATTGCTAAACTTTGGTCTTAGTCCAAACACAAAATGGTACACAAAATGTCCCATATCTTTGTCACCAATATTCTCAAACCCACTGTACTGCTTGAAAACCTGCAACAACCTTTCATAATAGGCATGCACTGAATCTTTTGGTTCTTGGGTCGTCCTGTCAATTTTAACTTAATCTGTTTCCTTTGGAGAAATCTTCCCTTTCAAATAAGTCATTACGTGATTATACTTTTGTATTACTTCATCCGATGGTGCACCTGTTTTAGGGTCCATAGGCTAGTCTTCTTTTGGCCAATCGACAGTGATCTTACACTCTGTCCATAAATCTGTGGGAACAACAATCTCAAACAATCCATCTAGATCCTTTAACAAGACCTTTGAAACCTTCACAGACATCTCTACCTGTTTGTACCATTCAACATATTTTTCTCTTAATATGGGAAAATCATTCGTGAAAGACAATATATCCTATCTAGTCCAAGGTACGTGAACATATCCACCACCTGAAACTTCTTACATTGGACACGCCCTTTCAACTTGCTCCGTCTCCTTTAACAAAAACATAGATGCTCCTTTACCAGTTGCTTCTTCTTTCTTTCTCATCCATCTATTTTCCCATTGATCTACATCCACCAATTTCTTCAAAATATTCATCAATTCTTTTATTTGCAATCTTTTTCTATATGCATTTAAACTCTCTAGATCCTTGTCAGTAAAGGCCATTCTGTATGATTTCTGCAACACTCTCGATTTTTCTATGTCTACTCCTAACTCACTAGCAGCTTCTGATATTTTCTCATGAAGATTCTTTGCTCTCCAAGTAATACTTATACACAAAAACAATAGTTCTTCAACTCTGTAAGTTCCTAATCTGTCTGGACTTCATTGTGCCAATAATCATCTTTTCCAAATCAACTTTCAATTGACTAACATTTATTCTCTGTGGTTGAGTTTTTTGGCTTGGCCATTTCTTTTATCCAATTATTTAATTGTTCTGGTGAAGGACCTGCTGAACTCCCGCTACTATAGTGACATTGGGCCCTATTTTTCTTGGGTCTATTTGGATACATCTTCTAGGGGTTTCTGTTATCATTTCACCAACTGAAAGACCTAACAATGTGTTATTCGGACCAGCCTGTCTATTCTCATTTGTTACCGTCATCATTTCACTCCTGACACCACAACTCGGAACTGTCAACGTAAGCACTTGTGATAAATTCTCAATGGAACTATCGGACCAATTGTTACCGGTGTCGTCAATGCTTCTGCATTCAGACTCAACTGATTCAATTTCTGGACCCGCTCTATTATTTATTTTTTTTAAAATATATTTTCATTCATTTCACGCTATTAAGAGTCACATACTTAACTTGATCAACATTTTGGCAGGTTATTCAGTACATCGAACCATTAGAGAGAATGACCAGGTGCAGTCATGGTAACTCCAAAGATCTCTCTCCACAGTGCTACAATTCCATTTCCACCATTTGGGAAACACAGAGGTCACCTCTACATACATTCCATTTGCCCCATTTTCTGTCTCACTTCTTTGGACACCCTCTTGATTTAAATACCTCCTTTTCAGCTATCATACATTTGTCGACCTCCCTCATCCACATTTGATGGGAGGGCTTATCTGCCACCCCCCACATTTTTGTAATTTCCCGCTTAACTAAAGTGTAGCCCAGTGTGGTTAGTTGCTGTTCAACCTCTGTGAGATCAGTCTGCTCCCATAAATTGAGAAGGCCCAGTCGTGGTGTGAGGGTATGCCTCTTCCCCAGTGCATCTTGTATGTGTCTCATGGCCCCTCCCATATGGGTCGTACTGTTGGGCATTCCCAAATCATGTGATAAAAAGATGCAGCTTGAAGGCAGCCCCGCAAGCAGAGCTCATCAGGTCTCAAGCATATCTTTGACAATGCTACTCGGTGAGGTATGACCTATGAAGGATCTTAAGTTGGATTAAACAGAAACAAATGGTGATGACCGCCTCCCTCTGGGAAACCAGTGCTTCCTGCCATTCCTCATCATCAGTGGGTCCAAGATCTATCTGCCATTTCCCTCCGAGTTTGTGAAACATGTCTGGTAGGTTGTTGCACAGTTTTTTATAGGTGAGTGACATGGGTTTATTGAGCAATGGCCCACCTAGCAGGCATTCTTCCAAGGTGGACGACTCTGGTATGTCACTCAGGTCAGGAATGGCTGTGGTAGAGGCATCCCGAATATGTAGGTACCTAAACACCTTCCCTGGAGCCATTCCATAGTGCTCTCTTAATTCCCCAAATGTAAGGGTAGCGCCCTTCCTCACTAGGTCCCCAATTACGGAGATCCCGATAGTGTCCGACTTATCAAACCCAGGCTGGTGACACTGTAGTCCGATTCGCTGGGTAGACCACTGTGATGAGGTTTTGGTCAGTACATTCGACCAGCCCAGACGGGAGTTCGCCTGGTGCCAGATTGCAACTGTGTGCGCTGTGGGCCCAAAATACTTTCCTTTCCAGGCCTTCTAATATAACGCCCCAATATACCTTTCTCTGCCCATTTGATAAGCCGGATCCAAAGGGGAGCCCTATACCCAGTGGTTTAGAACCATTAGCTGTGATGCCCAATAGTAAAGTCTAATGTCAGGGAGGGTAATGCCCCCATCATACCACCCCTTGGTTAACTTGCTCTTTGCTTAACGGGGGATCCAACATCCCATAGTAATGTCCTAACCTCGCTCTCCACCCCGCAAAATAGGCACCCGGGACCTTATTGGGACAGTTCTGCAAAATATAGAGAACAAGTGGGAGGGCCAACATCTTAAATAGCTCGGCGCGGCCCATTAGCGATAGGGGCAAGGACCGCCAGTGTTTAACATCATTGCGCAGTCTGTCTGGGGAAGCGGCTAGGTTACGTTCATAGAAGAGTTGGGGGTCTGAAGTCATGAAGACTCCCAAGTAGTGAAAGACCTCAAGGGCCACCTCCACCTTGCATCCAGTGGGGAGCAGGGGAACCGTTCCCCAAAGGACAAATAACACCGACTTACACCAGTTAATCGCATAACCCAAATACTTCCCAAAGTTTGTGAATATATTTAAAAACCCATGTAGAGATTTGTATGGGGAGGCGAGTTACAACAGGATATTGTCCACATATAATGTTATGCGGTGAGCATGCCCCTCTGCTCTCTCAGCATGACATCTCTTCTCACCCACGAGACTAGTGGTTCCAATATCAATAAGAACATTAGGGGGAACAGGGGACAAACCTGCAGTGTGCCCCTTTTTAGTGAGAAAATATGAGACGTGTGGTTGTTGACTCGTACTTGACCCCGCAGGCCCGTATATAGCAAACATACCCAGCCCAGAAACTTCAGGCCGAATCCCATGCATTTTAGGACTACAAATAGGCGTCGAGGGAGAGTATCACTGCATCTTCCTCTATAAACTCCCAACGCACGAGCATGTTATGGAGGTACTGGATGGTTAGCGCTGTATTCCTCCCTGGCAAGAAGCCAGATGGATCTGGATGGACCAGTGATGGCATTACTGAGGCCAAGCGTAAGGCCAGCAATTTTGCTAGAATTCTTCTTCTGCGTTAAATAAAGAAATTGGCTGATTGGAACCCCAGTCGTCAGCAGGTTTCCGTAACTTACAAATAACGACTATCAACACTAACTGATGGTTATAAAGCAGAGTTCCCCTCTCATAGCTTTCATCATACTTAGCCCACAAGTAAATGTAAATGTAAATGTACATGTATTTATATAGCGCAAACCACCCACATCGCAGGCATCTAAGCGCTTGCTTAGGGAACCCGTCCTGGTATTCCCCTGTGAGATAACCCCGGCAGGGTATCCACAAGGTGAAAGCCAGGCATCCCGCCGCGAGGGGCTGTTGTGGAGATTAAGCAAGCTATTGCCCAGAGTCGCAGAGTGTGAACCCGTGAGTCAAGTAGGCACCGGAGCGAGAATTATCGAGTCCGTGGAATTATTGAGCCCAAGCCCCGTCGAGGCGGGGAATTGAACCCTGGTCCAGGGCCGATCTCAGCTTCCGGGTCTGCCGCCTCTAACCCCTGAGCCACACTTCTCCACTCTAACCCCTGAGCCACACTTCTCCACAAGTGAGGTGCAGCCTGGGAAGAAACCGTTTTCTGAATTTCTATGGGTATGCCATTAGGCCCCATTGCTTTCCCTGATTGAAAATTAGTGATTGCCTTTTGGTTTTGGATTTCATTGTCTGTCAGTACCTCGTCTAGTACATCTTTATTGGCTTCGGAGACTGTAGACAGATTACTATCTAATAACAGCTGGCTGGAGTCTTCCATCTTGTATGTGGTGGAGGGGATGTAAATGTGTTCCAGATGGTTAGCAAATGCGTCGGCTATATCTTTTGGGTGGGAGACCTGCGACCCATCTTTGTGAGTCAGTTTAGGCACCCATATTTCACCCTGTTCCTTTTTCTCTAACCATGCCAATAATTTACCCGCTCTATCCCTAGTTCATAGAGCTTGTGTTGGGTGTGGAGAAGTTTTGTTTTCATATGTTCCCTCACCAAGATCTGATATTCCGACTGCTTGAGGGTCAGGCGATGCATAGCCACCTTCGAGGGGGTATGGATACTTTCTTCCTCCACCAGCTGGAGTTCACTTTCTAGTTGTGTGATCTGTTGCTGCCTTTTTTTAATGTATCCCACTTTAGTACCAAGGCCTACCCCTTTAGTACTGTTTTAAAGGCTTCCCATATGGTCTGCGCTGAGTCCACCGACCCCATGTTTTCCTTAAAGTAGTTAGCCGTCTGTGTGAGTAGCTCCTCCTTGATATCCAGGATTTTTAACAACCAAGGGTTGAGCACTATGGTGGTTCACTGTTGGCGATTACAATATGTAAGGTCAACCCACACCTGGGATTGGTCCGATATCCCCCTTGGTAGAGCATGAGGGTTCCGGAAGTGGCCGATTGTTGCCAAATATGTCAGAAAATGGTCAATACAGGTTGAGCTCTTGTGTGCTTTAGAATAGTAGGCTGCAACAAACGCCAGATGTCAGTTAGTCCAAGAGCTGTGGCAAACTCCTCCTTTCTTGTGTGGGGTCGAGTCAATGGTCGTTGTGGAAGTCTGTCCCTTTGGTCATCCATTGTCATGGTAGGTTACCCCCCAATATCAGGGTGCCCATGGAGAGGTCTGCCAGTATCTTCCCCAGGTCGATCAATGCTTTTTTACCGAGTGTCTGCGTGTGGAATACCAAGACTACATTGAGTGCCCTTCCCTCCCATTGTGCCTCCAAGACCGGAAATCTACCCCTCAGATCTAGAATGGCGCCGGAAAGACAACAACATCCAATGCAGGCTGTTTGGTTACCACACCGAAGGGTTGGAACACATAGTCTGCTTATGTCCAACAATGCTCATCTCTAGACACTTATTATTGCGAGAAGAATGGATACGACTTGGAATTCGATCCTGCCGACAAACCATAATAGCAGCCTTCAACCCGGATAACATAAAGCTGAATATCGGGTTAATAAAATTAGTAACCAAAGCACTAAGCCAGTTGGAAGCCATCAGGGCTGCCACTCCCGTCCTGTTAGAGCTGAGCGAAACCTTATTACTGGATACACCAATGCCTTGTTAGCTATCAACAAATTGCTGACTTAAACTCGGAACGCAATACTTACAACACCTGTTAAGAAACTAAGTAGAATTTTTATTAATACGTTTTTTCAACAAAAAAAACTCATTATTTTATGATCAGGAGGCATGTTTTTATATTGTAAGGTTTTTAATTTATCAACAATAAAGTTCATTATTAAGTCATTCTTCTAGCCAGAAGAAACGTGTCAGCCTTGAACATCTGTCTCCCATGGCGATGAGGCTGAAGCTAATTCCAAGTCAGACCAACCACAGCCCTGGATCAAGCCAAACCAGGCCTTCCCACTGAGTAAAACAACCAATTGCACAAGTCCTTCTTCTTGCACAAAGCACTTTCCCTACTCGGGCCTCATGAACTATTTGTAGCTACCTTCAAGTCATACCAACTACAGTCCTGGATTAAAGCAAATCACGCCTTCTCGCTGAGTAAAAACAACCATTTGCAGTCCTCCTTCCTGCACAAAGCATTTTCCCTACTTGGGCCCCAGGAGGGAAAATGACAATCCATCTCATTCTTTTACTAAATAGCCCATTGCCCCCTGCACCAAGAAGGACTCCATTATCTTAGCCGACAGACTTGGACACTGATCATATCTTGCTCCCCACCTGGCTAGGACGTTTTATCACTTTTATTGAATGTATTTATTTATGTTACTCGATTTATATTGTAATGATTATAATTAATCAAACAATAAAGTTTGTACTGCATATCCCTCAGATCTGCCCAAGTGCGCGTCGGTGTGAGTGCCAGATGTTTGTTAACTAGGATACCTATCCCACGGGAGCCAGAAGTGTATTCAGAGTGTACCAGTAGCTTGTGTCCCCACCTTGAGAGGGCTTCGCATTTGTTACAGACTAAGTTTGTCTCCTGCAGCATCACTAAGTTGGGGGCCCGTCTTTTAAGACATTGCTGTATTATACCCCGCTTGATTTTGTCCCCATTCACATTCCAGGTGAGCACAGAGAGGGACGTTTCTGTCTTAGCCTCTGTCATAGGTGTAGTGGATAAAAGGACAGGAGCCTTCATCGTCTCCCCAAGGCTAAACCATTATGCCTTGCAGACCAGGCATCTCATGCTCACTCTGGCTAAAACTGGTTTATATGTAGCCAACATCAAAATTTGTGACTGTTTCCCCTTTAAGGTAAGCATCAATGTCTGAAATCAGATAGGACTCCAGAATTTCTGTGAATTGTAATCCAGATAAATCTGTAACCCCAAACCCCCATCCCACAACACCCATGCCTCCCACTCTCGGCGCCCCTGCCAGTGGGTTTTGAACTACACTCACCCCAACCAGGCAGAGTGCCTATTCCCCCTGAGTACTTCTCAGATGGTTGCAGGCAGCTGTTCCTCCCTCGCACTACATGAACATTACATTTTGTTTCAATATATTTAAGTATTGACCACCAGCACCTTACATATCAAAGCTCGTCTGAGTTTGAGCGGAGGGTTGGCCCGTGGGGTGTGATGTATCACGTCCCGGTCCCTGTAGTTGAAGACCCGCGCAATAAGTGGTCGTGGGGGGGCGGCCTTGGACCCCAATAACTACAAATGTTGGAAAGTGTGTTATTGGTAGGAGCAAATGTAGGTCTGCCACTGGCAATAAAGCCACTAACACATGGTAGTCAGCATAGGTCTCAGAAAATTAATCCTATGCTCAACCCTTGGTAACGTGACTGTGAGAAGACAGGCTTAACTTCAAAGACCAGTATGTAAAGCATTTAAAAACACAATTTCTGTAAATAATTAATATACAACACATAATACAAATCCAACACCAATTTATAAAAACAGGAAATGCTTTTATGTTTAAATAACACCAAAATGACAAAAATCCAATGTAGGGAACCGGAGATATAAATTTTCAAAGATTTGATAAAATATAGCACTTAAAAGATTATCGCACCATATTGTGATACCTGCTTGCGTTGAACCGGGGCAAAGTCAAAGTTTCAGGTCGGGCGTGATAGATCCCTGAGCAGCTACAGCTCGCAGCAGGTCCCGGTATCAATTTCTACCTTCACACTTAGACACTTTTCTGGGGCTTTTCTTCTCGAGACCCCACGAATCTCCCAGCCAGTCCGGATTCAGTGAGGGTTGACTTGTGATGAGGTCCCGGTCATCTTCCCTGGAGCGGATGTAGAAAAATTCTCAAGATTGCTTCAGCACGGCAACCCTGGAGACCAGGCCGGCACGGGGTGGAAGGCAGGCAGCTTGGCTTTCACGGTTGCTCCCTGTCACCTGTCATGTGCCCACTGCTGAAGCCTGTCACCAGGCTTCAGCAGTGGGCACATGCAAGTGCAGAAATAGCTGCCTGTCTCTAAACTGCCATGCCCCGGGGTACTGGGGACTTCTAGGTAGTTTCCATCCCCCTGCCCTATTATATACTAGGGGCCTCTAGGGTAGTTCATGCCAATCACAGGGGTACCCCACCATTCCATTGTGTACCCTAGTGTATGTAGATGTTTTAACTGTATTCTAATGTGTTGTTTTCAGCATAGCACAGGCCCTGGGCCTGGTTAGGCAGAGCCCAGGGTCAGCCCGAGGCAGTTGCCACCAGTATCAGTCAGAAAAAAGATAGGGGGTGCCCAGGCACAGAATGACTTTGCAACAACAAGCTCCAGGAGAACCTGGTTCTTCCCTAGGGATAAGGCCAAAATATCACAAGATGACTTTTTGGTGTGAAAAGAGGTCTTGTTACTCTCCTGGGGATAGATTTTCAGAAGTGGACCATTCGCTATTTCAGACACTCTACTTATATACAAAATGTCCCTAATGTAACCCCTACGGCCCTCCGTAGCTTCGGTATTATTACACCAGATAAATTACTTCTGCAGGGTGATATCTTTATCGCACTCTTCCTCTGCCTACTTCAGGCTAAATTCTATTCCTGGGATTCCTTAGGTATCTCCATACCTGTACCTCTAGACTTCATAGAACAGGACACTAAGTTTTCATGTTAGGAACATATAATCAATAATCATTACCAAACTAATCAATAATTAAACCATCATCTTCGACCAAGAAACTAATCCAGAGCAAGGCCAATACCTGATCAGGGATCAATACTTGACAATTTCACTGAACAATGGCCCATACACATTCAACCAAATCCCTGATGCGCTGGGGTCGATTTATATACGTTCAATTCTTTCCTTCTAATTATCCATGTGTGACATCATAAAATACTCATCTAGCTTATACATCAACTTTCCTTCTATTTGGTCGATGAACCAATTAGTTGAATAGTTGATGTAATGATAATAATATCTAAGTAACTATTCAGTCAGCTAAATAATCACAGATTTTCGGTAAATTTAAGAAAGCTTTATCTCAAATTAAATTAATAAATGCTCATTGCATACGGTCACAAATGCAAACAATGAAATTCACAAAGGGAGAGAAATCATCAGCAATTTCAATTAGATACAAACTCATAATACAAATAATGACATTGTGCATGAAGAGTGGATAGATTAAGAGACAAAAGTTTCAGAAAAATTAAATGCGAAACAAAATATATCTAACGTAGGGTATAGATGAAGAGACAATTGTATCATCTAAAATAATATGTGTCAATGTACCTTTGACGGAGTTGATAGGTGAAGAGGCAAAAGTTTCAGAGACATTTGCAAGTAATTTTGCAAGAGCGAGTCAGAATAATACAAACCTAAAGGTCTATGGAAAACCACCCCCCTGGCCAAAGTGATGGCGGAGGTTCCCTGAAATAGAATCAGGGAACAAAGATTTCAAAACCCAGGAGCAGGATAGGGACAGGAACAGCTAGGCCTCTCTGCAAACCGACGAGCAGCAATGCATTCATCCTTCTTCTCTTCCTCCCTGCAAGTCTAAACCACACCCCTAAAGGCACCCCATTTAAACCCTAAAACCTACATGTCCAACCCACATTAGTTGAAACATTTTACAAAATTCGACAGTTTAGGAGGTGGCTCTGTCACACCACGCTTATTGGTGCCACACACACACACACACACACACACACTAACACAACGATAACACTATAAAAATACTCCACAAAATGTTAGCAAACTAGATTATATTTTCATATGTAAAAGAATACCAAAACACCAAAAATCCAGTAAGTAGAGCCAAAGTTATGGATGTGTAAAGATAAAATAAAATGATAGTGCTTGGTATCATAAAGTGTCAACCAGAGACATCTGGTTGTGCAAAATCGGGATATATCCAAATTTCAGACCGACCGTGATGGAGGCTGTTTACAGGACTTATGCACGTCCTACTGAAAAAGTACCATGAATGGAGGCAGTGTCGCCGCCAAGGACTTGATGCCGGGAGCAGAGGAGGCGACGACTTTGTGGATGCAGGGGATGCATCGGCTCCGATTCACACAGTCGATGAGGTCTTCGTCGACGAATCCCTTTACAAAGCAGGTGATGTGCCATCAATGAGCCACACAGTCGGTCATTGTCGAGCTTCACAGTCTGTCGAAGTGATGTTGACGAGCAGCATCAAAGGGCGATGCGTCGGTTCCAGTCAGCCCAAAGTTGTTGATGCATCCGTTTTGAAGGATCAGCATTGCAGAAACCACCTTTCAAGGACCCAGGACTAGATTGGCACCACTTGGCAGGGCAGGAATCACAGATGGCATTGTCTAAGTACTGTTGCAGGGTTGAAGGAAGTCTTTGATTGCCCTGTGACTTCATAACAGTGGGTGAGACACAAGTCTTTGGAGTCACTCTGGTTCAAGTGAGATGTGTCCAGTCTTTTTCCTCATCAGGGCAGAAATCAGATGTCAGCGGGGCAGCACAGCCAAACAAAAACAGTTTTTCCAGAGCAGCAGTCAAGCAGAGTGGCAAACCTGATAACACAGCAAGCTTTACTCCTAGCAGAGTTCTTCATAGGTCCAGTAGTGAAGTGTCTTGGTAGGGTCAGAGCCCCAGTTAGTGTACCCAGCTGTGCCTTTGAAGTGGGTGTAACTTCAAAGAGGGGTCTTTGTAGTGCACACAGGACCTTTCTTTCAAGCTCTAGCTCTAGACATTCAGTAGGTGCAATTGGCTAGTTGTGTGAGAAACAGGACGCTTCCTATTCAGGTTTAAGTGTCAGCTCCCACCTCTGTTTCTGCCCAGGCAGAGTCAACAGAATGCAGATGAGTTATCTGTCACAGATCGCCTTCCTGTGTTTGTGGCTGTCTAGAGGGAATGCCCAAAGTGTAGCTGTCACTCACCCAGACCCGTATTTGAGACAGGCTACAGGCACACAGAGCAGTAAGAGCAAAGAAAAGTCCTCTTTCTAAAAGTGGCATTTCTAAAACAGTGTAGTGCTAGAGGCACTCTTGTGGTCTGACACCCTGTGATGACCTTTGACTACCATTATTTTAATTGACATTGGTGTGTTAGTTTATCGTAGCTTGAATGTACAACATCCTGCATATGCCTTGCTTCTCTTAAAGGTTTATTTCTTGTAATCTTGCAGTCTTTCAGTGGGAGCGGTCACTAAGTAGAACAGCCTTGCCAAGAACAGAACGTAAGTGATGTGCATTTGAAAGCATGAGAGATAGTGAGGTGTGGAATGACCTGTTTTGGTCTCGAAATGCAGTGTTATGAGCAGTGGTGCACAAATGTGCACTGTGTTGTACATTGTGTGATGAGGTATGTGATGATATAAGCAGTGGTGCACAAATTTGCTCAGTGTTGTACATTCAGAAATGAAGTATGTGATGCTATTAGCAGTGGTGCACAAGTGTGCACTGTGTTGTACATTGAGAGATGAAGTAAGTGATGCTATAAGCAGTGGTGCACAAGTATGCACTGTGTTGTACATTGAGAGATGAAGTATGGGATGCTATAAGCAGTGCTGCACAAATAAAGTTCTTACTATTGGCTTTGACATGGCCTCATGCCCTCCTGAATTCTGACTCTTCTTGGCTTGAGCTTTATCTGCGTGCACAGCTGCACTTGCAAGTTGTTTGGGTTAATCACGTTCAAGGATTGTTTTGGTGAGAGATTGTTTAATGTACCCTGAAAGGCTTTCGTGAGCTTCGACAAGATAAAGGCTGGAACATGCGAGACTGTAGAGGGAACGTCGGAACTCTTTTCCTGCCATGGAATGCCTGCTTGGAAGCTGGCCAGACCTGGTAAGATGCCTCTTCCGCAGGGGGAAGGTTTCTCGAACCTTCTAGTCTGTTTTTTGAGGTTATAAAGCTGAGGGTTGTTGACTTTTGGAATCCGAATGGGGAAGGACGCGTCTACTTTGGTACAGTGGAACCCTGGTTGCTGAAGTTCTTCTCACAGCTTTTAATCCGCAAGTGAGGAGTGGGCTAAGATGCAGTGTTTGCACCAGGTGAAGTGCTGAGTTTTGATTATTGCCATTGTGAGGTGTGGCCAGTGGCTTTTGATCATTTGAGGTGTTGTCTTTGTGATGTGTGACTGAGTGAGGTGCACATCCAAAGTAATCATTTGATGTATCAAGTGTGAGTATATATATATATATATATATATATATATATATATATATATATATATATATATATATATATATATATAATTCACTGAAAAAACCATAGGTTATAGACTATATATAGTTAGGAATTAGCCTTTAAAAAACCTTGGAAATTCACTGAAAAAACCATAGCCTTAACCCCTCTATAGTTAGGAATTAACATATAAAAAACCATTGAAATTCCTCCTATATAGTTAGCTGGACATTTTATTGATATAAAACCAATGAAATTCCACATATAGTTAGTTGCACTAACTATATATTTTGCGCATCCGCAATCCAATGCTGATGATGTCACATATTACATCATTCATGACATGGCCAGTGACATCACTGATGACATCTCATTTAATATCAATGATCACACCACTGACGATATACTTCATGTGATAATACAATGCACCTCCTTACACTCTAATATAACTTTTGTTACACCTAGTGTAAAATACAGAGTATCATTTTTTAAACTATTGACACCAATACCATTTACTACATACGCACTCACTGATTCCTACATCTACACACACATTAATTCATTCACCCATAAGGTCACTCGTACATACAGTCACTCGTCATTACAACACTATCATATGCACTCATACACCTATGCAGACACTCACACACTGCCACTCATCCATGGAGTTACTCACACACCTAGTCAGTCCTGTAAAGAATCAATCACACTTTGATTTCTTAATCTATACAGTTAAACACAGAACAGCTTACATTTTCACATATATACTAACAAATACTTACTCACTTATACAATCAAATCCTTCATCCATACTCTTATACATCCACTCATTCTTCAATATGTAAAACATATTTAAACTTTACAAAAACACACAGACACTGGATGATGTCATCAGTGATGTCATTTGAGATGTCATCAGTGATGTCATCAGTGATGTCACTGACCATGTCATGAATGATGTAATATGTGACATCATCAGCATTGGATTGCGGATGCGCGAAATATATAGTTAGTGCAACTAACTATATGTGGAATTTCATTGGTTTTATATCAATAAAATGTCCAGCTAACTATATAGGAAGAATTTCAATGGTTTTTTATATGTTAATTCCTAACTATATAAGGGCTAAAACCTATGGTTTTTTCAGTGAATTTCATTGGTTTTTTAAAAGCTATATATATATATATATATATATATATATATATATATATATATATATATATATATATATATATATATATATATATATATATATATTCATTCCACAAAGGTTGCCCTGTTGGAAACGCCACACACGAAGGGTTGAAAGCACAAATGCCGCCGGTAGCAGCACTCCAGCCTGCCAAACACACCAATCCATGTCATGCCATACGCGTTTCGGGCGTCCTCGCGCCCTTGTTCACTGGCTGCACAAACGGAAAACAAAGGCTTTAGTTCCAGGCACATGGTTTATTTAAATATACAAGTCCCGCCCATGTGGGGGTGTGGCAAAGAAGCATTGTGGTTATTGCAGTACATTGCCCTACTCAATTGTGCCAAAGCCCAAGTGGGTGCCTTTGTCCCTCCGTTTTCAAAAATGTTATTCCACAGTGGGCGGAATGGGATGTAAACAGCGCTGTTGTGCTGCCAATATCTGCCGACAGCTCAGGCCCCCTTCGTTCTTGTCACTGCTCGAGTACCTGAGCAATGTGGATCCGCTTGTGTCAACGGCGGGGCATTTCCGCGACTGGACCAGCCGCATAAGATTCATTCCACAAAGGTTGCCCTGTTGGAAACGCCACACACGAAGGGTTGAAAGCACAAATGCCGCCGGTAGCAGCACTCCAGCCTGCCAAACACACCAATCCATGTCATGCCATACGCGTTTCGGGCGTCCTCGCGCCCTTGTTCACTGGCTGCACAAACGGAAAACAAAGGCTTTAGTTCCAGGCACATGGTTTATTTAAATATACAAGTCCCGCCCATGTGGGGGTGTGGCAAAGAAGCATTGTGGTTATTGCAGTACATTGCCCTACTCAATTGTGCCAAAGCCCAAGTGGGTGCCTTTGTCCCTCCGTTTTCAAAAATGTTATTCCACAGTGGGCGGAATGGGATGTAAACAGCGCTGTTGTGCTGCCAATATCTGCCGACAGCTCAGGCCCCCTTCGTTCTTGTCACTGCTCGAGTACCTGAGCAATGTGGATCCGCTTGTGTCAACGCCGGGGCATTTCCGCGACTGGACCAGCCGCATAAGATTCATTCCACAAAGGTTGCCCTGTTGGAAACGCCACACACGAAGGGTTGAAAGCACAAATGCCGCTGGTAGCAGCACTCCAGCCTGCCAAACACACCAATCCATGTCATGCCATACGCGTTTCGGGCGTCCTCGCGCCCTTGTTCACTGGCTGCACAAACGGAAAACAAAGGCTTTAGTTCCAGGCACATGGTTTATTTAAATATACAAGTCCCGCCCATGTGGGGGTGTGGCAAAGAAGCATTGTGGTTATTGCAGTACATTGCCCTACTCAATTGTGCCAAAGCCCAAGTGGGTGCCTTTGTCCCTCCGTTTTCAAAAATGTTATTCCACAGTGGGCGGAATGGGATGTAAACAGCGCTGTTGTGCTGCCAATATCTGCCGACAGCTCAGGCCCCCTTTGTTCTTGTCACTGCTCGAGTACCTGAGCAATGTGGATCCGCTTGTGTCAACGGCGGGGCATTTCCGCGACTGGACCAGCCGCATAAGATTCATTCCACAAAGGTTGCCCTGTTGGAAACGCCACACACGAAGGGTTGAAAGCACAAATGCCGCCGGTAGCAGCACTCCAGCCTGCCAAACACACCAATCCATGTCATGCCATACGCGTTTCGGGCGTCCTCGCGCCCTTGTTCACTGGCTGCACAAACGGAAAACAAAGGCTTTAGTTCCAGGCACATGGTTTATTTAAATATACAAGTCGGCAGATATTGGCAGCACAACAGCGCTGTTTACATCCCATTCCGCCCACTGTGGAATAACATTTTTGAAAACGGAGGGACAAAGGCACCCACTTGGGCTTTGGCACAATTGAGTAGGGCAATGTACTGCAATAACCACAATGCTTCTTTGCCACACCCCCACATGGGCGGGACTTGTATATTTAAATAAACCATGTGCCTGGAACTAAAGCCTTTGTTTTCCGTTTGTGCAGCCAGTGAACAAGGGCGCGAGGACGCCCGAAACGCGTATGGCATGACATGGATTGGTGTGTTTGGCAGGCTGGAGTGCTGCTACCGGCGGCATTTGTGCTTTCAACCCTTCGTGTGTGGCGTTTCCAACAAGGCAACCTTTGTGGAATGAATCTTATGCGGCTGGTCCAGTCGCGGAAATGCCCCGCCGTTGACACAAGTGGATCCACATTGCTCAGGTACTCGAGCAGTGACAAGAACAAAGGGGGCCTGAGCTGTCGGCAGATATTGGCAGCACAACAGCGCTGTTTACATCCCATTCCGCCCACTGTGGAATAACATTTTTGAAAACGGAGGGACAAAGGCACCCACTTGGGCTTTGGCACAATTGAGTAGGGCAATGTACTGCAATAACCACAATGCTTCTTTGCCACACCCCCACATGGGCGGGACTTGTATATTTAAATAAACCATGTGCCTGGAACTAAAGCCTTTGTTTTCCGTTTGTGCAGCCAGTGAACAAGGGCGCGAGGACGCCCGAAACGCGTATGGCATGACATGGATTGGTGTGTTTGGCAGGCTGGAGTGCTGCTACCGGCGGCATTTGTGCTTTCAACCCTTCGTGTGTGGCGTTTCCAACAGGGCAACCTTTGTGGAATGAATCTTATGCTGCTGGTCCAGTCGCGGAAATGCCCCGCCGTTGACACAAGCGGATCCACATTGCTCAGGTACTCGAGCAGTGACAAGAACGAAGGGGGCCTGAGCTGTCGGCAGATATTGGCAGCACAACAGCGCTGTTTACATCCCATTCCGCCCACTGTGGAATAACATTTTTGAAAACGGAGGGACAAAGGCACCCACTTGGGCTTTGGCACAATTGAGTAGGGCAATGTACTGCAATAACCACAATGCTTCTTTGCCACACCCCCACATGGGCGGGACTTGTATATTTAAATAAACCATGTGCCTGGAACTAAAGCCTTTGTTTTCCGTTTGTGCAGCCAGTGAACAAGGGCGCGAGGACGCCCGAAACGCGTGTGGCATGACATGGATTGGTGTGTTTGGCAGGCTGGAGTGCTGCTACCGGCGGCATTTGTGCTTTCAACCCTTCGTGTGTGGCGTTTCCAACAGGGCAACCTTTGTGGAATGAATCTTATGCGGCTGGTCCAGTCGCGGAAATGCCCCGCCGTTGACACAAGCAGATCCACATTGCTCAGGTACTCGAGCAGTGACAAGAACGAAGGGGGCCTGAGCTGTCGGCAGATATTGGCAGCACAACAGCGCTGTTTACATCCCATTCCGCCCACTGTGGAATAACATTTTTGAAAACGGAGGGACAAAGGCACCCACTTGGGCTTTGGCACAATTGAGTAGGGCAATGTACTGCAATAACAACAGTGCTTCTTTGCCACACCCCCACATGGGCGGGACTTGTATATTTAAATAAACCATGTGCCTGGAACTAAAGCCTTTGTTTTCCGTTTGTGCAGCCAGTGAACAAGGGCGCGAGGACGCCCGAAACGCGTATGGCATGACATGGATTGGTGTGTTTGGCAGGCTGGAGTGCTGCTACCGGCGGCATTTGTGCTTTCAACCCTTCGTGTGTGGCGTTTCCAACAGGGCAACCTTTGTGGAATGAATCTTATGCGGCTGGTCCAGTCGCGGAAATGCCCCGCCGTTGACACAGGCGGATCCACATTGCTCAGGTACTCGAGCAGTGACAAGAACGAAGGGGGCCTGAGCTGTCGGAAGATATTGGCAGCACAACAGCGCTGTTTACATCCCATTCCGCCCACTGTGGAATAACATTTTTGAAAACGGAGGGACAAAGGCACCCACTTGGGCTTTGGCACAATTGAGTAGGGCAATGTACTGCAATAACAACAATGCTTCTTTGCCACACCCCCACATGGGCGGGACTTGTATATTTAAATAAACCATGTGCCTGGAACTAAAGCCTTTGTTTTCCGTTTGTGCAGCCAGTGAACAAGGGCGCGAGGACGCCCGAAACGAGTATGGCATGACATGGATTGGTGTGTTTGGCAGGCTGGAGTGCTGCTACCGGCGGCATTTGTGCTTTCAACCCTTCGTGTGTGGCGTTTCCAACAGGGCAACCTTTGTGGAATGAATCTTATGCGGCTGGTCCAGTCGCGGAAATGCCCCGCCGTTGACACAAGCGGATCCACATTGCTCAGGTACTCGAGCAGTGACAAGAACGAAGGGGGCCTGAGCTGTCGGCAGATATTGGCAGCACAACAGCGCTGTTTACATCCCATTCCGCCCACTGTGGAATAACATTTTTGAAAATGGAGGGACAATGGCACCCACTTGGGCTTTGGCACAATTGAGTAGGGCAATGTACTGCAATAACCACAATGCTTCTTTGCCACACCCCCACATGGGCGGGACTTGTATATTTAAATAAACCATGTGCCTGGAACTAAAGCCTTTGTTTTCCGTTTGTGCAGCCAGTGAACAAGGGCGCGAGGACGCCCGAAACGCGTATGGCATGACATGGATTGGTGTGTTTGGCAGGCTGGAGTGCTGCTACCGGCGGCATTTGTGCTTTCAACCCTTCGTGTGTGGCGTTTCCAACAGGGCAACCTTTGTGGAATGAATATATATATATATATATATATATATATATATATATATATATATATATATATATATATATATATTAACGGGAGGGTGGTGACACTCCTCTACAGCAAGCAGGTTCTCTCTGAGCGCCTGCTGCACTCCCATGCCTCCATTTCGAGCTCTGCGGGATTACTTTCGGAGCGATGGCACCACCAAGGCGCAAGCTGCTTGGGTCTCCTGGGTAAGAGCGCCGCAGTGCTGCATTTGTAAAATAAATGAAAAATAAGAAATGCGACAGGTGCAGTGATTTTCCTTAGGCGCCACTGCCGCCACTGCTGAAACCAAAATCTGCGTGGCCTTGGTCACCCTCGCCTCTCTCTTCCTCGCCTACATATACTGCTCACACTTGCCGGTGGCTCCAATCCTCCCTTCTCCCGGTGTCACTGTTACATGTCTTTCTTCGTCTATCCTTCTCATATTTTACGCCTTTCTCCCTCTTACTCTGGTTCAAAGTTTGTTGATGAAAAGTAAGTCCTAGTCCCGAAAAATGAGTGTCTCCTGGGAGTTTTCAGCAAAGATTCATTCAGCAGGTCTGGTGACACCGGGCCGTCCACCCCGCCCATATTATGGCTTTCTTTTAGCGTCCCTTTTCCCTCACTTTTATTGGGACACATGTGTCCCTGGTACCACTGGCAGCCAATGCCGACCGCCGGCCTGAATTTAGCGCTGGGCACTGCCCGTTTAACTGGGCAGCAGCGGTGTCACTATGGTTGGTGTCACCCAGTGCAGGAAACTCATGGTGTCACCCCCTCATGACTGTCTGAGACAGGTAACTGCATGTGCCCAAGATCGCACAATGGGGAGAGGCTGCGGTTACACAGCAAAAGTTATAGAGTAATGGTTCCTTGGTTTTAAGTCCATCCTAAGAACGCTTGCTGCTGTTATAAAATGAACAGAAGGAGAGCAGGAAGACAACACAAAATATTTGGCGTAAGGTAAAATAAAAAAAAAGTGGTTCTTTTCTCTTGAATGCAACTAAATTCCTCTGACCAATGTGTGTAAGTGAATGTGAGTGAGGGCTGTGTTAGTGACAAATGGCAGTGCACGTTGTCATGCGTGCGCAAGTATTTCTTCTTCAATGCAGAATGTGATGTCTGTCGTGCATTGTTTGCCGCCTTTTCAGTGGCACTTCTCTAAAAGAGAATACACTGTGTTAGAGGCGGCAGTGAAGTAGTGTGGCTCACTGGTTAGAGGCGGCAGACACGAGAGCAGAGGACGGCCCGGGACCAGGGTTCGATTCCCGACGCGGCAGGTTTCTGGACCAGGGTCAGCGGACTCGATAATTCTCTCGCCTCGGTGCCCACTCTGATCAGCGATCACACTCGGCAACTCTGGGCATTAGCTTGCCTCATCTTCACTAACGGCCCCACCAGACCGCCGGGGATGCCTGGTCTCACCCTGGAGATACCCATTAAGGGACCATCTCTCAGGGAAAGCCAGGAAGTGTTTCGCAGCGGTCGGAGCGCCTTGGGACCCTACGGGTAAGTAGTGCGCTATATAAATGCCTATACATACATACATTTAGTTGCCAATCGTAACATACTAAGCCATTCCTGGACGTCCCTTACCTGTGCAGCGCCTTGCATTATAGACAGCGTAGTTACTAATGAAAGGCATGTGTGTAAAAACGCTGCATTTAAAGCAATGGGGATGACATGCCTGGAGTGACAGGCGTGATAACACGACGTGAATACTCTTGTCAGCCCTGAACTCTCAGTTTTACTCAGGAGGCGCCCCACTCCTGCTTAGCCGAGGTCCTGTCGGGTTTTAGTGGCGAATAACACCACACTGGAAATGTTTCAAACTTTTCACAAAGCCACACGAAACTCAGCAGTGCAGATTTGCGTAAGGTAAGGCTGTATAATTTGTGGCCGCCAAGAGCCCCCTTTCAGACATGGGAAACAGGTAAGGAGCCTCTAAAGTGTGGACGGGGGCTGACGGTGTGACCCCATTTGCTGGTGTCACCCAGTGCGGTCCGCACCCCCGTACCACCCTAGTGACGCCACTGCTGGGCAGCGCCCGCAAACCTGAGCACTGGGTTACCTCAAAAAGGCTTGTCACACATTACCGGGACCTTGGTCCGGCATGGCAAGGGCAAGTCTCCAGACTGCGGGCTCCAGCACCGACCACCATGCCGGTCCCCTCGCCCACCCCCGCCGACGGGGCAAGAGCAAATCAAGAGTACACTCACCAGGGGCTCTCAGGCGGAGGCTCCTCTCTCTCTTGGGCGGCGGAGCCTCGCGGTTCTCACGGCCGGGCTCTGCTCTTCTGGGCGGCGGGGCTCCCTCCTCGGGGGAGCCTCACAGGAGGACAGTGTTTCATTCTTCTCTCTGCAGGAGCGCGGGGTGGCATCCCGACCGCTTCCTGATTTCTGCACTTCCTGCTTTGAGCAGCCAATCACGGCGAGCCTCCTGGGCCCCGCCCACAACCAGGCGGCGGCCATCTTGAGGCGGCTCGGGCCGCGGCGGTGATCTTGGGGGTAAAACGAGGGGTGGGCACCCTCGAAATTAAAATAAAAACATTATAAAATAAAAGACAGAAGCCCCCCAAGACCCCCCCCAAAAAAATTTTTAACGAAAAATCGCGGGGTGCCAACACTTCTTCGATGAACTGCTGACAGCCAATCAGATCTCACGATGAGATGCTGACAGCCAATCAGATCTCACGATCAGAGATATGTGGTTAGGCTCCGCCCAGATATATAATTTGATTCTCTTCTGATTTTCTCAGGGACTACTGGAGGATTTAAATTATTTATCCTAAAGCATGATCTGCGTACCAGACACTACCATTTTGAAAAGTTTGGTGTAATTCCCTTCAGTGGTTCAAGCTGTAGCCGAGTCTAAAGGTCCTATGGAAATTAACATGGGGAAAACACGTTTTGGGACCCCCCTTTTTTCTCAGCCCCCATTTGACTAATCCCCCCCAAACTTTTCAGGGAAGGAGAGGAGCGGAGCGAGCCATCTTCTTTGAGAAATTTACGAAGATTCATCAGCCAGCGCCAAAGTTATTCCCAATAGAATGTTGGTGATTTCCTATGGAAACTAGGTCCTAACTATATATACCTACTGGCGATATATATTCACTGAAAAAACCATAGGCTATAGACCATATATAGTTAGGAATTAGCATTTACAAAACCTTGAAAATTCACTGAAAAAACCATAGGTTATAGACCATATATAGTTAGGAATTAGCATTTACAAAACCTTGAAAATTCACTGAAAAAAACATAGGTTATAGACCATATATAGTTAGGAATTCGCATTTACAAAACCTTATTTTACTCACACAAAACCATTGAAATTCCATATATAGTTAGTTGCACTAACTATATATCGCGCACCCGCAATCCACTGCTGATGATGTCACATATTACATCATTCATGACATGGTCAGTGACATCACTGATGACATCACTGATGACATCTCAAATGACATCACTGATGACATCACTGATGACAACATCCAGTGACTGTATGTTTCTGTAAAGTTAAAATATGTCTTACATATTGAAGAATGAGTGGATGTATAAGTGTCTGGATGAAGGATTAAATGTGTCTCACTGAGTGCATGGGTTAGTGACTAAACTGTCTTAATTTGTGCATCATTATGTCTGTTGTTCTGTAAACTGTTGCATGTGTTGATAAGTAGCTATATGAGTAACTATATGGGTTATTGATTGGTTGCCCAAGTATTTGTATGGGAGACTGAGTGTGTGTGTGGGTGGCTGGGAGGTGTAGGACTCTGTGCATAGATGTGTGAGCAGTTGATTCACTAGATGTATGGTTTCAAAAGTGCATGTGGAAACAGCTGTATGGGCGGTTGACTGTGTGCATGAGTGTATTAGTGAGTGAATGGATATCTCAGTGCTACATGTCAAAGTAAGTACATATGTAAAACACAGTACATGTGAGAGTTGACATATATAAATAACTGTGCATAAGAGCCAGTGAATGTGTGAGTGGCTGTATGGATCAGTGTGAACTTGTATCAGGGATTGTATAAGAGAGTAAATATGTGTTAGTATATGTTTGAATAAGTAAAGTTCGTATAACTGTATAGTTGAGGAAATGGAGGTGTGATTGATTCTTTGCATGACTGACTAGGTGTGTGAGTAACTCCATGGATGAGTGACAGTCTGTGAGTGTCTGTTTACACTGATTGTATCTAAGGTTATATTAGAGTCTGAAGAGGTTCATCGTATTATCACATGAATGATATCATCAGTGATCTGATCAGTAATGTCAAATGAGATGTCATCAGTGATGTCATCAGTGATGTCATCAGTGATGCCATCAGTGATGTCATTTGAGATGTCATCAGTGATGTCATTTGAGATGTCATCAGTGATGTCATCAGTGATGTCACTGACCATGTCATGAATGATGTAATATGTGACATCATCAGCAGTGGATTGCGGGTGCGCGATATATAGTTAGTGCAACTAACTATATATGGAATTTCAATGGTTTTGTGTGAGTAAAATAAGGTTTTGTAAATGCGAATTCCTAACTATATATGGTCTATAACCTATGGTTTTTTCAGTGAATATATATATATATATATATATATATGTCTTTCTGATCTCTTGCAGGACGTCCCATTATATTTGCTTGAGTCTTATCTCATATTATTTGCTGCTTGTTTATTCATGGTATTATTCATGCATTTAACTGTTGCATTCATTAGCAGTGCGTCCATTGGGGTGCTGGGGCGTTGCCCTCTAATGCCACATGTCCCCAACATCGTCGTTTACAAGTTGCTGGAACTTCAAAATGAAATCATTCTTAACTCATAAATTCCTGCCGGTGCCTGCGGATCACCGGGCCACGCCTGAGTCAATCAGGACACTAAGGGGGTGGCGCTGCGGCAGCATCAGGGTTTGTCTTTCAGTTGCTTGCATATCCATATTCTTTCTTACATGTTTCTCCAGGCTCTTCTTCTCCAATCCCCCTATTTCAGTCCCTCATATCTAATGTTCCGAGTTCGCAGTTGGTGGGCCCTTCCTGCACAACCGCCGTCATCCACAGAGCTTCACATTAGTTAGTATTACAGGCTGATGTCTCCCAGGGGATTGCCACCATGCATGGCTCACTACGACTAAGCTCTGTACAAGCAGGGGAGCAGGCACGCGAAAATAAAGCTTCAATATATATGCATTCCAGATTCCACAGTAATTGTAAAGTTCAATCTGTAACTGTGTGCCAGATACTTAGTCAGCCACTGGATCACAGTACTACCAACTTTTATGAAGGGCACTGAGCTTGCTCGGTTCAGTATGGCTGTCCTTATCTCCTGAGGCGGAAAGCCGGGAGAAGTAGCTTTTGTATTTTACTTTGTGTTTTAAACCTTGCTTTTAATCTTTGCATCTTGCACTGTAGGGCGCCGTGCAGCGGAGCTAGCGCTGTCACGTGACCCACCTTTCAATCGGCTCCCATCGCCGTCGCACAGGCCGCTGGCCATGCCCACTTTTAGGCCACGCCCCCCTCCCGCCCTTTCTGCTCTCATAAGCGCTGACTGCGAGCGCTCTGCTTGGTCCTTATCTCCTGAGGCAGAAAGCCGGGAGAAGTAGCTTTTGTATTTTACTTTGTGTTTTAAACCTTGCTTTTAATCTTTGCATCTTGCACTGTAGGGCGCTGTGCAGCGGAGCTAGCGCTGTCACGTGACCCACCTTTCAATCGGCTCCCATTGCCGTCGCACAGGCCGCTGGCCACACCCACTTTTAGGCCACGCCCCCCTCCCCCCCCTACGGATTCTTACTTCAATGTGTAACTTCAGAACGCGCAGCGGACGAGCGCAGCGGGCGCGCCTAAGGCAAGCCCGTCTGCGCCCGTCAACGGCCGGACGGGGCTAGGGGCACGTCCTAATGCCAAATTTTCACCGTACTCTGCTGAGGAGCTTACTACTCTACAGGGCCACTGGCCGCTATCGGAGTCAGTCCGTAGCCACATCGCCACACTAGGGCTTACCCCCCCATCTTTGTCAACATCGGCTTGCCCGCCGGCATCCTCGCCGCTGCCCCCTTCTTTGCCTGATTCCCCCCCTCCCACTCCTTCGTTATCTATCATTCTGCTCAGCACCAGGTCAGCGGTTAAACACCATCATGAGCTGTTTGTCCTGCTTGATTCTGAGAAGCCCGACTTACTGCTCCTGACCGAAACCTGGTTTTGTGACTCTTCCTTACCCGCACTTTTGGCTGCTCTCCCCCCTTCCTACGTTGCAATAAGCGCCGACCGCCCAGCTGGTAGGATAGGTGGTGGTGTGGCTTTAATTGCTCGGTCCGAATATAATTTTCAACTTCTTCCCTCCCCCCCCCATTTCTCCCACTGAATTCCTTGTAGTTCCTTCTCTTTCCTTTTCTCCTCCAATTACTTGTCTTTTGATGTATCGCCCACCCCAGCCTTCGCCTTCGTTCCTACCAGCATTTCAAGACCTATTGGCCACCCTGGCGGTCAACTACGCCTCTGTCTTGGTGCTAGGCGACTTTAATTACTGGCCCTCGGACCCTTTAGAGTGCACTTCATCGCAACAATTCACTGAATCTCTCCAATCCTTGAACTTTGTCCCTCACATATTCGTCCCTACACATTCTCATGGTCATATACCAGACCAGGTTTGGTCTCTTAACCTTTCTGTTTCCCCTGTGTCTGTATCTCCCTGTCCCTGGTCTGACCATGCCCTCATCTCCTTTTCCATCCTTCTCAACTCTGTCACTAAGGTTCCGCATGCCAAAAACACCTGGGCGCGGAATTGGAATCTAGTTGATCTTCCTTCACTGACCTCCCTGCTTCTGAACTCCTCTCCGATCCTCACTGGTCTATCATCTAATTCACAAGCCACCGCTATCAATACCTGGCTTGCTGGAGGCTGAGACTTGGTCGCCCCATTACGTCGTATCTCTACTCGACGACCCAAGGACTCTAATAGGTGGTTCAATGACGACCTAAAGGAACAAAAACTGGCCGTACGGCAAGCTGAGAGGCAGTGGAGAAGAAATTACTGCCCCTTATTAAAAAATCATTATTCCTCATTATTAACTGAGTACAAAAAAGCCATTCTAGCTGCCAAAACCATCTATTTTTCCACTAAAATTCTGACAGCAGAAAATAAATCTAGGGAGATTTTCGGTATAGTCAATGATCTAGCTTATTCTGACAGAGCTTCACCCCAACTCCCTCCTACCCAGCCCCTGTGTGACCAATTAAACTCTTACTTTCTGGATAAGATTGCAACTATCAAGGCTAATATCCCCCCCCTCTTCTACTTTTGTTGATCCTTCCCCCCCTACTGTCCAGTGCCATCTTACCTCAATTCCCCCCCTTACTGAGGAAGTATTCTTAGAGATACTTCCTGAGGTCAAATCCGGCTCTCCGGCAGACATCTGTCCGGCACGAATCCTACAACAGATTTACTCTGCTTGTCCCCAGCCCCCAATTACTTTCCTTAATAGTTCCCTTACCCAGGGAGTTGTGATCCCCGCACTTAAATCAGCCACAATAGTGCCCATTTTGAAGAAGTCCGGCGCTGACCCGTCCACCCCAGCCAACTATCGCCCCATTTCCCTACTGCCCTACTTGGGCAAGGTGCTTGAGTGCTATGTCACCTCGGTACTCAGCGCCCATGTAGAAGCAAATGGTGGCTTGGCATCTCGTCAGGCCGGCTTCCGCCCCAGGCACTCCACCGAATCCGTCGTGGTGTCGGTCCTGGACAACCTCAGGGAGGGCATGGACCACAACAAACATCAGGCTCTGGTGCTCCTCGACCTCTCCGCCGCTTTTGACACGGTGGACCATACCATCTTGCTTTCACGTGTCAGAGCGGCGGGAATCGAGGGCTCAGCCCTGGTCTGGCTATCGTCCTTCCTAAGGGACCGAACCCAGGCGGTCCGGTTGGGGGATTTCACGACTACCCCACTTCAAGTCACTTGTGGTGTTCCCCAGGGCTCCTCACTTTCTCCCTTATTGCTCAATCTTTACATCTTTCCTTTAATCTTTGCACTTCAGCAGCTGGAGGTCACCGTATATAATTATGCGGACGACCTCCAGCTCATCTTCAGCCTCTCCTCCTCTCCCCTCTCTGTCTCTAATTTCCAGTCTACTATGATTTTCATCAGGGACTGGATGAACCAAAACCATCTCAAGTTGAACCCGGACAAAACCGAGTTGGTTCTCACAGGTGGTTCTTCCAGTCGCTGGAGTTCTCTTTTCTGGCCCTCTTCTTTTGGTCCTTCCCCCACTCCTTCCTCCACAGTTAAAACCCTGGGCGTCAAAATGAACAACCAACTCACTTTACACTCACAAATCAGTTCTGTTGTTTCTTCCTGCTTCCTCACTCTCCGTACCATTCGCACTGTTTCCCGTTTTTTTCCCCCCCTAGCACTCAAACTGATCATGTCCGCTCTGGTGATTTCGCGGCTGGATTACGCCAATGCCCTGTACAACGGCATCCCAGCGTAGAGCCTGCGGAAGCTCCAGATGGTTCAGAACCAAGCGGCACGATTGGTGTACGGTCTCCAGCGCTTTCATCATTCAACACCCCTCCTTAAGGAGCTTCATTGGCTTCCTATCAAGGAACGTTCCCTTTTCAAAACCAGCTGCATGGTTTTTCAGGCTCGCCAGGGCTCTGCCCCCGCTTTCATTTCTTCCCTGATTAACGAGTATGTTCCTGCCAGAGAGCTTCGTTCATCGTCCAAATCCCTTCTGCAAATCCCACACTTCAAACATAAAAAGTGGGGAGGGGCCAACTTTTCAACTCTGGCTCCTACCTTTTGGAACTCCCTCCCCGACCACTTACGATCTGCTTCACATTATTCCTCCTTCCGCAAAGACCTTAAAACTTTTTTGTTTAAACAGGCCTTTACCTTGTAATTTGTCCCTGTTACTTCTCTGCGCCAGGCTTCCACGGCCCTGATTTGCTGGACCTGTCTCAATAGCGCCAAGAAACCGTAGGGTGAACGCCGCGCTTTACAAATGTTTTAAATTCAAATTCAAATTCACTAACGTGGATCATGGAAGCTTACTTTTAGAAGATGGTGCCCAGAGGATCTGTCATCTGAACAGTTTTTCTCTTTCTTTTGCTTAACAAAGAGCGACAATTGAAAAACGTGCAGTACAGCGAGGAATGATCTCCTATCTGCCTTACATATTCTCCTTCACCATGCTTGCACCTGGTCAGACTATGAATTGAAGTGGGAAGGCCAGGCTGATTGCATCATAGTGCACTTCTATTTGTGAGAAAGTCAGGAATACACAGAAGCACTGTCCTTGTGTGTACACTTAGGTCTGCTCATTTACAATTCTGCCAGCGAACACTGTGTCCTCAGAACGGCCCCCTCTCTGCATCTTCAGTATGAATTCTGGACTGCTGAGTAATTAGTTTGCATTTCTTCCCGCGCTCCCTGGATGGAGCCAAAAATAAATAAATGCCTGATTCATGGCACGAGACGTGCCTGTGTGCTGTGTGTGCGTGTGTGTTATGTGTGTTGTATCTGCCTCCGTGTGTGTGTGTGTGTTTGTTGTGTGTGTGTGTGCACTTTTGTGTTGTGTTTGTGTGTGCGTGTGTGTGTCCTCAATGCTAATACCTCCTGTCTCTCCCAGGCAGGCACCGCATGTGCAAACAGGGCAGCAGTGCCATTGCTCTCTATACTCACAGACTGCTGCACCACTATTTTTGGTTCCCAGTGCGGCTGGTTACGCAGTGTCTAGTGTGGGAACCAAATCCAGGCTCTATTTGCACCATAGTGCAGTGGTTTCATTGTGTAATAAATGCTTTGGTTTCTGGTCTGTATTGTGCGGTAACGTTGTGCACTGTGCTTTTTATACCAGTATTGTGTTTGCTGCACAGTTATGAGGCGTGCTGGACTGTGCTGTGCTTTGCTACACTATACTTTGTGGTGTTTTACTATACTGCACACTATTGATGTGTACAGCAATGGCCAGCAGTCTGTGCTTTACTGTACAGTGTTACACCAATCAGCTGCAGCTCTGCCACGTTTGAGCTCACAGACTGCTGCACCAGTGCTTGCAAACCATATCCAAGCATACTTTGCTGTCACTGTAATTAATTATTCTAGCATGAAGCACTGACTATGCAGTGCTAAACCTTGCAGACACTGTCATATAGCAACAGGCCTCAGTCTCCTTGTAGTAGTAAGGACGGGGGGAGGTCAAGATTTTTGTTTTCACAGTGCACTTTGAGAATAAAAGGTTCAAACTATGAAAAATAAATTTAAAAAATGAAATAAAGCAAGTCAGAGTGTTTGCAAAGTGGCTAGATAGATATTATTCACACCCAAACATATCAGCGCTACTTTGCAGAGTTTGTCAGTGAAGCAGTACTTTTGTTTTCTTGTCTTTTTTTGAACAGCATTGTTTTCCCGAGTGGGGAACTGCACCAATCCTGGGGTACTGCAATAACTGATTGATGGGTGGATTGGTAACCATGTTCTTCCTGCTTACATTTCACATGCTTTACTTTGCTTTTCCCAGGATGCTGGTACTTTTTATTTAGGCACAATATTGCTTGCTTGTCTAGTGCGTAATTTGAATGGAGTTGCAAGTATATTATGGTTCTAAAAGCACTCACTACCACTGGCCTCTGGCAATTTTTAGAAACAATAAAAATGTCTTGATAACGTTGATGATTAATGTTTTTCTCAGAGAGAGATCAAAGTTTTGTCTAGTGGAAGTTTTGACTCATGTAAAGGTAGCACGGAAGGTTAATGTGCCTCCTGCAAACAACATGTACCTGAAGCAGATCACAAAATGCACATGATGTAAATAGGTCAGTGAGTCTCTAAGTCTGTTATGAAGCTCTGTGGATATACTGAATAAGCAGCTACCTATGTTATATGACATTTCTTTATTAATGTAATTACTCCACTTTCACAATTGCTTTACTAACCTTCCTGCTTTCTCAAATTTGCTTGAAAATGCACCATTTGTCCACTCTTTTTTTTCATTTTCACGGGAAAGAATCTCCCTGAACCCCCCTTAGGTTGTTCGGGCTCACTCGCCACAGTGCAGTTTGAAAATCATTTTACGCCACACCACTTTCAAATGTCACCAGCCGCCACTTGTTGCATTTACCAAGTGTGTTAATGTTGCTTGCATATATATCTCTATGTGTATTTGAATTTTGTGCCTTTGGCATCTGGGAAAGCCTTTCTGTTAGAGAACATTGTATAAAATAAAACCCCAAGCCTTATTCTAAAAAGAGAGTATTTGCATTTTGTAAAATAAAACCCTTTTCTAAAGGTGTCAGTTGTGTTTCATGTCTCCTGCTTCACCGAGTGTTGAGCCACCCTGGGGGAGATTCTGTATTATTTGAAAGGTGAAGCAAGACAAACAGCAATGTTAAATCCAACTTTACCAGTAAAGAGGATTTATCGTTACCAGTACAAATATATAAAACATGATGCAGCTACTCCTTTCTAATTAGGAATCACAGTTTAAAAGTGTTTAAGGAATTAGGCCTCACAGTAGTGAAAAACAATGTTGGCTGTTGGTCAATGCTAGTACATGCAAATAATACCAGTACAGTTCACACCTCTTACTTACACATCACCCTGCCCTGTGAGCTGCCTCTGGCCTGTTTTAGGGGTGACATATGTGGAAACAAAGGGGAGTTTGAGGCTTGGCAAGTAGTTTTAAATTCCAAGTCGAAGTGGCAGTAAACTGCAGTGGCGGGCCTAGGACAGGTTTGAAAACTACTTGTGCGTGTGGCGCAATCAGTTCTGCAGGCTGCCTGTAGCATTTAAGTTACACCCCGTGGGTATATGGCCTATCACTTTACAAGGGACTTACAAGTAAACTAAATATGCCAATTGTGTGTACAACAATGTTACCATGTTTAGGGGAGAAGCACATGCACTTTAGCACTGGTCAGCAGTGGTAAAGTGCTCAGAGTCCTAAGGCCAACAAAAAGAATCAGCAAAAAGAGGTAAGCAGGAAAAGAGTTTGGGGAAGCCCACCCTTAGGATGACAGGTCTAATGACATCCATAACAGCTTTTCACCATGTCTTTCTATTTGCTGTCTCAGCTTCAGCCATGTTATTAGGGCCTTGTTTGATGGATCCACAAAAGTCAGCAGCAAACCGATACTGTCCATGTCGGAAACCTACAAGCTCAAATGCCTACTGGGGCTTCCCTATGGGGCTGAAATATGGGGATTCCGAGATTGTACGTTGCTTTAGAGGAAAGGCACTTGCTATGCTTAAGCTCAGGTTGTTCTGAGCATTCTTTGTGTGGGATAATGTGTCCGACTTGGTGGGTTTTTGCCCCACTTCTTCTTTGGGTCTCTATATGGAGCAACCAGAAAGCAGCCTTTGATCAAGAAGTTAATTATGACTGTCTGGCATGTGACTGTGGGCTCGGGATCTAATGGCTCAACTACATAAAGTAATTAGCAGAAGCCCTGGGTAGGGCAAAACTGTACACCATGCCATCCACGAATGGGAGAACTAGGGAAGATCAAGGAGCTTTATTTTAGCAGGGAAGTGACCAATAGAAAGGGTAGGGAGATCATGAATTCCAATGTGAGAGAGCTGGTTTGTAGTCAAACCGTTAAAGGTGTCGAGCCATACCTGACGCAGGTACATAATGTGTCGGACAGTGGAATCCTGATGACATTTTGTCCTGAGGATCATAAAATGTTAACTATTCTTCCCTATTGGTCAGTTTGACTCTAGGTCTAGCTTACTTTGCCCTTGCGATGAATCTTCTCAATAAACCCTGGATCATTTTTTATTCTTCTGTAGTTTTTATTAAATGCCCACATGCAAATTCTTAGTCCCGATCCTTAAAAAACAGGTTTTTTCTCAGTATTAGCCAGTACTTTATTTCCGCCGCATTCTCCCGGATCATAAGTTTGCTATTCTGTGAGAGCTTTCTTAAAAAGTGATCTTCGCATTTGTAAATCCTGTTTTTTCCAGATCTTTTTTAAGGCTGATCCCCTATTTTTCTATTGGGCACACACATTGCATGCAAGCTCCTAATTTGTTATTAGTTAAATGGTTTAATGCTTTATGACAAATATTTATTGCTTTTTAACATGGTTTTATACCTGTTCTTTTATGACTATATATTTATAATCAAATAAAGAAATTAATCAGTTAGTGTACAAAATCAGATATTCAGTTGTTATTCCAACAGGAATTATCTGGTTTTGCAAAGCAAAGCTGTGCTGGACAGTCCTGCTGCTTCAATGCAGTGCTGACACACAAAACTTTGTGGCCAGATGACATAAACAAAGCATCAGAAGTACTAATTTGAAGTATGGACTCTGCTGACTAGTCTCTTAAGTAGACGGAGAGCTAAAACAGAATATTTTTTACCACTTTAGACAGTGTCAGATGACATTTGTTATGTAACTACAGAACACAACAGGCCTCAAAAACATAACACCGTACAATAATCTAACACAAAGTAAAATAGCACAAGAAAAACATAACCGGGTAAAAAACAATTAAAACGGAAACACAACACAATGCAATAACGGAACATAAAATGCAACAACACACACCAGAATAGAACACATCGCAGCCACGAGAAAATGTTACACAATACAATTAAATACACTTCCACTCCACAGTAAAATAACTTGCAATATATCACAACACCGCAGTAGAATGTCACGAAGAAGCACTGTAACAATGAAACTACAAAATAACGGCACAATAAATACACCGGTACAATACACCACAGCACAGTAGTACATTTCTACAACAGTAAAACAATCCACCCAGCAACACATAGCAGAACAACAAGAGAAAAAAACTACACAATCTAACACAATAGAACTGCAAACGTTTGCTACCGTGATGTTTTGTACAGGTGTTTTTGTATTGGTCAGCTGTTTTGTATTTGTGTTGTACTCTTTTTGACTTGTTATTGTGTTGTTTTGGTGATGTGTTTTATTGTGGGGCTGTTTTTTCTACTTGTTGCTGTGTAATTGTTTAATATTGTGTTTTTATTCTTTGCTCTATTGCTGGTATTGTTGAATGGTGTGTGTTATTGGAATATGGTGTTGTTATTATGATGCTGATATGCCTAAACACAATTTGCCTTCTTAAATACACATCCATATTCTTGTCACACATTACCACCGCCACACATCTGCTTTCATAACACAGTATTAAAAAGATGCTTGTCCAAGCACTACATTACCTTACCACCAATTACATTTAATAGAGCTAGCCAAAAATGTTTTGTGATCTGGCTCTCAGAATTTGGGTGTAGTGCTAGCTACAGGAGGGTGAGATTCATTTCAGACTTTCAGAATAGCTATGTAAAATACTTTTACATACAATGAATCAATATGAAACCTGTTTACATAATCCGTAGTTATCCTGTAAACCTGCTATGTATCCGGCCCATGTGGATTTATACCTGACACTCAAGAATAAAGGTTATAATCTTGATGTTTAGCTGCTCATTAGAAAGAGGCAATATAAAACTCGAAAATGTACCGCTTCATTTTTCAGAGTTTGCAGTCCTGATTAACACTAGTAAACCGTGGAGGAGTGTGAGCCACATAACGAGCGAAGCTTATGTTTGCATCCCTACTCTTCATGTCCACTGATCTAATATGCATTGCTCTCCAGGAGCCACCTGAGAAAAGACGGTTGAGTGGGGGGGGGGGGGGGGGGAGCTTAGTTTATTCACTAGGTATCACTTCACTTCAGCCATGTGGTGAGGGAGAGCACTGGAATGTACAGTGTTTAAAGGGTCATTGCTGTCGAATTTCTTTGCACTCTTAGTTTGAGGTATAGTGAAGTATAATTGCGTACTTATGGAGTTAAGGGACGGCACGCTTCAGGGGATATTTCTGTTCTCTAACAGCACAGTGCAACATCACAGATGCGTAAGGAACTGGTATGTGTGTAAGGCAGAATTCTCAATGCATCCTTTGTTAACATTCAATTGGTTGTAACAAAATGTGCACCTGCAATGTATTTTTTACATGAGCAAATGTATGAACTTCCATGCAAGCAAAATGCAACCTTTTGCCTATTTGTGCTTGAGCAGATTAGGAGAATGAGTTTCTGAACCTCAACACTGTGTCCCCTGGTTATTTTATTTATGTCTTTCACTTTAAAAGATACACTGGATTAATTGTACCATTTTGACGGTTCAAGGTTTGATCTGTTCTGGTCTTCTCGCCCTGCTAGGTTGCACCATGTCCTGGGACGCAGACCCATATGTGATGGATATCTTTATTTTCCGCTCCATTGTTTCAGTTGCCGCCATCTTCTACATCTACAAGTATGTCATAGTTATCTCTTCAGTGGTTTCTTGGATGAGAAGACATATTTGTGACTCACTACAATTGAAAATAAATACTGTATCCACCACTAAGCCATTGCTGTACAAGTCATTGTGGAAAAATCAGCTCAAGTATTGGTCCTCATGCGTAAAGAGACATGCTCGCTTGTCTTTCCCTTGTTTTTCATGGGAAAGATCAGTCAAAGCCCCTGGACAGAACTGTGTGGGTGAATTCACTGGCTGTATTAGCACCATATACTGTAGATTACAAGCTGTATACCTTGATACACTGACTATACCTGGTTGGTATTTATAGGCTGGGATGAAGGAGATTGTTGACCATCACTGGTTAAACTTTGTTACACTGGAAGGACTTGTCTGGAATTCTGGAGTGGAATAGCTGGGAGGGCTGCACATTACATCCGAGAGAGTTAGATGATAGAGGATAATACTTCAATTGGATTTATTCGTAAACAATGTATTTGTAATTTATTGTGAGCCCTCCGGAAACAATTACATCTCCCAACAATTTCACAGTACTGCGGGGACAGACCAGTGATGCAGGTTCAATTTAACTTCAGTTGTTAGAAACGTCAGTTTACATACTCCTAGTAAACACTGTTCACCACTATAAACATTTTTTCACCCTCATACTCCGAACCGTCTACTGCTTTAGACTCTACCACCCTCTCTCTACTTGTTGAGCATCACAGACATACCACATCAATGGCTTGTATCTTCCATCGCCAACCACCCTAACTCCAGTGCCTGGCAGTTCAAGTTCTCCACATCACACTCATTTACCATGGGCGTGCCTCAAACCTCCACTCAAGGACCCCTCTTTTTCTCACTAAACGCTTTTTCCCTCTAAACCACCAGCTCCTCATTTGGCAGCCTGTACTACCTCCACCCTCACAACACCCAAATCGTTTCTCAGTTTCTTCTTTTCAAGCCCTCCTTCAGACCTGAATTTCTGTCTTTCAGTCAAACATCAATGCATGTCTCTGTGGTCCTTCATAGTAAACTCTTCTAAAACTGACATGCTACGTTTTCGCTCTTCTTCACCACCCATTTTTCTGCTTCACTTCATTGGGACCCTGATGCTCTTAACTTTGCCTCCACTTCTAGAAAACTGGAGGTTCATTTCAGCCAGTCTATGAAAATGGACTCCTTCACAGCCATAGCTGACTCTGCAGTCCTGTATCAAATGGTTACCACACGCAGAAGCCATTCCTATACTTTATTCAACATATCCACAACACTTAAACTCACTCGAATTACACATTTGTTTAGTGGACCAACCCAATATTCTTTTGCACAAGAACCATACACATTCTAACTTGTTATGCAGCCACCTCATCATACAGTCACAAATATGAAGAAGACTGTAACCCAAACTTCCTCTCTAACATTGTGTACTGCTGCATTCCAACTGGGAACCTCAGATATGCTATCCATAATCTCCTAGTCTCACCCTAGGCCCCGTGCAGCACTTCTCGCTTTGCTTCTCCCTTTGAAGTTTGCTGGGGATTCTGGGTAGGAAAATGTTGGGGTACCCACACAAGCCATGCCTTGCTGGACTCCCCTGGGTGTCTAGTTTTCAGAAATGTTTGGTTTGGTAGTTTTCCAAGGTGGCCGCCGAGCCCAGGGACAAAAACCCAGGGGAGCTACCCTTGCAAAACCAGGTTGTTTTGTGATAGGTCATTTTGATGTCGCCTCAATAGGTTTTGGGCCCTTGCCTGTCACGGGTACTTGACCCACCAACGCGAGTGAGGTATCATTTTTATCGGGAGACCTGGTGGAACACTGGGTGGGAGGAAATTTGTGGATCCATGTAGATGCCAGAACTTTCCCACACAGAAATTTGAGAAAAAGTGATTTTTTTCAGCTAAATTTGAGTGTTTGCAGGAGATTCTGGGTAGGAAAACTTTAGAGAACCCGCGCAAGCCATACCTCACTGTACTACCCCGGTTGTCTAGTTTTCAGAAATGTGTGGGCTTGGTAGGTTTCCCTAGATGGCCGCCGGGCCTGGGGCCAAAAACTCATGGGACCCCCCTTGCAAATCCAGGTTGTTTTGATGTCGCTTCAATAGGTTTTGGGCCCTTGCCTATCACAGGTACTTGACCCACCCACACCGGTGAGGTATAATTTTTATAGGGAGACCTGGGGGAACGCTGGGTGTGAGGAAATTTGCGGATCCACATAGATTCCAGAACTTTCCCGCAGAGAAATTTAAGAAAAAAAGGGAATTTTTCAGCTAAATTTGAGGTTTGCAAGGGGATTGTGGGTAGGGAAATGTTAGGGGACCCACGCAAGCCATACCTCATCAGACTCCTCCGGGTGTCCAGTTTTCAGAAATGTGTGGGTTTGGTAGGGTTCCCTAGATGGCTGCTGGGGCCAAAAACTCATAGGACCCCCCTTGCAAAACCAGGTTGTTTTGTGATAGGTAATTTTGATGTTGCCTCAATAGGTTTTGGGCCCTTGCCTGTCGTAGGTACTAGGCCTACCCCTGCAAGTGAGGTACCATTGTTCTCTGTAGACTTTGGGGAATGCAGGGTGGCTGGAAATTTGTGGATCCACGCAGATTCCAGAACTTTCCACCACAGAAATGTGAGGAAAATGTGGTTTGTTTGACAATTTTTTAGGTCTGCAAGGGATTCTGGGTAACTGAACCTGGTGAGAGGCAGTCAAGTCACCCCATCCTGGACTCCCGTGGGTATCTAGGTTTAAAAAATGTGTAGGTTTGCTAGGTTTCACTAGGTGCCAGCAGAGCTATGGTTCAAAATCTACAGCTAGGCACTTTGCAAGAAAAGGGTCAGTTTTCACTGTGAAAATGTGGTCTGTCCATGTTGCGTTTTGGGACGTTTCCTGTTGCGGGCACTAGGCCTACCCACACAAGTGACTTGCCATTTTTCTTGGAAGACTTTGGAGAACGCGGGGTGGGTGGAATTTTGTGAATCCACGCAGGTTCCAGAACTTTCCACCACAGAAATGTTAGGAAAATGTGTTTTTTCTTTTTACACATTTTTAGGTTTGCAAGGGATTGTGGGTAACAGAGCCTGGTGAGAGGCAGTAAAGTCACCCCATTCTGGATTCCCCACAATGTACAGGTTTGCTAGGTTTCCCTATGTACCTGCTGCACTAGGGCCCAAAATCCACAGTTAGGCATATTGTAAAAAACAATTCTGTGCCTAGTCGGCTTTCTGCCACCCTGGCGGGAATATCAGGGGGGGGTTGCCCCAATAAGCCCCCAATGGGGGCAGAAACCCTGTGGATTTTTTGGGGGGGAGTAGGGGCATTGGTATGCCCATTCTGGGCAGCCCCCACCCCCACACATAAAAAGCCAGTGTATTTGTTGGCGTCTGGTGGGATTGTTGTCCCCGTGGGGGGGCATATTGGGGGCTTCTACCCCCAAGGGTGGGCATAAAGGCTGTAATTGTTGTGAGTGGGAGGGTTGGGGGCATTGACATGCCCGTTTTGGACAGCCCCCACCCTAATTAAAATGTGCCCAAAAAATCTCTGGCGTCTAGTGGGCATTTTGCCCCCCGTGGGGGCAGATTGGAGGCTCCTGCCCCATCTGCCCCCCAAGGGGGGGAGGGAGGATGTCATTTATGCAGGGAGGGGGTGGGGCATGGGCATGCCCATTTTGGGAAGACCCCACCCTAATTCAAATTTGCCCAAAAAAACATTCCTGGCGACTAGTGAGCTTTTTGCCTCCCCGGGGTGCAGATTCGGGGCTAAGGTCCCCATCTTCCTCCCAGGGGTGGCAGAAAATCTACTAGATACCAGGGATTTTTTGGGGCAAATTTCAATTAGGGTGTGGGCTGCCCAAAATGGGCCTGCCAATGCCCCACCCTAATTAAAATTTGGCAAAAAAAGTCCCTGACGTCTAGTGGGCTTTTTGCCCCCCCCCGGGGGGCATATTGGGTGCTACTGCCCCATCTGCCCCCCAGGGAGGTCAGGAATGTCTGTAATTTTTGCTGGGAAAGGGGTGAGGAAATGGGCATGCCCGTTTTGGGGGCCCCTACCCTAATTAAAATTTGCCCAAAAAATCCCTGGCGTCTAGTGGGCTTTTTCCCCCCGAGGGGGCAGATTGGGAGTTACTGCCCAATTTGCCTCTGGGGGGGGGCAGGAAGGCAGTAATTTTTGCAGACGGGTAGGAGCAGGGGCATGCCCGTTTTGGGAGCCCCCACCCAAATTCAAATATACCCAAAAGAATCCCTAGGGGCAGAAAGTCCACTAGACGCCAGGGAGTTTTTTGGGCAGATTATAATTAGGGTTGGGGCTGCCCAAAACGGGCTTACCAATGCCCCAACCCTAATTAATATTTGCCAAAAAAATCGCTGCTGTCTACTGTGCTTTTTGCCCCTCTGGGGGCAGATTTGGGGCTACTGCCCCAAACTGCCAGCCAGGGGGGGCAAAAAGGCTGTAAATTTTGCAGGGGTGGGGGATGGACATGCCCTTTATGGGCAGCCCCCACCCTAATAAATTATGGACCCAAAAAAAAATCCCTGGCGTCTAGTGAGCCGTTTGCCTGCCCCCCCCCCCCCCCCCCCCCCCGGGGGCCAAAAAGACTAAATCACACCAAATACATTTGGGAGGAGCAAAAGCCCTTGCCCTTGCCTCTTCCCCCTCCATGGTGTCTAGTTGGTGGATCCCTGCTTGGGGATTGCCCTCCTGGGGTGCTCCCCTAGCAGGGATCCACTGTTGAGGGGTACCATTGGACAGAGGTGATTCTCCCTTTTCCAATGATACCTCTCCCGTCTTTCAATGTGCCCCAGGGCTGAGATAGCCTCTTGAGCGCAAGAAAGTGAGGCTCATTTCAGTTCCGGATTCTGTGCAATGACTCTGATCTTCATTGCACAGAAACCAGGGAAGGGGCCTGGGGAGCTTGGGAATCTCTTCCCCAGCTCCCGGGGCTTCAGGAGAGAGAAGGAAATCTCTCTACTGTCTACAGCAGAGGGATTTCCTGCCCCTGTCCTCAAGACAGAATGGTTCCGTCATAAGCACAGGGGCACAGGGGCACCAATGCTCAAGACAGAACCATACCGTCATGAGCATCAAAGGGGTTAAACATGTCTCAGGCCTGCCACTGCAGAACCTGTGTGTGCAGTTTTACTATCATGTCGACTTGGCATTTAAAACGCTTGCCAAGCCTTAAACTTCCCTTTTATTACAAGCAAGTCACCCTTAAGAAAGGCCCTAGGTAGCCCATAGGGGAGGGTGTTGTGTAAGTAAAAGGTAAGACATGTACTTTTACATTTGTTTTTCACTACTGTGAGGCCTGCTCCTCTAATAGGTTAACATTGGGAATTCCTTATTAGACTGCAATGCCTGATTGAGTAGGTATGTCATGTTGTATATCATTGGAATGGTAATGATACATCCTCCTTACTGGTAAAGTTGGATATAACATTACTAGTTTAAGAAATGCAACTTTTTGAAAGTTGGCATTTCTCCGCTCTTAAAGCTCTGTGTGCCTGCAGCCTGTCTCTAATACACATCTGGGGTGGGACACAGTTTGACTTTGTGCCTTACCTCTAGACAGCACCTGGATACCCTCACGAGTGATTAGCCACCGGATACAAATCCAGATTGATTGATTGAGACAGCCACACATAAAGGAAGGTTAGGTGAGTCTGAGTGCCCATCTCAATCCTCATGGCTAATCCTGGGCAGTATGGGAGGGAGGGTCTGACCACACCTGAAAAGACAGTGTCTTGTCCACACATAAAGGGCTGATTACACCCCTCTAGTGAGTCTGGAGCCAGAGCTACGAAGAAAGGACTTCTATGCACTTCAAATACTCTTCTTTGAAGTCACCCCTACTTCAAACACTTTAGAAGCGCAACTGGGTATAAGTACTGGGTCTTTGACACCACCAAATCAGACACTTCTGGACATGTAAGAAACTCTGTGGAGAGGAAGGACTGCTGTGCTCCTACAAAGACTGTCACTCTGCTCAATTGCTGCTCCCGAAGAACTGTATTTCTGCTGTGCTGTTCTGCTGCCTTCTACCCTCTGACCCCACGGACCAAGAACTGGACTCTGCTTGAATCGAGGGTCATCACCAAAGGCTTGCTGACTTGCTTCCTGTTTCTGAGACTCAGGGATATCAAAGTCTCACCCCCAGCTCCTGTGCCTGGTGCATTGGAAATGGACCAAGTTGTTTGCTCCAGTCGAACCAACGCATCTCCTGTCTGTGTGTAGCCATACTTATCAAGTTCTGAAATGAAGGCCTGGATCCAGCTGACTTCTATCTGCCAGCAGTCCCGTCTTGCTTCTTAATTCCTCTTTCTGTCCATGTGCCGCATGTGCTCCAGTTCCAATAGAAGGCAAGGAGTAGGGGGTAAAGCAGGTGTACAGCTTCTGCTTACCTTTTGAAATGATGTGCAACAAATGTTGATCATCTGGGTTCCTGGTGCACTGCATTCTGGGAGATTCACAGGGTGTCCATTTGTTAACATTCTTCCTGCTGATTTCTTCTTGGCTTCTGGTACACATGCAGTGAAAAATAACAGGATGAATGTTAGGGAGTCTCGGGCTGATTTTCCGCCCTTGCTACTGCCTTGTCTGTTATCTTTACAGCATTGGGAAAAACTTAACTCTATGACCCGAAAAAAAGGAAATTAAGTCATGTAGAGCATAGTCATGAAAAGTAGCCTGAGAGTCCATTTATAAAAATATTTTAAACTCTGCTGCATGGAGAAACGTGACTGTAAATCTGTTCTGTCTTAATTGATCACAAAGGCTGCTTTTAAAATTATCTTTAGGGGAAAAGGCACCTGCTGCAAATATCTTTGTGTGCCCAATAAATGTCAGGTAATAATAATGTTAAGATAATTCTGGGAGTTAATAAACTTGCTGGAAGACTGATACCACACTCCATACCCTACGGACGCGTTCAGCCCAGTCCTTACCCCCAATAAAGATATTGTCTCGGGAAAAATATGACATATTCATGGTCTTTAAAAATGCATACATCATACGCTTAAAAACAGTGGCATCTGGTGCCAACCCACATGGCATGTGCATGCACTGGAAACATCCAAATGTTGGGATGCAGTATCACCTGGTGGTATGCTAAAGTCCAGTTAAGGGACGTAAACCACGTAACACCCCTTGTTATGGCTAACATTTCACTAATTTTGGGAAGCGGAAACTTGTTAATGATTATCAAGGAAGTCAATGCAAAGTCTAAATTTGCCTTCGGCACATTGTGCCACCACCAAAAGGACTAACCACTCACTAGTCTCATTACCTTCAATAATACCTTCCTTGGCCAGCTTATACAATTAATCCTCAACTTTCTCCCTGATAAAAAATAGTATGCTTCTCACTATATTTGTGGTATGATTATCTAATACAATAATTTAATGCTGACATCCTTATAGTTCTCCAACCTTGCCTGAAAATATCCTGTGCAACTCCTTATATAGCTATTATGAGAACTAGACCTCATCATTTAACCACATCGCTGCTGCACATTTTCCCCTCCGGTGCTGAAGACTTCAGATTTACATTGTTTTATGACGAGCTCAGCTCGTCATCAGCACAGCTCCACTGTGCCTCATGACGAGCTGAGCTCGTCATGAGCATGGAAAGGGTTAATGACATCACCTTTTCAGGCCTATTAGGGTTCAGGGTGATGCCCAAATTCCAGTGATCCAGCCACTCCAATAGAGGTTGTCCTTTCTCTGCAACATATAGTCTCCCTTCTTATTCTCTGTCTTTGAATTCAAATTTAACAACACGATTGATACAGGTTCACCTGTAAAACCTTTAGGGTTCATATCTGTGGGAGGCAAATCCTCCCCTAAGGTGTCTATAAGCTTCTCTACCCACACAATTAGCTGTGATGCCAACTAGGACACCACCTAATGTAATAGAGCATACTGGTTTGTATGTATTATGCAAATATCAGCTTTGCATATCAGATTCTAGGCTTAATATACTATAGGCCTGATTACGATAAGGTTTGGACCACAACAGAAGACTTGTCAGTTGCTTTCCGAACCTCATCTACTTCTGTGGTTTGACTGACGCATTCTGATGTGTGCAGTCGGAGGCTGCAGTCCGAAGGTCCAACTGACACAATCTGACAGGCTCATGGAGCCCGTCGGTCAGTCGGAAAGGCCTCATACTCCCTAGGAAAGGTGTTTCAGTTGTCAGAATTATGATGTTGGTTTGCGACGGCCTTTCTAACATGGGAAGTCTGTCGGAAAGTGACATTGCGGGCCAATCGCAGGGCCCTCTCCCCCTGGCCCTCTGCATATGGCCCTGGGGGCGCCTATAATGTAGGGGTGGGTGAAATTTGCGTAATCGGGTTACGCAAATCTCCGTGAAACTGTAAAAAATCTCCATGAACAAGCAGAAATTCCACAAACACGCAGAGGTTGCTTGTTCGCGATGCTTTTTTACTGTTCACAATCGCTGTTTGCGTGCTCGGGGGAAAATATCTCGCAACAACACACATTTTGAGAGCACGAACAAGCAAAAATTTCTCGAAGTCATTGAAATGCCACCTTAACATCCCTTACCCCAAGGTGCAGGGATGTTTTAAAACTTCAATTTTTCAATGGGAGCGTGTGCTGAGGGCGGTTTCGGCCCGCTGAACAAGCTCCAATTGAAAAATGGTGGAATCTGAGGTTGGTCGGTTCCCAATACTCAGCGACGTTGGTCAGAGCAACTCCGACCGACCTCGTAATTAGGGCCTATGTTGTTCCGATCATCTTTTTGATCTGATGAGGAATCAGAAGGGTTAGCAGTTAATTCAACAGTAGATATTGGTATTGGTGCATTGAAAAATATTCCCTGTAGCAACATCTGTAAAACCCATTGCGGTTGTTTTGGGAAAATCCTTGCGATTGGTCTTTGAAGACGATCTAACTTTCTGTACTTCTTCAAGTGAAAAGTTGTGGGCATTGAAATCTTCTATACATTTTTCTTTCTTTTCAATATTATATAATACTTTCTTGGAACAACATTTCGAAAGCTTTCATGCCTTTCAAAGTGGTATCTCCTTTTGCCCAAAGTGTTCCTTGGACACCTGAATCCTTAGTGTTCTTTTCAATTTGATTTCTGATGAGATCATCATGGAGGCTACCAAATTTACATGAAATAGCAGTTTTTTTAATCTCTGCCACACAATCCTCAGTGAATTCTTGTGTATCCTCCGTGAATTAGAAAAAAAAGAAATGGTCTTTTGAAATACAAATGGATGGTGTGAAATGATTATCAAGCTCATCCATGATGCTTGAAAACACATCATTTTCTGATGCTGATCATGTTTTTTGTAGGTTTTTTCCCTTCTGTTATTACACTCTTAAACCCTCTGTGGTGAACTTGAAGAAAGTTAGAAACCCTTTCATTTGGTGTTCCTACAGGAGTCCTGGTTGAAAGAGGATCAGACAGGTTTTATGGTATTGAACAGTAAAGGCCAGAGACGGAGTAAGAGGAGAGTATCCGCAGGTGTCCGAACCTTAATATCCACTAAGGTAATTAGGAAATCATTGGAGGTCATAAACTTGTCAAGTGGTCTGCAGCTTTCTGTGAATGAAATCATCTTGAGTAATTGAAAAAGGAGGCAAGAGTGCTGAGCTAATGGCGGGTCAACAATGGTCTGATCTATTCAAATGGTTGATATGAAAGTGATATGCCTGCAGCTGCAACCTTCCATCAGGGCCAATCCCCAGGCTCGATTGACTATATGTGCACGTCCCTTTGGCACTTCAGTCTCTTCCTGGACTTTGAAGTGGCAAAATATGAGGGAAGTGACCAATGCGGGTCTTAGCCTGTATAAGCCGGTGACCCCTAAGAGCCACTAGGGATATCTTAACCGCGGAGACTTTCAACATGCCTAGATCCCATTCATCTCCAACATTTTAACACCTTTCAGTTAAATGAGAATATCAATATCCTTTCTATTTGTTTTGAAAACACTATTGAGTGGTACAACAACATTGTACATCAAGTTCTGGGCTGCATAACAATAAATGTTAGTGAGAAAGGACCTTGAGTAGATCCTCGTATTAAGGGGGGGCTGGATTGATTGATTGATCGATAATTCTGCTTGTCAAGAGCTTAAGCGAATGGTGAGATGGAGAGTCTGGAGTGACAGGTGACACCCAGGTATTGTAGCCTCTCAGAAGCTGAATACGCTTAAGATACAATACAAATCCCTAGTGGAGGCACAAAAAAGCCTCCTTCTACCACAGTAAGTTGGATGAAATGCTGGAAATCCTCTCCAAGGATCAACAAACATTCTGCATGAAGGCCAATGAGCCCAGTGATCTTAACAGGAGTACCCTTATATGTATGATTCTGGATGATCAGTGGGCTACCTATTTGATAAACCCCAAGGAACTCTTGGACAACAACTCCCCCCATCTGGTTTTTAGGTGGAGCATAGCGGCAGCTCACATGCGCTGCTCGCTCTGCGAGCCTGCTGTAGTAGAGTATGAGAGAGAAGCCGCGCCCACTGTCCTCCCATATTTTTCATCGGCTTGTGTCATTGTCTTTCGTGAATGCTGCTTTTGGATTCATTAATAGGCTTGTTAGTCCCTCCTTAGTATAGCCTTGTCTTCATTTGTAACCTCCCAGGGCTACTGGCCCCCTTACTTCAGTTGTTACACTGGACCTGGTATTTAGTCTGTAAGCACTATTTACTTTATTGTGTTTCTCTTACAGCAGGCTGGACCCCTTGTGTTTTTTTAAGCAGCCCACCTGCCCCGTAACAAGAGCTCCCGCTTTCAATCACTTCAACCTGTCATTATCTTGTGTCTGTTTTGAACCCCCCCAAGTAAAATGGATTTAGAAATGATGAGCAAATTAAGTCATGTGAATTCCAGGTAGCACATAACCGTGTGCTAATGGGCTGAAGCACATCTAGGTCAAGTGCACTAAGCCACCTGAGTTTATTTTTTTTCAAAATCCTGTTTTATTAACAACATCAACACCACAACCAATACCACCAACACCATCATCACCACCAATACCACCCCCAATACGATACAATCACCACCACCACCATCAATACCACCACCAATACCACCACCAATACAACCACCCCCAATACCACCACCACAAATACCACCACCAATACCAGCACCACCAATACCACCACTACCACCACCACCAATACCACCATGACCAGTACCACCACCACCAATACTACCACCACCAATACCACCACGAATACCACCACCACCATCAATACCAAAACCACCAATACCTCCACCATCACCACCAATTCAATACCACCTCCGCCAATACCACCACCAATACCACCACTACCAATGCCACCAGCACCAATACCACCACCACCAGCAATACCACCAATACCACCAATACCACCATCACCACCAATACCACCACCACGAATATCACCACAACCAATACCACCACCAGCACCAAAACCACCACCACCAATACCACTACCACTATTACCACCACCACCATTACCACCACCACCACGATTACCACCACCACCACAAATTCCAATAATACCACCAATATCACTACTAATACCACCATCAATACTAATAACACCACCAATACCAATACTAACACCAATACTACCACCACCAATACCACCACCACCAATACCATGACCAATACCAGCACCACCACCAACAAAACCAATACCACCACCACCAATACTAATGCCACCACCAATACCACTAAAACCAACAATACCACCACCACCAATTCCAATACCACCACCACCAATACCACCACCTCAGTGCCTCTCGCTCACTAGTAATAGCAGGGACACTGTACAAGGCTGGAGCTGCAGCCGAAACCATTCCTCCATCCCTCCATGCCTGCCATAAAGCACAGCCTGCTCTGCACCAGTAGGTGAAGCTAGGGCCTACTATAGCTGAAGTATTAGGCCAAAGATAGTAATGACATTACGCAATGCTACACTGCACACTCAAATCATAGAGAGGGAAGGAAATAGACCCCCTCACTCTTCCTTCTGAGCTGCGACAGTGTAATCACAGAGCGAAAGGTCTTGGATAGCTTTGTTAGTGTTTATAGCTCAGATCATATGTAACTCTCACTTCACACATTGTGTCTGTGTAATTTACAACACTTACACATCTTCTTCACTGCACTATTTATCACTACTTTGAAGACGTCGCAGGCGGGTCCCTTCCTCTCATATTTACAATCTAACAAGCGGTCGAGAAGGCCCTTGATTGCAATGAAATAGGTCTCACATTTGCTAGAGTTTAAGCTATTAACATTGTAAATGACAATGCCTTTAATTTATGTTATAAAACCCAAAACATAAATAAAAAGGCATTGTCATTTACAATTCCAATAGCTCAAACTTGCGTGAATTTGATACCTATTGCATTTCAAATGCTTGTTAATAAAGGAGGTAAGAGCAGTCTTTGAGAGAATATAGCTCTCCTGAGCTGCAGGCCCGATAACATACCCGCAGTTATAACTAAATCAAACAGGGGTTGGTGGGCTACGGTTTATTCATCTTAGTTCAGTTGGATTGCTTCATCAGGCTTTCATTCCCACATGCTTATCATGTTAAGGGTCCAAAGTAAAACCCTTTTTAAAAAAAAGGGAACAACTCAAACACCACACATTATATGCCTATTAACCTTCTGGATTTCTCTCTAAAATACAAGTCTTCCCCAAAATTATTTTATGTATGGTGGAAGACTGGCAACTGAACCCAAGATTTTCCCAATAGAGCAGGGGGGCTTCAGAGTGGACCACTCCACCACTAATCATGGCTTTGCATTAGGGGCCATTATCCAGAAGGCCCTGGAATAAATCACGGGCTATGCTGCTGTTTTGTCGTCTCTAGCACAGTCTTTTATTCTGTGGACAGGGACATTTTATGGGGAACACCTGCTGCCTGGGAGCTCCCTTCAAACCTCCTTAGTGTAATCCAATCCTTGCACTCTGATCACAAGGCTCAGGTGCTGTTAGATATATCGGGCCGACTAGCTCAAACAATTTCCATTGGGATATTTCAATAGCCTCGCAGAGGACGATAAAGTCATTAAAGTATCTAATCTCTGCTGGGGTGAGATTCAAGGTAGTGAAAGAAGGTGGGCAAAGGAAGTAAGAAGTAGATTGATCTTTATCAAGAACCTCCTTTCAGACAGTGGTGCAGTTACATCCTGCCCCCCTGCCAGACAAACAAGCATTGAAAGAGTCCGCAGTATTGGTGACTGAGACTAATGACCTGGACTATTTGAGCAAGAAACCCTCTATTAGCTTCTCAATTTCTAATCTAGGCAAGGACACTATCTTCCCATACTCTATAAAGTTACCAGAACCTGGCCTGCATAATAAAATACTAAGGCCTAGAGTGGGTTGTAATGCAATCCATTCATCCCGTTTATGTTTTGCAAGGGTCCAGGATCACTTCTTAAGACCTCTGTTTTTTAAATATGAAACTGTTCAAAGGAGGAAAGCCTTGGAGCTTTTAATCAGAAATGCGCTATTTAAATGTGGCAATAGGAGGTGCTCAATTATTACGGTTTGTTAAACAGAGTTGTAATGATGAAGTGTAGTAGAAGCGGGGTGTCGGCAGCCAAGATGGGGTTAAATCATTGATATGAACTGTTTTAAGTGTTTTAGAACGTTTTATGGAAATCTGTCTCAGTAAACTTGTTTCCTTTTTTTCTCGGTGGGATGCTAATTCTCCCTTAAGTCTTCCTCAATTGTGGAAATGTAATTTAGAAAATAGGCCTTCCATTGCGGCAACTTCAGAACCACGTCACCTGGAGCTTCTTGGAAGGCCTGAGCAGGAGTTAATGTAAAGATTTATGCACACATTTTTAAGATAGAGACAAATAAAATTCCAGTCAAAACATATCACATAGGATCCACTCACCATGAAATAGAAGAATATACACTCTGTTTAGTGCCATTGCAGTGCAATGCTAATAAGAGGCAATGTACTGTGTTTGCACTGAGTAACTATGATGTACAGTTCCAATGCAATTTAGAAGAAATGGTGCAATGTCAATGTAATCTTGAGTCTTTCTTCCAAGATGGTGGTTCGTTATGTTCACACAGCCAGACCTTGCATGAGACATTGCACTAGGATTTGTGGGTCAGAACACCATGCTTAGAATCCAGTGGCAAAACACTAAGTGGCCGATTCCAATCTGGGTAGGAAAGCTCTCCAACCGAGCTGGATGGTTCCGTCGGACTCCCATAGAAGTCAATTGGAGCCAGTCGTACGACGCGTACATGGGCTCCCATTGACTGAATGGGTCAGTCTTGCACAAGGACCCCCCTACAGTGGGTACACGATGGTGACATCTGCACCGCACATGCCTGTGTTGGGGAGACCCTTGGGTCTCCCCCTGTGTCCGAGTCGTAAGGCTGTGGGTGACGGGGGCCTGACATGGAGACCCCAAAGGCAGCTTCTCTGATGTTTTGCGAGCCGGAAACTTCAGCTCAATCTGGATGTTTGACGCGTGCAGTGTACTGGCTTGGTTGGAAATCGCCTCCATTGCACAGCATGGTTTGCTTACGGATGAGGCGTACGGAACGGTTCGGACCCAGAAACGATTTGGCTGGTGATTTTGCGTTTCTCGCATCATACTTGCTCGCTCATACAGCTGTATGAGTCGGGCAGAGAACACGCTTACGGCTCGGACTTTTTCCGGCCGGATCACGTTTGGAGCCCTTCCAAGCAAGATCGGGATCAGCCCCTAAGGGGGACGCTGGAACACAGTATGGGAAGACTGTGAGTGCGTTTACTTACAGATGAGCAGCCTGAGCACTCTCAGGTGAACTGTTGCTGTGTAGCCTTGCAAAACGGGGTCATCAAAATTTATTGTTTGTCACACAGCAAATTCCAAAATGCTGAAATTATGTGCAGAAGATTATGTAGTAGGTAGATTTAGCTCCCACTCATTGCCATTCTGTAAAGTCATCACATTGTTATACTATTTGCAGACTGGCAAAATAAAAATGTTACAAAATGCTTGGTCAGGTGGCTTCACCATTCCATCTAAAATAATCTCCCTCTAACCTGCACAATAGAGGTAACCTCAACGGCCCCCTTCTCACAGCTGAACCGAAACTTTACAGGAAGATTTTAGCCATATCTGTGTGAAAGAACAAACAACCCCTCTCCTGGTCCTGCACCCTCAACTTCACTTGGTATCTTACTGTTACTGCAAGCTATCTATTTTTTAAGTCTTGTTGAATACTTATCAGTGCCTTCTTCCTGTCCAATGTTTGTAGGCTCATGTCTGAGATCAGTAAATCTTGAGTCTCCTTGTTTCATCACTTTCTTTGGTACTGCTGCACTCATGTCTCCTAGTTCTGATCTTTCACCATTCCTATTACTATGGTGCCAGAATTGCCCCAGGGCTGACTCAAGCTTTGTGAAAGTCAATATATTTTCTCCACAATATCCTTATTGTCTTCACGTTGTAAATTTAGCAACACAACCAATGTTCTTCTGATACCAGCCATGATACCATTCACAGCCATCTCAACAGGAACTTTAAGGACCCAAATATCTTTGCAAAGGTTATCTAGCATCTCCTCTCTCCTCAAGGTTTGCCAGGGCTCCCACTGCACTTGGTACAAAGGTTTTTGTCTTCTAAGGTCCAGCATCTATGCCATTTGTCTGATGTTCTAGGGCCTATATCTTTTTTCACCCCAACATTTTTTGTTCGCCATGAATACTTTGCAAGACAGTCCTCCCAGTTTTGCTTCCAGACTTTTCTGCACTACATTAAGGGGCTGATTATGATGGAGGATTTTCCGCATACTCCGGGCCGGCGGAAACCACGGCCGGCCCGGAGGATGCGGAAAATCCTCTGCGGACCCACCAAAGACCCACCGCCAAATTAGGATGGCTGGTGGGTCCTGGTTTCAGTCCGCCGCTTTTCCGCCACGGTTGACTTACAACCGCGGTGGAAAACTGTAACATGGCTGGCGGTGTCTATCAGACACCGCCAGCCACATTAGGATGGTGTAAAAGAGATGCCTTTCCACAGCGGCTTTTCCGCCGTAGAAAAGCATGTGTAACTTCACTGCGGGGGCCCGTTGCGGGCCCCCTGGGTGAAGGGGGTGTGGGGGTGCACATGGGGGGTACCTATGGTACCCCCTGCATTTGTATGCAGAAATCGGCAGGCACCGCACGGTGTATGCCGCTTTCTGCATACAAATGCAATGTATGCATTTTTACCATTGCGGCGGGTGCCGCTTGAAGCCGCACTCGCAGCAATGGTAAAAATAGAGGATGTGACTGCCAGGGTGGGGGTCACATCCTAATTTGACAGGAGGGAACTCCGCAGGTAATGCGGTGGTACCCTCCTCCTCTATGGTCGCGGACGGACTCAAGTCCGTCTGCGATCATAATGAGCCACTATTTGTGTCAATATACTTTAAAATGACCATACAAGGCAGTAATAGATCTCAATAAAGCCCTCTCATCCTGTGTTCTGGCACCTTCTTCAGTTTGTTGGGAGGAACATCCTCTCTCTTAGCATTGAATGGATCACCTGTGGACAGAACATGTCCTCTTCATTCTTTTGTTTACTTGACCTGTTAACTAATGCACAGCAGACCAAGGGACAGCAAAACAATTCTAAACAACTCTGCACTGTCATTGAATTAACTTTCCTAGTTCAAAATATTTAATGGAATTTTAGGTTGAATCAAAAGACCAAACAAAATAGAGTACATGCAATTGTACATCAATATAATAATTAAGCTACAACAAAACGAATTCTAAGATAATATAAGAGTTTAGCCAATAAAGTAATTATACATTCTCAAATGCGATAATGCTAATAAAGGTAATAGGAATAAAGTGAAACAACATTAAAGTAGTCCTTAATAAAGCTACTAAATTGAAACCATTTGATGTAAACATGAAACTATTATAAATGTTATTGTGAGTGACACCCAACAAAGTCAATTTAGCTCCTCTTCTGGTAAATATTATCCAGGACTACCATGTATGTACAGATAACAATTACACCTTTTTCCAGTTAGTAGTAATTGCTTTTAAACCTGCAGAAATTAAATAAATCAAGAGTTTGCTATTTATGACAGATAAAAGATATTAAAAAATGACTGTCTTATGACAGATTATCTGTGATATGAAATATTTTTGTAATGAACCTCCAAACCTCATATTAAAATTTGTCAACAATAACACACTCCTAAGGCATATGTTGCACCAAGCCTCTAGTCTGACTACAATTCCAACAATTAGAAGAATCTGAAAGTTTTGAATCAAATAACCTTAAAGGTGTCCATGCATAGTTGAATAATATAAAGAAATTAGTTTGATATAGAGAGTCAGGCAACCATCCAAAGACATCTTTCATCCAAATTTTCTTCTATGTGTCTTGGGATATTGATAAATCTAATTCTGTATTCCAAAACAATGAGAGAATGTTAACATTGACCCCCTTTAAAGTATTTTTTTTTAAAACAATGATAGTGTATGTGATGATGAATTAATTGTTTGGATGTACATTTCTACATCTGAAACATTCTTTAGAGGAAAATTATTTGGGAATGAATCCACCATTCGATTACAAGAGAGCTGAGTTTTATAAATATCTGATGGTTGCAATGTAATTTTTGCCTGGTACCTTTAAAAAGGAAAACTTTATTATAAATGTGACCTTTCCACAGCTGAGATCATATGAATAAACGGGCTGCGAAAGTTAAAAGCAGATATTCACCACTCTCCTTGACAACCTCACCAACCTAGGACTGAAGCAGCTCGTCAACACGACCACCCACAGAGCGGGTCACACCCTCGACCCCATCTTCGCTGGAGGAACTAACATCCGGTTCAGCCACACCACCCAGCCCATTTGGACGGACCACCACTGCGTCCACTTCAGCTTCAACAACACCACCGCAGCCCACCTTGGGAGGAGATTTACAGCAAGATCAATCCATAATTCACCTGATTTTTGACAGCCTCATGCCAACCTTGCCTTTAACCACGGTAAGGAGATGGTTGCATCGTAAAGCAGCTCTGACCAAGCTCACCTGTAATGGGGAAAATCTGCATATAATCTGGTGAAACTGGTGACCAAAGTAGTTTATTGCGGCAGCAGAACACACTGGGGAGCCCCTTGTTGAGAAATCGGACAAGGTGAAACGAAGATCAGCTTCACAGTGAGGCTTCCTGATTCAGCAGTAATGTTCCTGAAGTGGGGGAGGGGCGCTTGACTCCCCGTCATCGATAAGAACAACGGAGCTCCGATATAAACTTATGAGTGTGGATGTTGGGGGAGCAGATTTAAGACTGACTTGGTTGCTGCCCGGAGCGACGTAAAATAAAGCAGCAGGGAAGATTCCGAGTCCATGGCGGCCCCACGGAGAACCAGCGTATTCAGGAATGGCACAGTTATCAACATCCAGTGCATGTTGAGCACAGGTTTCACCCGTGGGAGTGCACGGTCATGGGAGACACGCATACGGGCTGACGTGCAGGCAGTGGCATAGAGTGGGACTGAGAGTGCCCCGGTGGAGAAGACAGGCTGCAAGCTACCGGTGATGGGGTAGTGAACGATCGTGATTAACTGGAGATCAGAAACAAGTGCCGGCTCACATGGATGTATGACCGCTATCGGGACCAGACACAAGCGTACCAGGGAAGTCAGCAACCAACATCAGCGTGGAACCTGAGTGCGACGGAGGGGGTATATGCAACTGTGGCACTAGGGGTGCAATCTCCTACATTCCCCAAAACAAGTGGAGTTTCATAGCGAGAAGAGGGGTTGCACTGCGTGTGGCGAGGTTACCCCTCTCTATGCCGCCTGACCCCAAGATGGCACTCGAAATGTCTAGCAAGGGAATCTCCACATGATGCGCCCAGTGAAGTGCCTGATGAAGCGTCCGGAATATGCGCGGCCCCCCTGGGACCCTTTAGGAGAAGCGGCAAGTAGAACTAATGTGGGAACAATCCAAGGCAACTACCCATGCCTGACCTCAAGATGGCATTTAGCACTGCTATGAGTGCATATTATCCCAACAGCAATTCTTAGCTTCCCAGTAACTCTGGGATAGGTGCTGCCAATTTGTCCATGACGATGCCCCCCCGGTCGAACCCCTTGATCATAGTACATTCCACGGAGCCAGAATCTACATGGCCCATTCCTGATGGAACTTTCGATAGTCCTTTGACGATGCCCCCTAGACAGAAGCAAAACTGTTGGTACTTACCTTGGTGCACGAGCAACCGTGGCCGCTGCCCGATGGAACTGTCATATGCAGCTATAGGGGAGTGTGGCCCTGGTTTCACCCCCTCGACCATCACCTACCCAGACGGACATCTGACATTGTTTTCATTGTTTCCCCATTGTATTCTCCTTCCCTCCTTTCCCCTCCTCCTCCCTCCATGATTCTTTGATTTAATTGATGTAACTATGTAACCTGTAACTCGCTGATTCTCATGGAAAGCGCTCTGATACCTCTGGTTCTAGCCAGTGCCATATAACATTTTTCAAATAAATAAATAAACAAGCCTGCGCCCATCACGACGAAACTGGAGCAAGATCACAGAGGAACATCTCAACACCACCCTCCGTCAAAACCCCCCCGAGCCATGACCGACACCAACTCTGCAGAGAGGGAATTTCACCGCTGGGTCTTCTGCTGCATCGACAAGCTGGCACCCCTCCACCACCTCGCCAAACAATGCCCTCTGAAGGCAGCCTGGTTCACCACTGAACTCCAAGAAGCCGGACGCACCTGCAGAAACCAGAAAACCATGGAAGCACGGAACAACCACAAGAGCTCCCTGAAGGAATACCACCAGCGCATAAGAGACACCAAACGGACCTTCATAGGGTACAAAGTCCAGACCAATGCAACCAATGTCAAGGAGCTGTTCAACGTAATACAGCAGTTCGCTAAACGCACATGCGATGCCACGGACGTCACACCTTCCCAGGAACTCTGCGACAAGCTCAGCTCCTACTTCCATCTGAAGATAAAGGCCCTCTACGACAACTTCAGCGTACCAGCACCGAACACTACCCCCCTACCCACCGCCGCTGATAAGCCAACCATCACATCCTGGGATCCCGCTACCATAGAACTCATCACCGTGACCATGAAGAAAACTCACTCAGGAGCCCCAACGGACCCCTGCCCATGGCACATCTTCCACAGGGCCACCACGGTCAACGCACCCAAACTAGGACATAAGATCAACGCCTCCCTCAGATCTGGCATCTGCCCAGATGACTGGAAAAGGGAGGAGGTGAAACCCCTCCTCAAGAAACCTGTGGCCGACCCAACAGACCTGAAAAACTACCAGCCCATCTCCCTCCTCCCCTTCGTGGCCAAAGTCACAGGGAGACTCGTGAACGCCCAGCTGATCACCTTCATTGAAGAGAACTCTGTCCAAGACGCATTCCAATCCTGATTCCGCAGCAACCACAGCTCCGAGACCACCCTCCTCACAGCCAATGATGACATCCGCATGCTACTAGACCAGGGACACACTGCGGCCCTCATCCTTCTAGACCTCTCTGCAGCCTTCGACACCGTCTCACATCGCACGCTCGCAGCCAGACTTCACAACGCGGGATACAAGGAGTCGCCCTCAACTGGATCCAATCCTTCCTCTCCGGCAGAACCTAGAGCGTTGGACTCCATCTCTTCCTCTCCGAACCAACGGAAATCAACTGCAGACTACCCCAGGGATCATTACTCAGCCCCACGCTCTTCAACATCAACATGGCCCCCTCACCCCCATTGTCAGACAGCATGGGCTCAGCATCGTATCCTACGCCGATGACACCCAGCTCATCCTATCACTCACAAAGAATTCCGAAGACACCAGCCTCTGCTTCCAGGAAGGAATAAAGAACGTGGATGCAAGACAGCTGCTTGAAGCTCAACACAGAGAATACCAAGGCCCTCCTCCTCGGACTCTGCCCCTTCGCCTGGGAGAACACCTGGTGCCCTCCGCCCTCGGGAACCCACCCATCCCGACAGACCACGCATGGAACCTCTACATCATCCTTTACTCCTCCCTCTCCATGAGCCGGCAGATCAACGCCATCACTTCAACTAGCTTCAACTTCCTTTGCATCCTCCGTAAGACCTTCAAATGGATCCCCTCGACTGCAGAAAGACCATCACCCACGCACTAATAACCAGGAGACTGGACTACGGCAAAGCCCTCTCTGCCGGAATCAACAGAACTTTTCCATGCAAACACCAAACCATCCACAACGCCACAGCCAGACTCATCCTCGGAACTCTGCGTCAAGAGCAGGCCCGGACTGGTGAGTCTGGGCACCGGGCAATCCCCCGGTAGGCTGGAGGGGGTGGGGCAGGTTTTAGCCTCGACAGCGTGCGTCACATCATGTCTAAGAGTTCACTCTTTGCACATCATTTAGAGTTCCCTGCCCCTGCCCCCGAATAAGTCTAGCGCCGCCGCCAGCAAGCTTGATTGACACAACAGCACTGCAGCAAGTGGTGCTGGTGCAACCTAACGTAAACAAACGGAGGAGGAGGTGCCTGTGCGCAGCGCGCAAAATTATGCCCTGTCTCCTCCTGTCCCCGCATGCGCATTGGGCATCTAACTGAAAAGCAGAGGTCAGGTGCGCACTTGAAGCGGCCATAATTTTATAGCCAGGCAGTGGCTAGCGCCGCCGGACCGACCCCCTGTGTAGTGTGTCTGCAACAGTCAGAGTGCCACCCCACCACCAATAGTAGTCAGACAACAGGCCTGATTGAGGTGAGTCCGTTTTTCTGCCCCCCCCCCCCACCGAAAGAAGCAAGCAGCGCGACGTGACTAGGCCTGGCCCTGGTCTGGACTCTGGACCGTCGAGGGGACGTGACACTGACTATGTAATGTACCTGATAAGTTATAAACGAGCCTCGGCCCGCGACTTATAAACGAGTCTCGGCCCGCGACTGAGGTTATAACTTATCAGGTGGTAGAGGTACACCTGGTCACTCACGTCATGCTGCTTCAGCTTGCTTCTTTCATTGCAATTAGCTGATCATTCCATAATTTCACACCAACGCACGCACTCGCAGACAAAATCACACACAAGCTGCCTGGGCATTAAGCATAAAAAAACTGGAAGCACTGCCCGCTGAGAAATCAGGCCTGTGTGAGAAATGCATTCGAGACAGGACACGACCTTGTGGAAATGCACACACGTCTTCCTTTCAACTCTTAAAGCAGGTCCTTTTTAATCAGTGATGATTTCGTGATTAAAACATTAATACAGAATTGCTGGAAAATAGGTTCATGTTCAAACTCCTCTGAAGCGAAGGTAGGGAAAAAATGCAGATACGGACTTCGGTGGCCTGTAGGAGTCATGGGGGGTGTCCTTCTGCCTGGGAGGCAGGGGGGGTGATGTTAACCCCATGTCTCGGCTTTGCAGGGGCTGAATGCAAGTTGGACCTGGGCCATTTTAAACATTGTTTTTTTTGTTTGTCTGTTCATTTGATTGTCGTTGTTCCATCTTTAGCTGTAAAATAAGGCCCAGCCGACCTTCGGAGCTTTGCTGCTGCCAGTTGTAAATGGATGGGTGAGTGGATGGATGGATGGATGGAAGGATGAGTGGATGAGTGAAAAGGTGGATGATACGTGAGTGAATGGGGGATGCGTGGATGGTTGAACTTATGGGAGGATTGATGAATTGATAAGTGAAAGGATGAATGTATGGATGGATGAGTGAAAGGGTGGATGTAAGGCTGGATGAGTGAGTGAAAGGGAGGTTAAATGGACAAAAGGGTGAATAGATGAATGAAGGAGTAAAAGGGTAGATGGATGAGAGAAAGGATGGAGGGTTGAGTGACAGAGTGAAAGGGTGGATGGATGAGAGAAAGGATAGACGGATAAGTGAAAGGATGGATGAGTGATAGGGTCAATAGATGGATTCATGAGTGGATGAGTATATGGGTGGATGGAAGGATGGATGACTAAGTGTAAGGGGATAGAGAGTGAAAGGGAGGGTGGATGACTGAAAGGGTGGAAGGATGAGTGTCTGGGTGGATGAATGAGTAAGTGAAAGGCTGGCTGGATCGGTGAAAGGTTAAATGGCTGGATGGATGAGTGAATGGATGGATGAGTGGAAGAGTAGATGGATGAGTGGATGAATGGGTAGGGTGAAAGAATGAATGGAGGGATGGATGAGTGAAAGGGTGGATGGAGGGATAGATGAGTGGAATGATGGATGGATGGAAGGATAGATGATGGATAGGTTTGCAAATGGTTGAATATTGTTATGGATGGTACACAGATAGAAGGACAGAATGAATGGTGATTACACCTTGTAACCCCCATGATCTTAAGTAACATTTCCTATACATTGACTTTCACAAGTATATGGGTCATTGTCTCTATATAAGATGTGCGTGATGTAACGCTCTCCAACACCCTGTCCTACTTACTTGGGATGAGTAGCACTATAAAAGAAATTAAAAAAACATGAGAGAGGGTCTTTGTGAAGATGAGGGGCACCATTGGAGGGTGGTTGCAAGGCCGAACTGGCATGACTGGATATCAGGCGTTTTCCTGGGAGCCTGGAAAAGTAGGGTGGGGGCTGTTTTGTTAGCACAAAAAGACTTGCACATTTGCTCAAAGCTGCATGCATACTCAAAAACCATGAAGTGCACGATTTTCTCAACCTAATATAAACTTATTTTCACTTGTACTTAAGTGGTTGTCTATTTACTTACTTATATACTATTGAGCAACCTCCTCTGATGTGTCTTTAAAACTTACCTTTTGTCCTGAATTTCGAACTCCCGTCCTGAATTTCTGTCCTGAATTTTGACCCTTTGTCCTGAATTTTTACACTCACAGTCCTGAATTTGTACCCATGCCAGTTGGTCACCCTACTCACACGGTTATTTCCAGGTCACTTCCTATAGATTGACTGGTGAACAGACGGCACGCTTGCAAGGTGGCTGCAGCGAGGCAAGGACGCCCTGGGTGGGGGTGTTGCAGAACCGGGGCGTGGTCAGTAGCCAGGAAAAGATGCCCCTGGCTCGTGCTTCGGGTCGACGCCTGGACACTTTTAAGCAATCGCCGGCTACACTTTCCAAATTCCACACCATTCCCCCCTCAAGTGGCCAGCGTGCGCCTGGATGTGGCATCCAGCCCCGAGCCGCCAATTTTCAACGGGTTCTTAATCTTTTCATAATGTGAAATATAAATGCCCGGCTTTAGTGTTCTGAATCTGCGCGAGCAGAGAGAGCGCGCGGGCATCTGATGGCCACCGCTCACTCACTCACAGCTCACAGAGAAAGTGGCTCCCTCCATTATTAATGCATGGTCAGTCAGTCGCATCAAAGATTAATACCTTTTAGGCCGGTGGTGCGCGCTTTGTTGTCGAACAAACCAATAACGTCGAGCCGAGTGCCAGGCTGTGGGCAGGGGGCGCACGCCCCCCAGCTGAACCCGCCTTCCACGTCGGCTCGCATCCATGCCAGTTTATGGCGGCCATGTTATGGTAAAATAATGATGCAGCTTCGACTGCCATATTTGCATTGTGATAGTACGCGTATATACGTCTAGAGATATTGTAATTGTATTTATATAGCGCTTACTGCCTCTGGCGAGGCATTGAAGTGCTTTTCAGCGAGTAGCACGCTACTCCTGAACCCAACAAGGATTTGCTGGATTAGTAGTGGAAAATATAATTTGTTAAGGCGAATGGTGGACATGAGAGTCTGTTAGTTGGATTGAGTAGGATAACAGCATGTCAACAATAGTGCATACAAAGTAGTCCCATTGTGAGCAATCCCCTAAGAAAGACCTCATGAACTTTATGTTTGTATGCACCTTACTCTTTCCTGCACTAGAATGTAGGCTAGAGCCCTTCGTTCAAACATTTTCAGATTGTTAGTCACTTTGCATTGGGTCTACCGCGAGCATACCATTTGCCTGCACCACCATTCTGCTTGTCTGCTGATTCTCCTCCTGAATGTTCAAATCGGTAGATGTTTGGAATACAGGCTCTGTTCACTGTGGCCTTTCCGAATTTCGCCACCACTTTCCCAAATACCCTTGTCAAAAACATTTGATAATGCACAATCCCACAGCTACTTCAGTCTCAATTTATACCAGCCTATTATTAGTATGATCGCACTTTCCTTGGCTTCAAGAACAAAGGGAAACTCTCTACTTTTCTGGAGTGCCTGTCAACTATTCCCCCTTGCAATTTGACCATCCAGGGCACTACTCCCAGGCTAGTTGTCTGCCAGATAAGGAGCTATCTCACTTATTAGTGGCGATCCACCATCCAGTATGATCTGTTTAGTAGCACACTGCACTCCTTGTCTTGCAGTCCAGCACTCTGTGAGAGGCTGAGCTGAGCGCACAACTCAGGCTGAGGGGCTCGGGGCCCCCTCCGTATATGCACATCTCTGCGTGTACATGCTGATGACAGGACCGTCGCTGGTGCAGACAATACATCAGAAATGTGTAATTATGATGATGAATCAATCATCATCATAATTACAATTTTTGATTGGTGCGCATGGTGCGGGCGGCCAGGGCGGCAGGCCGCGATGTAAGTAGGAGATCTGAACTAAGCTAATGCAGCAGGCTGGCAGGCTGCTTTGTTCGTTCTCCTACTTTAATCACGGCCTAGGCATGGGTTGGATTAATATTAGTGATCAGCAACTTTGAGGAATTGGGCATGGAATCTGTAGGCTGCGCCAAGCTTTTTTGCTCTTAGTTTGAGAAACTATTCAGTGAGATGCAGACCGACTTTATTGTTGTAAATCACTGGCAGAGCCAGAAAGGCCCTCATTGTAGTACAACTGTACACAGCGGTGTATCCTGCAAACCTGACCCCATGGTGTACATTGAAATTGCCATATCATGTGCCTTAGTGATAACTCCTAACAGTGAAATCTACATATTTTTGACTAAAAATCCAGTTGTGTTTAAATCTTGGAGGTAATCGTGTGATCACACATTTGTTTGAACTTTGAGGAGCAAAGGAAAGCGAGGCTGACAAACGTAATGTCAAAAAAGCTATCTCTTCCTTTGGATCTGCTGCAGCTTACAACAAGTTTTGAAATGCTGACTCAGAGGTGTCCAATGTTGGTCCAGGAGGGCTGGCTCCTTGGCTGGTGTTGGGATGAGCACAGACTGTGTATTGTGTTCCATTTCACTTTCAGACTCGGTGGATGTTTATTTATCTCATGTCCATAACCTTAAAACGTCTGTATGACTATGGACCTTTTGGTTTAAGTGTTGCCTGCTGCCAATATTGAGACGTACAGGTACCACAGTCGTGCTCTGTCTGGAATGCATGTTGCCCCATAGGTGGCTGAAGCGGAGCCAGTCGGGGGTGTAGAGATGAAAGGTAGAAGAAAAGACAAATGGGGACAGAAAAGGGAACTGTGTGATCCCTCTCCCTCTCCCTCTCTCTATCCCTTCCTCTCTCAGTTTTCTATCCCTGTATTTCTCACCCCCTCTCTCTACCCTCTCTTTCTCCCCTCTCTCTATTTCTATTCTCTCCTTTCTCTGTCTCTCCCTTTCCCTCCCTCCCAATTTCTTTCTCTCGCCCCTCTCTCTCTTTCCATCCCTCTCCCCATCTTTCTCATTCCCCTCCTTCCTCTCTATCACTCTCTTCCTCTTTTTCTCCCTCTACTTCTCCCTTTCTCTTCTTCTGTCTCCCTTTCTCTCCCCCTAACTTCTCCCCTCTCTCTCCTCCCCACATAAAAACATAGCCAGACCTATTCCCGGAGTCAGTGCTTGTTAACGCTCCCAGCGTTTCTATACAAGATGTTTTGTCAATGAATGTATTATGCAGATGTCTTCATTTGTTTTTCATGAGTGTTCAGACCTCTTGGCGGATCCGCCTGGGGGTTGGGGTAGAGGGGGCAGGGAGCCTCATCACTATTCAGAATATGTGTACCCTAAACAACTGATATTGCACAAACTGCTTAAATTCAGAGGAATAATTGTAATCATTATTAAGAGTTACACTGCATGGGTGTGATGTTTCAATAGTTACTGGCCTCTGTGCCCTAGGTGCTACTGCTAGTTAAAAGTTAATACAATCTAATATGTAATGAAAAATGTGTTGAAAAATGCTTTGTTTTGACCTTTCTGTCTCCCAAATTTTCTTGGGGGGAGAAGTTCAACCCCCCAAACTCCCCCTAGTGGTTGCTCACGGCGCTTGCTTGCTACACACCATGTGGGGGCTGGTCTCACTTTTACTTTGTTCTCTCTGATTCACTACTTGTGTCTATTTTTGGTGCTCTCTGAAAGAATACCTATGGGTAACCTGATGTTCTTGAAGGTCATCATCTACTGTTTACTGTGCTTTGAAGGTTGATACAATATGAATATGTAATGAAAATTTGCTGTAAAAATTCACCATTTTGGTCTGTCGTTTTTCAAAAATTTCTTGGGGAGAGAACCCCCTCAAACCCCCCTAGTAGCCATCAGGCTCGCTCGCTGCGCTCGCTCGCTACACGCCGGACGGGGGCTGGCTTGCTGCGTTCCGGATGGGGGCTGGTCTGGCAAAATTTGCCAGGGCTGCTTTTAGCTCCCAGTCCGGCCCTGGTCAAGAGCACATGACCCAACACCCACGAGGCCTCCACTGGCTCCCCATCGAGAAAAGTGTCACCTTCAAACTTCTCTACCACGCCTATAAATCCCTCAACAACATCGGACCCAAATACCTCAACGAAAGACTATCCTTCCACATACCCAAGAGAAACCTCTGCTCCGCCGACCTTGCCCTGGCCGAGGTCCCCCGTATCCACAGAGACAGAACAGGTGGGAGAGCTTTCTCCTACATCACAGCCAAGACCTGGAACATGCTCCTAGTGAACATCAGACACTCCCCGACCCTGCACACGTTCAGGAAGGACCTCAAGACTGGCTCTTCAACTGTTCCACGGCCACTCCCCCCCAGCACCTTGAGACTCTCACGGGTGAGTAGCGCGCTACACAAACCCCTGATTGATTGATTGAATGAGATAAGGTATGCAAAAGATATTTCCAGTGGACTTTATCAATTGCTTTTTCTGCATCTAATGCTAAACAACTAGATGGTATCTGAAGAGATGTCCCAGTTTGAGTGGCATGGAATAGCAATCTTACATTATTTACTGAATGCCTATTTTTCATGAAACCAGATTGATCAATATGAATCATAGTATCAAGCACAGAGCCCAGCCTAGTTGCATAAAGTTTACAATCTTGATTAAAGAAATAGGTCGATAATTTGAGACAATCGTTGGATCCTTGTTATGTTTCGGAAGAAATATAAATAAAGCCTCAGTACAAGTCCCAAAAGTTGATCCAGTAGTACCACAATTAGTAAACAATTTGAGATTTTTTTAAATTAAACTCAGCAAGAATACCATCTGCACCGGGAGATTTAAGCAGTTTAAGGGATTTAATATCTGATTGAACTAATGTAATCAGTAAATCTAATTTATTCTTAACTGACTGATTAACGAGATAAAGCAGTTTGACCATTGAAATTAGGGATTGCATTTATTTTATTTTTATCTTTCTTAATACAAAGATAATTAGCCAAAAGTTTTCCAGCTCCATTAGCACTGAAACAAAATTTAGCTTTGCTGTTAGAAATTTTAATGCAAACTTGATTGCTTAATGTTGAACTGAAACGCTTGCTTAAATTTCGATTGTACAATCCCAGGCAGAGTGGTCCAACCACTAGGGTGGTTAGAAGTTTTCTCAGCAATGATTGGAATAGATTTTTTAAGACGGCATCAGTATCCCCTGTATTCCATATTAAAGGGCCTTTGACTCTGGAAAAAAGGTGGATGAGAATTATGCGGCTTTTTGTGGACCCATAAAGGAACAACTTGATCTGATTGCCCCTTTAAAAATTGTTAAAAAATTAGGCAGACCTTCAGCCCCGTGGTACAGTGAAAAACTGAGAAGTCTGAAAATGGGCTGTAAACAGGCAGAACGGAAGTGGAGAAAGGCGTAGGCAGACAAGGATAAGGCCGCCTGGAAGGAGAAAATATTAAGCTATAAGAAATTGCTACTGCAAAAGCAGAACACTTCGCAGATATCAATCTGAAGTACCTAATAGTGCAAAGAGTATTTTTAAAATCAATGCCAGTCCAGAATGCACAAAAAATAAGGAGGCATATTACCAAGGAATAGCGATATTTATCGCAAAATGCGCTTAGCGCATTTTTTTTATCGCTGCCTATCGCTGGATATGTTAGCGGAAAAAACATGCTATTAGCAAAGTTTTTCTCCATTGTGCTAAAATATCCACGATAGCGGCGAAATGCGTGAATATCGCTGAGAATACAGCGATATTCACGCATTAGCGATGAAATGCTCTTAGCCATATTATCCACGTCCCGTTGGATAACATGGCTAAGAACTGATCTGGGCAGGTGTTAGTATTTGGAGATATTTACGCTTAGCGTGAATATTTCCATCGCTACGCCTGCCTTGCTAATAGGCGATAGCGACGTTAGCAACTGCTTAAAGTTGCTAACTGGTTGGGTATGCCCACTGTGCATGTCATTAGCGATAAACATCGCTGACATGCAAAGCAGGCCCCAAAACGCTCGCTATCGCCTAAAAGCAGTTGCTAACATCAGCTTGCTAATAGGGCAATAGAATTATCGCTAAAACAGCGATAATTGCCTATCGCCCTGATTGATAATATGCCCCAAGGTTCTTCCCACACAAGAGCTGTGTGACAGCTTAGCACCTTTTTTTGAGGACAAGATTAGCAAAATAATTGAAGGGTTGGAAATGGACAACTCTGATGGTGTGGATAGCAGGCCACTCTGAGATAAGCTGGAAGGTTGGGTTGGTGTGACTAAGCCATTGGAGCTGTTGGCTTTTTTAGATAATTTTGAGATAATACAACTCTAGGTGTCTCCTCAGGGTCACCTATGGACACTCTTCCTCATAAAATATGGAAAGAGTTAGGGTCAGAACTCTTTTCACCGCTTCAATAATTGTGCAGTCAATCCTTAAGTAGCGGATTGATGCCGACCTGCTTGAAACAAGCAATTATAACTCCACTTTTGAAAAAATCTACACTTGATTCAGCCTGCCCCAAAAGTTATAGGCCAATTTCTCTGCTACCCTATCCAATGAAGATCACAGAGCGTTTGGTGAGCAAAGCACTCTACCAGTTTCTGGAGGTCAGCAGTAAGCTGGAGGAGGCGCAATTTGGCTTCCGCCCAAGACATGGGAAAGAGACTGCTTTGGTGACTGGTTTGGATGATCTTTGAATGCGAGCAGACAGGGGGCAATCGGCTATATTGATTCTGCTGGACCTGCGTGCCGCATCTGACATGGTCAACCATACGGTCCTTCTGGTAAGGCTGGAGGAAGCTGAGGTGGTGGGCATGGTGCTGAAATGGCTCCAATCCTATCTGACCAACAGACGACAGGCAGTAGCTCTGCCCCCCTATCACTCAAGAGTTTGTAGATATTCAGCATGGGGTTCCTCAGGGGTCTGCGATTAGCCCAATTTTATTCAACATTTACATGAGCCCTCTGATTGTCATTAAGTCACATAATATCAGCCTTGTGAACTACGCTGAAGATACACAGCTTATCTTGTCACTGGAGGGAGATCAGTCCATCTTTTTAGGAAAATTCGATACCTGTATGCAAGACACAGTACATTGGCTGAAAAATAACTCAGAGCAATTTAATGCTGACAAAACAGAGATCCTATACTGTGCCGCTGGGAAAGTGCCATTCTCACTCCCAACTGACTTCTGGCCTATTCCCACAGATACACCATTGGTACCCGCGGAGACGGTGCGCAACCTGTAGTTCTGTTTCTATGACAAGCTGAGCCTAGAAACTCAAGTCAATAAGATTGCCATGAGTAGTTTCTTCCTTATTATAGTACTCCGAAAGATTCTCCCGATGTTACCAACCCAGGCACGAGCACGGGTGGTAAGGAATGTCATTATGAGCAGGTTAAATTACTGAAATGCGCTGCTGCTGGAGTCCCTCAAGTATCTGTTTGGGAGACTCCAGAGAATCCAGACTGTGGCGGCCAAGCTTGCTCTAATGAGACCACAATGCTCCTCATCTCTGACCCTTGTGGAACTTCACTGGCTCCCAGTATTACAAAGGATTCAATCTAAATCACTATTTATTGTTTATAAGGCTCTGCACTGTCTTGGGCCCAAACCGTTGCAGAGCAAATTTGGATGGTACGTTCTCATCCGTAGTCTCCGCTCGTCCTCGGAAATTGGTTAAAGTGCCGAGGACTAGAAGAGCAAAATTGGGGAGAAGAGCTTTTAACACCGCAGCAGCATGGCTGTGGAATAGCCTTCCCATGGACCTGAGACAGAAAATAAAGACTTGGCTCTACCCAAGAGTATAATATCAGTCCTTTATTTGCCTCTAATGCAGCGTGGCTGTTCTCTTCTGTATTTATGTTGGTAGGACACACGTTTCTCTGCGCCAGGATCCCCGTTGGGTAACAGTGTGCTCTGTAAGTACGGATAACATTAACATTAACATTCATAACAACGTTTTTGTAGTTGCAATTTATATTTGATGTCATTAGATGTGATAAAAAAGGCATTCATACATTGCTATCTGTTCATCTAATTACTCAACTCTGGAATTCAACCATATGTTGCTATGTGCCATAATAGAAATTGTTAGCCCTTTGATATATGCATTAAATGCATCCCATCTATTAACAAGTGGAGTAGAACCTTCAGGGCTAAAAGTAAAATAATCACATACTATGGACAAAAGCTTTGGTTTATTTTTTTCATTAAGGACAACATTGGTATTCATGCACCATTGACCTTGAGATAGGTGACAGGAGCTATGTCATAAGCAGGAGCAAAAATGGCAGGGATTAATTGACGGGATATTATTAAAAAATCTATTCGGAAGTAGGAATTAGGATTAGATAGAAAAGTAAATTATTTCTCTGTTGGATAATGAAGGCACCAACTGTCCACTAATTTGGTGGTTCTGAAAAAGGATTTTAGAGTGAAGAAAGCCTTCGGAGGACGATATTTGGTATGAGAGGTTCTAACCAATAGGGGGTCACATATGAGATTAAAAATTGCCTCCAATAAGAAGCAGAACATTACCTCATTTTTGTATTTCTGGCTTGAAAAGAGACCAAACATTTGTGTCATCAGTTGTTGGACCATACGCATTCATCGGATGCAAAATGGTATTATCAATGGTAATTTTAACAATAAGGTAACGACCTTCTGAGTCAGAACTTTGTTTAGATTTTGAAGGGCAGGAGAAGAAATAATACTACCAATCCATTATTTGTTGATACAAAACAAAACTGTATCATCTATATGAGTATCCTGAATTAGACAAATATCATCTTTTAGTCTTGCTAAATAATCTAGAAGTGTTGTACGTTTACAAGGGTGTCGCAAACCTTTAACAATAAAAGAAACAATTTTAATACCTTTAATATTTTCCATTTTTACAGAAGAGTGAGGACAGTAAAGGAGAAAAAGACAAGCAGAGTAAAATATTAAAAAGTATCTCTAACATGGAATGAAAGGAGGAAAGGGTGAGATGCAGACAAACACTAAAAAGTCAGCAAAGACAAACATAAAGAAGACCACATAAAAACATAAATAGTAGCATGGAATTGCACAAAGGCATTTGCAAGTGTGACCAGCCTAATTAAAGCCCTCATAGATGAGATTAGACAAATAGGCTAGTTGTCAAGCAACAATTCTAAAATGAAGGGAGCGTGGCCAGCAGCCGGAGAAGATGGCGCACACTAGTGCGGCTCCGGCCTCCTTCTTCACTTTTCCCCCTAATATCCGGCATTAATCCGCAAATTCTGGGCAGGCACTCGAGCGCGGGTGCAGTACATTATCACACCGGCGGAAAAAGAAGCACTTCCCGAGCTGAGGGACTAATTTGGGAGATTGCGGCCTGCAAACCACTAGGAAAATCCTAACAGCACAACTGGATGATTATGAGGGCAGGTCCAGACAAAACAATGTCAGAATCATGGATGTGCCAAAAAAGAACAGAGGGACCAGCAACTGACCTTTTTGTGGAGGATTTAATTACGAAGCATATACAGCCTTGGAATCTCTCCAATTACTTCTCTATTGAATAGGCACATAGTGTGCCGGGAGGCAGACCCAAGCCTGGTGCACCGCCCAGGCCCTTCCTGGCTCGTGTGTTCAATTATAGAGACAGAGAGATTATTTAGCCAACTGCTTGCAGCGCAGCGCCTCACAAGTTGGAAAACAGTACCATAACATTCTTTCCCGACTTCACCATGAAGGTGCAGAGGCAAAGGCACAGCTTCTTGGAGGTAAAAAAGGCCCTCAGAGAGAAGGAGCTGAAGTACGCAATGCTGTTTCCAGCCAAGCTGAGTGTCGAGGCGGAGGGTAAAAGCTGTTTTTCCACCAAGCCGGGGACTTCTAGGAGTGGCTGGATGAATGGCGGAGAGTAGGAGATCCGGACAATCCAGATAGACGAGGGCAGCCAATGGGGAAGATGCAGAAACAAACAGATCCCGGGCAAGAAGAGAGGAACCCCGCCAATGAAGACTAGCTGTCCAGGAGACATAACACTATCAAACAACTCATTTGTTTAGTTCACGTGGGCCCAAGTGCACCGAGATGCTCACAAAAGTTAAGGATCATGGTTCTCTGGATCACCGTGATCATCTCAAAGACAATAGTCAAGCTGTTAACGTGGCATCCAGAGCAGTAATATGACAAGGACTGGTGTAGCTGTGAACTCACCATGGAAGGAATTATGGCTGCGTATATTAATAACTGTACCTATGTAGTTACAGTAGTAAAATGTCCAGTAGTAATCGGGCGGGGGAGGAGAGGCCTGGCTCATGGCTCCTTCATGAGAGGAAAGGGTAGGTGCCGGGCACTCTGCAAAGTTGGGGAGGTGGGCAGTTCTTGAACCGTCATGCATGGAGGAAGGGAGGAAGGGTACCTTTTCAGGAGGGATGTTAGTTGTAGTTTATGTTATATTTTTCAGTGGAAACAGTAAAATATCTCTTTAAAGACACTCAATAGACCACACCCATTACCATAACTAATAATACAGCTCATGTAACTTATAACAGAAGTCAGCCAAACCCAGATAACATCCAGATATATTTATCGCTTCCACCGCAGGGACCACACTATCGGTAACTGAAAACACATCGTTGATGGACAAGTCCACATTGGGCAGGAGGGCGGAAACATCATTTATGATGCTCTCTTGGAACATTAATGGACAAGGGGCCAAACTCAAAAGGAGTATAGTGCTCCAATACATTGATAGCAGGTCCCAGACGTGGTCCTGCTTCAGGAAACCCACCTGGCCGGGAATACCTGTTAGGCGCTCAACAGATGGGGATGGAAGCTTATTGTGCATTCAGGCTTTACCTCAGGATCCAGAGTGGTGGGGATATTGATGTACAAACAATTCCCCTTCACAGTGACACACACACACATGGATAAGTAGGGCGGATTTACACAGTGACCAGATCCTGGGAAGGCAGATGTGCCAATATCATGTCAGCCTACATACCCCCTGGACTGCACAACATGGCATTACCAGATGAGTAAAATAATTCTATATTTTCCTGTGGGGATTCTAGTGATAGGATGGGATCTAAATATGATACTATGTGACCAGATACATAGATTCCTGCCAAGAAGGACCCCCACACCTGAAACACTATGGGGGATTTCATGAGTGTCCTTCGGCTAGTAGAAATGTGGCAGGAAGATCACCCTGAAACAATGCAATTTATATTCCACTTGGGAGCACACAATAGCCTGTCTTGAATCAACACATCCTGACTGTGTCAGAAGATAAGCAATATTTCACAGATGGTACACACTTAACCTGACAGATTTCAAACCACACACCAGAATCATCAATTTGTAGATCCAGATCGATCAGTCCATGATAATTTAGAATACTACATATTAGAGCCAGCCTTATCAAATCCACAGATGATTACTTTAATGAAATGTGGGATCAGTCCAGTCTCCTCAAACTATTTTGGAAGCTTATAGAACGGTCCTAAAGGGACAGGCGCTCTCCCTCACGGTGGGGCACTGGAAAGAGAAGGGGGAAAAATTGGACACATTGGAACGGGACATATTGGCTACAGAGCAGTACAAAACCTCTATAACGAATGAGGATTCCAGACATACACTTGAAGTAAAGCAGCAAGGGTTCAGGAATCTAATAACGGAAACAGCAAGGAGTAAACTTAGGGCGATGCAGCATAGAGTCTGCGAATTTGGAGACCAGGCAGGTAAATTACTCGCTTGGCTGGATAAGAGGGAGAGGGCAGATAGATGGGTAATGACCATAAGGGGAGAGAAGGGGATGTGGCTACGCAGAAAAAAACGGAGCCTTTGCGACTCACTTCACACACTCCTAATCATCAGTGGCATCAGTCACGGCAGGTAAATCCAGGGAGTAATTAGGGGATATCCTGATTCCGACCCGGTCACGCAAAGACAGGCAAATGCTTGAAGAAGACAATATAAAGGAGAAAATAATTTCAGCTATAAATAGCATACAGTCAGGGAAGGCTATAGGACCAAATGGCCTCCCAATAGAAATTCTTAAGATAACCGCGTCCAAAGTGGCACCACAACTATTCGATATGTAAAAAAGAAAGCAAACAAGTGGGTATATTACCCAGAGATTGGCCTCTATTGTGGTGATGCATCAGAAGGGTAAGCCTGCGGAGGACTGTACCTCCCATCGACCTATTTCTCTCCTTAATGCAGAGGTCAAAATTCTGGCTAAGGTCTTAGCGACGAGCCTGATCTCAGTAGTGACCAAACGAATACATCTGAATCAGTCCGTATTCATGCCGGGTCATAATACTCCTCTCAACTTGAGGCGGGTGAATGGTGTGTTGGGGGGAAGAGACATCATTCAATAGGACGCTGCAGTACTGTCATTGGAAGCTCGCATGGCTTTCTACAGTGTTAAATTGCCTTATATGTTTGCCGTCCTAGAGTGCATGGGAATAGGCAAAAAATATATCACTTGGATTAAACTGCTATATACCGAACCACTGGGCCAAGTGGTAGTAAACAGACACACAAAAAATATTTTTACTTTAAACCATGGAACACAACATGGCTGTCCACTATCTCCACTTTTTTTTGCTTTAATATTGGAGCCCTTAGCGAGTTGGATACAGGGAGATCCAATTATCTGGGAGCTGAGATGGACTGCAGGGTGGGAAGATAGGATTTTGCTCTATGCAGACGAAATGCTCTTGCATGTGGCGTCACCTCGGTCCGCCATTGGCAGGGTACTTTAGATATGTTGCAATTTCAGGAGGTACTCAAGATATACTATCAATTGGTCCAAGTTAGTGGTGTATCTCCTATGATGTCCAGCCCCAGTCCTGCCTACCCGCAGTGAATCGAAGATTGCGACAGAGAGATTCATTTATCTAGGAATTTATGTCAGTACCAGCGAGGAACTCTGTCATTAATGCAATCTTCTTACGCCACCATCTCGTTTATGGGGAGCTTTGCCTCCCTGCTGGGAAGAGTAGCATTATTTAAAATGATGGCTCTGCTGCAGTTTCTCTATGCTCTGCAGAATACACCCTATGAAGTTCCCGAAGCATTCTTTCAATCAATAGATGAAAAAGTCAGGAACCTATTGTAGGATGGCAAGGCACCCCATATTGCAGTCCACAAACAGATCATAGGATGGTACAATGGGGGAATCGCTTTACCCAACATTTGGGCATACTATTGGGCAGCTCAATTAGCGGTCATAAACAAATAGGTACATCACACACAGGATGACCCGTCCAGTCGTATGGTTAAGGGGTTGATGGGATAGGGGGGTATAACAAAGCACTATACACCAATCCAAAAATGCAAAAACTCATAGGGCCATTGGCCCAAACGATTGCCCTCTGTCACATGGTTACAAAACATCTCGGGTGGAATAAAAGAGTGACACTTGCCAAGCCCCTTTTGTGGACCAATCTCCAGGGGAAATTGGGCCGCTACTAGCGCTTCGATAAATGATATATCATCAGCATCTCAAAAGTGGGTGATTTGTGGACAAGGAGGAAAATAATCCCATTTGCGGAACTACAGAAAGGATATGAGTTATCTGAAGGAGAAACTTTTAGATACTTACAAATAGGGCATGCTCTCAGGGCTGCAGGTCCAGCTGGGGAGGAAATACCTGAGGCTTCACCATTGGAAGACAGGCTCCTGACCGAACATATGAACATTAAGGCCATCTCCTTGACTTAACAAAAAATTATTAATAACTTGCCTGACCCGCTTCTAAGTCTCCGTGAGTGTTGGCAGGCTAATATCTGGTACTTAGAGGAAGAGGTTTGGCGGATGTGCTGGCATCACCACTAGAAGTCGCAATATCATTGCGACTGAGACTAATTCAATTAAAAATACTCCATAGATCATACATTGCTTGCACCACGCTGGTCAAGATGGGTAAGACCAAGGAGGCAGTGTGCAGGAGGTTATGTGGGGGGTTGCCACGTTTTATCATATTATTTGGGAATGTCCAGTGGTCAGGGTATACTGGAAAGCAATAATCATGTGTATGAAAGAAGCCAGTGGTGGGGTCATTCGTTTATCCCCTGAACTGTGCCTGCTAAATATATGGGGGGCAACCAACATGAACCGTGCTGAACAGTTCTGAACCACTATGGGACTCATGATTGCAAAATGTAGTATATCTCGGAGGTGGGGAGTGGTGGAGACACCAACTCTAGTGGAGTGGGAGAGGGACATGGATTGGTGTATGATTGCAGAAATAGAAGTCTACAAAAACAGAGGATGCCCCCGGAAGTGGGACCGGCTGTGGGAGGAATGGAACACGTACAGAGGCAGTATCTACAATCACCCTTCGCCTGTGGGAACAGAATAGGTGGGGAAGGTAACATCAGTAACATCATGGAGGTCCAAGATGAAGGTATGTGATGGGATTTTTAAAGTTTGAGACTATAAGGGGTCCTGACAGCTATAATCAATTGACTTGTTTTAATTGATGTTGCCCGTGCACTGCTGTTGTATTGTTTGTATAGTTAATAAAAATATATATTTTTTAATTCTTACATATAAATCAAGTGCTAGACACATTTGTATCCATTCAGAGCAGTAACTGCTCCTCCAAAAGGAGACGGAGATCCTCAGGGCGTTTAAAGGACATGGAAAAAAGCATCTTTCCATACTCTCATAGTAGATGGGTTAATGAGACCATACTAAAAACCACAGCTTCCTAGTAGTGGTTTGAGGTCTGAATATGATTTGCGTATTTTAACTGATTTGGTGAATGAAAATATTTTGACCGTTGACCATCAAAGATGGGATCTCTGTTGCTGCTTTCCTAATCATCATCAAATGATAATGATGCAAATCCTTGAAAATCATTTGACCTTGCTTGGTATGGCTCGGATTATGATGTGAAAAAATGTGATGTTCCTTATCAATTTAAATATTTTCTGGGAAAGTGAGGTGTAGAAGACCAGGTAAAAGTTTTTCTAAATATTCTCTACAGTTACGGCCATCAGCATCTTCTGGTAAAATAAAAATATGCAACTTGTACTGTTGATTGCAATTTTATAAATCAGGCAATAAACTACTTATGAGCCATATAAAAGACCTTGTGTTAGCGTATATTTTTAGTTTCTGATGCAATATTTTCTGTATTTGAATGAACTGCTTGCTGGGGACATTACTAACACATCAGCAGAAGCGCATTGCTGGGTCGCGCTTACCTTGTCTGAAACCGTGAGGATCGTGAGGAGCACTTTGGAACCTCGCCGCACCCGCTCCGCGGGTGCCGCATCGCCGGCCATTGAGTGGAGGAGGAGCTGAGCGAGAGTCCTTCCAGGGGCAAGAAACCACTCTCGGCAGAGGGCTGCAGGGCTGCGAGCGTACCAGGGACTCCAAATCCCAGGAGTCCCTGATAGACCGCTGACAACATCCGGTACGCTCTCCCTGCCGGCCCGCCCACCGCCCACCGGAGGGCTTTTTAAATCCTGTGCATAGCTACCCTCATTGGGACATTACTAATACATCAGCAGAAGCGCATTGCTGGGTCGCGCTTACCTTGTCTGAAACCGTGAGGATCGTGAGGAGCACTTTGGAACCTCGCCGCACCCGCTCCGCGGGTGCCGCATCGCCGGCCATTGAGTGGAGGAGGAGCTGAGCGAGAGTCCTTCCAGGGGCAAGAAACCACTCTCGGCAGAGGGCTGCAGGGCTGCGAGCGTACCAGGGACTCCAAATCCCAGGAGTCCCTGATAGACCGCTGACAACATCCGGTCCGCTCTCCCTGCCGGCCCGCCCACCGCCCTCAGACATTGCCACTTCTATATCTGGGGCAATCAAACCCGCAGCGCGGGACGCAGCCCGGAGCAAAGACCGGGCTAAGAGCGGGCCGTTTGAGGCCGTTCGAGGACGGCAGAGGACGGCCCCGGCCCATAACCCTTGGCTAGTTGTGATCTAAGTAAGGTAGGCGATCTTGTGATCCAGAGCGTGATTGGCTACAAGAGACTTTGTACAGACTGTGAGGACTATTAAGTTATTACCCTATTTGTGTAAAGAGCGTGCCTAGTTCTGAGTACAGTAGTCGGTGCTAAACAGTAATCATGGTTTTAAGATCTGGTAAAACACGCAATGTCCAAATCCAAACACCCTCAGGAGTGGTATCGGGGCCACTGGACGCTTTTATTACACGGGCCACGGGCATCCTGGAAAAGGAAATAGCAATGGTGGAAAAACGACTTTCCATTGACTTAGTCAGCGGAAAACGTTCTTCACTGGGTAGGCTGGCCAAGATTCCTAGCCCCGTGTCTCACGCACAAACACACGCAGCTTTTAACTGTATACATTTAGACACTACGGAAGCTATAGTTCATATGGATAGTGAGGGGATTGATCCTCCTGTATATACCTCACCTCATCCTGAACACCCATTGGATGATCATGAAGCAAGTGGGGAAACTGAAATACAGGATAGTCAAAATTCCGAATATACTTCGGAATCTGTTGATTCTTCCCCAGACCCACCCAAAACAGTTTCTAATGACCCAGTCCATATAGATACCTTAGGCATGGACAAGGTTTCTAGGAAGAGAAAACAAGACACGAGCTACAAGGGAGGGAGAGAATGTAAGATGCCTAAACTAAAAGACACCGCTGGTAATTCTACATCGGCACTAGGCCGTCCCAGCGGAAAACAATGTATTAACACATTGCCTAATGTCTTATGCCCCTCCCTCATCTCACTAGGTTCCTCGAACCCATGCCCAACATGCCTAAGTAGTGATGACTCCCTGTTGGTAAAGATTGAGGCTTTGATGAAAAACCTCTTATTACCTGTCTTGGAGCGGACTCGATTAATGACATTGAAAATAGACTCACTGGAGGCTGTAGTTAATGCCAATTCTGCCATACTATTGTCCATACCTGGTATAAATTCAGGGGGGGTCAAACCCCCACTTCCGGCCCCAAAAACATCTAATATTTCAAATACACTCATTGGTAATCCCAGCAATCACAAACCCCCAGGGCCAGCAATAGATAGATCAAACAGGGGTGGCGTTCCTAAAAATATTCCAAGCAAGATACCAGAGGCTCCGCCCCAACGTACTCACTTGACGAAGCCCATGAATAAATCGGATAGATCAACCCCCGCTAGACGCCATACAACCAAACCACCCTCCCTGGCAAAACCCAGTACAGTCACCCATAACCTCCCCTCCCATGGGCCCCCGGTAAAGAACCATCATAGTACCCTAAATCCAATGGTAGGAAAACTCCCTAGGCACACAACACCCCGGGTCGACATCCCTATAGAGGCTACACCATACACTATGGTACTGACCGGTGTAGCCCGCCTTCAATCTGGCAAAAGGGAGACTCATGGTGACCTGCGTAACAAGGTCATTTTTTGGTTGAATAAAAACAGACCTCTACCTCCTTCCTCGCCAACAGAAATCTTATTTGTAAGAAGGGTTGACTGGGTGGGCCAGGGTATCAAAGATCTGGAGGGTGATTGCATCCTAATATCATTCAGGGATCCCTGGGTGGTGGACACAATTTGTAGAGAAGCTAGGTTTGCCAGGCAGGGGGACGTCCAGACCCTAGATCTTTCATATTTCTATCCACAAAGACAGGCTTATACCCTGAAGGCCCCTAAACAGGGACGACCCACTAATAGGAGCTACCCCATGATAAGGACACCGCAACTACCGCTATTCCCACCCCTATTCAATCACTTTGGCCCCCTGTCTGATCTCGAGGCCATTGATTGACTTCAAAAACCTTCCCATACTCCTGAATCCGTAGAAAATGCTGACCTCGGGGCAGGGAGCGAGAGGCAGGGTCAGGAGTCCCCACAGCCCATTATTTTGGCAGAGGAGTGTAAGAGGGTCTCAGTACCAACAGAGATGGACATGTCATTTTGAGGGTAGGGGGAACCCCCTTGATGACTGAAAATAGTCAGACTACCGTTGGGAGATCTGAAAATGGGCGGGATGTTGGGGCTGGTCAGGACAACTTTGTAGTTTCTGAGGTGGTGGCCCCCAATGTGGCACCCACACCTGAAACTCTTGCCCTAGTGTCCTGGAATATTGCTGGGGTTAAAGGTCGTATCCATTCTGATGACTGGCTGGAGTTCATTGACAAATTTGATATTATCTTACTCCAGGAAACTTGGGCTGTTTATCCAATATTTAGGCAGGGTTATGTAAATTTCCATAAAGCCGCCACCCGAAGTGCCACTGGAAATGCCAAAGGGCGAGCCTCAGGGGGGTTATTGATCTGGGTGAAACAATCCCTGGGATATTATACTACGGAGATATGTGTACAAAACCCGGACCTCCTTATAGTTAAGTTGAGCAGGACTGGCTTCCGGGACCTGATCCTGTTTAACATATATGCACGAGGTTTGCCGGGTGGCCGTATGCCACCCTTGCTGGAGGTATTGGATCCCATCCTGGCAGCCCTAGACAGCAATAATGTTATTCTTCTTGCTGGGGACCTAAATTGCTGCTTCGAACCTTTACTTGACCCAGGGGACTGTTGGGGTTCCGCGGAGGACGCAGTATGGGGCATACCCGATCTGCTGCCCGTCAAACCGGTACCCGCCACAGAGGCAGCGGTGAATTGGATGGCCTTTTGTTTAAACAGTGGCTTCCGGGCCTGTAATGGTCGAACAAAATCAGACCAGGAAGCCAACTGCACATTTGATAATGGGTTAAGAAGAAGCCGCATCGATTATATCCTGTTGAAAGTAGGAGACTGGTCCCTGTTGGTGGATATGGAGGTATCTTCCCGTCCAGAAAGTGACCATAACCCTCTGACCTTGCAACTAAGGTTGCCAGGACTTGTGAGACTAGCGGCACCCGGTACCTCACAGATGGGGGACACTTATCTAACAAACGATAGGAGGAGGTTAAAATGGTCAAAAATTGAGGAGGATGTAATACTGAGGAATAAGGTTATTAGCGTGGTTAATAATACATATAACGAAATGTTGACCCACGCTGAGTTGGGGGATAACCCCGAAACAGCTGACCTTACCATAAATCTTCATAATCGTTGTTTTGAGGATTTAAAATCTTTGCTTTCGCAACCCCGCCGGCAGGGAAACAATAAAGCACCTATTCGCCCCCAGAAATGGTACAACAAAAAATGTAGGGAAGCCCACACTGACTTGGTTAAAGCAGTTAAGTCCCGGAATATGGGCTTAGTGAAAGCGGCTAGACTAACCTATAGGAAAATACAGGGGGAAGCCAAACGGGAGTGGGAGGACAAGTACTGGTTAGACCTATTGGAAGCTTCCCTGTCCAATAACCCCATTAAATTTTGGGAAATAGTTAAGTGGGGGAAAGATCCGGACGCACGCATTCCTGCAAATTATGTGCCCCCTACGGACTTTCTACTCAACCCAGTTTTGTGCTGTGAATTCCACGCCATCCAGCACTGTGGAAATGACATCCCACCCCACCACCCAAAGCGAGACTATCATCTTCACGGAAGGTGAGGTTGAGCTGGCGCTAAATCTTACCATGCGAGGGAAAGCGCCGGGTATGGATCTCATACCCGCTGATCTGTTTAAAGCAAACCCCGCCCTGTGGATACCTTATATCATCAAGGTGGCAAATTCTATAGCCGCAGGTGCAAGAATACCCAAATCCTGGAAGGGGGCGGAGATTTTACCGATTTATAAAAAGGGCAGTAGGTCTAATCCAGGTAACTACCGCCCGATTAGTCTTATAGACTCCATGCAAAAACTAATCGCTCGCATGGTTCTGGGCAGGGTCCAAGGCTGGATCGAAATGGAGGACATTCTATCTCCAATGCAGGCGGGCTTCAGATCGGGAACAAGCACCATCGACCAGGTGTTCAGATTCTGTCTGATCTACTGGAAGGTGGTGCAGCTTGGCGGCGGTACCATCTTCGCAGCATTCATTGATCTGAAGTCCGCCTTCGATCTAGTCCCGAGGGACAAACTATGGGGAGTCTTGAGGAATCTAGGAATGCCTGTAGAACTGCTCGATCTGATAATTAAATTGCATGAGGAGAATTTTGCGAGGGTAAGGTGGGGAGGACAGGGCCAAGTGACAGAACCCTTCCCAGTCACCCGAGGTGTCCGCCAGGGGTGCGTATTGGCACCCACCCTTTTTTTATTGTTCATTGACCAAGTGGTCAAATTCTTTGAATCGACCCCGACAGATGCCCCTATGCTGGCAGGACAGCGTTTCCCAATGCTCATCTTTGCTGATGACACCTTACTCTACTCTAGAACACGCAGCGGATTACAGCGGGCCTTGGACCGCTTTGAGGAGTTCTGTGTCATCAGCGACCTTAAGGTGAACGTGGGGAAAACCAAATTCATGGTGTTAACTAAGAACTGCCCTGTCCGGAGCTCAGTTAGTATGGGTGGAGTCAAATTGGACCAAGTAGAGAATATGATCTATCTGGGGGTCACGCTAGATAGTCGCTTGAAATGGAAAGCCCAAGTAGATGCCCAACATCTTAAGCTTGCTCGACTTACTGGCTGCCTCCTCAGTGAGCAAAGAAAATCGATCACCAAGCGGGTTACCCCAGCACTTAAAATCTATGATGCAAAAATCAATCCAGCGATTTTATATGGTGCAGATCTGTGGGGCCATATGGATCTTACGGGTCTGTTTAAAATACAGTGTAAATTCCTGCGTAATTTGGTAGGTTTGCCTCAGTCGTCGCCCTCCATTCCCCTTTGTCTGGACCTAGGATGCCCTCCTATTAATGAGATGGCCAGATTTAGACTGGTTGCCTTCTGGAGGCGCCTATGGACCTCCCCTGATCTTACCTTATTTGCAAATGGGGTAGCAGAAGTTAGGTCAATCAGGGGATCGGGAAAAATCCCCTGGTTCCAAATGGTAAAATCCATCCTGATGGATATGGGTTTAGAGCAGCTCTGGACATCCCCCGCCACCAGTACCTTCCCAACTAAATTGGCACTTAAAGAATTGTATTGGACTACGCTCCGTCTGAACAGAATCAAAGCCTCTAGTTCTACTAACCTCACAGGTAGGTTCCTCTCCTTTAAGTTGGACCCATCTCGTGAGCAATATTGGGATACGGTTTCAAAATCCTTAGACAGGAAACTCTTTCACCAGTTCCGGGTGGGCTCACTGCCACTGAACACCTTTACGAAAAATTGGCCGTCAAGCACCACGGATCATTGTAAATGGTGCCCAGGCCATAAGGAAACAGTGGGTCACTTTTTGTTTGCTTGCCCGAGATACCATGCACCAAGGGCCAAATGGCTAAAACCACTGTTTCAGCGTCTGCCCATTAGAAAATCTGAAGAAGCCATTCATGTATTAAAAACTAATACACTAGAAATTATTACAGTGTGCATGGCCAAATACCTGGGCTGGGCCTGGATACTCAGGGCAAAACAATAGTCCAACCTTGGATTGTTTTAACATACCGGTGGCTTGTGCATTTTCTTTTCTGTAAGTTTGCTCATCTGCTCCTGTTACTGATTACTTTTGATGTATTATATCTTACCGTTTGGAATTTATTTGTAATTCTCTTTTCCTTTAAGGAAAACTTGCTTCAGGACTGTCTTCACATTGTTTAATGCTTTTTTTTAATGAATGTGTATTTATTGTCAGTTAATGCTGTTATTACTTGTCTTTTATGATTTTTTTTTTAAATCGAAATAAAGACTTTAAAACCTGAACCTGAACTGCTTGCAATTCCTCTAATAAAGTTGATAAAAAAGGTTCCTCAGTCTCCACAATTTTTACTTGACTGGTGGAGGAGAGATATTTTGTTTTCATGTGTTAAGCACAATGTGCACATTTTTTCCCTTCATTCTGATAATATAAATGCAATAAGGACAAACACTGCTTAAAATAAAGATGTAGGAGCAATAAATAGCTCTATAAAAAGAGACTGTGCAGTAGCTAAAACCAGCTGTGGGTGCGACTTAGGCCTCAGCCGCACCCTTTCCTTATAGTAACTCCACTCTTGTGACAGAAACTTCGGCAGCAACCTACTTGTGTGAGCGATGAAATCTAAAGAAGAGAAACACCTGTTAAAATGTCAAAAGCGAGCAAGTGACGACTCCAGCACAAAGCACCAGCAACACAAAGCTCTCACATGTAGAACCAAGTAGGAAAGCTCACCAGATAATTACTCAGCGATAAATCAGACTTCACAGAGGTTTACCGGGAGGCAGCCATATTTTTTCACACAATAGAATACTCTGTCCTGATCAAGCAGTTTTCAAGTTACCATTGTTACAGATGATCAAAGACACATGGCTGTGTAGGGAGACTGTTAGAGGTAGGTACCACTGTCCAAATAGAGACCCTTGATTCTAGTCAGGGTAAGGAGGAAACCCTCTGAGATAACCCCTGCTCACCCTCTAGGTAGCTTGGCACAAGCAGTCAAGGCTATTCAGGAGGCAATGTGTAAAGTATTTGTACCAACACTCACAGTACCACAGTGAAAACACCACAAACTGACTCCACAGCAGTTTAGAAAAATAAAGGTATTTAATCTAAACTACAAAAGACCAAAATGACAAATATCCAACATACACAGTTCATGAATATGGTTTCAAAAGAGTTCGTAAGGTTGTAATGTAAGTTCTTTAGGTTGCGATAAAATAATCCACAGATGCGTGAAAAGTTCACAGTTGCGTCACGTTTACTCACAGTACCTCTCAGTTGCGACAAAGTTCCAAAAGCAGAAGCTGGTGCGGTGGAAAACAAGCGATGTGTTGCTCCTGGGACCCTGGGGAGGCGATGAGACAGCAGCGGGCGTGTTGCGACGAATCCGGTCTGTATGGGGAGGAAGGCCACTTCATGGATTCCGGTGCGTAGGTTCCGTAGGAAGTTTGTTCTCTCAAAGGCACGATGCGACGATCTCGTAGGGGCTGCGACTATCTCCAGGGCGACGATGCGCGGTCCAGCGGTGATCCTCTCTCTCGCAGCTTCTCAATGCGATGGTTCTGAAATGATGCTCGCAGCGGCGTGTTGTGGTCCACAAGCAAGCGGTGCGGCGATCTCACCCAGCGACGACAGGCTCTGCGACGACACTCGCAGCGATGTGCGACTTTCCCGCACCGGTCTGGTGCGTCCCGCAAACGAAGGATGCGACAGCTCTGGCAGCGGTGGCAGGCGCTGCGACAATCTCGACCTTTGTAGCGGCGGGAAACTTCTCGCACTGTTGGGGATGCGCTCTGCAAGCGAGCGATGCGACACTTTTCAATTGCAAAAGTCTCTCAAGCTTAGTTTCAAGCTTCCCAGCCCAGGTACAACTTCCAGAGGCTCCACAACTGGACCAAGCACTCTTGGAAGGACAGAACTCTCTCAGCAGAGTTCAGGGAAGCTGGGGGGTGAAGTCCTTTTGTTCCTGGGACTTCAGAACAGGGAGCCAGCTCTTCTCAGGCCCTTAGAGATTCCTTCAAGACAGGGGACACAGCACAACAGCAAAGTCCTTCCCCTCTCCTTGGCAGCAAAACAACAGGTCAGTCCAGCAGAGCAATAGCAGGACAGTCTTCATTCTTCAGATTCAGCTTTCTCCTTGGCAGAGGTTCCTTCTTGATTCCAGGATGATCTAATTTTCTGTTGTCAGGGGTCCTGTACTTATACCCCTTAAAGTCTTTTTTACTCTTTGTGCATGTGGGCCCGAGCCCCGTCTGAACCAGTTTTGGGCGTTTCCTGAGTACTTTGTTTCCCTGGCTTCTCCTTTCCTTTCAGAGTGAGGGGCAGGGTCGTCAGCCGCCCAGCAGGAGGTGGAGCCAGCATTGTGGCAGGCAGGCACAGCCCTATTCAGGCCCAGGTGCTAACTCCTCCCACCACTCAGGTTGCAAATGCAGTCATTCAGCCTAGGGCTGACTCAGCCAGCCTCCTGGGGAATCCCCAGCCCCTGTCACTCTCAAACCAGACAGTCAATACACAAACAGGCCAAGGCACACAGAAGGGTCAGACAAGAGAACAGCAACTTTCTAAAAGTGCTGTTCTCAAACACAGGATTTAAAAACAACCTTTCCTAAAAGATGTGTTATTAAATTCTGAGTTCAGGGATACTAGATACTTATGTGCTATCTTGTTCCTATGGGAAGAAATGCTGGAAACCACAGTAGCCAGCATCCCCCATGTTAATATATGGAGCAAGATAGCCTTACAATAGTGAAAAATGAAAATGGTTGCCATTCACTATCAGAGTATGTCACCTGCACTAGTACATTCTCTACCTTTTACATACACTGCACCCTGCCCAGGGGGTACCTTGGGCCTTCCATAGGGGTGACTAATGTGCATAAAAAGGGAAGGGTTAGGCCTGGTCAGTGGGGACACTGACCAGGAGTACATGGCAGTTCCTAGACTGCACACAGGCACTGCAGTTGCAGGCCCGAGACACCATTTTATCGCTACTCATGTGGGTGACACAATCAGTGCTGCAGGCCCACTAGTAGCATTTGTCATCACCAGCCATGGCACACCCAGTGCACTTTACTAGGGACTTCGTGGTGATACAAATATGCCAATCATGTACATCCAATCATGATAACAATTTACATAGGGTGCACTTACACTCTGGCACTGATCAGCAGTGGCAGAGTGTCCAAAGCATCTAAACCAGCAAAAACGAAATCCAGCACAGCATCAAAAATACAGGAGGTAGAGGCAAAAAGATAGGGGAAAACCACGCCAAAGATGCCAGGTCTAACACGTGCCCCCTCCAGCTGAAAGTGGGGAGAGCTACCCAACCTCTTTGGTGTTCTCCTCACACTATTCGGAAAAACCTGGTCAGACCATCAGCGTTGGCGTGCTCTGTAACAGGGCGGTGTTCCACCGTAAAGTCCATTCCCTGTAGGGAGATGGACCACCTCAACAGTTTTGGGTTCTCACCCCTCATCTGCATTAACCACCTGAGGGGCCTGTGGTCAGTCTGAACACGGAAGTGAGTCCCAAACAGGTAGGGCCTTAACTTCTTAAGAGCCCAGACCACAGCAAAGCTTCCCTTTCAATCGCACTCCACCTCCGTTCCCTTGGGAGTAGCCTCCTACTAATGAAAGCTACGGGCTGGTCTCCATTCTTCTCAGAGACTTGTGAGAGTACTGCTGCCACACCATGCTCTGAAGCTTCTGTCTGTACTATGAACTCATTGGAAAAGTCAGGTGCCTTGAGCACTGGTGCTGTGCACATGGCAGTTTTTCGGGTTTCAAAAGCAGTTTGGCAGGCTTCGGTTCAGTTCACTTTCTTGGGCTGCTTTCTAGAACTCAGCTCTGTCAAGGGGGCAACGATGGTGCTGTATCCCTTGACAAACCGTCTGTAATACCCGGTGAGTCCTAAAAAGGCTCTCACCTCCATCTGGGTCTTGGGGGGCTCCCAAGCCTGAATGGTATCAATCTTTGCCTGTAGGGGCGCCACCTGGCCGTTTCCCACCTGGTGTCCCAAATACACCACAGATCCCTGCCCTATCTGGCACTTGCTGGCCTTGATAGTGAGGCCTGCCTTTTGCAGAGCCTTCAACACTTCACAGAGGTGTTGCAAGTGTTCCTCCCACGTGGAGCGGAATACAGCAATGTCATCCAGGTATGCGGCGCTGAATTCCTCCAGCCCGGACAGTACCTGTCTCTGGAACGTGGCTGGGGCATTCTTCAACCCAAAGGGCATGACTCGGAACTGGAAGTGCCCCTCTGGCGTTGAGAATGCAGACCTCTCTTTGGCCCCATCAGTTAAGGCAATCTGCCAGTACCCAGAAGTCAAATCAAATGTACTGAGGTACTGGGCAGCTCCCAACCGATCCACAAGCTCATCAGCTCTGGGGATGGGGTGTGTGTCAGTCTTCGTGACCGCATTGAGCCCACGGTAGTCCACGCAAAACCTGAGTTCTGGAGTGGCACCTGGCGCAGCAGCTTTGGGTACCAAGACCACTGGGCTAGCCCAGGGGCTGCTGGAGGGCTCAATCACCCCTAGCGCCAACATCTTGGAAACTTATTCCTTGATGCTGGCCCTGACCTTGTCAGCTACCCTGTAAAATTTCTGTTTCACAGGCAGACTATCTCCAGTGTCCACATCATGGACGCACCAATTGGTGACACCTGGGATCAGGGAGAACAGAGAGGAGAACTGACCCAACACCTGGCGACAGTCTCTTTGCTGTTCTGGGGTCAGGGTGGGCGAGAGATCCACACCATCCACTGACCCATCTCGCTCCTTAACTTCCAGGAGGTCAGGGAGAGGATCACTATCCTCTTCCCTTTCTGCATCTGTAACCATGAGCATTGTCACTTCAGACCTCTCAAAGTGTGGTTTGAGGCAGTTCACATGCAAGACTCTCAGGGGTTGCCTGGGGGTCCTCAGGTTAATCAGGTAGGTTATCTCACTTTTCCTTTCCACCACCTCATATGGCCCAGTCCACTTGTCTTGGAGCGCACAAGGCTCCACTGGCGCCATCACCCACACTTTCTGCCCAGGTTGAAATTCGGCCAGAGTGGTATTCTGGTCGTACCATCTCTTCATTTCTTCCTGGCTAGCTTCCAGGTTCTCCTGAGCGAGCTTCCTGAAGCGTTGTGTCTGGTTGCGAATGGCCAGCACATAGCTGAACACATCCTGGGGGTTTTCCCACGGGATTTCTCCCACCCCTCCTTCACCAGTGTGAGAGGTCCTCTAACAGGGTGGCCATACAGGAGCTCAAAGGGACTGAACCCTAAGGACTTCTGAGGCACCTCCCTGTAGGCAAATAACAGGCATGGTAACAAGACGTCCCACTTCCATCTCATGGGCTCCGCTAGGCCCATAATCATACCTTTTAGGGTCCGGTTGAACCTTTCAACCAACCCATTATCTTGCATGTGGTAAGAAGTGGTTAACTTATAAGTTACCCACACTCCTCCCACAGAGACTTCATGTACTTAGAGATGAAGTTGGTACCCCGGTCGGAGACCACCTCTCTGGGGAACCCCACACGGGAAAAGATCCCCATCAATGCACGGCCCACCATGGGTGCTGTGATTGTCCTGAGAGGGACTGCTTCCGGGTACCGGGTGGCATGGTCCACCAAGACCAGGATGAACCTGTTTCCCAAGGCTGTCTTGGGGTCCAGGGGCCCTACTATGTCTATGCCAACCCGCTCGAAAGGGGTGCTCACCACTGGGAAGGGTTGAAGGGGTGCCTTCAACTTCATCCCAGTCTTGCCACTGGCTTGACGGGTTTGTCAAGATCTGCAAAAGGAACCAACGTGATTTCTCATCTGGGGCCAGTGGAAGTGGGTGACAAGCCGGTTCAGGGTCTTGTCTTGCCCCAGATGTCCTGCAAGAGGCACGTCATGAGCCAGACCCATTAGGAAGTTTCTGAAGCTCTCGGGTACCACCAGCACAGGAGCTGCACCGGGCTCAGCAAACTTAGGCTCGCTATATAGTAGGTCATCTTCCCAGTATCAATCAATCAATTAAATACTTTATTTTGGTTCTTTTACAAACCATAAAAGTGCATATACAAAATACAGTACATTGTCACAAAAGAAACATTCTTGTCACAAAAGTGCAAATGCAAGGAAGAAATACTTTGATGAAATAGTCACATAGGAGAACAGAGTTTTACAAATTAAACATTACTGGTCCAGACAGTTTCTCAATCTGACAGATAATTTTAAAAATTTGGAGGATACAATCACTGTGCAAAAGCTGCAAGTACAGAAGTGCCGGCCTGATTTGTTTAAAACCAAGTTTGCGTGGAAATTCATAAAATTTACATAAAAAAATAAAATGCAGCATATCCTGCGGAGACTTTCCGTTGCAGCCGCAAGGAGCTGCTATTTTATTAAAAATATCAGTCTTAGGTCTAATTAGCAGGTGATGGAACAGATTAAGCCTGAATCTGGTCAATAAATATTTTTCATGTGTGGTCAGTGAACCTGCCAAGTATGGTTCAAGGGTCTCAGTGGTCTTTAGCATAACAAAGTTCCTCACACTATGTTTCTGAAGTTCAGCTTCTTCTCTCAGGGTCTTCCTATCCATCAGGAAGGCCTGTTTGACGAGCTCCAAATCTCCCTTTAAAATTTGGCATGGATTGTCATAAAGTTTAGGTCGTCCAAGTTTTGCAAAGTTTGACTTTAAATATTTTAGCCAAGGGGAGCACATTGCCTTATCCAAACCCAAAAAGTCCTTCACAATTAGATGCGTTAAGGGTATGTCTTCATTTAGCCATAATTTAAGCCAACAGGTCAGGGGAGGTAGAGAGAACAAATCACATAGATATTGCGTCCCCAACTCCTCATGTACAACAAAGTTAGATGTACCAGTGGGGACACACAATAAGCGCTTCAGAATTGAATTTTCCACAACCTGTAATTGCTCCCCGCCAACGTACCCCCAAATTTCACTGCCATAGGATGCAGTTGCCACAGACTTAGTATTATACAGTTTCAGCATAGCACAAGTGGTTTTTTTCCCAATTTGGCAGCAAAGTTGAAAATAGATGCATTAACTCTCACCATTTCACCATTCTTTTTTACAAGATGAGGTTCCCAATTTAGCTTTGTATTGAAAAGAACTCCTAAATAGGAGAAAGTTTTAGATAAGGGAATTACATCTTCGCCAATCTTAAATGAGAAGGACCTTTTTGGTTGGTGACCAACTTGTAGAACAAATGACTTTATGTTATTAACCAGAAGGTCTCTGTCAGTCATAAACAAGTTAAAAGCCTTTAACAGGGATTGAAGCCCCTTCTCTGTTCTTGAAATTAAAACTGCATCATCTGCATAAAGAAGTATTGGAATTCCACGCCTGCCTACTCTTGGGCAGTCAGCACAGACATCCTGTAGCACACCATCTAACTCGTTAATATAAAAGTTAAAAAGAAAGGGGGTCAAAATACAGCCCTGCTGGACACCCTTTCCAATACTAAAATTATCTGTTACTCTCAAGTCTTTGGAATATCTCACGTCGGCTCTGGTATTACAATGTAAGTCAACCAGAAAGTCAACCAGGCCGCTATCTACCCCCTTCGCCCTCATGGACTGCCACAGCTTTTCCCTGTTTACACAGTCGAAAGCGGAGGACAGGTCCATGAAGGCGAGATGGATGTTACCTTTTTGTATTACGGTGTATTTACTTAATATCAAAAAGAGGTTGAGGCATTGGGTTATTGTGGAACGACCTTTACAGAAACCATATTGCGAGAGGGACATAATATTCTTTTCCTTAGCCCAATCCGTAAGCCGTTGCAGTACAATTCTTCCTGCAATCTTAACCATAGAGTCTATAAGGGCAATGGGTCGATAACAATGTGGGCTGCCCTTGTCCCCCTTTTTAAAAACCGGGAAATTGTCGAAACACCCCACGATTGTGGGCATCCTTCTTTCACAGCAGCATTAAAGACAGACTCTAAGATAGGCGCCCAAAAATTCGGTTCAGACTTGAATAGGTCAGGGGGATCCCGTCAGGCCCAGGGGCTTTCCCAGCTGTTAGCCCCAAGATCCCCTCAAGAACTTCACCTCTATTAAAGACAATTTGTTCACCAGTATCATTACAGGCAGATATTGTAGTCACCTCCAAAGTACAACAGTATAACATCTTAAAATGTGCTTCCCAATTCTCCTTGAATATAGGGCTTTCTAGGCCATCACCCGGCTCCTGAGCCAGGAATGGTTTCCTCACCAAGGCCCAAAATCTGGAGCTACTCTGAAGGGTGGCAGGATCTAAAATCTCTGACCACGCAGCTTCCCTAAGGGATTCCTTGTGACTAGCAATAATATTTTTATACGTCTTTCTACACAGCTGGACGTCAGCTTTGATCCTGGGTTTTGTCCCTAGTGCTGCTCTTAGATTTCTGGCAGCTTTTGAGCACTCGTGATTAAACCACCTAGGACCTTTAAAATCCAACTTCTTAACAGGTGCTGATAATAGTTGGAAAGCCTTATCCGCTAGACATTGGAAAGCATTTAAAACAGTATTTGGAAGTGCATCCTCTTGCGTACAGACCATTATTTCATCTACACATGAGACTTTAATCTCATTAAACAGCAGATCAGGGTTAACCATGGACCATCTCAGGTGGCGTCTGCCGTCTGTGGTAATCACCCTACCAATAGAGGGATCTTCTCTTTCTTTAGCTATCAACGGACCCCTCATGAAAACAGTAAGTGGATTGTGGTCACTGAATTCATTATCTTCATTGGAATAGGAACCCACAAAAGACTGCATTGATGATGATAACAGTACAAAATCTATAAAAGTTCCTTTCCCATTCCCCTGAAAGGTCGGGGTATCAAAACACTTGATAGGGGCCATCAGAGCCATCGTAGTTGTTAGGTCCAGCTCATTAAGCATGTCATTTAAGTGTTCCCCCTCAGTTGCTTGCTCAAAGTGAAAGTCCTTACAGCGTGAACAGTTAAGCTCTGTAATTGTTTTAAAAAGGGGATCTCCACAAGGATGCACGTTAAAATCCCCCATCACCATGAGGTTGTGAACGCAGTCCTTCATAGAGTTACTTATAAAGGTGTTCAGTGTTACTATCTGACAGGAAGTAGTAGTTAAATTAATAGCATTATAGAAATTGACCAACCCGGCCCTACAGTTACCCCCTGTTAAAACTAACCCAACAATACCAGTACGGTTTGTTGTGATCCTCCGCACATTACAGCAGAGTACTATAGAAATTAACACAACCATTCCCCCTTTGGGGCTGCCCCTAGTAGTTGCTACTGCAGGGACATAATAGGCCTTATACCCTTCCAGAAAGTAATTGAAGTCAATCGACCAGGTTTCCTGCACACAGATAATTTGGTACTTCTTAATGTACCCAATGCAGTTGCAGTCCATCATTTTTGTACCTAAACCTGCAATATTCCAGGAGATTACGTTATTTGAGTTTGTTGCTGCTAAGGTACTCTTCAAACATCCCAAGTCCTCTATTCTTTGATTTACCTGCCCAACAGATGCCTCATGTCAGTCACATGACTCCAATCCTGACAGAGCTTCAAATCTATTATGTGTTGCAATTTTGGGTCCATTCCAACTCTGGCTATCAATATTATACAGATAGGCTCCATTAGAGGTCAATGGCTGTAAAGATATACATGATCTAAGGGGCACAGGGATCGGTGGATTCTTAATCAGATGAGAATAGAAATACCCCAGAGGTCGTACACAGATACTATTACGAGTATAGACCATTGATGCTGCTCTTAATAAAACTGTGGCAACATGTTGGGGGTGCCTGAAGTGGACAATGATACATTCACCATTCGATGACTTACTAGATGGACCAATCCAATTCACCCTTCTTGTTGTTATTATCTGATCAGCAAATTTGGCAGGGAACACACAGTTTTTATTGAGCCAAGAGACCGTTCTATTCTTTAAAGATTCATGAGATTCCTTTTGGGCCCGATATGCATGACACTCAATAGGACGAACATTAGTAAGTACGGCCACATAAGGTGCACAATCTGGTGGAAGATTGACATAACAAGTTTTCTTTACTTGACTGTGAACTTGCATGCCCTCAGAAACTCTCATAGTCCTTAAGTTCTGCGTTTCTGGTGGGATTGGAACAGATGGGCCAGGCTCAGCGGCAGATATGGACTGCCTAGTATTTGTTATATTACCTCTGCCTACTTCCGAGCCTTCAGCGATTGGTTTATTACTCTCTACATTAGGATTTCTTGGTGATAAGGCCAAATGTGATGATAACAGCCCACCTAATCTTTCCACTTCCAGGGTCATTATGTCTAATTTAGATAACAGTGGTTGCATCAACTCAGTAATTTTTGCCTCTATCTTTTCTTCTAAAGAATGAATTAGAAGAGCAAATGGCTCCATATCTATATTAGTGCTGGTGCCACCCATACCACTACCATCCTCTGCATCCTTTAGGGCTGCCACACTACTTGGGGCAGAATTACACTTTCTGTTCTAGATTTACAGTTCGTCCCCCCACGTTTGGATTGTACCTTTCTGCACAATCTTACTGGCCTAACGGGGGGTAGTGGGGGTGATGGCTCTTCCTCTGACGTGTCAGGTACTGTTTCTAGATGGTCTTCAGAATGGTCTACATGTACCTGTGCCTCGGTAATTGTGATGGCCCTATTACCCTCTTCCTGTCTATCTGTAACAGCTGGATTCGCCGGAGGGGGAGGAAACTCTACTAGTAAGACAGGATCATTACCTCTCCCCAGAGACGCTCTGCGGGTATTATTAATTTGATTAACCTTTTGTACAAGATAGTTTTCGATAGACCCTGCCCCAATAACGGGTTAATTGGGCTTAACCTTAGCCATTGCCAGGCTTGGCAATAATCCTCAAAACAACACAAGTTACCAGCAAATAGAGCTCAAATTACTAACTTCTAGTGACAAACAAGGTGTGACTCACACAATATTTTGATGCGTGTGACAGGTCCAAATGGGTGACAAACCGGTTCAGGGTCTTGTCTTGCCCCAGATGTCCTGCAAGAGGCTGGTCATGAGCCAGACCCATTAGGAAGTTTCTGAAGCGCTCGGGTACCACCAGCACACGGGCTGCACCGGGCTCAGCAAACTTAGGCTCGCTATATAGTAGGTCATCTTCCCAGTAGATAAAGTGATCTCTGGACGCTCCACCTGCTGCCTGGTCTGCCGCCTGTTGCCACAGACCAATGAGGGAAGGGCATTCTTTCTGCGCCCGGCAGAATTCCTCCCTGGAGGGACCATCTTTTTGCTGCCAATGGGTCAGCTCAGGTAGGTCTCCCAGTTCGGCCACTTGTTCCCTGTAGGTTCCAGGGCATCCCCCTCAGGTTCTGCTCCTTCCTGGACCGTGGGAACTGCTGTGGCGGGTTTCCCGTGCCCCTTGCCTCTTCCTCTCCTGGCAGTTCTCTGATCCACTGTTTCAGGCTCCAGCTCCGCTGAATCACCCTTACTGGCTGCCATAGCACGCGTGGTCACACAGATCCACGCAGGCAAACCCAACATCTCCAAATGAGTTCTGTGCTCTACATCTTTCCATGGCGAACTCTCCAGGTCGTTACCTAACAGACAGTCTTCAGGCAAGGCATCACTGACAACTACTTCCAAAAGACCAGAGACTCCCCCCCCCCCCCATTCAAAGGGAACACGCTCCAGCTTGCAGAGGCGCACTAAGCTGTCAGCTGCCACTACAGGGCGGAGTACATCAGGGATGATTTGCTCTTCAGACAACCACTGACACCTCACGGATGTCACGCTGGCTCCTGTGTCTCTCAGAGCCTCAACCTCAATCCCATTGATGGTCACCTTCGGCCCATACTTCTTAGTGTTAAAGGGCAGTTAGGTTTCCTGGACCATCTCTTGGTCTCCTAGAGAGACAAGGGTCATAACTGCTAGCTCCCCCCAGTCACAAGAAACCAAATCCCCTCCCAAAGCTACACTTGCTAACGCTGAGGCAGGAGCACCAGTGGGTGCTGGCTTTTTCTTGGGACATTTTGGAGCAATGTGGCCCACCTCATTGCAGTGATAGCAGGTAGGGGGACCTTGGTTATCTCTTCTGTCTCTATTGTCCCGCCTGCCCTTAGGGGGCCAAGGCTGTCTAGGTTTAGGGGATTGGGATTCCTTTCCCTGGGAACTATTTTGGGGCCCTTGTGAGAACTCCTTTTGGTTACCCTTGCCCCCCCCACTCTTCTGCTGGGGACCCTGCCCACCTTTGGCTGTGGTACACACAATTCCTCTGTGGATCCTGGTACTGGTCCAGCGGTCCGCCTCCTTAGCAAGCTCAATGGGGTCTGTCAGCTTACTGTCTAAAAGATGCTGGCGCAGCTCTGGAACACAAGATTACTCAAGTGCTCCCAACTGATTAAATGCAACAACCCCTTAAAATCAGTTACTTTACTGCCCTTCATCCAACCTTCCAGTGCACTTGAGTAATGATTCACACATTCCGTCCAAGTCTCAGACTCTCTCTTCTTGGAGTTTCTAAACTGCAGCCTGTACTGCTCTGGAGTAAAGCCATACCTGAGGCATAAGGCCTCCTTCATATTGGGGTAGGTCATGGCACCTGCCATCTCTAAGGGCTCTAGAGCACTCCTCCCAGAAGCCTCAAAATGTTTCCACAGGCCCGCCCCCCAATGCTGAGCAGGCACACCATTCATCTTCAATGCAATTTCATACGAAGTGAACCAGGCATAAATATCCTCACTCCTATGGTAATTCTGAACCAGGTCTTTTGGAATATATACTTTACCCCCATGCACTGGCTGCGCGCTGCCACCATTTGAACTGGCATCCACCTCCTTGGCTTTAAGATCCAGTTCTCTCATGCTCAGCTCATGAGCCAAAAGCAATTTCTTTTCCTCTAGGGCACGGGCCCCTTTCTTGTCTTCCGCTGCCCTTTCTTTCTCCAACTCCAATTGCCTAATTTTCATTTTCATGACTTCCAAGTCATATTCTCTCACTCTCTGATTCTCTTGTAACTCTTCTGGGGTGAGGCCCCTACCGGAGTGGTTGCTGCCAGCTCCTGAGCCTACTCTGCCCACTGGCAGATCTGTGACTTGAAAACTATTCTCTCCATTCACATCATCATTTCCCTCTTGTGCCTCCCAATGGGCCTTCAAGACTCTCTGCAACTCCTCCGTTTTGTAGGCGCATTTATGGGGCACTCAAACTCAAGGCAGAATTTCCTAAGTTGCTCAACTTTGTATGAATACAGATCTACAATGGAAAACTCCAATTCTACTTCTGCCCCCTCACTGAGTGCCTTTCCTCTCACAGACATGATGCTTTGAAGAGTTACTCAAAAATCGAATTAAAAATCAAAAACCAGTGGTATGTGGTGGCGTAGTGGTCTGCACTCACTAGTGATGTACACCAATTACTGTGGGTTTAGTACAAATACAAGTTCAATCCGCACTGCTGACCACCAATGTTAGAACTTGGGGTCTCTAGTTGGCAGAGGTAGGTACCACTGTCCAAATAGGGACCCTTGATTCTAGTCAGGGTAAGGAGGGAACCCTCTGAGATAACCCCTGCTCACCCTCTAGGTAGAAAATTACAAAAAACAATTTGATGGACAGAATGTAGACCAATGTCTTACATTCACCCCAGTACAATGATCTGGGCCTAAATCCATCGTTTTTTGAAATCCTTACCACCCTGGGTTAGATTTATGCAAATCAGCTCTGACCCTGTGCCCCATGGGAACAGTCCAGTCCGAACTACACAGCCATATCTTTCCCAGACCGGAATCAAGCATCCGGGCTGATGAGAGGTGTTACCTCGAAACCGGTCCGGTCCTCGGATGCTTGATTCCGTTCTGGGAAGGACATGGCTTTTGTAGTTCGGACTGGACTGTTCCAACGGGGCACAGGGTCAGAGCTGATTTGCATATCGCCATTGTCTAACCCAGGGTGGTGTGGAGTGCAAAAAAACAATGGATTTGGGCCCAGATCGTTGGACTGGGGTGAATGTGTGACATTGATCCACATTCTGTCCATCACCTGTTTTGTTTGCAATTACCGCCATAAGTGCGCTGGGGATGCTCAGACGTGGGTCCCAGGCACTCCACACCACTGAAGTCAAGCTAGCCGGGCTGATGAGAGGTGTTACCTCGAAACCGGTCCGGTCCTCGGATGCTTGATTCCGTTCTGGGAAGGACATGGCTTTTGTAGTTCGGACTGGACTGTTCCCATGGGGCACAGGGTCAGAGCTGATTTGCATATCGCCATTGTCTAACCCAGGGTGGTGTGGAGTGCAAAAAAACGATGGATTTGGGCCCAGATCTTTGGACTGGGGTGAATGTGTGACATTGATCCACATTCTGTCCATCACCTGTTTTGTTTGCAATTACCACCCTCTAGGTAGCTTGGTTATAGCAGTCAAGGCTATTCAGAAGGCAATGTGTAAAGTATTTGTACGAACACTCACAGTAACACAGTGAAAACACCACAAACTGACTTCACAACAGTTTAGAAAAATAAAGGTATCTAATCTAAACTACACAAGACCAAAACGACAAAAATCCAACATACACAGTTCAAGATTATGGTTTCAAAAGAGTTCGTAAGGTTGTAATGTAAGTTCTTTAGGTTGCGATAAAATAATCCACAGATGCGTGAAAAGTTCACAGTTGCGTCACGTTTACTCACAGTACCTTTCAGTTGCGACAAAGTTCCAAAAGCAGAAGCTGGTGCGGTGGAAAACAAGCGATGCATTGCTCCTGCGACCCTGGGGAGGCGATGCGACAGCCCCGCTGCAGCAGCGGGCGTGTTGCGACCAATCCGGTCTGTATGGGGAGGAAGGCCACTTGTATGGATTCCGGTGCGTAGGTTCCGTAGGAAGTTTGTTCTCGCAAAGGCACGATGCGACGATCTCGTAGGGGCTGCGACGATCTCCGGGGCGACGATGCGCGGTCCAGCTGTGATTCTCTCTCTCGCAGCTCCTCGATACGATGGTTCTGCGACGATGCTCGCAGCGGTGTGATGCGGTCCGCAAACAAGCGGTGCGGCGATCTCACCCAGCGACGACAGGCTCTGCAACGACACTCGCAGCGATGTTCGACTTTCCCACACCGGTCTGGTGCGTCCTGCAAACAAAGGATGCGACGGCTCTGGCAGCGTCGTCAGACGCTGCGATGATCTCGACCTTTGTAGCAGCGGGAAACTTCTCGCACTGTCAGGGATACGCTACGCAAGCGAGCGATGCAACACTTTTCAATTGCAAAAGTCTCTCAAGCTTAGTTTCAAGCTTCCCAGCCCAGGTACAACTTCCAGAGGCCCCACAACTGGATCAAGCACTCTAGGAAGGACAGAACTCTCTCAGCAGAGTTCAGGAAGCTGGGGGGTAAAGTCCTTTTGTTCCTGGGACTTCAGAACAGGGAGCCAGCTCTTCTCAAGCCCTTGGAGATTCCTTCAAGACAGGGGACACAGCACAACAGCAAAGTCCTTCCCCTCTCCTTGGCAGCAAAGCAACAGGTCAGTCCAGCAGAGCAACAGCTCCAGGATGATCTAATTTTCTGTTGTCAGGGGTCCTGTACTTATACCCCTTAAAGTCTTTGTTCTCTTTGTGCATGTGGGCCCTGAGCCGGTCTGAACCAGTTCTGGTTGTTTCCTGAGTGCTTTGTTTTCCTGGCTTCTCCTTTCCTTTCAGAGTGAGGGGCAGGGTCGTCTGCCGCCCAGCAGGAGGTGGAGCCAGCATTATGGCAGGCAGGCACAGCCCTATTCCGGCCCAGGTGCTAACTGCTCCCACCACTCAGGTTACAAATGCAGTCATTCAGCCTATGGCTGACTCAGCCAGCCTCCTGGGGAATCCCCGGCCCCTGTCACTCTCAAACCAGACAGTCAATACACAAACAGGCCAAGGCACACAGAAGGGTCAGACAAGAGAACAGCAACTTTCTAAAAGTGCTGTTCTCAAAGACAGGATTTAAAAACAACCTTTCCTAAAAGATGTGTTATTAAATTCTGAGTTCAAGAATACTAGATACTTATGTCCTATCTTGTTCCTATGGGAAGAAATCCTGGAACCTCTGTGTAAAGGGGCAGGTGCGTGCAACCCCGAGGAAGAGGGTTCAGGAATCAGGGGGGTAGAATCCAACGAGGCAGAGTCAGGGAAAAGTGCTCTTAAGGAAGGCTTTATTTTTAAGTAAGCTTTACGCCTTTTAGAAGTCACTCGTAATTTGGCAAAGTCCGAGGTCTCCGTCCTGACACCTCTTGTAAATCCGGAGTACTCCAGAATGATGTACTTTATCTCGACACTCGCGTTGGTAGGGAGGGCAGGAGGTGTCGTCAAGGAAGCGTGGACTCGTCCGGAGGCGTCCCAGAAAAGAAAGAGAAGAAAAGGCACAATCACTGGGACGTCCGTACACGACTTGCCAGGGCCCGGGGAGTGAGGGAAACCAAGTGCTCATTTATCAACAGCCGTTCGAAGTGCTTGTGAGGGGGGGTGTCTACAGACTGTACACTATTTACACTGGGTCTCTCGGCTTTCTCGGGTCGCTCCTCCCCACCCAGCCAGCCACAGAACCCCGTACCTTGTCCAGCCACGTTCCTCCTGTGGGACCGTGGCAGGGCGAAGCGCCAAATCGGTGGCCTCCTGGCTTGTCGCTCTCAGCTGGGCTCCTTCCACGCGCTCCTCCTACTCCTTCGAAACTCGACTCCGCTTCTCTCCGTCTCCACTCCAACACTCCTACCGCCTCCAGGGAAACGCCGTCCGTCGTCTCCTTCTCTCTTCCGGCATTTGACTCCTCGACGCTTGCAGGGGGCGTGGTCACGCCGGCTTGCAGTCCATAGTTAAAGGGACCGTGTTCTTCTATCGGAGCAAAGTGCCATACACTATCGGTCTCCTTCGTGCCCCAGTCCTGCAGACCGGCGTCATCAGACAGTGCAGGGATGGCAGGGGGGGTCCGCGGGACAGCCGACCCCCAATCCTCGGGTACCGCAGCAGAGGCATCAGTCTGGATGAGGACGACAGAAAGGGGGGTCAACGGTAGAGCAGACCATCCGTCTGCGTGTACAACATCACTGTCATCCCCCTGACTCGCCACCCCGTCACACACCTCCCCCCCTGGACTCTCCCGATCGGGGAGAGGGTGGACCCTGGACAGGTAGTCCGCGTTCCCATTGTCAGATCCTTTCTTGTGCACCACAGTAAAGGAAAACGGTTGGAGGGACAAAAACCACCTGAGGACCCTAGGATTGAGAGATCGGTTGCGATACATCCAACTCAGCGGGGCATGGTCTGTTTGAAGGACAAAGGGACGGCCCTCCAGATAATATTGCAGCTTCTCCACCGCCCACTTAATGGCAAGGCATTCACGTTCCACAGTGGAGTACTTCTGTTCTCTCGGGTATAGTTTCCTACTAGTAAACAGGATAGGGTGCTCCACTCCGTCCTCGTCCGTCTGCGACAGAACAGCACCGATGCCGGTTTCTGAGGCATCTGTGGCGAGTATGAAGTCCTTGTTAAAGTCCGGGGATATCAGAACGGGGGCTGATGTGATTGCTTCCTTTAATAACTTAAAGGCCTCCAAGGCCTCCTTGGGGGCGTTCTGGATCTCCCTGGCCTTCACGTCTTTGCGTAGGAGGTTCGTCAAAGGGGTGGCCGCTTCTGCAAATCTGGGGATGAATCTCCGGTAATAACCGATCAGTCCCAAAAATGCGCGCAGCTCCCTTTTATTGGAGGGGAAACCTGTGTCCCTAATGGCTCGGACTTTCTCATCTTGTGGAGCGATGGTGCCTTCGCCCAGCACATACCCCAGGTATTTGACTCTGGTGAAAGCCGCCCGGGACTTCCTTGCGTTGATATGGAGGCCGGCTTCCTGCAGGGCCCGGAGGATGGCCTGTAGGCGTCGTAGATGTTCTTCCCATGTTTTGCTGTGGACGACTATATCGTCTAGGTAGGCAGAGCAAAAGGTCGGGAAGGGTTTTAGGATGCGGTTCATGAGCCGCTGAAATGTGGCGGGGGCGCCATGAAGCCCAAAGGGGAGAACCGTGAACTCAAAAAGCCCTTCGTCCGTGATGAAGGCGGTCTTCTTCCGGTCTTCCATTCTAAGGGGTACCTGCCAGTACCCCTTGGTCAGGTCGATGGTCGTGATGTATACAGCTTCACCAAGCTTCTCGATTAATTCATCAACCCGGGGGATGGGGTAAGCGTCAAAAGAGGATATCGTATTCAAGGCCCGGAAGTCCATGCAAAAGCGCTTAGTGCCATCCGGCTTGGGCACCATGACTATTGGGGAGGCCCAGTTGCTGGTTGACGTTGTATTACCCCTAAGTCCAACATGTCTCTTACTTCCTGTCTTACTGCCTCCCTCCTGGCAGCGGGGATTCTGTAGGGCCGCTGTCGTACTATCTTCCCTGGAACCGTCTCAATCCTATGTTCTACTAAGGAAGTTTTCCCCGGTAAATCCGAAAAGATAGTCATGAAGGGCGTCAAGGTGGCATGTAGCTCTCGTTGTTGATTATTCGACAGTTCTGGATTGATGATTAGGTGACGTATGGTGTTTTCCTCCGTTTGTTTGTTCGGGATCGTCAAGTGAACCCTCTGAGGAGGAGGACCAATCCACTTTTTAAGGATGTTTATGTGGTAGGTCTGGGTTTTTGCGGGAGAGAGTCGTAACCGATAGGTGGTCTCACCTATGGTGTCTACTACTTCGTAAGGGCCTTCCCACTCGGTTTTCTTTGTGACAGAGGGTAAAAGTACTAGAGCCCAATCACCTACTCTCATCTTACGGAGCCGGGTCCTTCGGTCATATGTCTTCTTTTGTTGTTTCTGTGTTTGTTCGAGGTTTGTATAGGCCAGACTGCGTAGTTTCCCCAGCTTGGACCTCTGTTGTGCGGTGTATTCCAGGGGGGTGTTTTTTTCCATATCCTCTTGCTCTTCCCAGGCATCTTTCGTGATCTCCAGCAAGGTTCTGGGTATTCTTCCATATAGCAGCTCGAAAGCTGAATGACCCAGGCTGCTCTGTTTTTGGGCTCTGAGTACATACAGGGCTAACGGGAGTAACCGGTCCCAGGCCGGGCCTTCGGAGGTCAGCATTTTCTTTAGAGTGTTTTTGAGGCTCTGATTATACCTCTCTACTAGGCCATCGGTCTGAGGGTGGTAGACGGATGTCTTTAGATGATGGATACCCAATGATTTACAGATTTCTTTCATGAGGCGGGATGTGAAAGGGGTTCCCTGGTCGGTAACTACCTCCTTCGGGAATCCCACCCTAGAAAACAGTTCCACGAACTTTTCCGCCACATTGGCTGTAGTGGGGGATTTCAGGGGAAAGGCCTCGATGTATCTGGTCGCGTAGTCCACTATTACAAGGGCGTACAACTGTCCTCGGGGGGTCTTCGGGAGGGGCCCTATGAGATCCATCCCTACACGCTCGAAGGGTACCCCGATGATTGGCATTGGTTGTAGGGGGGCTGCCGGGGGTTTGTGTGAGTTCTTCTTCTGGCAGATCTCGCATTTACGACAATACTCTTGCACGTCCCTGTATATCCCAGGCCAGTAGAAATGCCGGATAATGCTCTCTGTCGTCTTCTCTTTGCCCGCATGACCTGCCGTCAAATGAGCGTGTGCAAAGAAAAGCACTTGTTCTCGGAAGGATGTTGGAACCAAGAGTTGTAACTCCTTTCCACTCGCTGCCTCTCTGTACAGGAGATCCCGTTTTATAACAAATCTAGGGTACGATACGTTGGAATCATCCTGGGATGCCTGTGCCGCTTCCCATGCATTGAAGAGGGTCCGGTCTTCTGCTTGTGCGAAGCGGAAGCTACGGTCTAGGACCCAGGGTTCCTCTGTGAGTAGAGTCGATTGTGCTGTCTGTTTCGACAGGGGTAAGTCATATACGGTTCTTCTGAAGAGTTCTAAGAAGCCCGGGTTATCCACTCCCAAAATCATTTCCTCTGGTAGCGTTTTTAAAACTCCCACCCTTACGGTGCATTCTGGTTGGTTGTCAGCGGCAACGGGCACCTGGGCCACCGGATACGGTTTGACGTCCCCGTGTACACACCGTATGTGTACTAGGGCATCCTGGTCATATTGGTGGGGCAGGACATATTTCTCTTGTACCACTGACTGCCTACACCCGGAGTCCAGGAGGGCTTTAATACTAAACCCGTTTACCCTCATACTTACATGAAATGAGGTCCCCAGCTCCGCGGAATATAGGACAGCCTTTGGTAGGTACCCCACCTCCATAGGTTCCTTGGGAGGTCTTCTCCTGGGGCACAGGCGAGCAATGTGCCCCCACTCGAAACATTGGGGACCCCGGGGTACTGGAGGCTCCATCCGAAGAGGCCGAGGCCGGAAGGGCTCAAGAGCCGGTTTTGTCTTCTTGTCGCTTTTTATTACGGACTGTTGTTTAGAGGACTTCTCCGGTTCCCACCCCATGCCCCGTGGTTGCGCTCGGGCATAGTTGGCGGCCATCTCGATGGCCTGTTCTACTGTAAGCCCGGAGTGTTGCCTCAACCACCTCTGGGAACCGTAGGGGAGCGCCTCCATAAACTGCTCCAGGTATATTTGTGCCAAGATCTCTTCTTTGGTGCTGGTACCCGCCTTCAACCACTTATCCGCCATCATCTTCAAGCGGAAGAAGAGGGTTTTTGGATTTTCTCCCGGAACCCCTTTTTCCTTGCGGAACCGGAGGCGGTAGGCTTCGGAATCAAGCCCCAAGTGATCAAGAATCACGTTCTTTATCACAGCATACGTAGCGTTCCCAGCCGGATTCGCCACCTGATAGGCGAACTGGGATTCCCCAGTTAAGAGCGGGGCCAGGAAGAAGGGCCACTTCTCCTCTGGCCACCCCAGCGCTCTGGCAGCCCGCTCGAAATTCATCAAAAAGGCGTCCGGATCTTCACCATGTACGTATTTTTGTAGTGAGATACCGGACGGGCTTGGCCCATGGCCTCTGCTCTCCAGGGTTACCGCCCCGGTGGGAGGGATCATCGTTTTCTGCATACTATCCATCTGAGCCGCTATAGTGTTCTTAAAGAGGTCTCTGTCAGCTTGGGCCGAGGTCATCTGGCGTTCGACAGCCCATTCCAGTTTTTCCTGTCCCTTTATAAGATGCTGCAATAGGGCGTCCATCTCGGAATCACAGGTGGACTGGGATGGTAATCCCACTTCTGACTCCAGTTGTAAAGGGGCAGGTGCGTGCAACCCCGAGGAAGAGGGTTCAGGAATCAGGGGGGTAGAATCCAACGAGGCAGAGTCAGGGAAAAGTGCTCTTAAGGAAGGCTTTATTTTTAAGTAAGCTTTACGCCTTTTAGAAGTCACTCGTAATTTGGCAAAGTCCGAGGTCTCCGTCCTGACACCTCTTGTAAATCCGGAGTACTCCAGAATGATGTACTTTATCTCGACACTCGCGTTGGTAGGGAGGGCAGGAGGTGTCGTCAAGGAAGCGTGGACTCGTCCGGAGGCGTCCCAGAAAAGAAAGAGAAGAAAAGGCACAATCACTGGGACGTCCGTACACGACTTGCCAGGGCCCGGGGAGTGAGGGAAACCAAGTGCTCATTTATCAACAGCCGTTCGAAGTGCTTGTGAGGGGGGGGGTGTCTACAGACTGTACACTATTTACACTGGGTCTCTCGGCTTTCTCGGGTCGCTCCTCCCCACCCAGCCAGCCACAGAACCCCGTACCTTGTCCAGCCACGTTCCTCCCGTGGGACCGTGGCAGGGCGAAGCGCCAAATCGGTGGCCTCCTGGCTTGTCGCTCTCAGCTGGGCTCCTTCCACGCGCTCCTCCTACTCCTTCGAAACTCGACTCCGCTTCTCTCCGTCTCCACTCCAACACTCCTACCGCCTCCAGGGAAACGCCGTCCGTCGTCTCCTTCTCTCTTCCGGCATTTGACTCCTCGACGCTTGCAGGGGGCGTGGTCACGCCGGCTTGCAGTCCATAGTTAAAGGGACCGTGTTCTTCTATCGGAGCAAAGTGCCATACACTATCGGTCTCCTTCGTGCCCCAGTCCTGCAGACCGGCATCATCAAACAGTGCAGGGATGGCAGGGGGGGTCCGCGGGACAGCCGACCACCAATCCTCGGGTACCGCAGCAGAGGCATCAGTCTGGATGAGGACGACAGAAAGGGGGGTCAACGGTAGAGCAGACCATCCGTCTGCGTGTACAACATCACTGTCATCCCCCTGACTCGCCACCCCGTCACACTCTGTAGCCAGCATCCCCCATGTTAATCTATGGAGCAAGATAGCCTTACAATAGTGAAAAACTAAAATGGCTGCCATTCACTATCAGAGCATGTCACCTGCACTAGTACATGCTCTACATTTTACATACACTGCACCCTGCCCAGGGGGGTACCTTGGGCCTTCCATAGGGGTGTCTAATGTGCACAAAAAGGTAAGGGTTAGGCCTGGTCAGTGGGGACACTGACAAGGAGGACATGGCAGTTCCTAGACTGCACACAGGCACTGCAGTGGCAGGCCCGAGACACCATTTTAGGGCTACTCAAGTGGGTGGCACAATCAGTGCTGCAGGCCCACTAATAGCATTTGTCATCACCAGCCCTGGCAAACCCAATGCACTTTACTAGGGACTTCGTGGTGATACAAATATGCCAATCATGTATATCCAATCATGATAACAATTTACATAGGGAGCACTTACACTCTGGCACTGATCAGCAGTGGCAGAGTGTCCACATCATCTAAACCAGCAAAAACGAAATCCAGCACAGCATCAAAAATACAGGAGGTAGAGGCAAAATGATATGGGAAAACCACGCCAAAGATGCCAGGTCTAACAGAGTCCATAGTGGGAACTCGTTTACTGTATTTCAAACAGCTGAGTTAGTATCTCAGATGTACGACACTACTTACTTTCAGCACCAACCAGTCACACTATCACACAAATGAATGATAACTTGCCCACACAACTACCTCTCCTCTCAGCCATTAACTTCACCACTCATCACCTATTCTTGCATTTGGATCCCTTGACCATTCACAATACCACCAAGACCTAGCCTTTCAGCCTTTCTTTCACATCTGATATCTAAACCTACCACCACTCAAAACTCAACAATTTGCAACTCATTCACATCATTTGCAGTCCATACCACCTATTACTTACCAATGCCTTCTACAACAGGACTCATAATTCATCACCAGCAATTTGCTGCACTAACCCGCAGTCATTCAGCAACACTGGTCCACTCACACCCCAACCAGCATTATACATCACAGCCAGCTGCAATTGTCCTTGCAGCATGCTTGCATTCATTCACCGCACACTCACACTGCACCCACACTCACAATGCATTCATATTCTTAATACAACCTAGTCACACTAGTCACTCGTAGCACTCCTCAGAACATCAATGACCACCAAAAATGTTTGCCTTCACCCACATCTATCATATAATCATTCCCATCCTGTTGTGCCCATGCTCTCAATCATGCACATACCCCACATGTTCATGTATTAGACCTACCTGACACTACACAGTAAGTAAAACCACTCAAAGTGCCTCTGAGCCACACAAAAAATGTATTTCTTCACACACAGAAATAATGGCCACTCACATCATTTCATCAAACCACACTCCATCAGCTACTTATACAGCTCACAACACAAGAACAGTCACCCAATACTGCTATTCTCCACAGTCTGCTATAACAGCCCTCCTTCTCATCAGCACTGAACTGCAGCACCCACTTGACCACTGAAAGGCTTCCTTAGTCACTGAACAACAACATACTTCTTGAGCAGTCTCTTAGATGCACAACAACTCAATACCAGTTCTGCACTGGGAGTACTAACCTCTATACTTACAGTTATTGTTTCACATCTACAATCAACAAAATTACTTGATTAGAATGACAGTGATCAAAATGAAAGAATAAGGGTGTGGCAGAATTAAAAGAAGTGCAATCATATTGGTGTCTCTCTGCCTATTGCAATAGCTTACTTAACACACCAGTTTATTCAAGTTGCAGCTGTACGTGGCAATCATGGAAAGCTCGTAAAGAAGTCATAGTGGAATTATCTTGGAGAATATCCTGAAGTCCTTACAGGTAGGGCTAGGTATATGTTCTGTGGCAAACTAAAGTATATCCCAAGTCAGGTATGCCCTTTAGGGTTCACTCTTCTGTTTTTTTGTGGACCTAAAAAGGTGAAAGGTTTTTTTGTGTTCAAAAAAGAAATTTTCTCTTTTTGGTAGATTACCTGAAGCAAATTTTTTTTTGTAGCAGCAGTCAGCTCTGCCAACGAACTGATAAAACTGCATATTTCTTCATTTCCTGTATGTCAGTTTTACGCATTACTAGTCAAGATCATCACAGAATTTACGTCCACATACTGAAATCGCCATGCAATAATACAGCCAGAACCTATCCTAGGGTAATACATCCCCATCATGAAGTCATCATCGACTAGTACAGACCCATTCTAAAGATATTTTGGGATCGTCCTTGAGTAATCAGCTTCATTCTCTAGTCATCACAAGATCATTTTGTAGTAATACAGTCCCATCATGAAACGGTTCTAAAATCATCCTTGAGTAATCCAGCCTAATCCTGAAATAATCATGGAGTCATCCTGTAGTAGTAAAAGATCTCAATGTTTTCCACTGGAGTAATCAGGAAACCATCCTGGAGTAGTTTCTCTGATGACTCTAGAGTCATCTCATTTGACTAGTTCTCCCTATATGCTCAGACGTGAGTCCCGTGCTCTCCATGCCACTGGAATCAAGCTATCCTGGCTGAAGAGGGCTGACAGCCCGAAACCGGTCCTAAGATACTTGTTTACAGTCCAGTGAGGACCTAGCTTGGTAGTTCAGGTTGGACTGTTCCGATGGGGCACAGGGTCAAGACTGATTTGCATATGGCTAGGTTCAAACTGGAATGGCATGGTGAGCAAAGAAACAGTGGATTTAGGCCCAGATCTCTATACTGGGGTTAATGTATGACATTGTTCTGCATTCTGTCCATCAACTGTTGTCTTTGCTTTTGTCAAGCTGCCGGGCCTGACGATCCACCAGCACCAATCCGTATGGGAGAAATTCCATTGTTTCTGTGGCAGAGATTGGGAGTCTCCCCAATGGACGATTTTTCCAAGTATCCTGAGATTGAACTCATGGAATCCACCACTGCCAGCCAGACTATTCCTCATTTTGAAAAGATGATGGCTACCCATGGTTTGTTTAATGAACTTCGTACTGATAATGACCCCCCTTTTTCCAGACAGGAATTTGCTGAGTACCTCAAGTCTAGCGGGATCCATCTCTGGAAGATCACTCCCCTATGGCCTCAGGCCAATGGAGAGGCAGAGCATTTTCTGCACACTCCTAATAAGGCTACCAGGTTGGCAGTGGCAGAACGGCAGGAGTTGGATTGGGCTTAATATGGTTTTCTGAGAGAGTATCGGATGACCCCTTACTCTACCACCAAAGTAAGCCCAATGTCTCTGTGCATGAATCGACCAATGGGTGATGTAATTCCTCATCTTGAGACTGCATCCACCAAACATTAGCTGGTAGCGGACGAACTGCAGGAATGTAATCTGAAGAATGACCAGGTATCTGTGAGGCCTGGCTCAAGATCTATCTCATTTAAAATTGGGGATGCTGTTATGGTGCAGAATCGGCACCCTAAAGGGAAGTTTAGCCTGCCTTTTGAGATTGAGACATGGATTGTTCAGTCAGTACATGGGGCCAAGTTTACGGCGATGAGGAACGGAGCGACCATCTCGAGGAATGTGTCTTCTTCAAGGCTCACCGGGATCCTGGCAGCGGTCGAGTGGGGAACAGTGTGCTTCCATGTACTTTGGATCCGGTTTCCGATGATTTTGGAGACGGTGGGGAACCTAAAAATGATGGACCTCCTGGTCGGAGTCTGTCTCTGTCGGTACAGGGTGTTGCCCATTGACCGGGGAAGTCGCCAAGTGGGACGCATGAGTGTGACCTGTTGCTCCACTCTGATGAACCCCAGGGGCCTGAGGTTGGCCTGCAGCGAGGGTGCACTGAGAGGTACCAGCTACGGCCTTGCCCCACCAGGTCTTCGAGGTTGGACTATCTTTTTCAAACTGACACTTTTTGTCTAAAGTTTGGTGTTTTGTTTTGGCACAATACTGGTGGTATTTTTGGGTTGTTTTGTTTTGCAGGTTGTGGAGGAGTGTGATGTGTTACTGGTGATACCATGGATTCAGTCGCCTGAGGGGTGTTTGTGTAACCTCCCCTTCTGGGAGTATGTCTCGATAGTCACGTCTGTGCTGTAACGGCGTGATGGGTTTTGAATAAAGTGGCTCGGTAATCACACGAGAGGTGAGAAGAGTATCCCGAGGGTCCCGTCTTTACTTGCGATTATGCAGTGCATTTTCACGTTAGGGAGCCATGAGCATAACACCTAGGATGCCGTGCTAACCACTCTCCGAGGCTCCAGTTGATGCAGTATGGAAAGATGCTGATCTGAGACAAATGGTGAAGAATTTACATGACCTTACGACACCATGAGATGCGGGTGGCTACGTTTGGCGCTTATACTTCCTTTTTGGCCCAGTTGTTTGTTTGGAAAAACCTCAACTGCTGGTTGTGCCGGCGTTGGCAAGTCTGACTGGCGTTGCCGTGGCAAGGTGGTTCAGACACCCTGTTCGAAGGATGCTGCAGAGGCTGAGTAAAGTGGGGAAAGTGAAGGAGAAAGAGCAAGGAGGCATGCCGTCAGAGAGCAAAATGGCACTGCCCCTTCCATGTCGAGTTGCGGGGATGAAAGTAGCAGAGTAAATGGACGCTGCGAGCAAGCAGAAAGCAAAACTGGGTACCGCAACAGAGAAGCCGAGAATGCAGAAGGAACGCAGGGGTACTACTAGCCAACCAGGGCACACAGGCCAAAATCAGCCAATATTCCCAGTGATTTTCTCTGCTGCAGGCTCACAACAGCCTCTGAATTGAATGGAACACAGGTGGAAGAGTATGATGGCCGATGTCCAGATGAGGCTGTGAGTAGTATTGTGGACTTGCCGCATGGCTCTATAATATCGGAAGTTACTCCTGGCAAAGGATTACCCAGTTTGATTAGCCTGATAGGAGAAAACGTTCCGCAAGTATGGAAAGGGGGATCAAAAACAGGTGGTGCCCTCAGATATATCTATCCATGGACTTTAGAAAACTCAGAGGAACCCGGGCAAGGTGTGGTACGCTGCCTGCTTCCGCAGTTCCATGCGGTAAGTTTTTCTCATTGGCAGTTTAATTGGAGCTGTCTAGTCTAACTGAAGAGTTATCTGATGATGAATCGGGCTCAGGGACCTCAGGGGAAAGTAGTTGTAGTAGCTTCAAGCAGCCTACAATGCAGAAACGACCAGTGACTTTGAAGAGGCGGCAAGTAAGGAAAAGATTCATCAGCAAGGGAGCCAATCCAACCTCTGGTGTCAACCTAGCCTCAGGTGTCTCCCAGCAGCTGATATGGGACTACTCCGTGACCCAGCAAGTTTATGTTGAAATCGGGTGTCAGTCCCCGGATGGGACCCCTACAGGTCCAGGACCTACAGACCCTCCCTCTATGCAACTCATTTATAGCACATAAAGCAAGTGGAAGGGGAGGCTCGAGATGAGAATTGGAGGGACCATCTGGCTACCAAAAAACCGGGGGCAATACTCAAAGCTAGCAAAATGTGCTCAGATATGGTTGACGATGTATCACCGGTGGAATCACAGACAGTGGTGGCGGAAGAAGCTGCTGGTAAGCTACAAGCACATGGAGATGGGCATGATGCTCAAATAGTAGATGTCCATTCGAAGCTAGTGGATTTTTACATTACCAGAAGTGTATTAACTTGCAAATTTTGGGTCTCCCTGAAAGCGTTGAGGGTAGTGACATCAGGGCATTTAATGTGGGTCTGCTTAAGGTAGTCTTCCCAGATCTTCCCAGTTGGAATTGGGATGCAGAAGTACAGCGATACAAGCAATATTTGAAAAAGCTAAGCCAGAAGCTAATCGCTCATTTGAAGGCCATACATTTTTTGTTTGGCCTGATTTCTCCCATGCATTGGTTGAGAGGAGGTGGCGATTGCATCAGATGTTTGCCCCTCTCCAGGAGGCTAGGTACCAAGTGTTTTTGCTAAACCCTCCCAGACTAATGGATCTCAGCTGATTCTAACTGTTCTGGAGTCAGAAGAGTTGGGCAGGGGCGAGAAGGTCCTTTTGCTAACTGTACAAGGGGACATGATGCATTACCCACTTGATAGATAGGGGGCACAGAGAGGGGTTTTGTTCTTTTAGTTGGCTTCTAGCTGGGTACCATCGTCATTTCTTGTTCCTTTGCAGGTCACTGGATAGACTGTGTTCTTTAGATTAACTGGAGCCAACGGGGTGTGGGAGTAGTGCCACAGTGGGTGTCACCATTAGGGTCAGAAGTGACCTGTTGCTTGATGATTGTTTGAGGGTTGGAGGCAGAGGGAGGGGGTCCTGGGAGAGATTGGGGAGTGTGAAAGGGGTCGGGGTGAACTGGGTTTGAGGGGGTATGGGTCAAGCAGACAGCGTTACGAGCATGTTAAAGCAGCTGGGGTTTGAATTTGTGAAATACTTATTTGATATTTTGTGGGTGTTGTTTTCTTTTTTCTATGCGTAATCTACATATCGCTTCAATCAAAATTTGTGGGGTTAATGATCGGTTAAAAAGGCAAAGGGTGCCCATCGATTTACGCATTGTTAAAGGTGGTTACAGTTTGTATGCATAAGACACATACAGAGAATGCACAGAGAAACGTTCTAGGTAGTTTGTGCTTCCAAATTGTTTGTTGTACTACTCAAAGGACACGCACTTGGGGGCTGCTATCTTGACAAGAAAAGGAGTTTAACACTTTCCTCCATTGAGCACAGATATGTTTGGTCACGGGGCCATCACAGAATGCTGCTCTCCTCAGGCTCTTTTACACTCTGCTCTATATATGGGCCAGTATTGGATGACCCGACCGTATTTAACTGGTTAATTAGCGCAATGGCCTCTGCCGCTTATTGTATGGGGACACCTTAATATTAATTTAGCAAATTGGGTTTTCAAAACATGCTTTAAAATGAATCACTGACAAAATATCGACCTAGAAAATATCGACCTACAGAAACATCGATGCTGAAATATCGAAGACAAGAATATCGACATCCCATCTACAACTTGGTATGTACAAAAATATCGAAATAAAAATATAGATGTTAAAAATATCGATGTTAAAAATATTGTTTTTTTCCCGTAAAAATATAAATGTAAAATAAAGTAAATAACACTAATAAATAAAATAAAAATAGTTAAAAATATCTAATAATGTTTAAAATTAATAAATAATACATATATAATAATAATAATACAATAATTAAACATATACAGACAATATATAATATATACTTACTTAATAAGGTTTAATATTTATTTTAAACATAATGAAAAGTAAATACTTATGAAAAAATTAAATATACTTTTAATATTTTTAAAACGAATTATATACTACATAATATAAAATTATACAAAACATATTAAATAGCTAAATAAATAAAAATACTATTCAAAAATCATAACTAAAAAAAATATAGTAATAAAAATGTTGTATAGCATAGAACTTAAAATTACCATTCCCACTCCAGAGAGTGCAACAGTAGAGAAACCATTGCATAGCGTAGAGGTAAACATTACTATTCCAACTCCAGAGAGTGCAACAGTAGGGAAAGCGTTGGATAGTGTAGTGGTGAAAATTACTATTCCCACTCCAGAGAGTGCAGCAGTAGGGAAAGCGTTGGATAGCGTAGGGGTAAAAATTACTATTCTAACTCCAGAGAGTGCAACAGTAGGGAAAGCGTTGGATAGCTTAGGGGTAAAAATTACAATTCCCACTCCAGAGAGTGCAACAGTAGGGAAAGCGTTGGATAGAGTAGGGGTAAAAATTACTATTCCCGCTCCAGAGAGTGCAACAGTAGGGAAAGCTTTGGATAGAGTAGGGGTAAAAATTACTATTCTAACTCCAGAGAGTGCAACAGTAGGGAAAGCGTTGGATAGCGTAGGGGTAAAAATTACTATTCCCACTCCAATGAGTACAACAGTAGGGAAAGCGTTGGATAGCGTAGGGGTAAAAATTACTATTCCAACTCCAGTGAGTGCAACATTAGGGAAAGCATTGGAAAGCATAGGGGTAAAAATTACTATTCCTACTCCAATGAGTGCAACAGTAGGGAAAGCGTTGGATAGCGTAGGGGTAAAAACTACTATTCAAACTCCAGTGAGTGCAACAGTAGGGAAAGCGTTGGATAGCGTAGGGGTAAAAATTACTATTCTCACTCCAGGGAGTGCAACAGTAGGGAAAGCGTTGGATAGCGTAGGGGTAAAAATTATTTTTCTAACTCCAGAGAGTGCAACAGTAGGGAAAGCGTTGGATAGCGTAGGGGTTAGGGGTAAAAATTACTATTCCAACTCCAGAGAGTGCAACAGTAGGGAAAGTGTTGGATAGCGTAGAAGTTAAATATAACATACTTATAAATAATTGTGCTTTATAATTGATTGTCGAATAATGTTTAGAGATGCTTTTTGCATTAAAGATTTATAAGCAATGTTTCTGTGTATTGGTTTGTTCTCTTCTGTTTGTTGCAGACAGATGGCATTATATACGGATAATCTGGGAAGAAGTGTAATCTTGATCCCATCTGAGATAAAGTAGGAGTGCATCATACTCAAGCATAGCCCAACTCAAAATAACTCAGTTTTATCTAATTGTACTGAAACAAGTGGGGTATAGCATACTGAAAGCACTCTATTGGATGTACGTCTTTAGAGCTTGATTAATAATATTACGTGACAATTCACATATTAATATGACTGGAGAAATTAACGTGAAATGTCTTAGAATGAGATACTTAATTAGGATGTGTGAAATTATTGTTTGACAATTCATACATATAACCCGAATTAATCATGTGTAGGTATAATGGTCATGACACTTTCATAGTTCATTGTATTATATTCATGAGTATGAGAAGTTGCTTTTATTTAATTTTGTAGAAATGGCTACATATTGGTAATCAAGTGCACTAGCCAAAGTAGCTAGTTAAATTGGGGCGTAACTCATAAGTTAGTCTAACTTTGTATGCCATTTCATCTTAGCCTAACATTCTCTTTTTCAGTGCAAACTCATGTTGTGATCTCATGTTAGTCTGTGTTCAACCTTCGAGATCGAATGTTTTGTCTCATTTTGTTCCACTGCTGGTGTGGTGGAGCTTCATCAGGTGGGATTAATTGGTTTTGTCCTAGTAGATATTAAAGCATGAGAAGGAGTCTGCCGAGAAAATGGCAGTAACAAATTAGGAGAGGAGTTCTCAATGGCGAGGAATGACCAGGGATGAGAAGAGATAATATTCTCTCTAGCTGGAAATATGCTGAAAGTATCCAGTTGTTCTAGAGCTATAGAAATTTCCCAAAAAGAAGTAATGTACTAGTGTCAAGCCAACTGCAGTTGCTACTATGTGCTTTGTTTAGTGAGGGAGAGAGTCCATTTTAGGTTTTCTCATAGAGCAGGCCTATGTTTCTGCTTTTGTGGCTTTAAGCTACTTGACCAATGGTTGGAGAGTTTCTACTGAAGACTCTGACGGATGACATCTTTCTTACTTGATTATGTCCTTACTCAAATTCTTTCAGATTGGGGTTGCCGTTGTTAAGGTAGTGCAAGGAAAGATAGTTTGCTCATGCTCATTAAAGATAATTGTGAGAAGTTTGCCTGGTATATGATGTCCACTAGTTGAAGTGGTACCAAAGGGGGTGGTGATGGACGGAGCATCTGAACAAATCAAATACTCACACCCAGTAAACAGATCTAGGTTTAATCCATCACTGTTCTTTAGCCCACTCTGCCTCCCCAGTTCAGACATGGCCATATGCAAATCAGTCTGACCCTGTGCCTCATGGGTACAGTCCAGCCCGAACTGCCAAGCCATGCCTTCCCTGGTCCGGAATCAAGCTTCCTGGGACCGGTTTTTGGCATTTCAGCCGTCTTCAGCCAGGCTTGTTTGAATCCAGTGGCAAAGTGAGCAAGGGACTCATGTCTGAGCATACCCTGCCAATTTATGGCGAACAACGCAGTACAAAAGGGAGTGGTGATGGACGGAGCATCTGAACCAATCAAACACTCACACCCAGTCAACAGATCTGGGTTTAATCCATCACCATTCTTCAGCCCACTCTGCCACCCCAGTTCAGACATGGCCATATGCAAATCAGTCTGACCCTGTGCCTCATGGGAACAGTCCAGCCTGAACTGCCAAGCCATGCCTTCCCTGGACTGGAATCAAGCTTCCTAGGACCGGTTTCTGGCATTTCAGCCGTCTTCAGCCAGGCTTGTTTGAATCCAGTGGCAAAGTGAGCAAGGGACTCACGTCTGAGCATACCCTGCCAACTTATGGCGAACAAAGCGGTACAAAAGGGGGTGGTGATGGACGGAGCATCTGAACCAATCAAACACTCATACCCACCTTAAATACCTCACAGTTTCTGCTACACGCAGATAAACACAAAGCACACAATACTGTAGCACAGAAACAATCGCAAGTAGCACTAATACACAGTGGGCTTCAGGGGGAGACCAAACCATATATAAAAAAAAGTGGTATAAGAACCACGACTCGAGTCAAGACAGTGTCTAGAGGTTGTAGAACCGCTGGGTCCTCCAAGGAACCACCCAAGCTGAGTAAGGTGGGACCCCAAGGAGGATGGGTGCAGTGTGAGAACAACTACGTACAATTCAATTTAAGAGTCGCGGTTGCCATTTTAAAGTTTAAGGACCCTTCCCAGTGGATTACGAAGAAACCCTTTAGAACATAGAAGGTTGGAGAGTCACCCCATCAGTGGATACCGAAGTACCAGAGTTACCGATCCCAGGGAAACCAGGTGCATTGGGCTCATGTAGCTTTGGAAACTGTATTCGATCTCAATGGGAGACTTCAAAGAAATGCCACTGCTGGAAAGAACAAAAGTGTCTGGTGGAACCTGCAGGTGGATTCATGATGGAAGGAACCTGAAAGCGGACGGGACAGAGTCTGGGTCACTCAGGAGTGACCAGGGGTTTGGTAGACGAATGCCCACCGATGTCGGGTGCTGCAGGTGTGAAGAAGGAGACCTTGACTCTGCAGCCACGGGGACCAGGAGACATTGTGGACAACCAGGAGCCGCATATGAGCTGTCCCACAAAGGATGTTGAGTGCTGAGGGGGCGATGTCCGGCGGGAACACCAACGAGCCTTGGCAGCGCCAACCCACGAGGAAGGTTGAGTAGGGTTACGATCGGGCCCAGCAAGGACCAGGAGACAGCAAGGGGAGTCAGGGCAGGCCTAGAGCAACCAGGGGAGCCCAAGAAAAGCAGTACTGTCCCTCAAATGGACCCACAGGCTGAAGGCACGTCGAATCTAGGGTCCTACAGCCAGGTAATCCCGTCTGTACCCACAGGAGTGGGTTAAACAGATTAATGGGACACTCCCAGGGGAGGGTCAGGACAGTGGGGGAGGATACTTTCATGTCCTTTGTCCAGTTTCACACCAAAGCAGGCGCCAACGGCTCCCGGGACTGGTTTGAACTGGACTATGCACAAGGACACGAAGTGTGCGCCAGATAGAAGTGCACCCACCGAGCCCCAGTACACTAAATCCTGTCTGGGAGGTGGCTACACCTCTTTGTGACAGGATGCCTATTGTCCTGCCTTCCCCTGCTTGAGCATAGCTCAGCAGCAGGAGGGCAGAAATGTGTCTCTGGTCGCAGCAACCATTTTGTGCTGTCCGGGTTGAGAAGGCTAGTACCGGGAAGACCAGGGACGACACGAAGCTTAGTTCAGAAGCGTGGAATCATACCGACCACACCCATTAGCAGAGTGAAGGTATGATTCCAAGGTGTTTGATACCAAACATGACAAGTTTTGTTGCAGCCGTTTTCGAGGTAGCATTTTACGCGAGCATATAATGCACTCTACCTATATGTCTGGCTCCGTCATGACAACCCAGGAGAATGGTGTCCGAAGGCTGCAGGGATGCTCTGCTCATGCATTATGAGTATTCTGTTTAATTCAGAGACTCTGTCCCTCACCACCCCTTGTTGTAAATATTTTTGTCCACCCTAAGCGTGGAAGGGTATACTCAGATGTGAGTCCCTTGCTCATTGCACCATCAGGATTCAAGCAAGCCGGGCCGAAGAGGCTGAAATGCCAGAAACCGGTCCCCGGTAGCTTGTTTCCTTCCCAGTGTAAGAATTGGCTTTTGTAGTTTGGTTTGCCCTGTTCCCATCATGCACTGGGACAGGAACAGACTAATTTGCATACAGCCAGGTTCTGAAACTGGGATGGTGCAGTGAGCTAAAAAACGGTGTTGGATCTAGCCCTGATCTCTTGACTGGGTGAGAGTATTCTGTTTAATTCAGAGACTCTGTCCCTCACCACCCCTTGTTGTAAATATTTTTGTCCACCCTAAGCGTGGAAGGGTATACTCAGATGTGAGTCCCTTGCTCATTGCACCATCAGGATTCAAGCAAGCCGGGCCGAAGAGGCTGAAATGCCAGAAACCGGTCCCCGGTAGCTTGTTTCCTTCCCAGTGTAAGAATTGGCTTTTGTAGTTTGGTTTGCCCTGTTCCCATCATGCACTGGGACAGGAACAGACTAATTTGCATACAGCCAGGTTCTGAAACTGGGATGGTGCAGTGAGCTAAAAAACGGTGTTGGATCTAGCCCTGATCTCTTGACTGGGTGAGAGTATTCTGTTTAATTCAGAGACTCTGTCCCTCACCACCCCTTGTTGTAAATATTTTTGTCCACCCTAAGCGTGGAAGGGTATACTCAGATGTGAGTCCCTTGCTCATTGCACCATCAGGATTCAAGCAAGCCGGGCCGAAGAGGCTGAAATGCCAGAAACCGGTCCCCGGTAGCTTGTTTCCTTCCCAGTGTAAGAATTGGCTTTTGTAGTTTGGTTTGCCCTGTTCCCATCATGCACTGGGACAGGAACAGACTAATTTGCATACAGCCAGGTTCTGAAACTGGGATGGTGCAGTGAGCTAAAAAACGGTGTTGGATCTAGCCCTGATCTCTTGACTGGGTGAGAGTATTCTGTTTAATTCAGAGACTCTGTCCCTCACCACCCCTTGTTGTAAATATTTTTGTCCACCCTAAGCGTGGAAGGGTATACTCAGATGTGAGTCCCTTGCTCATTGCACCATCAGGATTCAAGCAAGCCGGGCCGAAGAGGCTGAAATGCCAGAAACCGGTCCCCGGTAGCTTGTTTCCTTCCCAGTGTAAGAATTGGCTTTTGTAGTTTGGTTTGCCCTGTTCCCATCATGCACTGGGACAGGAACAGACTAATTTGCATACAGCCAGGTTCTGAAACTGGGATGGTGCAGTGAGCTAAAAAACGGTGTTGGATCTAGCCCTGATCTCTTGACTGGGTGAGAGTATTCTGTTTAATTCAGAGACTCTGTCCCTCACCACCCCTTGTTGTAAATATTTTTGTCCACCCTAAGCGTGGAAGGGTATACTCAGATGTGAGTCCCTTGCTCATTGCACCATCAGGATTCAAGCAAGCCGGGCCGAAGAGGCTGAAATGCCAGAAACCGGTCCCCGGTAGCTTGTTTGCTTCCCAGTGTAAGAATTGGCTTTTGTAGTTTGGTTTGCCCTGTTCCCATCATGCACTGGGACAGGAACAGACTAATTTGCATACAGCCAGGTTCTGAAACTGGGATGGTGCAGTGAGCTAAAAAACGGTGTTGGATCTAGCCCTGATCTCTTGACTGGGTGAGAGTATTCTGTTTAATTCAGAGACTCTGTCCCTCACCACCCCTTGTTGTAAATATTTTTGTCCACCCTAAGCGTGGAAGGGTATACTCAGATGTGAGTCCCTTGCTCATTGCACCATCAGGATTCAAGCAAGCCAGGCCGAAGAGGCTGAAATGCCAGAAACCGGTCCCCGGTAGCTTGTTTCCTTCCCAGTGTAAGAATTGGCTTTTGTAGTTTGGTTTGCCCTGTTCCCATCATGCACTGGGACAGGAACAGACTAATTTGCATACAGCCAGGTTCTGAAACTGGGATGGTGCAGTGAGCTAAAAAACGGTGTTGGATCTAGCCCTGATCTCTTGACTGGGTGAGAGTATTCTGTTTAATTCAGAGACTCTGTCCCTCACCACCCCTTGTTGTAAATATTTTTTTCCACCCTAAGCGTGGAAGGGTATACTCAGATGTGAGTCCCTTGCTCATTGCACCATCAGGATTCAAGCAAGCCGGGCCGAAGAGGCTGAAATGCCAGAAACCGGTCCCCGGTAGCTTGTTTCCTTCCCAGTGTAAGAATTGGCTTTTGTAGTTTGGTTTGCCCTGTTCCCATCATGCACTGGGACAGGAACAGACTAATTTGCATACAGCCAGGTTCTGAAACTGGGATGGTGCAGTGAGCTAAAAAACGGTGTTGGATCTAGCCCTGATCTCTTGACTGGGTGAGAGTATTCTGTTTAATTCAGAGATTCTGTCCCTCACCACCCCTTGTTGTAAATATTTTTGTCCACCCTAAGCGTGGAAGGGTATACTCAGATGTGAGTCCCTTGCTCATTGCACCATCAGGATTCAAGCAAGCCGGGCCGAAGAGGCTGAAATGCCAGAAACCGGTCCCCGGTAGCTTGTTTCCTTCCCAGTGTAAGAATTGGCTTTTGTAGTTTGGTTTGCCCTGTTCCCATCATGCACTAGGACAGGAACAGACTAATTTGCATACAGCCAGGTTCTGAAACTGGGATGGTGCAGTGAGCTAAAAAACGGTGTTGGATCTAGCCCTGATCTCTTGACTGGGTGAGAGTATTCTGTTTAATTCAGAGACTCTGTCCCTCACCACCCCTTGTTGTAAATATTTTTGTCCACCCTAAGCGTGGAAGGGTATACTCAGATGTGAGTCCCTTGCTCATTGCACCATCAGGATTCAAGCAAGCCGGGCCGAAGAGGCTGAAATGCCAGAAACCGGTCCCCGGTAGCTTGTTTCCTTCCCAGTGTAAGAATTGGCTTTTGTAGTTTGGTTTGCCCTGTTCCCATCATGCACTGGGACAGGAACAGACTAATTTGCATACAGCCAGGTTCTGAAACTGGGATGGTGCAGTGAGCTAAAAAACGGTGTTGGATCTAGCCCTGATCTCTTGACTGGGTGAGAGTATTCTGTTTAATTCAGAGACTCTGTCCCTCACCACCCCTTGTTGTAAATATACTGCTCATGCAGGGGCACCATTTCACTTAAAACCGAGCACCCTGACGTTAGGATTGTCAAGGCCTTCTAGAGTAGGTGACTGATAGGTTTTAAGTGTAGTGACCTATTGATACAGTAAACCTATATCTAAAGTAAGTGGTGCATGCATCATCTTATACAGGCTGCAATGGCAGGCCTGTAGTTCCGTTTTGCATGGCATCTCATGGGTGGCATAATACATTCTTCAGCCCATGGGAGGCCTTTGTGGTACCTATGCCCTGGGTACATGTGTGCCATATACTAGGGACTGAAAAGGGTAACCCAGTATCCAATCTGAAGTGTACCTACGTACATGGCATAACATTTTAAGGAGAAAGCAGATAGATTGGGGTCCTGATGAACAGGATCCGAGTCAGACTAGTCAAAAACAGTGTAATATCACGCAAAAAGTGGGGCTAACCATAATAAGCAGATGCAATTTAACCTTCATTTATTTTTACTGATTGTCTGTGTCATCTTAAAGTTATTCATTGCTTTGTACTATATAGGGCATGTATCTTAAGGAGATTTGCACTTATTCTGATCTTTTTGTACTTTTATACAATTATACTGAGATTGGTGTACATCGGCTTGTATCTAAATTAATAATTAAACTCCACTAAACTCAGGTCAGAGAGTCGAGTGGATTCATTTGTAGTACCATTGGTTGTACTGCATTGACATGATAAATAGTGATCTGTTTCCTTTCACCACTCACTCTGCTAGAAAGACCTGTCCCCTCTGAAGAAAATTGTGTGAATGGGCTTAAACTTCATCAACTGTGATTTATTCTTATCGATGGAAGCCTTGGTGGCACCAGCTATACTATTAGGATACACGCCTTTATTATTTGCATGTATTTGTAGCTCATCTCCTGTTCACTAGAGGCTTACTGGTGTTTTTTTTTCATTCTACAGATATACAGAAAGCTACGTACGATGTTCTCTAACGCTTATCTTCTTCTCTCTGGCACTTGCAGTTATGTTTATTGACATATACTTTTACAGGTAAGCAATAGTAGAGTTTTAAATTATATCTGCTTTATTTTTTTTACTCTACCTTTGCCCGAATTTTATTGATGCTGAACAGTTTCAGATAAAATCATTGGTATGACTGAGTGACTGAAAGATTGAATACTTCAGTTGGTCTGTAATTTGGTTCAGTGGTACACATGTGTAGATCTGGGGTTATTGGCTCTTAATCTTGCTTTGAATCTTACTTGAGTCGGCACTTACTCTCTGAGGTGTGCTCAAAAAAGGAAGAGACTCCTTCACTCAGAAATGTGATCTAGGAGGACAAAGATGCCAGTAATCAGGGGCCGATCCAGTTTAGCCTGTTAATGTATCCTTTTTGTCACCATGTTCCTTGTCCATAGCACCGCCGCCTACTCTGATAAAAGCTACAGGCACCTCAAGTGCATCCTCCACCACCATTTCATTCCACTTGAATTAACAGTAAAGATCAAGGGCCTCATTAGGATCGCGGACGGGAACGTCCGCATGGGCTGCGGCGTTCCCTCATGTGCGATTAGGATGTGACCACATCCTGGATATTTAACATTGCGGCGGGTGCTGCTTCAAGCAGCACCCGCCGCAATGTTAAAAGTGCATGTTTAACATTTAAATGCACAAAGCGGCAGGCACCGCACGGTGCCTGCCGCTTTGTGCAAGTAAATGCTGGGGGGTACCATAGGTACCCCCCATGTGCACCCCCCACCCGCCAACACCCTGGGGGCCCGCAACGGGCCCCCAAAATCAAAAGTACACATGCTTTTCCACGGGGGAAAAACCGCCGCGGAAAAGCATGTTTACAAATGCTTCCTAATTTGGCTGGCGGTGACTGATAGACACTGCCAGCCAAATGAGAGCTTTTTCGCCGCGGCGGAAAAGCAGCGGACAGTAACCAAGACCCACCAGCCATCGTAATGCGGCGGTGGGTCTTTGGTGAGTCCACAGAGGATTTTCCGCCTCCTCCGGGCCAGAGGTTGCTTCCCCCGGCCCGGAGGAGGCGGAAAATCCTCCATCATAATGAGGCCCAAGTGTCAGCAGACTACCCAGACTTTGTTGCGTTACCCAAGATCATTGGAGTTCATTATCATGATGAGTGTAGGAAAGCAAGGGGCCAGGCAAGAGCCCATCACAACATTGCTTCCTGAATCTTTCCCAGTAGTAAAATTAAATAAAGACATATTGACATGTCCACAGCGACACAAAGACACACTCAGCCATGTGCCAGGAGGCCTGTGCCTGCTCTCAACCACGCTGTCTGAGACAGCTAGTTGGAGTTTTTTACACTGCGCATGTCAGACCCGCCATCGAAGGACGGCGCCGGCTACAGTGACTTGCACAGTGTAACCTGGTTGAGTGAGCACTAACTACTCCCCTGCTGCCAGTCAGCAGCAATGTCCCACCCCCAAACACTGCTTGGGCTGGGGGCTGTGAAAATTAAATGGTAATTCATTCAATTACGGTTTTATTTTTCACTTTTGCTGCACTGGCAGCAGGGAGGCGACGCTCCTCTGCCCAATTGGGGGGCCGCCGCAGTATATTAGAGAACCTGGAGGAGCGGCTGAAATCCCTACAATGGAAAAACGATGGGGGGCAATTTAAAACTTAACTCCAAGTCAACACCTACCTGCATGCAGTGTTCCCTCGAAGGTGCGCACCTGTGCAGGCGCGCACCTCAGTGCCCCTGAGCACGTAGTGCAGTGTGTGTGGCGCGCACACACATCCCCCAGAGCATTCGCACCGCCGTTGCAGCCTGAAAAATGGGCCTTTCCACCTTGCAGAGAAGGAGCCATTTAGCAAGTGCTCCCTCAGGAGCACTTCCTAAATTTCGTTTGTTCTCTAGAACGTGGCTTATGGGGCTCATTGTTTGCTTTTGTTTGTTTAAGTATTCATGTTAATTGCAGAGCCCATCACGAGCTGCGATTAACATGAATGCTTTAAACAAAAGCACACAATCTGCCCGCAGCCACACTCTAGAAAACAAAAGAAATGCAGCACCAAACACAGCGTGTGCTTTTAGAATCACTTAAAAGCACACACTCTGTGGACCTGCTGCATTTCTTCTCTTGATAGAGCTGGGCTGCGGGGTGAATGTGGGCCTTTTTGAAAGTTTTCAAGTCATTTGCAGCTCTTGAAGGGCGCTGCCATTAACATGAAAGCGTTAACAAAGGTGCATAATCACCACACAGCTGTGCTCTATTAAGAGAAGAAATGCAGCAACTCTACAAACACGCCATTTACTTCCAGGTCAGGTGACATAAGCTTAATTGTGGGAGCAGAAACCATTTTTACTGCAACTTTTTTATTTACATAGTAACAAATGTAACATTTTTTTAAACTCTGCATTCCCCCATTTCATTGTGTAACGTGTGCTCATTGCACATCCAACGGAGTGAGCCAAAATGACCACAGCAACCCTTTTAAAACCTGACTTGTGGAACCAGCAAGCAAGGGTTGACAAGACTGGAATGTGTTGTCTCTGATAGGAGATCGGAAATTGATCCGAAGATTTGGTCTTAATAGGATGTGTCCTCTAAAGGTGATTCCTCAAGCAATGGGCAACATACGGCAGATAGAGTAGAGGATAACGTGTAAAATGACCGAGCAAGAGGCCATTGTGGTCCTGGCCAAAATATAGACATGGGATCCTCAAAGTATAGGTGCAATATTTTTGTAACCTGATATCTTAGTAAGAGGTGGTGAGAAATATAATCACTTCCTGTCAAGAAACAACTGTACTCGATGTTGCCAGAGAGCCACCAGCTTGTTTTCTGCATCAATACATGTGCAGTGTGTTCCTTGGTGCTGGGAGGACTATAAGGCAGCTGTTTTAATTTCTACATTTTC